>NC_059142.1:30222500-30847500 GCF_020740605.2 Lemur catta | reverse complement strand
CACACCATTTAACAAGATTCCAGACCTCAACAAACTCAGTCACCCTCCTCCTGTGTAATATACACAAGCAGATGAGCATTACTATAGTTATACAACCTAAGTAGCTAGATTTCACTAGATCTTTTAATGTATAAATTAAAATTATTTAAAGGCCAATATTTTGTCCATCTCTGGATCTGGTTGTGTTAGTGGTTTTATCTTTTTTTTTTTTCCTATAGCTTTTCTATGTGTTCCATAATTTCATTGAATGCCATTCATTGAAGATAGGAAATTGTAGAGGCTGGGATAAATAATATTTAAATCCAGAAAAGCATGTCTTTTCTCTCTCGAGCTGTTGTGTGGGAGGTTGATTCTGTCTCATTTGTAGTTGGGCTAGGTTTGTATTTTTTTTTTTTTTTTTTTTTTTTTTTTTGTCTCTATACCTTGAGTTCACCGCAGACTTCAAATTTCTCCAGTGGTGATCTGCCCTGCCACTCCCTTGTGCTTAAGTGAGGTCTGGAGTGCTGGAGGTTTTCTTAGTATTCCTATTCTATCCTCAGCTAACAGCAGGCTCTCCACACCTGCATCACAGTGGCTGCTTAATGTTGGTGCTCTTGCCCTCTCCCAGCTGTAGAAGGCTGTTGCTTCTCAGTGCAAGGTTAGTAGTGGTTTTGGAGGGTAGGGGAGAAGGTCCTGGTTTTCCTACTCCCGTCTCCATTTCAGACAGGCCCTGTGCACCTGAGTCTCAGAGGTGGGACTTTCTCAGCCTCTCTGCCACTTCCCAATGGCAAACAATCCTACCTCCTACTCAGTGATGATCAAGTGGGCTTCCTTCCCCTCTCCTTGTGGAAGTCAAACTCTGCTTTGTATTACTGCAGGATTCTGAATTTGAGCTTGCCCCCCCAATGACAGGTCACTTTTTACCTAATGCCACTGCAGGGTGAAGATGTCAGGTTTTCTACTCCTCTCCTCCCCCCACAAAAAAACAAACGAGTCTGTGCTCTGCCAAGGGAAAAAGAATTTGTGTGCCTCATCTTTCCCCAGAGGGGCTTGGCATCCTTTGGAATTCCATTCACCTGAGAAGCAGTTCAAGTGAGGAACTAAGTCTCTGAGGAACATACACACACAAAAAAGAATTTTTTTTTTATTTTAGATTATGTGGCTTTTCCTCCATATATGGTGGGACCAACAATCTGTTGCAGCTTTCTTCTACTTAAACAGATGCAGATCTCCTGCTTCACTTTTTAAGAAACTTCCAAACAGTTTTAACATGACCTGTAAAGCCTTGCATAGTCGTATTTACCTGCCTCTCCAGCTAAATCTTATATCACCCTCTCCCTCCCTTACCTGCTCCAGCAACAATGATCTTCTCTCAGCTTTTCAAATGTGCCAAGCTCTTCCCCATCCCAGAGCCTTTGCAGATGCCATTCACTCTACCTAGCGTGTTCTTCCCCATGTCTGTGCCTGGCTAAGTCCAGCTCCTCCAGAGATCCTTCCTTGACCCTACACACACACCACCCCATCCAAATTGGCATATAAATTACTTCCTCATTTAATCAGTCCCCATTGATGGTTATTTTTATTATTTCCAATCTTTTGTTTTTACAATTAACAATCTTGTACATGAAGCATATCTAGAGGATAAGTTCCTAGAAGAATTGCTGGATTCAACTGTGCATGGAGACACTTCAGCATAGTGGTAAAGAGTCTGGGCTCTGCCATCTGCCCGCTGTGTGACCTTGGACAAGCTATTTAAACCTCTGTGCCTCAGTTCTTTCATTTCCTAAATAAGGATAATAGCAGTACTTTTTATAGAGTCATTGTGGGGAATAGTGGACTGGTAGACCTATGGTGCTTAGAACAGTGTCTAGCACCTAACCACTCAATAAATGTCAACTCTTACTATTACTAGAATTTAAGGTTTTAGACATTAATAGATATTGACAAGTTTCTCCTTATAAATATGTTTTATACTTTTATACTTTCATTAGTATGAGAATGATTATCTCTTCACACCCTTAAACTACTTTTTAATCTTTGCTAAACTGATGGGTGAATAAGTCATGTCATAATAGTTTCATTTCTATTTCTCTTATTAAGAGTGAAGTTAAGCATATTTTCCCATGTTTAAGTGCATTTGTATTTCTTGTGTCCTAAATATTTCATATGTTTTTCCTATTTTGTTGTCATTGATATTTTTCTTAATGATTTTAAGGAGTTCTTTATGTATTAGGGAGTTTAGCCTTTGTGCTATGAATTATTGTTTCATTGTATTCCGTACTATTCCTTCATAGTACTTATTCCTAATTTTCATGATGTCTTTATTTATGATTGTTTTTTAAAGCTCTAGAAGATCAAGGTCCATGTGTTTTTGTTTATCATTGTATATTGGGCATCTAGTAAAATGCTGACCAGATAATAAATAATCAATAAATGTTAATTAATGAATACACAGGCCAAATATGACAAAGAGAATCTTTGGTATGCAAATAGACTGAAAAATTGGAAAGGAAACTATTTGTATGGAAACGTGACGAGTTTGGTTTTGGATATGTTGAGTTTTAGGTGACAGCCAGTGTTCTAAACTGAATATGTTTAAGACTGTTACTTTGGCAAGATACTCATGCAGATTTTGGAGTCATCACCGTAAAGTTGTTGATTGGAAACAGATGATCTCTGATGGAAAGACTTATGTGAGGGTTCATAGACAAACACTTCCAATCAGAAACAAATTACAGGTGGTTATAGTTGTCTTAACAGTTTTAAAAAATATATGAAAAGAAAAGGAAAATAGAAGCATTATATTCACAAGTATAAAGATATGGGAAATATAGATATGGAACAATAATTATTGAAATCTATTTAGATAAAGTTATAATTACATCCAAATCACTTATTATAAAGAAATGAAAGCCTTCACTAATGGAAAACTGAGTCTATCATAATCATATAACCTTGTGGAAATCAAGTGTTCTTTTTGTATAAAATAAGCTGTTTTTCAGTTTATAATTGCAGAGCAATTGTGTTTTCTATTACTGTCACTGAATGATAAAGTACTTTCAGTTTAGTCTCGAGGTCTGTCTTTTATAGATTATATTAACTGCATGAAAAATAAACAACTATTCAGTCTCCTAAAAAGAAACATTTTCTCAGAACACGGAAGATATCCTAATATAAACTATATATATATATATATATATAAATTCAGTACACAGGGATATCTTTATGGCTATAGTCCTTAAATAACCATTGTGATTTAAATACTTATGAATTAGTAACTTTATAAGTCTGTCGTGAAGTTATAATTCTTGTTTAATAATTGTAAGGAAATAATTAAGGCAGAAATTCTATTCTGATGGCACAGGGGATATGGTAATCCGATGTCAATCTCAATTTTCAAATGATCCTGTGGATTAAAAGATACTATCTTTAAAGTATACATTTTTCTTTCCTTTTCATTAAAAAATATCTATGAATTAAGAAATTAGAAGATAGATATAATTGTGCTGGTCAGACAGATAAGTCACTTAGCAGACAAAAAGTCATATTAGAATAACTTTCTCCTTAACTTTTAGCTATCTTTGCTTATTGATCAGAAATCCTGGTATTTCTGAACATTTTTGTCATGAAAGCAAGGTTCTTATGTGTAGTCATCAGATTCTTCCCTGCAGGTGATGGACTTGTCAGTGATGAATGAAGTGATCTGTAAAAAAGATACTGAAAATGTGAAGAGAGAAAATAAATCCACTTGAACTGGTGGTGCCGCAGCAGTTTATCATGGCCTGTCTGGCTGAGCATGTGTCGGCCGCGCACACTAGAGGAGATGGACGTAGAGAGTCACTTCAGGGGCTCCTGAGAATCCAGTCATTTGCTTATGCTGAGTTCTCAGAAGTGCTTCTTTTCTACTTAGAATAGGAACATTTATTCACAAAGAGAATAGAAGGAAAATCATTGTGGAATTTTGCCCAAGGTCTTATCTTATACAACTTTTGTTAAAAGACTGGAAATAAATATACAGCAAAGCTTTTTGTTTGTTTGTTTTGTTTTTCTTAATTACAAAATAAATCAACATTCTTCGAGCTGCTGCTCAAAGAATATTCTCTAATAAACAAATGTTGATAGAGTAAGGTTTTATTTCATTCAGAAAGTTATTCTTTCTGCACTTTTGCTCTGCCCCCTCGCCAAGACTTGGGGAAGTAAAAGTCAGTGATTTTTTGTTAAAGCTCAGTTACTTGCCAAAGAAGTAGGCTACCTGATCCATGGTAAGCCGGTGTCAAAGAACTGATCCAAAACGTCAATTAATATCCTTAGCAGTACTCAGGGATGGAGCAAAGGGGTAGAAACCATTGTGTTTTCTAGAGGGATACCAGCCCCAATCAGAACATAAGAATGTGGCTGCCTCAACATGGGGCTGATCTCTTGAAAGGATGAGGGCCAAAATGTACTCATTTACAGAAATATAGCCAAATATTGCTTGCTTACGTCAATCCACATCTCTTTATAGCTAACTACTCTCAATCCCATTACAGAAATGGAAGCTAAGTTTAGCAAATTGTTTGGCCGTTTATGTTTAGTGCACAAAATTCTTAATTAACAAAGTAAAATGCCACAATCCATTGTAAATCACTTTGCTAAACTTTCAAACTTAATAAGGAATTTTGTCTTGTCCAAAAGCTACTTTCAAACCCCTGCTGATCTGGCACTCATGTATGATTCCCTGTGGAGCTTAGTGAAAGAATGTAAAGGGAGCCAATTAAAGATACTTTGAGCCAGAATAGACAAGCAGAGGCCATCTTGTCCATCCTTCTGCCTCCAGGCAAAAACCATCCGCTGCAACACAAATTTTTGCTTGAATCCTGCTGACAAAAATGCTCACCACATGTAAATGACAAGTCATAATCCAGTTATTGCAACTAAAGCAGATTGTTAACTGCTCAAGACTTATTTATTGTGTTCTGAAGATGCTGAGTCTGAAAGCTTATCTGAACTGTTTTAATTCTCCCTTTCTGAAAAATTATTTTGTACAAGAAATGTACTTAAAATAATTGTAAAGATGGGGGAGGTTTGTGTCCAGGAAATAAATTTATCTGCATCATCTTATTAAATGTATTTTTGGTTTCCTTTCACTCTAGGTTTACCTTATGGGTGGGAGGAAGCTTACACAGCAGATGGAATCAAGTACTTCATCAAGTAAGTACAAGCGTCTCAACCAAGTAAGCAATTTTCTTCACATCTGGAGAGAACCTGGAAGTTGCAGAATAATCAGCAAAACCAAAAACCTTCTTGGAGGTTACAAAAATTAGTAACAAGAAATGAAGCCTCACCATTTTCAATTCATGTGATTTAAATGCTAATATCGGATATCATGTGGGGAAAAACCTGGTAATAATTTCCAGGGAAACATCAAAAAACGGGAACAGGAGCATCATTTGAACTTAAATGCTGACTGCCTGAAATCACTTTCTGGCTAATAGTATTAATATTTATGAAAAGTTAGTTTCTAATGAAAAATCCATTTTATATGTCTTAAAAATTCTTAACAATAATGCTAATAGTAATCAACATTTGTTAATGCTTTACAATCCACACAGTTCATTCATTCTGCAAATATTTTTTGAGCATTTGCTGTTGCCGGGCAATGTTCTATGCCCTGGAGATAAAGTGGTGAAAAATATAGACTAGTTCCTGATAACATGGAATTTACATAATAGTGAGGAAAAACAGACAATAAATAACTTAATAGATAAATAAGATAGTATATAAACAAACCTTATCTCAGTGGATTCTCAGAACAACCCCTGGAGGTATGTGTAGCTATCATTTTTCCTACTTTGTAGATGAAGAAAATAAGAGCCTTGAGTAGTTGCCAGAAAATCCACAGCTGCTAAATTACCAAGCCAGAACTAGAGTCAAGGTCCTCTGACCCCAAGACCTTTCTACTGCACTAGACTGTCACTAATAGAGACCTATCTTTGAAAGCCTGAACAGGAATACATTTTCTAGCTGTGGGACTGGTAAGTTTTACCCTGGACAAAGCAGTCTGATATACTTCTACTATGTTCTGGGTACTCCTTTCCTGTCAGAATTGGCATTATGAGTACACAAAGGGTAATCCCAACAGACTCCTAAGATCCTAGGAGACTCTGTTGTATATTATACTTGGTGTGTATTTGGGGAGGAAAAGGGAGACATGACATTGCTGTCCTTTCAGATGTGCAGATATTTTACAAAGCAATATCCAGATTCTTGATTCCCAAGCCCTGCGACTTTACACAGGTTCCTATATCTCTCGTAACCTCAGTTTTGTCATCATAAGATAAGGGGACTATTACCTACTTCATAAAGCTGTTAAATGTTAAGCACCTACAATACAAGTTTGAACACAGTAGATATGCAATAAATAGTCATCATTAATTTACAGTATGGAGAAACCATCATTACAGGAAAAAAACATGAAAAATCATATGAGCATTGGAAAGATTGAGAATTCAAAAGCTTCATATTTGAAAAGATTTAAGAAAAAAACTAGGCAAAGAAAAAACTAAGAAAAAACCTGGCAAAGTGTTTTCATGGTATATTTTTTCCTGGTTGTCTCTAGCAAAAAGTGATTAATAAAGCAAAGGTGTTGTTTAGAACATGTGAAGGAGAAAGGAACTTTTGGAGCAGAAGACCCAGGAATTCCATGTGCAGATTACATTTAATACCACACTATTCACTTCCAGAATCTTCTCTCTTCTGGAAGGAAACTTGCTCTCCCATGTACTGAGTTAATCATATTTAGTTCCTGTTTGAATCACTGTACTATACAAATAGCAGAAAAATGAAAAATTACATTCAAATTTGGGTTGGATTTCTTTCTCTCTTTTTGACATTAGCTTTTAATTGATAAAGGAAAAGATGGTGGAGGAATGAGCATTTTTCGAGCACTAGCTGGCACTTAACAGTCAGGATATGCTAGGTGTATTCTTCTATGCATTGTATCCTTTAATCCTCTTAACAGTGTGAAAAGTAGGTGTCACTGGGCTCCTATTAGGATGGTATTATGATGGTAGTGGGCTGCATCTTGCCCCCAGCCATGTCTGTCTCCTAGAGGGTTCCCAAAAGAAATGCATGATCAAAAGAAGGAAAACTAGCCCTCATTATTAACTGGGGTTCTACATTCAAAGGCCTTTGAAAAATGTTAGTAAAGGGGGCAGGACCCTTTGGAGAACTCCTTTACCTAAGCTTAGCAGTCTGTCAGTATAAGCTAAATGTCACAACTAGTTAGTGCTTTCTGAGAAAAGGATAGTAAGGGCACAACTGCCCGTAGCAAAGAAAAAAGAGTGAGCAAGAGATGGCCAGCCAGAGAGTCTGTTTGTCTCATTGCTTGGTTCCCAGTGGTTTTAGCCACTGTTCCTTGCAGAGTGGAACAATAGCTTTGGGCTGGACTCTTACCACAAGAGAAAACAGCATCCAAGGAGAGGAGACTAAAGAGAATCAACAAGCCCCTTGGCAGCCCTGATACCTAACTCACAGTGCCTGTGGAAGGAATAGAAAAAGATGCTACATTTATCCTGTACCCTTTGCTCCTCTCAGAAATATACCCCACAGGGTGTGTTTGGAAGCCCATCAGTCCTCTTCCTTGACCTTAATCTTGATGCATAAGGAAAACAGAAAGAGATGATGAGATGAATTTGTTCCCCAGAGAGCAATGGTGGGTATCCTTGTCTAACCATTACACTTGGAGAAAGTGTTAAAGACGCTAAACTCATCAAGGTCATACTGTAGTAAAACTACAGAGCCAAGATACAGATGCAAGATTGTCTGGCTCCAAAGCCACCACCCACACACACCCATGCTGCACCATCTCCGCCTCCTTATGTTAGTGTAGTGTGCTGACTTGTGACAAGAAAGACATTTTAAACAGATCTTGATTTAGGTAGAACTCTACACTTTATCCATTTTAAAATAGCAGAATAGAAACTTAGTCCTAAGAATAAGTAGTTATCTCCTGGTGATTAGAAGGGTTAAAGAGTAAAAATAAGAAAATCTAACAATATAGCAGTGCTTCCTTTTACCCAGCCTCTTGGAGGACTGGGGTATTTGCCTCAGTTAGGTTTTTTGTTAGAACTTAACCCCATTCAGGCATCAAGACTTAGTTTTGTTTAACTGTTCTTGATGAAAGTCTTACTTTAATATGTGTTACATACTTCCCTGCCTTCTTATATGGAGGGCACTGAACAAAATCCTCAAGAACATCCATCGTTATACATCATTCAGTAAGGTCTCCAAGGGATGTAGCTGTATAAACCAGAATAGAGACAAAGCTGTCGTCTCTCGCACCTCTCAGTGTGCCTGTCCATCTCCTGTCCCCATTCTCCTTTTTTTCTCTACACCCTCTTCCCTAGGAGTTTCTTATTTGAAGAGGACAGGACACCAGATAATCAGGCTAATTTGAGTTGCTTGCAAATAGTTCTTGACTGTGGATCCGCAGGGGTGCTTATGTGAGCACAGAACTCAAGTACATAAGTTCTGGTGCAGGTGAATTTGATTACAGGAAGGCTATCTGGTGTAAGGAAAGAAGAGCATGGGCTTTGGACTTGGAGAATCTTTGATTAAAATGCTGGTGTCTCCACAGAATATCTGAACAACCTTACGCACATTTACATAACCTCTCTGGGCTTTAATCTCCACATTTATAAAATGGAAAGTATATTAGCACTTCATAAGGTTCCTGTTCAGAATGAATAAGCTTATGTATGTAAAGAGCCTACCATAGCATCTGACCCAAAATAGACACTTTCAGCAAAGGTTAGCCATCTTCACTCCCTCCCCTTGCTCTAACATTTTGGTGGGAGTTTCTTTATGGCTCCTAGCTGCATTCAGTTAGGCAATGTTGCCAGATGAGTAAAGTTTGCATAAGCAAACACCTGTGTCTTTTGGGACCTATTTATTCAATAGTTTTGGGTGTTCTTTAAATTTTTTTAATATTCATTCTCTTACTACCCCAACCAAAATTATGAGCCTGGATAGCATGTGTTAGCTTTTGAGGTGAGAGTAGTTCATTTGCCAAGTGGATGATACTGTGAAGGCAATAATTAACAAGTAATAAACTCAGATCTTTGTTTTTCTCACTTCTACTTAAAAAGACTAGTGACTGAAGTCACCTTCTCAGAACACCAGAGGAGGTGACAGTCTGTATACATATAACCTCTTCCCTGAAATTGGCATCTGTCACTGTCTTCCCAGAAATTGAATTGTTACATCTGATGGAAGCCAAGCCTCAGGCAAGGGAATAACTGCCAGTGCTGTCCCAAGGGAGACCAGACAAACATAGTCCTTCCTCACTGAATATTCTTATCCATCCACATGTCCATTGCACATCTAATAATACTTTGTCATCTACTTAAGTTCTGATGCAAGAGAAGAAAGCATTTTACCTGGTGTAAACAAATTTAATTAGTGTTGGCATTGCTAGAGCCAGTGTTTCATAGAATTAATAAACATCTCTGTGTGTGCCTATGTGTATATATCAATGTATGTATTCATGTATGCATGTGGGCAAGGTTACTCATTTGCTATCTGTATGTCTGTGTGTGTGTGTGTGTGTGTGTGTGTGTGTGTAAAATGTATCAGTGCATTGTAGGAAATTTTTTCTTATTTTTTCTTGAGAAAGAGAACTGCAGCACTGTTAAATTTAATGACAAAATGTCTGTTATCATGAGGATGCTATAAATGAAATTATCTGATTAACTTGACCATTTTTCCACCCAATTTTTTATCTTCCCTTTGAAATTGTACACTAGTACAGATTTATAGTAGCTTTTGGTATGATTCCACTTTAAAAATTCATATACTTCATATGTATGTTATATAGTATAACAAAATTATTATGAGAGTTTGTTAGTAAAACTGAATTTAAATTTTATAAATTAGATATAGCTTCTAATTGCTTTCATTGAACTCTATTATCTCTCTATTGAAAGATTCAGATTCACTGTGTTCAATGATCATACTTGTATTAATTCTCTACTTCTGCATAGTAAGTTTCTCCAAATGTTTACAGCTTAAAACAGCATTTATTTTCTCACTCAGTTTCAGAGCATCAAGAATCCAGGTGTGGCTTCACTGACTTATTCTGGGTCTCTCTCTGGGTCTCCTGGAGTTGTGGTGAAGCTGTTAGCAGGGCTAGGAATTGAACAGTGGCTCAGTGGGCTGGCCAGAATACTTGTTCCAACTCACTCCTGAGGCTGTTGGCCGGAGGCTTCCATGTCACAAACACACAGGGCTGCTCATGATACAGCAGCTGCCTTCCCCCAAAGCAAGGGACGAGAGAGACAAAGACAAGAGCTGCAGTGTCTTTTATAACCAGTCTCAGGAGCGACTAATCCACCATCACTTGTGTCATATGCTATTGGTCATACAGACCAACGCTGGTACAGTGTAGGAGGCAACTACACAAGAGTGTGAATACCAGGAGGTGTGGATCACTGGGAGCCATCCTAGAGGATGCTGCCAGATGCTGTTTCACAATGTGGGTTAGAATATATGTAATATAGATACATAATCCAGACATCTATATAAACAATACAAAATTTCAATGCGTGCTTTGAATGTTCCATTATACTGTTACTGATTTTTTCAAATAGATAAAATCATTTGTTTTTAAAAAGTTACTTAAAGTTGGCTTATAATTCTCCATGCATTCATTTAGGTTGATATGTCTTTATATCAGATCCTAAAATCTGAGATATTGTTCCTCATGTTATAAATCCTATTCTTCATTACATAGGAAGTATTATAAGAACATTACAAATGCATGTCAGTAGAACCTGGGGAAGTCTGCGTGACTTTTGAATAGAAAAAATGTTTCTTTCTAGAGCAAGGAAGGTAAATAGATTTCAACTCACACTAACTCTTTCAGTCAATAATGGCTGTCTCATGTGTTATTTTGAGAAAAATTCTGAGGCCATATTCAACTTCACTGACGTATGCCTTGATCAATTAGAGATGTCTGCCATGGTACAGGGGTGGGGAGAAGTAACATATAGGACACATGCCACATCTTTGCAATCCTGGTCTTCTAGAGCATATTGCTAACACAGGAACTCTGCCATTATGAACAGTAATAATGCAACTATTAGGTTGGAAAAACAAAATAAATAATGAGACCCCCTCCCCAAAGTTCTTATGAGATGTTCAGTATTTGAGAGCTTTGCTTTTTTGACTCTAAAGCATAACTAATTTCCAGTAGACATGATTTTTCTCATTTATCTCCAGTCTGAGTTAATTAATAACTGAAAGTGACTGTCTTGTACTTGGGGTAGGACAGCCAGTTAGGTCGTTCCCAAGTAGGAAAGAATGGAGCATAGCCTATATGTGAATAAAATTTATCATTGTCAGCCAACTGTATTAATTAAAAGCTTCAGTTATGTTGTATCATCTCATTTATAAACTAAAGAAAAAGAAAACACAAGAGAAGAATTTGAGGTTATGATTTCTTAGCCCCTAACTTAATTTTCAAGCTGAACCTATCTTAGGTAATTCTAATGTAATTAGAAATTAGGAAGATTGGAGAGAGGAGGGTGGAGGGGAAGGGATGGTTTCTGAATTGGAAATAAAAAGCCACTTACTTTTGGCTTTTCCTAAATCTTTGGCAGATTATTTTAGCTTCACTTTAGTGGGCACTATTCAGAGCCCTCGCTCTGAAGATCTCATTAATTTGGCTGCTTTGATTTATTCTACATGAGCGAGAAAATGTATACTGACAAACTAATAAGGTCTAAGGCTCACTTGATGAGGTGTTAGGGCAATTTCTATGCAACTGATTTCAGATTAGATAAGCAGAATGCACGTTAGGCACCTCACTATCTTTTACATGTGTAAGAATCCTGACGGAGCCTTTCATTCTTAATGAGACTATAATGAAGAAACAAACAGGGGACTTAAAAAAGGAAATATGGAGCTTTTTAATATTTTGCCCCCAAACACTTCTTAGCTATGAATATGTTGTAAGGTATTGAAATCACTAGATTGGATTTCAAAGCTGTAACCATCTATGTGATAGCTGGTTAAGAATATTCATTACCTAGTACAGTGCCTAGTATTCATAGGGACTAAATAAATATCTATCAAATGAATGAATACTATTGTTGGAAATCTGGGGAAGAAATTGATAGGAAAAAAATAAGGGCTTTAGCCTCAGACAGACCTGGGTTCTAATGTTCATGCCACCACTTTTGAGTGTGACCTTAGTAGTAGTAAGTTATTTTAATATCCTATACCCCCATTCTCATTCTAAAAAAAGCATAATAATTTCTATCTCCCCAGACTGTTTTGAGAATTGAATGAAATTAGAGGTGTAAAGCCCCTAGCAAAATACCTGCCACATGATGAGTGCCTAACAGATGTTATTCATAGTTCCCCCTGCCTCCCCTCATTTCATACTATTGCTGTTTGCCAATGGAGGAGTTTTAAATGACAGCATTTGCACAGCTGAAAATAGAAACCAGTAGCCAAAACCTCCCCTTATGCCACTCTCTGGCCAGTCAGAAGCCCTGTGATAGGAGCAGAGAGGTTGCATTGATCATGAGCCTGAGACAGCTTGCTTGAGATTTTCTATAAATACCTACAAAGAGGTGTAGGAATATGAAGTGCTGTATGAGAAATTGTCATTTAAATGAAAGGCCAGCCAGCTGGCTTGGGTTATTCAGAATGGCAAAACCCACTGAAATGAATAAAACATCCAGATCTAGATATACAACATCAAACTCTTTCCCCCTCCCTGCTATTTAACCAATGACAAGTATAACGTAGGCATGAGGCATATTTTTCAGCATTTCATTAGGGCATTAGGATATTAACAGCAAATCCTTTGGGATTGCATAAAGTACTTTGAAATTCATCACCTTCCTGGCATTTTACTTTTATTTAGCCAAATGGAGACTTCTCTCTGCCTCTAGTACCCTTTATTTAGATTTATTAACAAATATTAACTTTTAAGTCAAACCAACTTCCCTCCCAAATTTGGTTGCTGTATTAGTCTTCTAGGGCTGCCATCACAAAACACCACAAACTGAGTGGCTTAAACAACAGGAATTTATTTTCTCAGTCCAGAGACCCCCGAGTCCAAGTTCAAGGTGCCGTCAGGGTTGGTTACTGGTGAGGCCTCTCTTCCTGGCTTCTAGATGGCTGCTCTCTCTCTCTCTCTGTGTCCTCACATGGCCTCTTCTCTGTGTGCCCACAGAGCAAGAGAGATCTCTGCTCTCTCTTCCTCTTCTTACAAGGACACCAGTTCCATCAGAACAATGTCCCACACCCATGACCTGATCTAATACCAATTCCCTCCCCAGAGTCCCAATCTCCAAATACAGCCACATTGGGAGTTAGGCTTCAGCATATGAATTTGAGAGGGACATAGTTCCGTCCATACAGTTGCTTTTTTCTTAAATTACTTTCCATGAGATCTCTAGCAACTTCTTTTTTATCATATAATAGATTATCTCCATTATAATGTCCTGTTAATTTTTCATCCTATACAGTGACCAAATTTCAGGCAAATGGCAAGAATTAATCCAAATTAGTGCCTTTTCCTTAGGCCCAAGTCTTTGTGGAAGAAGCAGCTGAGGGGAGCGGGGAGTATGGTCAACAGAATAAAGTCCCTCCAACGATGTCCACATTCTAATTCCCAGTACCTGTGAATGTGTTAAGTTACATGATAAAGGAGATTAAGGTTGTAGGTGGAACTAAGGTTGCTGATCGACTAACCTTAAAATAGGGAGCATAGCCTGGGTTATCCAGGTGGGCCCAATCTAATCAAATGTATTCTAAACAGTAGAAGGGGGAGGCAAAAGAAGAGAGTCAGAGAAAGAGATATGACAATGGAAGCAGAATCCAAGATATGCTATGTTGCTTGGCTTTGAAGATGGGAGCCATGAGCCAAAGAGGGTGGGTGGGCTGGAAAAGCAAAGGAACAGATTCTCCCCTAGAGCTAAAGAAACGGAGCCTTGGCAACACTTTGAATTTAGCTCAATAAGACCCATGTGGGACTTCTGAACTATAGAACTATAAGGTGGTAAATTTGTGTTGTTTTAAATCACTAAATTTGTGGTAATTTGTTATTGCAATAGAGAACTAACACAGAGTTAGAGGTGGGCGTGGTGGGGAGAGGACAATGGTTATGGTGGACCCGGAATGTGTCAGACATGGACCTGGAGGATTTGTGCATGTTAACTCTTAATAAACTATTGAGACAGGTATTAATATTACATGTTTTATAGATTAGGAAACTGAAACTCAGAGTTTAAGTAATGTTCTCAGAGACATACCGGTAACCCAATTAGTACACGGGCAAGCTGGAATTTCAAACTGGGTCTGTGTGGTCTATATGGAACAATAATGACCCTGGTCTGTGTCTAAGTCCTAAATCTGCTACTGTGTGACTTAGCGCTCTCCAAGCCTCTACAGTTTCATCAGCTGTAAAAATTGAAGAGAAAAATCAGGCTTATGGGATTTGTTTGAAAAGCAAATTGGGCAATCAGTATCAAAGAATATTGTAACGTATGGATGCTTACCTGATGTGAAGCCTTATCCAGCTGCCACATCTGGGATTTGAATAAGTTTACATATCACTCCAGCTATTTAGAAATATTTATTTATTAACCACAATAAAAAATTGATCTAAAGAAAGAAATATTTATTTATTTAGAAAATAAACTAGTCAAAATTGTTAGAATTATCAAAATAATTCAATTACTACCTATCACCAAATATATGAATAGATCTTTGTAAGTTACTTGGATATGAGAATATTGGTGAGAAGGGCTAGTAGTACTGGTTATTTAGTCACTTTGGAGCTATTTAAATCTTTTTTCCTGATAACATTCAATTTCTATACATGTATTTCTGAATCATTTAGGATAATCCTGGACTATCACATCTGAAGAATGTTTTTTCTGATCCTCAATTATAATTAAACTTGTCTACCACTGTTGAATATTTTTACTCAGTGGTATAGCAATAGCATATACATCAGTGGAATGTATCCATGCATCAAACATTTATTGACCCCACTTGCTGTGAGCCTGACACTGAGGCTATAAGGATGAGTAGGTTTCTTCCCTGCCCTCCAGAAACAAACAGCCTACTGGACTAACATAGACATATTAAGAATTTGTTGTCACATGATGTAAAACGTATGGCTACTGGGGAAGCACAAAGCCTCTGGCTCAGGCTTCACATAAGTACTTTTTGTTCATAGTTGTTCATATAACAAAATTTGTATGAATTTTATGGCAAGTACTTTTAAAAAGATATAATAGCTGTAGACATATAATCTGTGATCAATGAATTAATCAGTCAATACATCTCCAATTAATTTCATCTTGTAAAGCTGAAGACCATCTTTCAGATGGTCATTTAATTCATCTAAGAGCCTTTCTATTAATACATATTGTTATTGAACCAACCCAGATAATAGAACCTCAAAGAGAAATTTAATATAATGGTTAAACTCTCAGAAGTCAGATTTGAATCTAGATCCTGTCTCTAACATGTACTAGTTTTATGACCTGGAGGAAGTTATTTCACCTTTCTTAGTATTAGTTTCCTCATATATAAAATGAGAATGTAAGTATAATTCTTTCTCACTTTTAAAATATACTGAAGTTCTAAAAGACAGTTAAATCCATGTAGTCACAAGTCCAAGGTGGCACCATTAGGAACAATCAATATTTGAAATTCATGAGAACTATAGAGGTTGATGGCGTATTTTTAATCTTATAATTTTTAACTATAATTGAAGGCTTTTACTTTATAACACTCTCAAGTGGCTTTAGCACTTATACACGACAGAGTCAGAAATATTAACAAAAAAACCTAAAGACTTTAGAGATGGATGGTCTCATAAGGAAACTCTCAAAGTCCCTTCCAGCCTTATGATTTTACAAATTCTTCTATAACATAATTAATATACTTATAATTTTATATTTTTAGTGTAATCAGTTTAACTTTGATAGAAAAATAATATTAGAATCAATATAAAATTGGGTGAAATTATGTTTAAATTTTAGTTTCTTTAAGGTTTTAAGAAATTAAGAAAAATATGTTTAGTCAGATGTTTATTAAATTTATTTTATTGGATAAATTAAGTAAAAACCTCCTGTATGACTTATAATTCTTACTATTTTAATAAAAACATTAAAAATTAAAGTAGCTTCTATATTTCATACACTTCCACTCACAAGTGGGAATTTAATATGGAAATTGGCAATGGTCTTATCAACTTGTTTCTAATTAAATTTAATATTCATTAATCTATATTCTGAAAGAGGCTTTTAATTATTGACATATTTAAAGTAGCATGAAAATATATATTTATTACCTATTTTGTGTGTTTTAGAAAGGCAGGATTTTTGATTTATAAAAGTTGTACATTTACTGGGAAGGTAATAGTCATGGCTTCCTCTTGAAATACTCTCTTCTTGAGTGATTTAGAGTGACACTAACTGCAGTAACAAACCTGTTTTCAGTGGCTTAACACTCACAGGTCAATGCAGGGGTTCCTGGTTGATGGGTGTGGCTTTTCTTTGGGTGGTGATTTTAAGGCTCCTTCTATCTCATGGCTCTACATTCCATAGGACCTGAGTCTTCTGCATTCAGTTAGTAGATGAAGAGTGAGAGAAGGCACTCCAGCTTCTTAAAACCCCTGACCTGCAAAAGATAAGCATCAATTCTGTCACCTTTCATTGGTAGAAACTAATCACATGCTCACATGAAGATGTAAGAAGAACTGGGAAATGTAGTCTTTGCCTAGGCAGCTGCCTCCTAATAACAACTATATGGTATGGAATGGAGAACAAATGTTTGGTAGACAACGCCAAAGAGTATTATGAGAAAATACA
Source organism: Lemur catta (assembly GCF_020740605.2). NCBI lineage: Eukaryota > Metazoa > Chordata > Mammalia > Primates > Lemuridae > Lemur > Lemur catta. The sequence goes on along the minus strand of NC_059142.1, from coordinate 30,830,641 downwards.
AATATACCAACTATATAATCCTATATATTTAATAATTGTTTATTAGTACCAAATAGTTCATTGTATATGTATCAGTGTCAGTAGTTCTTTGTTTTTTCTATATTTTTTTGTCCTATCATGATCAAAACCAGTATCAATTGTTAAGAGTTGCCCGGAGCTATAATCTGTGACTACAGAGCTGTTTCTTTCTTTGAAAAATTAATTACATCAGCTTTCGACCTGGCATGTTTTAGCATCATGCACTAATCAACAGCAATCCAGGCCTGTATATATAATTTAAAAAAATATAATTCATATTTTCCATATTTTTTTCCTCAGGAATTTTTAGTGTTCATCTTTTGTAAGTCTAGTAACAGCAATATTTCCCAATATTATGCATAAGTAATGTATTACTATAGCTTTAGATTCTCGTAATGCTATTTGATATCTGAGACCTAAAGATTTTTTAATTAATTGGATTTTTAAGATTTTCAAAAGATTATCTGATTTTCTTATAGAAAGTACCATAAATATATAATAGAAACAAAATTTGTCCTCAAGACTGTAGACATTTGGCTGAGATCCTCCTAATATTCAATCAGAGCCTCACTGGATTTCTAAATGCCTAATTATAAAATGCTCAAAGTATTCCGTGATATTTACAAAGTTCATTAATGGGACATAGTCATGTTGATTTTAGGGGCATATTTCCAAAATTATGTAAGAGAGGACTGCTTATATATCAGTGGGGACAAAATGCCTGTAATATTCTCTTAAACATATTTTGGAATGGATACTTCATATTACTAATCTGTAGTTATTCTCATAACCAGTGTTTGTGACAAGATTACATGCTGCCTTATCATGATTTGATTACTGCTTTGTAATTTTATTGACATGGTTTGCTTTGTGTTCTTACCTTCTATTAATAATTTGTTTTTAGTTGGGATTATTTTTAAGTACAAATCTTTAATTGCCATTACTACTCGCAGTTTATGGCCAGTTGTAAAATTTTCCAGTGCTTCAAAGTTACTGATGCCTGAAACAAATTATGTTAACATATTATTTACTTATTTGTCTGTGTTTTCTCATTCATATGAATACTATATACATAAGAATATTCCCCCCTCCAAAAAATAACATTGGAAGTTAATTACTTTGGGCTCATCACTCTGCAGTGTTATCTTAAACATAATAAAATAGTGCATGCAAGTCTTGCTGAATTTGCAAGGATATATAAATAGTGCCATCTACAATGGAAGATTAACAAAAGAACCTCTTTCATCATCACCGACAGTTATAAGAATGAATTTCTGCAAAACTAGTGCACTTTTTGTCTTTAAACCACTTTTTGCTTAACAGGCTGTCCTAAATTTTTATTTTGAAAGAAAGCATTTTGCTCCTTTAGCTAGGAGGTAAGAAACATAAGGAGAGTAATTATAATGGGATTTATATAATTCACTTACATTTCTTTGCCAATAAAATAAAGCATGTTCTCTTAGTTTTTTTGTAAGCTCTAAAATATGTCTTTCAATTTACTAATATTATTTGTAAAAACACAGAATGCTGTCATCTTCCCAGATCGAATATTATTGTTTTCCAACAACAGATTTGGCAACCATTCAGAGGCAAATAGTATTATGCTTTTTAGATTTTCAAATATATCTGAACTGCTGTTGATTGCTTTCCAAATCAGGTCAGATGCACTGTCTCTGCAGGAACATTTGCCAGAGGTACTGTATGTTCAAATGGAAGATTTTCATGTTTCATAGTCAGCTTCATTTATTTTCCAGACCTCTAAATTTTTTATACTAAGTAGCAATGTCTCCCTTTATGAACCATGGGGTCTTTATTAATTAAACAGAGTCAACAAGGCTGATTTTATTCTCTCTCCTAGAATTACCAACCACACAAATCAGAGAGGAAATATTTTCAATACTAAAATGTTCTCCAAGCCAGTAAATCTGGGATTATCTCATCATACCGATTATGTCAAAGCTCTTTAGCCACAGTGCTCACTAGGACATAAAATTGAATGGTATACACACAAATAGCCACATTCCAGAATCATAGGAAGAATCCTAAGTTTTTCTTACAATAATCAGAAAGCCCTAATTATCAATAAAACTAGCCATGATTATTTATTGAGTATCTGCTCTCTGCCAGGCACTTTGCATGCATTACCTGAGTTTCAGAAACACTGTGTCCCATTGATCCTGGATGTTTTTAACAAAGACCCAGATCTGAAATGTGTACTTGAAGCACAGAACACAGCTCTCTCTTAGCTCAGTTATACTTTTTCTAGTAAGTAGCTGTTGTAATTGCATGTTTGATGTTTAGGGATGTGGGTGTTTTTAGGCATATATAAAAAAGCATATTATGACTATTATATTAACCAAATTATAAGATTAATCAAAGTTTATGATATTACTTTTATATTTGGAATAAGATCATATGTTGATTTGTTGTTTAAAAGTGCTTAATGAATGAAGGTTACTGGCAAGGATGGTTTTCTGGTAGAACTTTCTGATATTCATTGTTCAGAGTCTGTAACTATATTTTTTTCTTAAACATTTGTTTTTTATTATTTTAAATTAGAGATATCATGGAATGACCTTATATAGACATTTATATTTAAAGCATGAGAATATTTATAAATAGTCAAATAGCAAAGCATGCACCTGAACTTATTTCTCAGGTAACTGTTCTTGTTTTTCCTTTTATCCATCCTTCCCAGTTGTGGAACATTATAGGGGAGGGAGGATTTGAAATAATTTAAATTACAGTCTCTTCTTTGGACTAATATATTATAAATGTGCTGACAAACATTAAGGTATATATATACATCAAGATTTTAAAATAAGCAAAGCTGTCTCATGCAGTTTTTTCCATTTATTTTAAACACATACTTTGTGCAGGACAATGTGTCCTCATTTCACCTTGCAGTGGCATTCCAGCCTTCTTATGTTACACTCATTAGTATTTCTTTAAAACCACTTTCAAGTTAGGCAGCTTTCCAGATTTATAAAGGCTTTGAAATGAAGTTAACCTGTTCCGAATCAAATGCTCTGGTAAATTTGGTCTCCATAATAAAAAATTCCATTAAACCATTTTAAAGAGATAATAGTAATGTGGATTATTGTCAAGAGAATAATGATTCTTTTTACCACTCAACCACACTCTGAGGTTTTAAAACTATGAAGATGTCTGGCCCTTGTCACTTTCACCTTGATTCTTAAACAATTTGAACTCTTTCACTCCATTCTGAAACAACTAGTAATCATCTTCCATTGAAAGATACATTTTTAATATTTAAACAGAGGAGCAGAACAATTTGTGTAGGGGCATATGAACAAAATTTAGCATGCAAGACTGAAAACAACCCAAACCAGTAATGACAATGGAACTGACCATTTGTACTAAGTCCAAAATTTTCAGTTATTGTGATCAATAGCCAATCAGTTTGCCATTCAGCCAAACTGAATGCATTTTTGTGATAGTTTCCAAATTGTGTTCTGTGGAACACTAGCCCTATGTATGTTGACAGGGATATGTTAGTTTGAGTAATATTGCATACCCTTGGGGACTCATTGAGCACGCTAGAGTATTAAAAGTTCTCAGAAATCCCACGGTAAAGAAACCTATTTAACTATGTTTGATCTAGTGAATCTCAAACTTATTTGACGATAGAATTCTATTCTTCACGTAAAATTTGTGAAAAGCTTTTGGGAACACACTTTGGAAAAGTGTTACGTTATAATGTAGGAGGTAGTTTCAGATCCACAATCCTATGTGACCTGTGGAAGTTCTGACCTTCAGATACGCTTGATCTAAGACAGGATGCTGCTTCTCAGGTTGAGTCTGGGTAGGAAAGAGGCTGGGAAAACTGATCAAGTGTGAATGAGGGCAGCGGGGTAAACCCAGGCTAGAAAGAGTATCCAAGGAGAAGAAACAAATCTTCACCCTGGTTCCAGAAGCTATCTATCCGGCACTTAGGATGGTGGTGGATTTAGGAGACTCATCCAGCTGAAGGCTAGGAGCAGGACACTAGGTGTGAGAAATACCATCCACCAGGTAGGAGCACGATCTTGTGATGTTGTTTCACCACTCCCTAGACATGCCCAATAACTGTTGTACTTCCTTCCACATCTCTGCTTGTGTTCTTCCCCTGAAACGCCTTTCAGGACACTAGTTGTTTGTTCTGAGAACATGTCAGGTACCATAAATTGAGAGATAAGAAACATATTTCCTGCCCCCAAGGAGCTTCATATGTAGTAAGAAGGCCTAAAAATAAACAGACATTCATAATATAGTGTAATAAGAGATAAGAGTATAGGCATAGATTGGAGGAATCTTGAGGGAGATTTGGTTCTTTAGAATTAATGTGAATCAACTCCTCAGGGAGGAGGATTGTGGCAAAGAAGATATTGTTGAGGCAGGCAGAAAACCAAGGTATTTCATACTGTAGAGTGTGTGTTTGATCCAGAAGACATGGGTTGGCACTGAATTTTTAGCATGTAAGTAATAGTGTATGATTTGTCATTTAGAAAGTTCTCTTGGCTGGAATGGAGGACAAATTAGAAAAGAACTAGAACAGGAGCAGGGAGACAAGCTATTTCAGCGACCCAGGCTATTGCACTGAAAAAGGAAAGGAAGACACTGAGTCCAGAGACGTCACAGCTGGACAATCATAGGACTTGCTGACTGACTGAATATCAAGTAAGGAAGAGAGAGGAGTCAAAGATGCCTTTGCTTGCATTCCTTTTTGCCAAAGAAGAAAGAGAGAAATGGTTTTCATTGAACCTTAAGACAAATCTAAGATTTGTTACAACGATCAAATCCAATTCTAACTGCTTCCTATCACAGGGACTGCAGTAGGGCAGAAGCAATGTCACCAGGATCAGTATTTGCATGGATGGGTAGAAAGACAATCTTTCAGATTCTAATTGTATTCCTTGTTCTTCTCAAGTCATGTAACACAGACTACATCCTGGATCCATCCCGTGATGAGTGTCCTGAATCTGTCTTGCTCAGAGGAGAATGAAGAGGATTGCTCTAGAGAACCTCCCGACCAGAAAAGTTGATGGTTTTCTATAGGAAACGGAGCTCCATGGTCTTCTGGCATCTCAGTCTACGCGGATGATGAGCAGAAACACATAACACCCAACTCTAGATGCAACAGTCTAAAATAGGAATACAACATACACTACTTAAAGTGTGAAGTAGATTCTGGATTTAGGGTATTTTTGTAAAACTTTTTGATATTACTGTATACATGTAAAAGAGAAATTACCACTACAGTAGTTCTTTAAGAATAATCTAGTTATATATTTTGAAATCACATATAATTTGATTTTATTATATATATACTTTTTCATATATAATTAGATCTTTGTAATTTTATATGCAGTTCTTCATGTGGTATCAGACAATGATGATTTTTATAATTGATATATTGAAAAATTATGTAAGCATAGTGAAACACTTCATCTATTTGATATTTTACTGAACTTTTATATTCATATCTTAGGAAAGTGATCTTAGCAAGCATTTGGGGGTTTAAGGATAAGATTTAGACATTTATCTCATGGGTTGCCAAATGCATCTTACATCTTTAATGGGGCTTTCTAATTTCCAAAATGCTTTCCAGGCCTCATTTTATTTAAACCATACAATATGCCCGTGAGGCTGATCTAGCAGGTATTTTTATTCTTGTTTTTCAGTTGGGGAAATAGCGATTTAGAGAGATGAAGCACCCTGTCCTGGGACTGAGACTCACACCTAAGTCTTCTGATTCCGAGTCCAGTCCCCCTTCCCCAGCACCCTGCTGTTCCCACAGAGGGAGGTCACAGCCCAACATGCAGGGCACCATGGTTCTGTTGATGCAGCTGGCTCTACAGCTGTGCATTCCACAGAGATTCAGAAGGCACTTCTTCACTCAAACATGGCCCCTCCATAACCCCACTGTTCTTCTCCTATAAACGCTTTCTCCTTCTGTACCCCCAAACCCTCACCAGGTAGGAGCACTGCCTTGTCATGTTGTTTCAACCAGCTTCTTTCAACAGCTCATAGTTTTCTAAATTGAAGGGAGTAGTTTGCCTTGCTTAGGTTGTCCTTGCCAGAAAGAGCCTTTGAGAGGAGTTGATGAGAAGAGAAGTGTCTTTTTAAATATTACTTCTCTGCTTGAGATAAGATGGAGGCCTGGAGCCCAACTAAAGCAGCCCCCAACACTGCTGTGCAAACTTAAAGCTTCTTAGAATACGGTGTAAGAACCATCAATTGAACCATTTTATAAATGAGTATGTATAGGAGTCCAGACAGTGAGTTCATGGCTGGGTCAAGATTAGACCTAGATCCTGAGTCTCCTGGTCTACTGAATTTCATATGGTATAACACAGATATCTATGACAAATATGTATATACATTGTGCTCACCCATACATTTCTGACTGTAGCTAGGATTTATGATTTATTTCTTGAGTAATAATAAAAGTCAAATCCAGACTGATAGGTAGTCATTAGCCCTGAGAAAAGTTTCAGAATGTCTAGAGAGGACTTGTGTTTCTCCTGACAGCTACTTGAATATTAGGAAGCTTCAGGGAGATAAATTTTGAGAGCAGCCACAGAAAGGGCTGTTTCCTTGCATCCCCCAGAAGTAAGTGGATTCTTAAACACCTAGAATACTTGTATAGGTTAGTATTTATGATTGTGAAAGTACAGACTTTTTTTTGTTGTTGCCAAAAGTAATGGTATGAAATTTTCCTCCACCTACTTTGAGTGTTTTCTAGCAAGGAAAACCCAGAGGAGATGCCTGAGTGACTTGAGATCAAGGTCCTCAGGTGTACGATCCCCTGGCAGAGACACCTCATCCTTTAACTGCTGTTTTGCACCACTTTCCTTCCTGTTTCTGTCAAATACCTACAATTACAATGATATTATTTATTGAGAATTTTATGCCATCATACATTTTGATGAGCAGTTTGTATATATTATTTTGTGATCTTCATAAAATTGCTCCATCAAGCAGGAGCTACAATTATCCCCATTTTGAGAAGAAGAAACTTAGGTTTAAAAAGAGTTAGTAATCTTTGCCTGAGAGTCACACAGCCCCTGCATGCACAAGCCAGGGTTCAAAGCAGGTCTCTGATTCCAAAGCCTGTTCTCTAAACCACCATGCCGAGCTGCTTAGATTCATAGTCTTTGGGTCAATTTTATAAAGAGACTGGTTCTAGTTTAATGCCATAAGGAACTTTCTGGTGGTTAGAGCTGATGGGTAAAGAATTCCCCAGGAGAAAATGGAAGCACTGTCCTAGCAGGTTTCGATCAATCTGAACTCATTATGGGAATGTTGCTGAAGAGGTCCAGTGTCTGAAATGACTGGACCCGTTGAGCACTCTGAGATTCCCTCCTTATGCTTCTGTGACCTCTAAACCAACAGGTAAATAAATGCCTTAAGAGACACTTAAAGAAACATATGGCAGAGAGCGATCAGTAAGAATACTTTTCCAATGCAAATAGAACCCTCAAACTATGTTTTGGTGCGTTGACCTTTGTGTAGCCAATCCTTCTTTAGCACAAATCAAGCCTGTCAGTGTGGTCATCATAAACACTTCTTTGTTGACCCACTGACTCAGATTTCATGGTTAGAAAACCTGAATGTTCTTATGTCCCTCCATCTCACTTTACTAAAGAGCAACCGGGGTTAGCCATCCTTACTCATTCCCTCACAATATTGAGTGAGCACCAGCAATGTGGCAGGTGCTGTGCTAGGCACTGTGGTGCGGTGAGGCAATAGCTAACCATTTCCTGGGTTCCACTTACCCTTGATTTTATTAATAAAAGCAAGAACAAAGTTCTCATATGGCCAGAACTAAATAGCTTCTTTTTAATTTTTGAATTTTAAAAAGACTCTATTTTCATTAAAAAATCAAGTACTATGCAAGTGAATAAAGTAAAAAAATAGCCCACCTCATTTTCTAGAGGTAGCTGTTACTAATACTTTGTTGAGTATTTTTACTCAAAGGAAATCATGCTATTAAGCAGCTTGCTTTTCACTTGGTATATTGTGGTCATCTTCTCATGTCAATACGTAGATTAATATATTTTAGATGTCTACAGAAAATATCACTGCCCAGAGAAACCATTATTTGTGTAACCAGCAATTTACTGATAAACATTTGAGCATTTTAAGTTTTCTTCTATACTGACAATGTCACAGTGAACTTTCATATATCCATTAAATCCTTTTCCTCATGTATGTCTGCACTCTTGTGCCAGTATGTCTACAGTATGAATACATTCATAAAGTTAAATTGCTGGGTCAAAGCTAGGTCAAAGTTATGTTCATTTTAATTTTGGTAGATATTCATAAATCCTCCGTAAAAGTAGGACCAACTTACACTGCTACCAATAGTGTCAGAGAGCCTTTTTTTCTGTATATGGTAGGACACTTTTTAGTCCAAAGATTTCCAATAGATTTTCTGATTGTTTTTTGTTCTTAAAAGAATAATCTTCAATCCCACCATTGTCTAAGAACCTGAATTTTTTAATCATTAGGTTTTAGGTTTCCTTCAGCAGCAGAGATTAATTCACTGTACACAGGGAAGTCTAGTAGTGACTAATTCATCATACGTCTGTCAAACATGTCATTACTCTTCTGTTTTCCTGCATTACATATAATGGTGGTGAGAACCAATTTTTAAATGAGCTAACCTGGGTAGAAAGCACAATACAAATGCACCTACAAATTCTTTGGGCCTTGGTTTCCCCATGTGTATAATGAGGATAACAATCCCCTGCCTCTTCCCAAACCAGGTCAACTCACCCAGCATTTCCTGAGCACCTACTAAATATCAGAATAAATGCAAAGTTTTTATGTTACTATGCTCAATAGTACTGATTCACAAAGCAAGGAGCTCATAATCTAAAATCATCTTTCTTTTTTCTCAAAAACCTTTTGTTATTCCATAAAGGGGTTAGAAGTTAGAGGTTTGTTTATTAAGAACCCCTGAAGAGAGGCCCTTTATCACTCTTAAATATGAAAAATTCCAAAATAATATTAACACCCCTTGACTAGAAAAGAAAAAAAGGAACATGCTGTATGAAGAGCCTCTCCAATAATAAATGCAAAGCAGCTGTCAAAATATAGAGTCAAATGATACTTTCATAAAGTGTTTGCACGATTAGAAAATGTTATCCTTTTTCTAGGAGGAACTGGGACATTTTTATTTTCTCTGTTAAGTGAAATGCAACTTCTTGAAGGGTCCACACACTTGATATTTCGACGCTACATATACAGAAAGAACTGAACTAACATTAAAACAACTTACACACTCTATTGCATATAACTTTTGAGAAGATGAAAAGAACTTTAAACAGAATATGCCTGTGGAGCTTAACTTTAGAAATGAAATACCCAAGGTGTTTTAACCACAGCTATCCACATGTAATATCATTGTGCCTGCATGATGATTTTGTCAGTATTAACTACAATTCTGTGTTTGTGTTTTTCATGTGACTTTTGACATTTAAACTTATACTGCTTCTGTCCATTTGCTCCCCAAAAGCTCCATTTTTACTCTTGGGCATGGGGTTGGTTTGAGGGAAAGGGGAATCAGGTCAATAGCTCTGCTGCCCCATCTCCATTTCCCCATCACCAACTTATTCTCTGTATCACTTCACCCTGTTTATTCCTTTTAAATTATTTATCAGTTTGTCTTGATTTTGTTTTGTTTGTTGTCTTCCTCAGTAATGGAAGTAATAGCAGGGATCAGCTCCACGAGGGTGGGAATTTTGTCCTTGATCACCATTGTATCTTCAGGCTCTGCCAGTCTGTCACATAGTAGGCATTCAATACATATTTGCCAAACGTTTCATGTGCTGTCCATATAACTAAGACTTAGTTCCTAGTTTAGCTCTCATTGTCTTGTATTCGTTTATTCACTTAAACACTTACTGTCATTAGATGCCAGATACTTTGCTAAGTACTAGAGATACAATGCAAGGCAGATGTGATTCTAGCCCTCGTGTAATTTGTATTCTGTGCGAAGGATAAACAGCTGAAATTAACCAGAGCTTTTTCCAGTTATTTTCTTTCTCTCTGTACTTTATCCCATATTTGAACTATTAGGCCATTTAATGTTCATTGCCTTAAGAAAAGGTGTGATATATAAGAGAGCAGAGGAAAGCATGTTCTTTTGAGTTTCAAAAGTCTAGCTCCTTAGGGACCTGGAAAAGATTCATAATTTAGGTCTCAAAGATTTAAGGGCATAAGGAAATAATTCTCCTGGCTGTGGGGAGGGAAAAAGAACGAAATTATTGGTAGAACTCAGAGAAAGAGGCCTGGGCTCAACTTCCTGTGGCAAGTTCCTGGGAGCAGCAAAATCCCAGTTACATGTGTCAGTTTTAAGAGCAGAGGAATGCCTTTCCTCACTGCCCCCTATAATGGAAAGGATTATGTGGTGTGTCTAGGCAGTTGGGGCCTTGCACAATTTCAGTGAGCTTCCTCCAGCCCAACATGGTCCACATCAGAGGATCAGATTGATTTCTGTAAACCCAAAAGGATCACAGGAGTGGTAGGAAGACCTGCAGGACCTGAGTGAGGATCTTTTCTATTCTATCCATGTGGTCTCTCAGTGGAAACCAATTTGGACAATAATGTCAGGCCATCCAAACCCAGAGGGCCTTGGCACTAGGTAAGCCCCTACTATGGTCTGAATGTTTGTGTTCTCCCCAAATTCATATTGAAACCTAACCCACAAGGTAATGTTATTAAGAGGGAGAGCTTTGGGAGGGGTAAGTAGGTCATGAGGGCCCCATCCTCATGAATGGGATTAGTGCCCTTATGAAAGAGCTTGAGAGAGCCCTTGCCCTTCCACCTTGTGAGGATGTAGCAATAAGTTGCCATCTTTGAAGCAGAGTTCAAACCTTCACCAGACACCAAATCTGCTGGCACCTTGATCTTGAACTTCCAGCCTCCAGAACTCTGAGCAATAAATTTCTATTTTTTATAAATTACCCAATCTAAGATATTTTGTTACAGCAACCTGAATAGACTAAGACAGTCCCACAGAGTTTAGCAATGACTCCAAAGAAAGGAGGGAATGCAAGTTGACTGAGGTTAATGTTGGTCAGGATCATTTATTCCCTATCCCTGAAGTTTTCTTCCTTGTAGAGAGTAACAGTTTTGGCCTCTCTCTGCCTCTTCACCAGGCACTGATTTGCCTGATTGGTGAGTTTGGGATAAAGAATAACGTGCTACTTCTAGAACATTTTGAAAATATATTCCCTTTTCTTTCTTCCATGCATACATGGCCTGTTTGTTTTTCAGGTCTTTTTCATTTCTTCCCTAGATGATTTCAACATAGGGAATATAGCTTCCTCCCTGTCCATCACACCTTTCCCCTCAATCTATCCACCATGCTTCTGTCAAAATTATCTTTCTATAACAAAAATTTGTTCTGTTGCCCCCTTGCTACTCTTCAGTAGTTCCCAGCACCTTCTGCTACCTGAGCCCTTGGGCTTCCTTCCAGCCTCATTTCTCATTCGCAGCGGTCACTCCAGAATACTGTTCTTCCTGTCTGGGAAGCTTCTCCTGCCTCATCACCACATCAGATTCCTTTTCATCCATCAGGTCTCCACTCTCACTTCACCTCTTTGGTGAAGATCTCCATGACACATGTTGCCTTCCCCATGCACAGGGCTGGCACTCTATACATGTTGTGCCTGCATTTTTACGTACCTGCCCAGCCCCTCTTCCCACTAGGAGTGGTGGAGCAAGAACCTCCACCCCAAGAGTTGCTTATCCGTTTGTCCACTCATCATGTTACTATATTTACTGATTTATTTTTATCTAGTGAGCTGGGTTACTGAGTCTTAGAGGCTTGAAATCTATTCTTTTCTCTTTCTCCACATGATAATGAAAATTGGAACTCTGGTTAATGCAATCTATTCTCTCTCACTGTGGCTGTTCCACTGAACATCAGCAACTAGGTGAGTGAATTGGATGGAGATGGGAGGGAAATGGAAAATAGGAAAATGGCCCAGATTGCCTATTGTTGCTTTGGGGTATTTATATTGAAAACACCAGAGGCTGAGAAGGTTAACTGGGAGGATTCAAGTTCTAAAATCCCACCCCAGCCCCTTATTGATACCTTTTAATAAAGTCTGTATCACACTATATTTGTAATTAATTTGAGTAGGAAAGTGGGGAGTGTGTCTCTCCTACTAGAATGTGGAGTCCTTTAAGTTAGAATCCATGTATTATTTTTTAGCCCTCACACAAGACATGCCACAGTAAAATGTAATAAATGCTTATAGAATAAATTAAAAATGTGATTTATTTTTTTCAAAAACTCTTTTAGCTGTTTCCTGCTTCTGGCACAGGAAGACAAATCAAATGAAAAAGAAAATGAGGTAGGAGTTTCAGCATATCTATACTAACTAGTTCCACTGATGTCAGAACAATATAATGGATTTTGCTGAAGAGAGAAGTGTATGCTACATAAGTTTGGCCATAAAACTCACAGTGTGATTGCAGTAAAAAGATTGTAAAGCACATACTCAAACACTATTGATTTACCCAAGGTTTTGAAGTAATGCAACAGAATTATTTTTGGTATGGAAGGGTAGATAAAGCCTAAAACCAAAATACAAGGTTAGTGCATTTCAAGGCAGCAGCTTTCAAACTTCTGTTCTTATAGATTAATTAATCATGTTACTGAAGAATTGATTTGGCACAAGGGAGCTATGTATTGCCACAGTACTCTGAAATTGCAGAAATTATCTCATCTATAACTAGCCCCACTGGAATTGCTTGACTGTTCTGTTTCACAGTGGAGAAATTCATCTTTCATCAGCAAATATAGAAGAGGAAAACAGGAAGACAAAACAAATTGAGTGGATAATAAAGTTACCTTGGAAGGTCAGGAATTTCTCTGGAATGGAATATGAAAAGTTGTTTACGGGCAGATCTGATTTCTTTATACTGAGCAGTTGCATCATTCAGAGAAGTAATCCATCCATTTAATCTAAGGCCACCTTTTTATTTTTGTGTGGTGACCATCATGTATGTGTATGTATGTATATATACCTTATGTATGTATACATGCCACAGAAGTGCACACATACACACACTGGAGGAATAAGAAATAATTAATAGACTAGAGTCTACAAAATTTCAAGAATATGACCAAACTCTAATGGTTCCTCACTCACCAATGGAATTCATACTATAAATCATAGAAAGTGAAAAGTCTATGAAGTTACATCAGTTTTTCGAATATTGCTAACATTGTTCATTGATTATATTTCTTCTATCTCTATGAGTACCGTATTCTCAATTAGTATTTCATCAGTTATAAGGCTCATTATTCTGTGTATAACTAAAAATGAAAAGTGGCATTTAAAATATGACATAGTAGTTAGAATTATAGCCCTTTAAGTAAATCTAAAAGAGCTGTTTAAACACAGATTTTTTTTGTCATGTGTGTATATATAAAGGAAAATGAAATATAAATTGCAATATTCCTAAAAGTGTCTGTACATTCAGAATCAAACTCTCTTTTTTGAATCAGATTTGTCAACATCCACATTTTTCACAGTAGCATGTCATCAAGAAAGTATTTCTTAAAGGAGTGTTTCAGTACTGTCTCTGGGATTTTTTGCCCCTAAGTCTTTGATATCCATTCTACAACTTTGATGCTGGTGCTTTTTTGATCTTTTCAAAAGGATTTAATAGAAAACTTTTAAATAATAATCAGGATTCCTATTTCCTCCTCAAATAGTCCTTAAATGGTTTATTGGCCTAAAAGTATTAATAAAAAATGACAGTCCAGTCATACCACAGGAAAAGACAACCAGACTGATGCATGCACAGGCAAAGACAACTGTATCATTATGGTTGCCCGGCCAAAAACTGCAAGACATCATTGATTATAAGTAACATTCTTTAATATATTGGGTTCCTCTTAGATGAGGATTTGTGTGAATTAGGAAGTGTCCCCAGGGGAAAAAGTAGTGGGGAAGTAGAGAAATAGGGCCAACCCAAAGGAAAAGGAAAAAAAACCACACAAAGATATGTCAAGCAAAGCTCACCAGAGTGACTTTGGCTCAGTTCCACAGGGGACTCTGGAGACAATGGAGGTCCTACAGCAGTTGTCCAAGTCACAGGCCAGAGAGCAGGGAGTATTTATACCACTGCACCATTATCAGTCATTGGTTAAACTGGGGGCCAGGGGGTGGGGGGTTAAATTTCCAGGGTACTTCCAATTCTCTATGCAGTCAAAGTGTGTTCCTGCAGCCTGAGGGCAGCCCAGCAACAAAAGATGCAAATGAGGTAGGGAGCTAATGTGCATGAGAGTGGCAGAGGGATCTGAGAGTGCTCACAGCGTCTATTACACATCCCAGTTTCAAAGATGTTTAGATGTGAAAAATGGGTGTATTAGAATCGATGAAATATGGAATAGAGGACCAGGTCTCCTTGTTCCTGGCTTATCCAATAACATGCTTAGAATTGTGTTAAAGATGAAATGCCTTAACAAGTGAAAACAGAATGAGCTTTCTGAAAAATTATTCCATTCAAACAAAATGATTTTAAAAGTTATTTCTAAAAATCCTAACAGAAAATACTTAGAAGAGATTGAGTGATTTGCTCCCCACCCCCACATTCAGGCAATTGAATGTCTAAACTATCCGGAACAGGTAATTTTGTATTGTTTACTCTGTAACATGAATCTTTAAGGCTATGGACTATACAAACTCCCAACCATCTTTCAAATGAAAGGATCCTTTTAAAGCATTCCTGACCAATATAGCCAATCAAGATTTTGCTTAGACATTCCTATTGAGTGGGAACTTACTCCCTTAAAAAAATCTTATTTTGCCTAAGGATGATTTTTTAATCTCACTATATTCAACCAAGATAATTGATTTATCAATAAGAAATAACCTGTGAATTAACTGCTTGTGGATTTCCCTTGCTGATCAGGAAATGCCTCCCCACTGGAGACTAGGCCAGATGCCAGTCCATTTTGACCATAATATCTCATTATGGTGTTCTAGAGTTCATTCGAGTAAGATACACAGTGCCATGTGCATGGAAATTGTGGCTTCTCTCATGCTATAGGTTGGAATGTGTCCCCCCATAATTGGTATGTTGAAGTCCTAAAATTGGAGTTATGTTGCCACAAGCCCAGGAACTACCAGGAGCTGGGAGAGCACCTGGAACAGAACCTTCCCTGGGGCCTTCAGAGGGAGCACAGCTCTGCTGACACCTTGACCTTGGACTCCTAGCCTTCAAACTGTGAGACAATCAATTTCTGTTGTTTAAGCTACTCAGATTGTGGTACTTTGTTCTGGCAGTCCTAGAAAATTAATACACCACTCAATCCAGAACTTCCCCTCTTGAAATAATAAAAACAGTAATAATTATAGTATTAACTACCCTGAGTGACTGGTATCATCACCGTTGGTCATCCTTTATAGATGTCAGTTCTTATCCTAAGAAGTCACCTCACTTAGAGGCATATCTAAGACTTTTGTCTTGTGGAGTGTACTTAATGGACTATAGGAAGTTCCATGTGACTGATCTGGGTTAGTAGTATGAACAAACCTCCAAGTGGCGCGTCTCTAAGGTGCTGGCCCATTTGGGAGATGATCAGGCCTGATATATTAAGAAGCCCTTGGTTGCACATTAGAATCACCTGGAGATATTCTAAAATTCATAAAGCCTACCCAAACCTCAGACCCATTAATCTGAATCTCTGGGAATAGGATCCAGGCACCTTTGTTTTAAAGATCCCCAGTGATTTTCAGTGTGCAGCAAAGGTTAAGAATCACTGCCCTAGGCCAGGCATGGTGGCTCACACCTGTAATTCCAGCATTCTGGGAGGCCAAGGCAGGAGGATCGCTTGAGGTTAGAAGTTTGAGACCAGCCTAAACAAGAGTGAGACCCCATATCTATTAAAAAATAGAAAAAATTAGCCAGGCATGGTGGCACACACCTGTAGTCTCAGCTACTCGGGAGGCTGAGGCAGGAGGATTGCTTGAGCCCAGAAGTTTGAGGTTGCTGTGAGCTAGGCTGATGCCACAGCTAGAGAGCCTGGGCAACAGAGCAAGACTCTGTCTCAAAAAAAAAAAAAAGAAATCACTGCCTTAGCCTGTCCTGGGGTCCACGTAACTAAAACTTCCCAAAAAGCAGGTTGCCAGAAATGAAAGTTACATTCTTGTGTGCATATATATATTCTTAAAATTCCCAAAATTGAAACTGCAGCCTCAACAGTGCTGCAGTCAGGTACATGCACAGGCACACGTGCACACACACTCTACTGCGTGATTTCCTTTGATAACACTTTTCCTTTTCCCAAATTTTGTGTGTAAGTCCAACTTTTTCACATTTCACTGATACACCAGTTACACACATACAATTTTCCGGTACCTTGGGTTCTGTTTATGTTGGCCTAGACCACAGAGTGATTCCATTTTGGTTTCTAAGCCATGGTTTTCAGATCTGAGAATGGCTCTGCCTTCTCCTAGTTATAGTGGATCCCAAATATCTACAAGTCACAATTCAGTCCATTCCTATATTCCACATAGTGAAAACAATTTTCACTCTATTAAAAAATTTCAGTTATAAGATCATAGCATCTTAAAAGGAAACACAGGTGCCTAAACACATGACATCTACAACTCCTTTTACACCAGTGTCCCTATATTCCAACAAACATCGTGTGAGTGAGGATGTGGCCTTCACAAAAGAACCATCAGGGAAGTCAAAGGACAAGAAATCAGAATAAACTAGGAGGAATTTTGAGAATGCTGCAGAGAAATTCCGAACCATGGGGAGAGATTTCCCATACCAGTGAATTATATAGATGTGTAGATACCAAGTCTGCTTGGAACAGTATTATTTCTGAGATCTAAAGACACCTGCCGATGCTCATAGCAGAAATGCTGAAAATTAAGCAGAGAGTGGAAATTTTATTGCAAGCCTTCTGGAAATTTTTGTCTATGTCTGTATAATGAGGCAGCAATCTGGAGCTGTCTTGAAAATTACCTTCAAGAATCTAAAGTTGACAGAAACCATCCCAGATCATTTGAAAAATCATAATCTTACTATACCAAGTCGAGTAGTTTATCAGTCAGAAACCTGGCAAGAAATAGAATCCACCACAGATGGTCCAAATGAAGGCGCTACTCATAGATAACGTGGTGAGGGTTCAAGGAACAAGCAAGTTATAGTGAAGCACTCAGAAACCAAGAGTGGTTAGAAGCCATCTCTGCTTTAAAGGTTAAGGAATAAGAGGAAGATAATGTCACTGGAGACCCCTGAGAACTGGACAGTAGAGGAGACGGCACCCTGCCAAAGCTATAGCTGGAGAGAGACGCAGCTACTATCGGAACATAGTATCAACACAAGAAGGGGCAGATAGGGAAGGGGCTGTCCTAACCTCACTCCCTTCTCCTCCTCATCCTCCCTTCTCCTTTGGGTGCTTCCCACTGCTGGAAGGAAGCCAGCTCAAAAACACCCAGCAGGAGAGCTCAGGGGAGGCAGTCAGTGAGGATCGGCTTCTTCCTGAGGCACAGAGATCACAGGTGGAACTCAGGGTGGACGGGGCATGACCAGCACAGGAATAATCCAGTGATTCCTGCTTTGTGTGCTAGAGGAGATCTGCTGTCTGAGAAAGATGAGTATGAATGAGCAAACAACCCATTCATTCCTTGATGGATACTTACAGCCCGCCTTCTAGGGGCACAGATGATACCCACAGGTGAGATACAAGCTGTCCTTGACCTCACAGAGCTTGAATCCCAGTGGGAGAGGCAGACAAGTAGACTAGGCTGGCCCAGCAGGGGGGATAAAAAGGGTGTGACAAATGCACATAGGGGAGGCACCTAACCCAGGAATGAGAGATCAGGGAGGGCTTCTTGGGGCAAGTTATGCCTAAACAGAATGTCAATAATTAGTATTAGCCAGGCATATGGAGGAGTGAATAGGTGAGAGATCCTCTTGCATGATGTCAGGGCAATGAGAGAGAGAGAGTGATACTGTGGGGTTCAGTATAACCAGAGCATATCTTTGGGGTGGACAACAGCATTGGGAACAGTGGGAATGGCCTGAAATAAGTCTAGAGAAGTGAGCAGGTGTCAGATCTTAAAAGGCCTTGTTGTAAACTAAGTTACAAGTTTGGATATTACCCTAAGGATAAGGATGAGGCACAGAAAGATCTTAAGCAGGCTGTGGTCATTAATTTTATGTCAATTTTATGTTTTGAGGGATACCCAGCTAGCTGGTAAAACATTATTTCTGGGTGTGTCTATGAGAGTGTTTCTGAAAGAGATTAGCATTTGAATCAGTAGATTGAATAAAGAAGATCCACCCTCACCGATGTGGGTGGGCATCATTCAATCCACTGAAGGCCTGAATAGAAAAGGCAGAGGAAAGGAGAATTTCTCTCTCTCTCCCTCTCTCTCTTTCTCTCTCTCCCTCCTTGAGCTGATCCATTGAAGGCCTGAATAGAAAAGGCAGAGGAAAGGAGAATTTCTCTCTCTCTCCCTCTCTCTCTTTCTCTCTCTCCCTCCTTGAGCTGGGACATCAATCTGCCCTCGGACATGAGAGCTCCTGGTTCTGGTGCCTTGAACTCAGACCGGACCTTACACCAGCACCACCCCCAATTTTCAGGCTTTTGGTTTCAGACTGAGGGCTGAGAGTGACACCACTGGCTCCCCTAGTTCTCAAGACTTTGGACTGGAACCAAATTACATCACCTGTTTTCCTCATTCTCCATCTTGCAGACAGCGTATCATGGAACTTTTTGGCCTCCATAATCACGTGTGCCAATTCCCATAATAAATCCCCTCTTATCTATGTATCTGTATCTGTGTAGATACAGATATTGCATTGATTCTGTTTCCCAGGAGAACTCTGACTGATACGCAGGATGATGGCATAACAAGATTTATGTTTAAAGGCTTTCTTGGGTATGGAGGACGGATGAGCAAGGAACACGAGTGGAGAGAGTTTTCACAGACTGGCCCTTTTTCTAGCTGTAACAGCCTGGCCACATGTCTCCACCTCCCTGAGCCTCAGCCCCCTCACCTGTGTAACAGGAATAATCAGTCCTGCCTTCCTACCTCACTGGATTGTTGCAAGCGGTGGATGGACATGAACGGGCTCAGGCAATTATAAAGCTCAGTCATAATTCCAAATAATGTTGTGCTGAAAAGAAAATGTGGCTGATATGGTTGTATTTCCCAAGGAAAGCTGCATAGTCCTCTGCCCCATTTCCCAAAAACTGGAGAGGAAATGGAGAATGAAGTGCACCGGAGCCAACACCCTGAAAGGAGTTTGTTTGTTCTGTCCAGTTCAAAACGGAGATTTTGTCCTCCCAGCTGTGTGGCGCATGATTGCTATCCAATAAATGGGAATTGATGAATGGCTGAGTGGGGCTTTGTTTTGCGTTGTTTTCATTTTTGCAAACTTTCTTATGACCACAGAGGGAAAAACTAAATTAATGCCATATGCCTGTACAAACCCTCTGACATCTTTTATTGTAATGGAAGATGACAATGGTTATCAGAGCAGAAGGAACATGCTTGAGTGAAAGTAAATACCAAACACCTTTTGGGAAACAAAGCACCTCCCGGTGACCTTTGCAGCTGTTCAGCTCCCTAAATTACAGGAACATGGAGTTGTCTAATGACACAGTCTAACCAGGATTTCCTCCTGTTTTCAAGCATGAACCTTCTCCCTCTCCCTGGGTTATGCAGAATTTTAAATGTCAAAGTAATCATTTTTCCCCAAGATAACATAAAATATCATTGGAGCTTAATGGAGATAAACAAATGATCAAATTCAGATGTTTGTGATATATTATGTTAGAGGAATTAGATCTAGTCCACAAGCTTGCAGCCTCTGAATTTTGTTAACACAAATAAGAAATAAAGTAGCAAAAGCTACTATTTCTGAGTCCCTACCATGCACTCCACTCTAAGTACTTTACACCCACCATTTCACTTAATCCTGACGGTCCTTCAGGGTGGGCATTATTGTCCCATTTAACACACAAATTCAGATAAATTCATTGACCTACTCAAAGCCACGTGACTTGTAGATGTGAATGTCCCCCACTCAAGCTATATGGCCCTGGCAAAATCACTTAACTGCTCTAAACCTCATCTGCAAAATGCAGATATCAAGAACATCTCATTAATAAGATTGTGGGGGATTACACTAAATAAGTTATGTGTAGCACTTTAGTGCAGTGCCTGCTATACCATAATCACTGTATTAGTCAGAATTGTCCAGAGGTCCTAGAGGAGATATCTATCTATCTATCTATCTATCTATATATATATATATATATATATTAGATAGATATTTATACTATATATACAAAGAGCTTTATCATAAGAAATTGGCTCACATGACTGTAGAGGCTGAGAAGTCCTATGATCTACCATCTGCAAGCTGGAGACCCAGGAGAGCTGGTAGTATAGTCTCAGTATGAGTTCTAAAGGCCTAAGAACCAGGACAGCCAAATTCCAGTATGAATGCACAGGAGAAGACCAATGACCCCACTCAAAACCAGTCAAGAAGAAAGAACAAAATCTTTCTTAGCTTTTTATTCAGGACTTCAATGGATTAGATGAGCCCTACTCACACTGGGGAAGGCAAAGTGTTTTCCTCAGCCTATCCATTCAGATGTTAATCTCAGCCAGAAACACCCCCACAGATATACCCAGAAATAATGTTCAATGAAACATCTGGGCACTCTGTTGCCCAGTCAAGACAACGCATAAAATTAGCTATCATACTAAAGGGTGGTTCGTTAGCAATACTATTGCTAATGTTACTACTGTAGACCTGGCATTCTGTATCTCTCTAGCCTTTTCCAAAACCAAACCATGCCATGCACTGTGATTCACACCCATAATCCTAGCACTTTGGGAGGCTGAGGTGGAAGGATTGCTTAAGGCCAGGAGTTTGAGACCAGCCTGTGCAACCCTATCTCTAGCAAGATCATATCTCTACAAAAAATAGAAAAAATATCCAGGCAAGGTGGCACACACCTGTAGTCCCAGCTATTCAGGAGGCTGAGGCAGGAGGATCCCTTGAGCCTGGGAGTTTGAGGTTTCAGTGAGCTATGATGACACCACTGCACTTTAGCTCAGGTCACAGAGGAAGACCCTGTCTAAAAAAATAAAAATAAAAAATAATAAACCAATCATCAATATAATGATAATGAAATCAAAGCCACATAAAATTTGTTTTCTTCCCTTAGTAAATTTTTCAACAGCTTACACATTTAATTCACGGCAAGAGTTATAACCACTGGGACTATTATCCCTAAAACTCTTGAGAGAATGTGGAAATGTGTATTAGTAATTCAGAAATAAGGGAATATCACATATTGATCCCTGTAGTACTGGGGAAAAAAGGCCTAAATAACAGCTTTTTGCTAGCCCTCTAGGCTAGGCCTGTGAGTGTAGGTAACCAAGCAAAGAAGAGCTTAGACCACGAACTAAAAGAAGGCACACCCTTGGGCTACAGGGAACTCATTAGTCTCTCCCATATCAAACTAAATAACAACAAAAATAGTGGGTTTAAATCTGAAGGCAAAAAGCTGTATATATAGACTTGATCCTTGAACAACTCAGGTTTCCACTGCACAAGTTTACTTATATGTGGATTTTCTTCTGCCTCTGACACCCCTGAAACAGCAAGATCAACCCCTCATCATCCTCCTCCTGCTCAGCCTATTCAACATGATGACAATGAGGATGAAGACCTTTATGATGATCCTTTTCCACTTAGTGAATAGTAAATATATTTTCTCTTCCTAAGGATTTTCTTAATAACATTTTATTTTCTCCATCTTACTTTAAGAATACAGTATATAATACATATAACACACAAAGTATGTGTTGACTGGTTTTGTTAAAGTTAAGTCTTCAAGTCAACAATAGGCCATTAGTAGTTAAGTTTTAGGAAGTCAAAATTTATATGTGGATTTTCAACTGCACAGGGATCAGTACCCCTAACCCCTGTGTTGTTCAAGGATCAACCGTATATATCCGTATCACAAAATGTTCCATGGCATTTTCCTCAACGCAAACCCCTATCTCAATTTACTAAGATGTCCCCTTTCTATCCGCCACTTCCATGTCTGATAGTGAAGTCAGGAAGAGCTAAGCATGAAATGCAGCCCTGCCTCACACTAGCCATGTTACCTTGACCCAAATACTCACCTCTAGGCTTCAGATGCCTTCAACATTGGTCATAAAACCAACTCAACAGAACCGTTATGAAGGTTAAGGAAAGTGACTACCTCTATGTCTGCCACTGAATAAGGCCTGCATAAATATGAGCTTCCATCCCACTCTCCTTTTCCCCACCTCAATAAGGGAAAAAGTATTATTTCCTTAAATAGCTACTCTGTGGGGATGACTGAGAGATGGCATTCATTCTTCTCTGTATAAGGAGCTATCGAGAACTAAAAGAACTGTGGGAAATATCAAATCCACTGGTTGTCAAACCAGTCTTTGCTGAGCCTCCCTAGGGCTTGTGGGGTGAGGAATTGAGTTCAGGTGAGATTTCTGCTTCTGCCCACCTCTCCACTTCAACCAAAGTTCATTTTACTTGTATTAGGTATGCATGCTTCCATTTATGATTTCCCTTGACCAAAGAAATCCTCAGAAAATGGTTGCAAACCATTAATCACATATACAACTTCATTTTAGAGATGAGAAAATACTCTCCAGGTAAGGCAGCCAACTCTACAACCATTTGAGACAGAATCAGAATTGGAAGGTGGGTTCCTAAAGTCCTAGACCACCATGTTTTCTGTCATTTTAAGCAGTAACGCCTCACTATTACTAATGTGGAAATAGTAGTGTGGTGTGAAAAGAGAGCCTCCCTCATCACAGGAAAACACAGGCTTGGCTCAGGTTTACACTGAGAAGAGTTTCCCATGAAGAGACTCCAGACGGGAGGAGAGGCATTTTTAGTTGTAGCCCAGAGGTCATGGATACCACCTGCTCCATGTGGCCTATGGAAGTCCAAATCCCTCTTCTCGGTTCCTATTCCAAGCCTTCATCCTACATCATGTCAACTGACACAAAAAAATACATTTTTTTTATTTTTGCTTTCTGCTATAACAGTTTAGTATTTCCAAATTCACTAAAGATTGGGGGAATGGAGGTGAGGACGAAGGTACAGGTGCACATCACTAAACTCATAATCTCACTCTATAGCACTAGCACCTATGGTTCTTAACCTCTCCCCTTGTTTCCCCTCGCCTCCTTCCTCTGTGATTGTCACATAAAACTCTAAATTCTTCTCCTATTTTGCAGAGTTATCCAGTTTTTCTCCCCTTCTTAAATATCCAAAACTATCAAGGTGCTCCACAGATGTGAAAAAGTCTTCATGCCATCAATAACCAATCTTCTTAGAATGTAGTTGTGGTTATTGATAGTTTTTTTTAATAAAACCTAAAATTTAATTGTATTCTATTATAGGGAAAACAGAGGTATAATGCGATATTAAAGCAGTGGTCCTGAATTTTTCCTACATAAATTTTACCCTCCCTTTGGAGAGCTCTCACAATTCTTCTTGCTACTATTTCACCCAGACTCTGGAAAATATTATTTTCACCTGAAAGTCCCCAGCCCACACTTGGACTGCATCCCTCTCCTCGGTTCCCATAGGCAGTACAGAGAAGGGGAAATTTCATTTTTAAGATAATTAAAAAGCTTCTGAAGGGTAGACTAAATAGTCAAATCACTACTCCCACTGAAGACAACTACAAAATCGGGACAACATTTTTTTTTTAATCTGATTTAAGTCATTGAAGAGCTGAAAAGGCAGTGAGAAATTATGAGACTAAATCTGAAAGAAGATAGACACCAATAGAGGTAAGTTAAATGTTTGGGCCTATTTACACTTGGAGTATCTGCTGATTCTAGAAGAGGTGGATAAGGGTATGAGTTACTATTTAACAGGCTCATTCGAGTGAGAGAGACAAAAATGAAAGTTCATAGCCCACCAAACGGGTACTGATAAACCTTTGAAACTGTAAAGGCTCAACATCCCATGAGTAAGGGTAAAATGGAAGAATATTAATCTTTGCAAAATTGAAGACAAAGTCCAAATCATTTGTCCCTGAAATTGGATTAACATGACTCAAAGTTTCTAGTGCCCCTAGCTATCTTCACTAAGCAAACATAATTTTTTTCTTTTTTCCTAATTTTCATCTACAATGTCCAGCACACAATCAAAAGGAGCCAGGCACTTGCAAAGACACAAGAACCAAGAGAAAACACAGACAACAGAAAAAGATCAAGGATTTCTAGATAATAGAGTTTTTAGTTATAAACTTTTGAATAACAAGGTTTATAAAGGAGATAAAAGACAAGATTCAAAAATATGGCAGATAATTGGAAACTATAAAGGAATAATCAAAGAAAAATTTTAGAACTAAAAAATATAATAGCCAAAATTAAGAACTCCCTGAATGTGTTTAACAGCAGTTAGACATAACTTAAAACAGGAAGATAGAAGAAAATATCCAGATTATGGAGGAATAAGAGAATAAAATACAAAAGAGACTAAAGGGCGTAAGAAACACAATGAAAAGGGCTAGCAATATGTAATTAGGGTCTCAGAATGAGAAGAGGGAAATAATGGGGCAGAAGAAACATTTGAAGATATGTTGATGGAACTCTTCCCAAAACTGATGAACTATATTAAGCCATAAATTCAAGAACATTTACAAACACCAAGTAGGATAAATACAAACAAAACCACATTTAGACACATCATAGGGAAAACACTAATAAACAAAGACAAAAAGAAAATATTAAAAGCAGACAAAAAAGAGACTGCTTACTGACTCAACAGAAATAATGAAACACATAAGACAATAAAATTATTTCTACAAAGGACCAGGGGAAAAAACAGCAATAAAAAATGTTGCAAATTCAGAATAGTGCACTCAACAATGATAGCCTTTAAGAATTAAGGATAAATGAAAATATTCTCAGACAAACAGAATTTGAGAGAATTTATTATACCTATATTAAAGGAAGTTTTTTTATAAATAAAGAAATTATTTCAGATGGAAACTTAGAGATGAAGGAAAGAATAAATATCAGTAAAAAGAATAAATATGTGATTGGAGCTCAGTTAATAGTGACTGTAAAAAGCAATAATGATTACATCTGATTGCATTTTTTATTTCAACGTATTAAGGGGTTCGAGTGTTTTTTATTCTATGGACATCTCGTATAATACTTACATCAGGGCTTTTGGTGTTCCCATCATGATAGCATTTTAAATATATCTTACCTTATTGATGCACAGCAATAACAGTATATTAGTCTCAAGGAGGATAGACTTCAAATGTTCTAATGTCCTTGCACTTTACAGAAAGAGAATAAGAAATACCAAGTAGCATTAGCTTTTGATAGGTAATGGATACATGTAAGCTCTAGAATAACCACCAAATATTAGTAAAAGTATATAACTACCAAGCTAATACAAGAGGGAAAAATGAAATGATAGAAAAATTCAGTTAATATAAAAGAAGACAAGAAACAAAAATATATTAATATTATACATTGGTTAGCATAAATAGAAAGCTAACATTAAAATGATAGATTCAAATGAAATATACCAGTAATAGATGAAATGTAATGACTAAATGCTCCAATTGAAGGCAAAGATTGTCAGACTTTATAATAAAACAAAGGTCAACTATAATTGTTCACAAGAGTGGTCTAAAACATGGAGATATTATAAAAGGATGTAAAAAGTAAAAGAATGAAAAAAGATATACCATGCAAAGAATAACTGAAAAAGAGCTAGTATAGTTAAATCAATATTAGAAAAAGTATATTTGAAGGCCAAAAATATCACAAATGAATAAAAAAGAAATTTCATAATGAAAAATGTTTTAATTTGCCAGGTTGCTTTGGCAATTATACAGTTATATGGACTAAGTAATATATATGCTTACGTTATTCCAATATCTTAGTAGGACTTTTTATCACACCTCCCATTGTAAGCAGACAAAAATAATTGGTAAAGATATATACCATCTGAACAACACATTTGTAAATGTGACCTAATTGTTATATAGGAACATCCTACTTAATAATTGTAAAATACACATTTCTTTCAAATACAGATGAAGTATTTATAAGACTTGACCACATCCTGGGTCATAAAATAATTTTCAACCAACATCAAAGAACTGAAATCCTATCATCTTATGAGTGGTGATTTTCTCTCCTTCTTTCTTTATTTCTTTCTTTTTTCTTCCTTCCTTCTTTCCTTCTTTCTTTCTTTATTCTTGTGCCTTTTATTTCTTTTTCTAGCCCTATTGCATTTCTTACTAAATTATCGAAAAGAAGTGGTAGAGGGCATCCTTGATGCATTTCTGATCTCAGAGGGAAAGCTTATGACTTTATAACCAGAAGAGAATTTTAATTTTTACTATTTTGTAAAAGTTATTAGCATAATGTATAACACATGCACAAAAGTGTACAAAATACAAATATGCAGCTCAGTGAATCACCACTAAGAAAACACTTGTGTAAGCATCACACAAGAGAAATAAACCATCCTGGCATCCTTGAAGCCCTACTGTGGTCTTCCCTCCCTCCAAGGTTTTGCCTGTTTTTGAATTTTATGTAAATGAAATCACACACTATGTATCTTTTAGCTGGCTTGTTTACCTCTACATTGTAACATCTGAAATAACTAAACTGAGGGGTGTTCTTTAAAGTAACTTGTACCCTTCAAAGGTGTTGAGATCATAAAAGCCAGGGGAAAATTGAGGAATGATCCCAAATTGAAAGAAACTAAAAGAATATAACAAATAAATGTTACCCTGGATTAGCTCCTGGACATATAAGGATGCTTTTGGGACAATGGCAAAATTTGAAGGGGTTCTGTGGATTAGATGGTATTATTGTGATAATGTTAATTTCTAGATTTTGGCAATACTTCATTTATATGAAAGAATCTTCTTATTTTGAAGAAATACACACTGAAGTATTACAAAGTAATAGGGCATTATGTCTGCAACTTGCTCTCAAATGGGTTGTCTGTGTATGTGTGTGTGTGAAGGAAAGGAGAAAGAATGAAAATTATATGGAAATGTAGTAAAAGGTTAACAGTTTAGGAACCTATGTGAAGGGTATATGAGAGATCTTTGTATTAAATTATTTCAAAATAAAAAGTAACTGGGACTACAGGCATGTGCCACCATGCCTCGCTAATTTTTTTTATTGTTAATTTTTTTAGAGACGAGGGTCTTACTCTTTTGCCCAGGCTGGTCTCAAACTCCTGGACTCAAGCAATCCTCCTGCCTCAGCCTCCTAAAGCTCTTGAGATTACAGGTATGAGCCACTGACCCCCACCACCATCTTCTCTAGTAAATAGAGTTTTATTGCCATTATGCAATTACTTGTGTACAAACCCCTCTAAATTATTGATGAATCTATGACCAAAAATCTGAATTAAGCAAGTAGTTTGAATAAATGCCTTCAAATAGTGAATGCCATGAAATGAAATTTTCAGGGTAAAAACAATGTGTAGGAAGAAAAGCTCTAGCTATATTTCAAGCTCATATAGACACAGGAAAAGAGGTTTTAAGAATTAATAGCTTCATTATATATTAATGAATATATTATACTTCTAAAACTAATCAAATTAGAAGAAATTTGGGTGGCTTTGTTTAGTAAATCAAAGCACACAATGTCATAAAAGAATAGGCATTTAAGGAAAATATATCCTTACTGAAATCCAAAAGGGTAAAATATGCAATGCCCCAAATTCTACAGGATGCATGATGTTTAGATCAAAGGAACACAGAAGTGTTAAAAG
This sequence comes from Lemur catta, assembly GCF_020740605.2. Taxonomy (NCBI): domain Eukaryota; kingdom Metazoa; phylum Chordata; class Mammalia; order Primates; family Lemuridae; genus Lemur; species Lemur catta. The sequence continues at coordinate 30,802,774 of NC_059142.1, read as the reverse complement.
GAGGCTGATTTTGGGATAAAAAAATGAATTCCTGGCTTAGAGAAGAAGTAATAAAATGGCAAAACTATCTTGTCTGTGTTATAGTGCATAGTCTTTGGAGGCAGACAAACCTGAAGAGGAATTCATGAGGTCCTTGCGATCTTTGCCAAGAAAGTAACTAGTTGTCATAAAGGTTAAGTGACAAATAGATATATTATCATATAAGTCCCCCCAAAATATGGGGGAGGGGATGGGTGTATACATACATATGAGTGCAATGCACACTGTCTAGGGGATGGACATGTTTGAAGCTCTGACTCGGGGCGGGGGGGCGGAGGCAAGGGCAATATACGTAACCTAAACTTTTGTACTCCCACAATACACTGAAATAAAAAAAATATATCACTTCCCTTTCTCTTTTTCTCCACTCATTCTTCTTCCCTCCACTTCACAGCTACATCCTCATTTTCACAGATGACAAAAAATAAAGAGATCAAGACAAGATCCTCCAAAATTACCTCAAAAGACTCCAGATAAAAAGAGCTTATTCCTCAAATCTAAAGGGACAAAGAAACCACAAAAGGTGTTCATTCCAGTGAGCGTTAGAGGCTAAGAAATACACTGATGTCCGGAGCTGCCTTATGCAGACAGTACTTTGCAAATCTGTTCCAGACCTCTGCTGAGGTTTCTGCCTCCCTCGGGGAATGCATTGCCATCATTAATGCGCACTGAATGGTGTGCTTTCTCTCCATCCAGTTGTGCACAGAAGTAGGCAGCACGCTCACCCATAGGGAGGAGGACGTGCAAAGGAGACCAGAGAAGCAGGATGCCCATGCATGTGCAGGAACCTTGCCCAGAAGATGACTTATTACATTAGGGGTGATCAAGCTTCAGAAGGAACCATGAAAACTCTCTTATGCTGTCAGGAATATGCACAGCCAAGTATGTGCTGAACTGCACTCTTCCCTTGCTTCGTGCCAAATGAGCTGATGGGCTGTGCTGCTTATTATGATTTTTTTTAAAACTCCAGGGCTCTATGGAACACATTCTTAGAATGCCAGAGACATGACAGGTCCCAGATGTATGAGCCAACCCAAGCCTGGCTGGTCTCAGAGATGAATGATACACTATCCCAGAGCCGGCCCACTGTTCCTCTCCGAATGGATTCAGGAAATGCACTGAGCACTGATGAAGCTCCCTCCCAGGGTTGTGAGAGTGTAATGAGAACACATCCGAATTCCCTCCCAGGGAGGCTGCCGAGAACCCAGGGAAGGGGGGAAGAAGTGTCTAGACAAGGGGATGACTGCGAGGGAGATAAGCTCCAGCCCTCCGGAGTTGTCAGTCAGGGATTTAGAGGGACTTAGAGAGAATGAAAGCACTCAGAGGAAATAAACCCTTCATAACCATCTTTAGGGCAGGCAGGCAGAATTAAAGGGTAAAGATCTTTGCTCTGATAGAAGAGCCCAGAAGGATTAAGCCACAACAACCTTGGTATTAAGTGTGCCAGATGCTGAGCTGAGCTCCACACGCATTATCTCATTTAATCTTCATGACGTCCCTGTGATCTGTACTACTATCGTCTCCATTTCATAGATGAGGAAACTGCAGCTTAGAGAGGTTATGCAACTAGCTCAAGACTCAACAGCAGTGAGTACTGAAACCACAACTACGTGCTGCCACTCCAGTGAAGATAATCCATTGTCTAACAAGGTGTTTAGCACACTATAAACATTCAGTAAATAATTATTAATGAAATAACTAACTCATGTTGAATAAGGCAGAATAAGGTCAGCACTGGATTAATAAAGGCCAGACACTAACCAGCTGTGTAACCTTGGGTAAGTTGCTTGATATCTCTGGGTCACATTGTCCTCATCTGAAAAGAGGAGTTGGGAGTAGATGCTCTCTGGGACATGATGAATAAGTCATGTGGTGCACCAGCATTTAAAATAAGCCATGCATCAAGTCTAAATGAGAGTCCCCACTGTCATTCTGACCCAAGCGCCAGCTATCTGAGACTGCTTCTTTCTCCCAAGAACAATGATGCGTGGAAGTGGAAGAGACACACTCCTCTTCCTCTTCCTCTGCAGAGCATCCTAGGGCTTGGTTGGAGAGGCACTCCCACTAACAGAAGGGCCCCTTAGCACAGTTGCCATTCCATTCTTGATGGCCAGATTCTCCCATCTGTCTCAGTCAAAAGCATTGTGGCCACTCCTGGTTTTAAAGACCCTCACAAAGGATTTCTCTCTTTGCTCAGCCTGATACCTGGCAATTGAAACACAGATCTTTTCCACCAAAATGATCACATAATGACAGGAAGAATCTAGTAGAAGGCGCTTAGAGCAAAACCATGATCTTGAGTGTTTTCTGACATTCCTTTTCTTTCCTTTATAAAAAAAATTCTCTTTTTTTCCTTCAAAGGCAATAAGTAAGAGTGCTTGGGCAGAACTTAGTGAACTGAAGAATTGGTTACCTTTATACCCAGTCTTACTGTACCCTGACCATACCCATATTTCACCCTTTTCTCACCATCTGCTTCCAGACCTGCTCATTCTTCTCACCTATCCAGTCTCTGTCAAAGTCTTCCTCCTCTGGGAAGACTTCCTGGAGTTCTTCAGGCAGACCTGGGCGCTATGTATAGGGATGAATTATACTTGAGGCCAGGGTCCAGGATTTCTCCCCTTTGCATTCTCGGTACCTAGCAGAGTGCCTGATGCAAGGCAGGCATTGAATATATATATTTGCCAAACAAATGTTGAAAGGCTGCTTCAAAAAAATCAAGTAAATCATTAATTATAATAGATTAAGTGAAAAATAAATTATGAGAATATACATATTTTTAATGATAGTTATTAGGGGGTCTTGCAACCAGACAATAATTATACTGATGTCCATTTTTCCTCTTTAGATGTTATAAAATATGTGACTTGAACAAGCCCTGTGAAAGTAGAAGCCAAGGACAGATAGTGTATCTGGGAGAGAGAAAGATGGATTTCCTGAAAATCCAAATACATTTGCATCAGAGCTTACTTTGAGCCTTAACCCAGTTCCAACAAATGGATGAAAGGATCAGCTCTTCCCTCAACAAGTGTCTGTGAGAGACAGGGCTGCCCATCACTGCCCTAGATCTGAGAGATGAAGTGAGGCCAGGGTAGAGTTACATGCCCCAGTTGGAAGGAGACAGTTCAGTTTGGAAGAGTGGAGTTTCAGTTATAAAGTGATTCTTGTTGAAAATGCATCTAGACAAGGAATTAAATTCAGCATGTCACACTCTCCTCTGACATTGGTCAGTTCTGTGGCTCTATTCAGACAAGACTGCTCCTTTGAAGAACAGATGCCAAAGAGAAAATATAAGACTCTCCCACATCCCACACAGGCAGTGTGATCAGTGGAAAGAGTGACTGTAATTCCATTAAACCTGGGTTGGAATCCTAGCCTTGTGCCTTAGTAGCTCTCTTTGACCTTAGTCATGCCACTCACCCCTCTGAGCATCATCTTCCTCTTCAGAAGAGTGGAGAAAATAACATTTATCATATATTATTGAAAGTAGGCATTCAATAAGTGTAACTCTCTTTCCCTCCAGGCAACAGGCCACTAGAGAAAAAGAACTGTTAGGGAAACTTCCTAAACTAGAAAGAAACTGGCAATATTTCCAACTGGGGACATTTTACTGTTGGGATAAATTTGTTTTATTTATTTGAGACAGAGTGTTGCTCTGTCACCCCGGCTAGAGTGCTATGGCATCGGCCTAGCTCACAGCAACCTCAAACTCCTGGGCTCCAGTGATCCTCCTGCCTCAGCCTCCCAAGTAGCTGGGCCTACAGGCACGCACCACCATGCCGGACTAACTTTTTCTATTTTTTAGTAGAGATGGGGTCTTGCTCTTGCTCAGGCTGGTCTTGAACTCCTGACCTCAAGTGATCCTCCCGCCTCAGCCTTCCAGAGTGCTAGGATTACAGGCGTGAGCCACCACACCCAGCTATCGCAGTGAAATTCGTTTTAGAAAGGAAGAGTGAAGGTAGGAATTCTCAAAAATTGGAATCTCCTTCAAATCACTCACTTTAATTCTATAAATTTTTATGGAACACCACTATGTGACAGGCATGGATCTGAGCCCTGAGGATATGGGGAGGGATGGAACAGACAATCCCTGTCCTCAGAGAGCTCACAAGCTATCAGGAAAGACATTCATCAAACGTCTGCATGTGTGATGAGCATTTTGAAAGGGTGCCAGGAGAGTGTATGGGAGCACAAGGCCTAATCTATACATGGAGAATGGCCCTATCTGAGGGAGCTCCATTGATGCTTCGATAGAATGAATGGAGATAAAAATGGTAAGTTTGCCTTTTCCTCCACCACTCAAATTCCACAGCTATTTCTTGCATTCCTACTATGTGCCACCCCCCAAAGAGTCAGAGATTAAAAAGAAAGTATGAAGGGTCTCTGCTCTCTCAAGGCCTCAGATCCTGCAGAAGAAGAAAACGAATGGCATAGATGCCAAATAATATCATAACTAAATGGTTTTGGAAACACAGGAGGGAAGGGTGGGTCTGCTCCTAAAGGAGATATAAAAGCATGCCAAGGAGGAGATCCAGCACTGTGGTTTGGGTGGCAATTTCCGTGCTGCCCCCTGAGCTTTTTACACTGTGAATGTAAGCGATGCCTGCAGTGCCAGCTGGTATTGTTAACAACTCGAGGCATTAATGTAATACAGTGATGCCCTCGGAAAATAAATAGAGCTGATAAAGAAATTAACGTGTTCAAAAATAAATGCATCATCTGCTGACTTACTCACATCACCTTCACACACGGTGGGGTTTAGTCAGAGCCAGAAAGAAAGAATATAGCAGTAAAGTTAAACTCACAAGTGATCTCCAGGGAAAAAGTCAACGTCCCCTTCCTGAATTCATGTACTAAATGACTAGGGATCTTCCATTCCCAGGGCCCTTCCCAGTTTTTGAAGTACCTTCATATTCAGATTTTATTGATTCTTCCTCAAAAGTCCTAAAAACAAGGAGTGCAGATCTTTTATTCCCACTATACAGATGAGGGAGCTGAGACTCGGGAGGGATGGGTTATCTCTAGAGTCACATTGCTGGAATGCAGTCAAGGGAATATTCTAATAGAATCCGAGTCTGCTGATCTTATACTCCAGGGCAGTGCTTCTCAAACACTAACGTGCACATGAGACACCTGGGAGCCAAATTGCAGAATCAGTTTCATGAATCTGAGGGGGGACCTGCGATTCTGCATTTCCAGCTGGCTGTGTGATGCTGAGTGGAGAAAAGTCATTCTTCACAATGAAAAGTGACCACAGTCTGTGTTTCCCAGAAGAAATCATTTCAAATGGTTATGGCAATGGCTAATCCTTCTTGCTTTTTCAAAATACCAAATAGTGGTCCGTCAGCAACATTTCCCTAAGCAATACCTATTTCCCTTTGGCACTTCTGGGGCCATGGAAGTCTTCAGTTATCATTCATCTGCCTAAGTTCTCTCTCTTGTCTGTCTCTGTCTCTGATTCTCTAACTCTTTCTATCACTCTCTGTCTCGTGCGGGACCACCAAACCAAGTCCTTCAATTTACAGTAAGTTGAGGTTCTCCAAAACCAACAACCAATTCTCTGATTCTCCAGACACCAACTCTGGATACCCAACAATTGGATTCAGTTGTGACACTAATGACTCAGAGTTAGTGCAGACCCCACAGCTTCAGGGCTCAGTCCCACAAGGCTGCCCCGAACTTCAGATGCCAGTCACAAGCCCAGGACCCCTGTCCTTCTGGCTGACGGATCACAGATTGTGGGTTTCCACAGCCCCCTCCTCATGTTTGGTAACTTGCTAGAAGAGCTCGCAGAACTCAGGAAAGTGCTTTATTTACTCTTACCGATTTATTATAAAGCATACAACTCAGGAATTGCTAAATGGAAGAGATGAACAGGGCAAGGGGCTATGTTATATGCTTTCTTTTGTGCATTATGTAATTTAATCATCCGCCAAACCAAAAGAAATAGGTGCTGTTGAATCCAATAAGGAATATTCTCTCTGAGTTCTGAATCAATTGGTAAAAAGATCAAGGAACCAAACATATTATCCCCGGTACTGATAAAATGTAGGTTGGAGGAGACAGCATATATTTTCTGATGAATGGCTTTCCCACCACGCCCCAGAAGTAAATAAATTCACACAGGTATCCCTGGACCACAGAAGACCTCCCAAAGGAAAGGCAATCCTCTGTAACTGTGGTCCCCAACCCCTGGGCCACAGACCAGAGCCAGTTTGGCCTGTTAGGAACCAGCCTTCACAGCAGGAGGTGAGTAGCGGGCCAGCAAGCAAAGCTTCATCTGTATTTACAGCCGCTCCACATTGCTGCCATCACTGCCTGAGCTCCGCCTCCTGTCAGATCAGTCACTGTCTCCCATCACTCCCAGCTGGGACCATCTAGTTGCAGGAAAATAAGCTCAGTGCTCCCACTGATTCTGCATTATGGTGAGTAGTATAATTATTTCATTATATATTACAATATAATAATAATATAAAGTGCACAATAAATGTAATGAGCTTGAATCATCCCAAAATTATCCCCCCACCCACCTCCCTTCCATGGAAAAATTGTCTTCCATGAAACTGGTCCCTGGTGCCAAAAAGGTTGGGGACTGCTGCGCTATAAAGTGTATGGCATGAAACAACAGAGAAGTAGACCTACTTCATGTGGGCAACTTAGTTGCAAGAAGAAGGAGAGGAAGAATTGAGCATGCATAATTTGTTCTTCCTAAATTTAAATTTACCCATCAAGCCAGTTACTTCACCCTACCCACACACACACCCACTTTCAAGGTGTAATAAGTAAAGTAAAAGGGGGGAAAGAGACTAGGGCTCTTACACTAATTGAGTTCCTTCTGCATGGAAGGAAATACCTGAAGAGGGGAAGCTTTCCAAGAGGTCTGATCAGCCCCTACATTAATAATCATAACTAGGTTCCAGGAATTTGCCGAATACTTTACATGGATTACCTCCTTTAATGCTTACAATCGCCTTTTGAAATATCTACTATTAGTATACCTATTTTACAGATGAAGATTTTCAGGCTTAGAGAGGTTAACTAACTTCCCAGGGGACCCAGCTAGTATATGGTGAAGCCAGGATTCAAACCCAAACATGCATAGACCCTCAATTCCATGTCTTATATCTCAGAACACGATGAACCTCTCTGAATTAACTTCTCTCTGTGTCAGAGAGAAGTTAATTCACTCAGACACAGAGAGTCTCTGACACAGAGAGAAGTTAATTCACTCAGATAATAATTGGTAGAGCCAGATTTCAAAACTGAAGTCAGATCTCTGACTCCAAATACCATGTATTAATACTTAACCACTATACAAATCTAAGAAAAATTTGCCCACAGACGCTCAGAAAGAGAAACATGAATTTAGCCTGGAGCACTCACAAAAACTACATGGAGGGCTGGTGTTTTCAGCTGGATATTTGCAGATGGGCGGGATGTATTTTGAGGAAGATTTTCCAGTCTGAGTGACTAGGATGAATCCTAGACTGATGAGCAGGAAGTGAGCTTAGAAAACACTGGGTCCCTGAGGAAGATGAGGAAACAGAGATCTGGGAGGTGGGGAGAGAAGTGGTGAGATGACCAGATTAGATGGAAGGACCACGTGCAAGGGAATCAGAAATAAAAGTGAATAGATGAAATGAACCCAATTATGGAGATTTTGTAGCAGGCAAAAAAAGTTTGGGTTGTAGGATTCTTGAATACAGTTTAAGAGAGAACAACCTGCCACAGAACTTGCCAGCGATTCTCATCATGGTTTGGAGAAGGAAGAGCCAAGATGCACGAAACCCAATGAGAACCCGGGTAGAGACCACAATCCACAGCGGAGGTGATGACGGCCTGAACTAGGCGGTGAAATACAGGGGAAAGGAAGTGGCGAATCTGAGAAGCCATCTGCAATTTGGTGAGATGAATGGCTTCAGGGATGTAGAGGAGAGAAGTGAAAAATAACACCAGTTTCTAAACTAAGGGACTTGAAAATATCACTTGGAAAAATTGGAGAATTAGAAATTTGCCTTTGGAACCCTCCGTCATTTCCTTCCTGGGCCTCCTCCCCTCTCTCTCCTGATGTCAGGTGAGGACCTAATTAACCCCCACAGCGAAGTGTGCATGGCAGGCAAGGGCTAAGGCGTGGCCACTCTCAGGGGAAAAAGCATTGACATTTAAGAGAAAATATTTTTTTAATCATCCCAATTAGAGAAATCTAGGCACAGGCAGCCAACAGAGGAGGAACGGGGAGGGCAGGGGAGGCCTTCTGCACTTGGGAAACGATGCCACGCCAAGGCTTCTGAGCACCGTGCGTGAGTGCCTGCATGCGTTCCCAGCCACAGCCTGCGAGGCGGACACCGTCATCCTCCTTCTAGGGGTGAGGAACAAGGCACAGAAAGGCCACACAACTTGCCCCGAATCACACAGTCCAAAACTGACAGAGAGGCTGGCTCTGAGATTAGCCCTGATGACAGAATGAGAAGCTGGGACAATGTGAAAACACCATTGTGTCAGCACTTTTAAAACTTTTTTTTAAATAATGGAAATTCTTATTTTTTTTATTCCAAGTTAAATCTTATTATACATACATATATACAAAAACTATTCTGGTTCAAGGGAACAGAGTAGGAGTGAGGAATCTGCAGTGCCTCCTACTTGGCCTGTCCCATGTCCCGCGTTGCTGCCTCCAGAGCACCTACACGGCTCCATGGCACCAGTCTGAACATGATCAGAGTGCAAAGTGCAAAGCAGCGAATACTCGCCCCTCCTGCCCTCTGTTAATGGCTAGATTAGAAAATGCTGTGGGGTCTCCCACCTTCTTCCTTTAACTAAATTCACTTTACTGATGCAGGCAGAGGGTGCACGTGTCATCCATCATAGGTTCAGGCAGGTCAGAGGGCAAGAGAACAAAAGCTAAGTGGCTTCACCGTACATGAACTCTGTCCATACATGAACTCTGTCCAGTGGAGAAACATGAGGCTTTCACTGTTAAAATCCACTTTTCATGTCGCTAGTTGAGAGGGGTAGAAGGAGCATGTGTTGCAGAACCTCAAGGGCACCGTTCACATAGAATATAATTTGAACAATGCGCTTTGGATCAAAGAGCCAGGCATATATTCACAATATGTCATGAGCTGTACAGCCCGAGTATCAATCAATCAAAACAAAACCTAGACATTAAGGACTCATACCTGTGCATGCCACCTTAATATTGAAATATTAATCAGGAAGGAACTAGGGAAGTGTGGTGATCAGGTTGAAATGGTCACGTTAAAGCAATGAATGAGAAAAGTTAAAATCTAATGGAAAGCACATGAGTATAGCTCAGACCACCTTATGGGTCACCAGTCAGCCCATACATTAGTCCAATGGGCAGGGTCCAAACCAGCCAGTGTCCACATGGATATGTGGAAGGAGCGCCCTGCCTTCGGTGGGACTGCGGAGTCAGGGGTATCCTGAAACTTCGTCTTTGCAGTTCGCCTTCATGTATCCAGAACCACTTTAAAGCCCAGTTCAAAAGCCTCTTCACCTCCAAGACTTCTCTGCTTATCCTAAATGGTACCATTGTTTCCGGTCTATATAAGTCCTCATAGCAGTTTGTATGTCTTTTATTGTATTTCCCCCTTTTACCCTGAACTGTCCTTTTTTAATGCACATCTCCTCTTTGCTGTATTAGACTGTAAATTTCCTAAGGACACGGAGTCTGTCTTACTTATCCCTGTGTCCCAGTGGTTCTCAACTAGCAGAGAATGTTGGTTGTTACACTGTGGGGGAGGGGAAAAGGGTGCCACTGGCATCTAGTGGGTACAGCCCAAGAATGCTGCTCACCACTCCACAGCTCACAGGACAGCCCACCCTCCCCGATATCCTGTGTGTACAAAATGGCAACAGTGCCGTGCCAAGGTTGAGGACTCCTGCAGTATCCCTAGTGTTTGATACACAGTAGGTGATCAATAAACGTTTTGTTCAGTGACCAAAACGGATGAATGGATAGTTTGCATTTTCTTAACTATTTTATCTCTCATTTGAATCCCCTCAGTATGGGTTGGCTCAGGACAGAAGATCAGTCACAATGACCTGTTTTGTCAGATGGTACACAGTTCATCTGTGTTTTTCTCCCCTGCAATGGCTCTCCATTGCCTGTAGATCTAAGTGCATACTTTTCAGGATGGCAGACAAGTCCCTCTGTGACCAATCCCTGCCTACCGTTACCATTCCCTGCCACACACCTCATACTGCAGCCAGCTCCACAAAATTATATTCTGCCTACAATACACAGAATATTATTTAGAATTCTCATAGCTTTGCAAAACATTCTCCCCTTGCCTAGAATTTTCTATCCAAGCCTACACTGTATTGACTTATTGAACTTCCATTCACCCAGTTGAATGTGTCTATATTATTTTTATGTATTCCCTTATTCACCATAGAGAATTGATCAGGTGTTCTTTTGTCATATTCTCTTGTGTCCACTGCTCCTGTATAGAATTTTTGTGACATTATGTTGCAACTGTTTACCCATCTGTCCCCCACAACTAGATTGTGAGCTACATATCTCCCCAGAATCTATCGCCATTCCTGACACATAGGAAGTACTCAGAAATTGTTTGATGAATGAATAAATAAATGAAGAATAAATGAATATATGTTCTAAGAATAGCTCACCTGGTACCAAATAGACTAAATGACAATTCTCTGAGTTTTGAGGTGTAAACCCACAGATGTTGGACAAATCAGTTGGATCTGCAGAATGACATATACATAACCAAGTCATGCTAATGTTATGATAAAGAGCACGCATACATTCCAGCGTGTTTCTAATGAATCCAGCCAACATTTGAATAAAAGTTAAATTCTCTTTATTTATGGTTCTTAATATAATAAGCTAGATCCGTAGACCTGTGGAAGGCAAACTAAGATGCTACAGCCCAGTGGTTTTTAAATCGGGCTGCAAATTAAAATCACCTGTAAAACTATTAAGACATTAAAACAATTAGGCATCTTAGAATACCTGAGGGGATGGGAGGAGAGGCACGATTTAAAAAAAAAAAAAAAAACCTCCCCAGGTGATTCTAATGTGCAGACAAGACGGAGAACCACTCTGTGGACCTTCTGTGGGGACTCAGCATAGAGAGAGAAGCCTCCAAAGTCTTAAGTGGACATAGGAAATATGATTCCCCTCAAAATGAAAAGTGGCCCATGGAAATTTCCAGCTTTACATAGAATGGGAAGGAGAGTGAGACAGTTCCCCACAATAGGAACTGAGCCTATAGCTTCCACCAGAGAACCTACAGTGGGAAGGTTGTCCTGATTTCTTTCAGAGATCCAGGCTGAGACAGTGAGGAGCGTTGTGGGGAAGCACCGAGGCCGGCTGGATTTGGAAATGCAAAACCATTGATTTCCCTCCTCACTCCCAGCTCCTCCCTCAGTATCGGAAATATGTGATGGGTGAGTGGGTCGTGACTGTTCCTATACACCACATTGATCTAATGAGAGAGAGCTTAAAATGTTTTTTAAAAAGTTTTGTTTTGATGAGAGATTCTTAACGAGGGGTGCATGTCAAAATAATCAAGAAAGAAATTTGAAATTAAAATTTCTCTGGAGATAGAATCCAGGTTTTTTATTTGTTTATAGTAAATTCCATGAGTGATTCTCATGGTTGACTCCTGGTTAAATATAACTACTTTCAATAAAGTGGCATCTGATGTAAAATTGATTCACCAATTCACCAAACTTAAAAGCAAATAAGAAAGATCAGCACCATTTTCTCAATGTCCAGAATTCCTGCTTTGGAATGGTTCATTTCCAAAGGCATTTATTCCTAAATAAAGAGTATTACTTGGAGACTGTGGCCCATGCCTCCATCCAGGACACGAACTGCAAGTAGGCAATGTTCTGTTAATCATGCCAGCATCTGTTCTGCGTTTTCAACTGGAAAGCAAGTAGTTCCCATCTAACTCTACCAATTCACTCTTCGGAGTACTATAACGGCTATGACAGAGTCTTTCCATGCCAATGGGTTGGGTTGGCCTTTTGTAATTACTAAGATTGATTTACAGAAATATTTAATAAAAGTCTCTCAAGGAAGAAAAGGACTTTGAAATGCTTGGGGATGGGAGCATGGCGCATGCAGCTAGCATCACGTCCATGCCAGTGGCCATTTGCCATGCTGTTTTAGGTCTACATCTGCTGCTGGTTAGCAAAAATTCCATTCACAGCTGTCCAGATGAATCAAATGTCCAATTAGCATTTTTTGCTCAGTGACAGGATTCTGCCCAGAACAAAAATTTTAAAACAGAAAGCACAACAGAACAGAGTTTTTATTCATATTCTTGCTGAAAACAGTACTCTGTGAATTCTTGAACGTTTTAGAAAAAAAAAATGATAGGAAGCTATCAAAGTCCTCCAACAATGTGTTTTTTCCCCTAGATGCAGTTAAGTTCAAAGAATTTCAGTTCATTATATGCAGGCTTTCCTGATGAAAAGCCTCGATCTGTTCTTTCCTGTTTCTCAATTCTAAAAGACCATCAACATCATAAGCTTGCCATCCACTACAAATGGAGTGACCTTCTGTGAATAAAACCATCTCCTGTTTTCAATTTAAACTTCTAATGTGACAGGAAAATGAACTCAGCCTAATCTTCAGATTTCCCTGAGTAGTGATAATCAGAATTTATTTTATACTTATATGCTCAAGTATGTTGAGGTACTCAGCAAAATAACTAGAATTCTAACTCAAAAAGACTCACAGTAGAATAGCCCAAGAAGCAATTTGTGTTCCTCCACTGTTCAAAACTTATCCAATGGTTTTCCATTTCACATAGAATAAAATTGCCAAGGTCCTGCATGACCTAGCCTCTAGCTATGTCCCCACACTCAACTTGTGCCTCTCTCCCCTTGGCTCATATGTACTAGAGACACTGGGCTAATTTCAGTTCTCTCTCTCAGTAAGTCAATTTCTTCTCCACCCCAGGGCCTTGGCATATGCTGCTTCTCCTGAATACCGTCCTTATTCCCATCCTTTAGAGCTTTACTTCTTCTGATAATCCTTCAGTCAACTCTATCTCACCCCACCTTCCTCCTGTTGTAAAGCCTTTCTAATTCCCTTTATTATTTCTTTTGTAGCATTACCACAGTTAATAATTTATATTTTTATTTGTGTTGATGTTTTTTGCCTTTATCTTCCAGTAAGAGGAAAGCTCCAGAAAGGCAGACCTTAGTTACTCTTGTTCACTGTAGTACCTCCACTGCCTAACAAAGTGCTTTTTACGTAATAGCATCTCAATAAATATGAGATATCTACAAGAATTGCTAAATGAAAGCTATATTAATTCACAATGTGATCATACTATGCTTTGCAATGGAACAGACATCATTCTCTTCTTAGTCACAGCTGATGAAACTATCTTACGAGGTCTTCCCTAGATGAGACCTTTATCTGTAAAAAGGAAGTAGAAACATTCAAGGGGACTTAAATCCCATAATAATAACAACTACCATTTGTATTGCACTTTATAACTCACAAAGCACTTCATAGTACTTTTACCCGTAGTATCTTCTGTACAGTATAGAAAAAAACCCCTAAGTACAGAGTTTCCGTACCTTCTTCATTGCCCAAGATCACAAATTAATAAGGGACAGAAGTAGGACTCAAACTCCAGTTGACAGGTGCCTAATTTACTGGTCTTTCCCCCCCACACACACCCACTGCCCCATCATGCCTCATTATTCCTCCTGTCTTGCAGTCAAGTTACTCCTGCCAAAGTCTGGAGATGATTTTCAGAGGATTCTACCCTGAAGGAGAAATGCAGTTTGATTTTGGATTTGATTGAATGTACAGCTAAATTAACTTGCTGGAGAAAATCCATTTTCAGTGTACAATTTTTAACAATTAACAAACAATGCATATGTCAAAAACAAAACAAAACCACTAAAAAATAACCAGAAGAGGTGAAGCAAACAGAGGACACCCTCTCTCTCTAACCCCAGTGGGAGTCCATTGCTGCTCATTTTATTAAGGAGGGGTGCAGAGAAGAGATGCACCCCTATTTTTTTTTCTTTCTCTGGAAGCAGTTTTACACATGCTTTGCTTAATGGAAGTTTCCCATGGTCAAAATTATGTTCCATTCACTGTCATTTCCCCATGCCAAAGTTGATTTTTTGACAAGCTTCACTGTTAACGCTGCAGCCCAGATGTTTCCATGGCAGCGTGTAAGCTGTGGCTGCAGAAACAGCCTCCCCTCCCCAGTCACACTGGTATTTAAAATGATAATTGAAAGAGCAATTTTTAAACTCGGCTAAGCTTTTATTATTTTTTTTACATAATGATTGTACTGTTTTAGTTTAAATACTAAACGTCCAGTTTAAATTATTATTTTATTATTATGTTATGTTCAAACAATAAAGATTAAAATTAAGAAAGGGAAGGGAAGAAAGAAGCAGAGAGGAGAAGAAGGGGGGAAGCAGGGGATGGAGGGGAGGGCAGGGAAGGAAAGGAAAGGAGAGAGAAAAGGAGAGGGGTGGAGAGCAAAAAGAGGAGCTATGTTCCAAGGTACCAACGTATTGTGTTGTATTATTAATAAAAATAAATCTAAAGATCCAATTTCTTTTTCAATATTAAGATACTTAGTAATTACAGCATTTCTCATTCCCATCAGCTTCCAATTCTCTTCTCAGCATGCCTAGGAAATTTGAACGTGTTCCAGGAAAGAAGTCTAATCAAGATGTATCTGCTAAGGTCATAGCGAAGGAAACGTTCACAGAAAAGACAGGGAAGACCAAGATAAGTCTCACTAGGAGATCTGCTCAATCTGTATTTGCATCCTCAGCAGTTTTTATTTCGTGTTTAAATGTTTGAGCAGAGAGCCAAGCTCCAAGAGCAACAACCCAGCAATGCTGAGCGTGCACAAACACAGTTGACTGTTGTCACCAAATGCAACTTGCAACAAACTTAATCTGAAGCATATTTCATCATGTTCAGAGCTCTTATTATGTTGCAGGGCGATTAGCATAAATGGTAAACAAGTCACAGAAAGGATGGAATCACATTTACATGGTGAAATCAAAATGTTCCTCCTGTTCCTGTGTCCTTCATTTTTTAGTAGCATTTGTATTAGTATCAGTAATTTATATTTAACTTGTTCGACATAATCAAGACACATAGATATGGGACCATGCACACACACATATGAAAATGGTGCCACAGTTAACTCAAAAGCGAGGGTGCCGTATGCCCCATGCCCAAATCCTCGTCTCCACCGTGGGTCAAATTTCTACTCCTCTCCCATCGACTCAGCCCTTTCCACAGTCTGCTCTGTGGTCTCTCAATTTGGGGGAATATCTGATTTGTATATATACATTCTTGCCCCCAGGTCTGATCTCTTAGGTGCCTAAGGGTCCAGGAGAAAAGCAGAGGAAATCTAAATAGGTATTGAGTATGGGCACTTGTGGCAGGTGCTTATATATGGATGATACTTAATTTTGTAAAAGCCTAGCCAGTATGACATTGCATATACTTTTATAAACAGAGAAGCTGACGTTTAAAAGGTGACTTGCTCAGGGTGACAAAGGTAGTAAGTGTGAAACTGGCCAGGAATTCAGACTGCATATTCTATGCTCTTTCTATGCTAACACAAAAAAAGCTCTTTAAGGTGGGGTTGCAGGTAGCCCTTGCTGTTTAGGCTGAAAGGGTTTAACAGGCATTGTTTACTTCTGATCAACATCTTAACCTTTGGGATCCTACCCTTCCTGTACTCTATGTGTTCCATTGGAGACGGTAATTATTGATCCTTCTCTAATCATACCCTCTTCTCCCCCAAGAGCTGCGTACATGCTTCAAAGTTGTCCGGTCTTGGTACTGCATCCCTCTACCAAATCCAAATAGTCTGGGGCATGGGAAGAAGAGCCAAGCAAGGTCAATCAGCATTCGTCTCTGGAAAATGCCTAGTGGACTACGTGAAAAAGCTTCATCTTTCTACTGAGTTTGCTAACTAGAGCAATATAATTCTAGAGCTGCTGGAAGTTGTATTTCCTGGCTGCAGGAAGGAGCTCATCTGCTGTAGTGGAGAATAAGGCAGGAAGACCAGATGGCATGCTCTTTTACTTCTTTATGCTTTTGCACATATGGGTCTCTATGCCTAGAACACCTGTTTTGCTTTTCCCTCCAAAAAAAGAAAATATAACTCCTAATCTCATCTCAGGTTTCATTTCCTTAAGGAGCTGTGTCCTCTTTCCCCACGTTGAGTTCAATGTCCCTGCCCTGTACTCAGCATCTCATGCTTCTCCCTAGAATTGAAATTATCACACAGTATTGCAATTACTGTCTGCTGTCTTTCCCATCCTCTACATGATGAGCTCCTCACAGAGAGTGAATATGTTGTGGTTATCATTGCATTCACCTCATTTAAGAAAGTAACAGGTACATAATGGATTTTTAGTGTTTGTAGAATGGATGGATGGTAGGGGATCTAAGGTGAGTTTGAAAAATGTTTCTCAAATTCCAGAAGCTATTGAGAATTATCCTACACAAACAAATAGAGGAAAATTTAGCTTCAAAATTCCTGAAATTCTGAATTCTTTAAAATTCTCATGAGTAAAACTAGAGCCATTGAAAATTACAAACAGGTACATTTTAGCACAATAGAAGGAATGAATTTTTATCAGTCATACGCATCCCAAAATGAAACTGATTGTTTCACAAGCTGACTAAAGGTGTTCAAAAGAAGGCTGCTATAGTATATGTTTTAGAATTTTGGTGATGTTATTGCATTATCTTCTGGCTTCCATTATTTCTATTAAGAAGTTGGCCATCACCCTTTGTTGCACCTTTGAAGGTAATCTTTAATTTACTTCCTTTAACTGGTTTTAGGATTTCCTCTTTGTCTTTGGTTTTTATTAGTTTTACTGTGTTCTGAATAGATGTAGTTTTCTTTGTTACTTGTTATTATAGGAGTTTATAGCCCTTCTTGAAAATGTGACTTGATTTTTGGGGTCATTTTGGAAAATCTCAGACAATATCTTTTCAGATATGCTTCTGCTCCATTTTCTCTTTTCTTCCTTTTTTGGACTCCAGATGCACGTATGGTAGACCTTTTCATCACGTCCCTCCATTCGCCTATTTTTAATTCTGTTCTCTTCTTGTATTATTCTGGATATTCTTCTGCCCTATCTTCCAATTCACTAATTGTCTCTTTAGCTCAACTCTATGGACTTCCTTTTCTCCAGATTCTTGCTCCTTCAAGTATTCACTGTTTTGGTATCACTTCAGTGTCTTCACAATTATACACACAAACGTTTATATATATATATAAAATCTTCAAAAAGATATCTATCCATATCTATATATACATATACATCTATATTTTTTGCTGTCTTGGTAGTTTTCCAATACTTTCAAACAGATTTTGAAATGTATATAATATATGTGTCCAGCCTTTCTAGTAGTTCTTAGCAGGAGGGTTTGACTAAAACAAGTTAGTTTACCACTGCCAGAAATGAAATTCAGCTAAAGTGTTTGTATGAGAGGTTGGAGATAAACTGGATAAGTCTTTAATTTATCTGGAAGAGTAAATGCAAGAGAATAGCCAAGGAAATGTTGTTTAATTGGAAAGAATCTGTCTTTACACTAAAACATTTTAGTAATAAAACTGTATGGTGCTGATACAAGAATACATAGATCCATATAATAGAAAGAAATCAGGAAATGTTAGTTATACTATGTGTTTATTATAGTACTTGTATTATATATAAAGGAGATATTTTCCATCATATAAAATGAATGTTAGATGAATTAAAGATCTAGGTTGGGCGCGGTGGCTCACGCCTGTAATCCTAGCCCTCTGGGAGGCCGAGGCGGGTGGATCGCTCGAGGTCAGGAGTAGACCAGCCTGAGCGAGACCCTGTTTCTACTAAAAATAGAAATAAATTATCTGGACAACTAAAAATATATATAGAAAAAATTAGCCCGGCATGGTGGCACATGCCTGTAGTCCCAGCTACTCGGGAGGCTGAGGCAGTAGGATCGCTTAGGCCCAGGAGTTTGAGGTTGCTGTGAGCTAGGCTGACGCCACAGCACTCACTCTAGCCCGGGCAACAAAGTGAGACTTTGTCTCAAAAAAAAAAAAAAAGATCTAAAGACTCAAACAATAATAATATTGAAGTAGAAAAATCTTTCCTAGGTTAGCACACAAAGTAAAAGAAAATGACAGGTTTGTCTGCATTAAATAAAACTTTTATAGGGTAAAAGATACTGTAAGGAATATTAAAGGTGAAAGTAAATAACAGTGGGAAAGATAAGAATAGCAGACATATATATTTGTGTGTGTAAATGTGTGTATGTGTGTGTACATACATATATATATAGATAGATAGATGAGAGGTACAGAGAGCTAGAAATACGGACAGAGAAAGAACCCTAGCATAAATCAATAAAAAGATAAAAATATAAACCATTCAATAGAAAAGTGGAGCAAGGTAAAAAGACAATTTACATAAAAGGAACTAAAAATAGCCAATAAACTTATTCAAAAATGCTCAACTTCACTGTGTTAAAAAATCTGAAAAACAAAATAATAAGAATTTTTAATCTTTGGGATTAACAACTATTTATATACATTTTTGGCAAGGGTGTTATGAGATACAAGCTCTTATATACTCTTGGTGGGAAGGTAAATTGGCTCAAATTTTATAGAGAGCAATTTGACAATATTTATCAAACTTCAAAATATACATCTACCATTTCACTTCTAGGAGTTTCTCCTACAAAAATATTGGCACTCGGGTAAAAAGAAATATATCGAGGCTTTATTTCTAATAGTGTAAAATTGCAAATTACCTAAATGTCCCTAAGTAAAGGATGGTTAGCTAAATGTTTGTGAGTACATTAAATAGCATACTGTATATCTATTAAAAAGTACAAGGCAGGTCTATACTTATTATCATATACTATGTATTGATTAATGAGAAAAGTAAGTTGTAAAAATCTTATAGTATAATGTCTTTGAAAAACCTCTACTGCTGTGAATTATTATATATATATTATGTATGTGTATCTTTTTATGTGTGGAGGGGGCTTATGGAGTGAGCTGAACTCAGTAACCAGCAGAAAACGGCTGTATGTTGCTTTCTATGTCTCCACCGCCACTACGTTCATATGATACTATATCAGGCAGATCCCAAAGCTTCTTTTCTGATCACTGGCAGATATTAAGAAATCTAGCCAGCCTAAATCAAAACTTCAATTTCACATCCAATTTAAAACTTTCCCCTTCTTGCCAGGACAGGCGTAGTCATAGTTTGTAGAAACACAGCGGATGGGGAAGGAATGTCTTTTCTTTCACTTTTCCTTCCTTTCCACCCACCCTTACCGATGACTCGAACAGGGTCAAGTCATGAAAGAGGACATTGCAGAGGAAAAGAGCCAAATGTCTTATCTGACTAGTGCTATGATAATCCCGGTATCCTGTGCATACCCTTAGACAGGCATCTTAATTCTGGCTCTTTCCTGAAGGCATATTTGTGAGTTCTTCGGAAACCTTGATTGGAACCTTCCACGTGACCCAGGGGAGTCATTCTTCACCTGTTCTTCTGCAACTTCTCACAGTAGTTCACCCTATAACCTCAGAATTCTGGGGTCTCTGCATCCGAATAAGCCACTCTTTAAGGGCAGGCTTCCCTCAAGATGGCTCAGGTCCAGTGATTCTCCATGCACAAAGCTCACACATATTTCCCCACCATGTACAACTTGCCAAACTGCTGACCCTCTCCAGGCCATGCTATCCCAGGCAGCCCTAGCCAGCCTCCTGCCCTTGGACTTCTCCTGGAAGAAAACAGTCACCATTCACTACATCCCAAACTCCCACAGGCACACCTGAGGTTCCCCCTGGGAACCCTCCAGCCTCATGCCGCCTCAGTGCCCTGACCGAGAGGGGCGTAGAACACACCAGCGCAGTGGGCATTCAACCCGGGAATAGAGCATCCGTGTCCTCCCTCACAGGCAGGGACCATTCGCGTAGGGAGCCTCCTTACTGGCCCTGAAAAAGAGGAGGAGGAGCACCAAAGACCTCTCCACTCCTACAAATTCCCTTCAAATAATCTTGTTTCAAAGCAATTTCTAGTCCACTTTTACATAGGTTGTTAGTGGTGATGTCACTGGTCTCTTTTCTCTTTGTTTTAGTAAATCTCATGGTGTGTATTTTGTGCCTCTCTTTAGAATATGGGGGCCCTTATCACCTACTGCCTTCAGTGTTAGTGCATTAGCTGAAAATCTAAAATGATAGGAAATCTCCGATTTAGCACCCTGTCACATTTATACCACACACACTCCCTCATGTACACACACACATGTGCTTGTATATATGGATTGTTGAGTGGGACAAGGCCTAGGATGCCCATAAGCTGTTAAAACTATGATCTCTGCTGTAGAATTGGGGAGCAGTGTGAAGGGCGACTTTCACTTTTCACTCTCTGTTATTTCTGTATTGTTGAATTTGCTTAAAAGCATGCAAATTCTTTTGTAATTAAGAAAACAATAAAATAGCAATGGTAGTAATAATAATAAAATATTGATAATAGCTAGTGTTTTTAAGTCTCAAAGTGTGAGGCTGTGCTAGATGCTTTATTAACATAATCTGTTTGAATCCTCTCCACTGCTCCAAAATTATATCCTTTTGATAGATGAGGAAACTGAAATTCTTTGGTCAGGTTGGCCAAAGTTCTAATCTGTGCTGGGCTTAGAAACCAGTGCAGTCTGCCTCTAGAAACCCACACCGATTCTTCCAGTATGTTCTAATCCTTCGTGACACTTGGGTGATAGGCAGAGAAACACTGAGTGGTGTTGACTCGACAGGTGGGCTGGGAACTGCCGCTTTGCCTCTGTCGCACCCAGCACAGTGTCCTGCGTAGATGCTGATAAGGTGCTCAGTAAATGCTTGTTGGATGGATTGAGAGATCATATAACTTAGCATTCAAACCAGGACACTTCTGACAGTGAAAGGGGCTTCTACCCACGGTTATGCAGGTACAACGTGTGAAAATCAGGACTGCTCTGGGCAAAGAAGTTGGTACGGATACTCCGGTGGTAGGAGAAAGGAAAGAAGAAGAGGGAATGGGAGGAGAGAGAAGAGGGAAGAATATACCCATGCTGTTTCATGATCCTGCAAATCTTTTGAGTAGTGCATCAAGCTTGCTCCTACATAATTAAGGGCAAGAAGATAAAAAATGAAACAGACCCAGAAAAGGTGCTATATCTGTGTAAACGAGTTTCACTTATTGTAAGTTAGAACTTTAAAGTCTTATATTACAGAGGGGGAGGGATGGAAAGCAATCAGGATGGAAGAGAAGGCTGAAAGAGGAGTCTGAAGGTTTTGAAGGAAAATAATCCTGTTTATTTTCAACTCTTGACAGGCACATGGTAACCATGTTAGGAGACCCAGTGATGCATGGAAGAACAAAAGCCCTAGGAACAAATTCTTGCCAACAATTCGTCTGGGCTGGGAAGAGAGCTGGGAGAAGATCAGGTCTGCTCTGTCGGGGACTGTGCTGGAAGCGGCTCAGCGGCAGCAGAGATGTCATCTCCTGCCCAGGCCTAGCAGAGGCTCATCTGCTCCTGCCCTCTGGGCTGAGAGAGGAGCAGAGCCTGGGGGAAGGGCCAGAGCTGAGTCGTCAGATTAAAGCCTTGGACAAGTGGTGCCTCACTTTCCCCATCTGTCCATTTGGGATGAAAATAGCGTATAGCAGGCACACACATCCCTTGCCATGACCCATTGTCTTTAAACAACAGTCCATCTGTTCTGAGCAAAGAACAAGCTGCCTAGGACCCCTGCTCAACTAGTTGATGCTGTTTCACATCTGATGTTGATGCCATGGACAGCAAAGGACTTCACATGTTGTCCTGCAGGTCACACCACGGGCCGAAAGATGGCTTCGGCTTGCTGAGAACGTGGCCTCCATCCCACCATTTACCCCACCTCTTCCAAGAGGATTTCCCTCTTGGGATCAGGCATAGGCTCTTCATTCTGGTGGGTTCAGAGCTTCACCAAGAGGCAGACTGTATGTACAGTATACAGACAGGCATCCCTGGTGGTGGGGAGGTTCACAAAACAAGTTAGGGAGTGTGTGTGCACGCGTGTGAGTGTGCACACAGGTATGTTTATGTCTATGTGTGCATGTATCTCTAGTGGGAGGGAAAGGAGGGAGATGAAAAGGACTGAGGCCACTGGGGAACCACGGATTATCTCCTAAGCATGCTAACTCCCTGCCTCTGGAAGATTCAATGGTTCTCAACATTCAGAACTCAGAAAAGAACTGAATCATGGACACACTGTATTATAAATCTAAGGGGTTTTTTTTAATGGCATTTTATGTTATTAAACCTTAATGAGAAAAGCCTGAGCAGAAGAGGACGATAGCTTATTAAGCTCATTTTTTGCTCCATTTTTCTTTTTCTAAAGAGATTCAGATTCAAAGCCTGCACAACAAAGAAGTGCTCATTCCCCTTTATGGAATAATATGTTTGTTTTGTTTACTTTAAATTGGGCTTAAATTAGACCTCAGAGGGAGGGAATTCATTAAAATCCTGATCTGTGATATTGGCAAGTTGCCATCTGAAAGGGCTGTATTACTTCTCTTGATAGAGTTCAAAAGAGAAATAACAAATGCCAAAAATAAGATGATGGCTTGACTCAGTGTGCCAATTTACAATGTTTTCATCAGATCACAAAGAAAGATAAAGAGATTGCTTCTTGATACGTAGATTTTTTTCCCCACTTAAAATGCACATAGACATTGTATATACTTATGTGTATTTCCTTTTTTTCTTACAGTGTCTCACTCTGTCGCCCAGGCTGCAGTGCAGTGACACGATCATAGCTCACCGCAGCCTTGAACTGGGCTCAAGGGATCCTCCCACCTCAGCCTCCCAAAGTGCTGGGATTACAGGCCTGAGCCATCTCACCCACCCTCCTTCTAATATTTTTTAATGAGTATACACACATGCAAACCCATGAACACACATGTATGTTGTAAAAATGATATGATTAATGATACATTATGCATAAATATGTATCCTGCTGTTTTCCACTTAATCTTATATTGTTGACATTGCTTCTGCCATTGAGTATTATTTGAAAACAAGATTTTTTTTTATTTTAATGGCTATATATTATCCCATCATAGGTTAGGCAGAAATCATCATTAATTCAAGTGTTCTCTATCATTGTCTGTCGAGATGATGTCCAATTAATCACCATGTTAAGTAATGTATGAGAAGTAACCATTGTTTAAATATAAATTTGGGACTCTTTAAACTCTAAGAAATGGAATTTTTACATTCAACTAGGTGTTCATTTTAAAGCTTTTAGAGCTCTTTATCGTGAAATACCCCCACCCTATGAAATTTGTCACTGTGTGACTTTCACTGGAGGAGATGCAGGCCTCACTCCACCCTCACCAGCCTGGAGCATCATTCGTGTCAATCATGCCAATTTATGGGTGTGTCCTTTGCACATTTTTATATCTGTGTTAATTAGAATTTTTTCTTTTTAATGTAAGACAATTAGCCCATCATTTTGTTTGTTTGTTTGCAGAAGTGTTTTCCAGTTTGTCATACACCTTTTAATTTCCTTTTTGGCACTGGTGAAAAACTACTTACATTTTTAGGTAGTTGGATATAATGATCTTTTTCTTGTGACCTCTCCCGTTGTTTTTGTGCTGAGAAATCCTCATGCATCTCTAATTAGTTCACGATCTGCCATTGCATTCTTCTAGTTTAAATTTTTTTTTTTTTTACATCTAACTACATGAAATTCACCTCCTGGGAAGTGTAAAATAAGAATCTAACTTGAATTTTTCAAATATGTAATTACTTCAATATTAGTTTTGAATATTCCCTTTGCTATTGTTTGTAAGTTTTCTTGCATTGTACATTTAATTCACTTACCATCCCACAGCTTTCCACTCTGTTCCACTTATTCCCCTATTGCTTTTTGCAGCTTACCTAAAAATCAAAGTATTTGAGTAATTTGTTTTATATCTGATGGTTCACATCCATTGTAATATTTTTTTCCTATATTTTCTTAACTGTTTATTCTGTTTATTCCTGTTTATTCTTTCAGATGAAATTCAGAATCAATTGGACAAGCTCCCTACCAATGTAATGTCCTGCTGAAATCATGTTGAACCTAAAGACTCGTTTAGGAAATGCTGTTTTCTATACCTTAGTACCTGGGAGCATTGATTTCTAAAGCAAGACTTCAGACCTACTGTTTGCTATTTTCAAGTTATGTGACCCTGGGAAAATGACTTGGTCCTGCCTGGCTTCAGTTTCCTTTGCTGGACTATCAACTCCATCAAGGCAAGGTTGTGGTGTCTCTCCAGTGTGGCAAAAAATGGCACTCGATCAAATATATACATGTTAAGAGTGAGTAAAGTATTTAAAGAATCCATTGACAATCCATCCAGAAATATTATGAGGATAATAATTCTTAGGTTATAGATCATGAGAGCTAAAAATTCTAAATGCCTAGCATAGCGGCTGATTCATGTCTGATGTTCAATTTATCGTTATTATTGGCATTACTATATTCATGATATTTAGTCTTCTTATTTGGCAATATGAAATGTCTCTCAATTTATTCAAATTCCTTTTATATATCTCAAGTACCTTTCTGTCATTGATACCATACAATTCTGCTTATGCTTATTCCTGGGTATTTGGCATGCTGTTTAAAAAAAGAAAAGATTTTCCTTATATGTCATTGTCTGTTTGTTAAAATGGCTGAAATCCTAAAACCACAGGTGTCAACTACTCCTCTATTCCAAAGTGAGATGAACTTCACCTTCCAGGACTAGAAAGGAGGCAACTGAAAATCATTTGTATGATGTTTATCCTTTTACCCTCTCAAGCACCTACGAGGGTTAAAATGGAGAGGTGGGGAGAGTTTGGAAATTAGAGACTTTTTAGGAGAGCAGCGTGCTCCTGTTCCCCTCCGCCTCCCTCCTACACACAACACACGTGTGCCACGGGGAAGAGGGTAGGATGCTTTTTTTCTACTCAAGTTGAGAGAAAGTGGCTCCACTGGGCCCTCTCAGAGAACCGGCTGTGTGTGCCCTGGAGCTGGGGACACAGCGGTGTGGAATCTGACTCGTGCCTGAGGCATCTAAAGGAGGAGGGGACCAAGCAGCCTTGGGCGGAGAGTAGAGCGCTGTGGTTGGGAAGAAACTGCCTCCCACCAACAGCAGATCTAAGAAACCTGTTTCTCCCGAGCCGGGTAAGAAGCAGGGAGGCTCTCTGGCCGCACAGGAAGACGTGATCAGAAAGAAGCTGGAGGCGGGCGGCCTAACACTGAGGCACTGGGGGAAGAGTTGGGCTGAAGGTTTGGGAGTACATCCGCCTTCTCAGGAAACCGGAAATGAGGGAGACTTCTCAGTGTGGGGTCTCTGCAAAGAACCACGAAGTATGCCAAGAGACAGTCCCCTTGAAGTGACAATGCACGATATCAATCAAGTAAGACATTTCCTGTCCCCTGGCCTCTCCTCCTTTCTCCTCCCCCCGCCCCTTGCCCGTTTTGACTCTGGAAGGGCCAGCAAGGCACTAGCAAGGGGTGTAGGAAATATGAGCTCGAAGCTGGAAGATGGGGGCTTTAACTTCGGTTGAAGTTTGGACTTTGAACTGAACTGAGAATGTTTAGAGATCTAAAGCGACCTGATGATTTTTTAGTTATCTCAGAGAGGTCTGAAACGTCATAGGGCCCATCCTAAAATGTATCCAAAAGGATAAGGAAGAATGTGCCTTCCAGAATGAGTAGGTAGAGGCAGTGGTTAAGAGCAGAATCAAGTTATTTTCTGGTATATCCTGCAATTCCTGATGTCCAACACGACAGTTACATTTGTTTAAAGTTTACTATTTTTATAATAATAAATAAGAAAAGAAATTATGAGGAGGGTTACACAGATTAGGAAGGTGAAATTCAGTTAATTCATTGTAGAGTGTTTACGTAGGAGTAGATATTTGTAAACGTGCCTGAAGATATAATAAAACCAGTAAACCCACGATGGACCTTTAAGGTTATCTGCTCCATCGTTCTGCCTGTAGTCCGAATTAGAACCATCTGGGTCAGATGAAACCCCCCCTGTTTAAGAAACCTGTAAAGGAGCTTAAATTAAATAGAATCAAATGGTTTCTGAGCAGGCCCTTTGCCACTGAGAAGCTCTAACCAAAATAGTGGGGATTAATTATCAGGTCATAAAACTCATGAGCATAAAGAACATAACTTCACAAAATTTTTCTCTAGCACAACTTAATGTCTAACCAGAGCCTTCATTCTGTCTGATGTAGAAAAAAGTCTGTTCAATCCAGATAAACTCAATTAATTGATTTTCTTTCCAGGAATTTTAGATTAAGACTCAATCAGTGTTCTGCCCACCCACTCCCGCAGTAACATCTAATTTGGGGGGGGGAGTTTGGTGAGATGGGATCTCTGGTCTGCAGCTTTCCTCCTATACCTGACGGAATCTGCTGGGATGTAATTCACCTGAAACTCCGGTCATTACCTTGGGTCTCTTCTATACCTGCCAGCATATCCTCTGTCCTGCCTTGCCTTCCGCTGGCAGGCTCATAGGGGTCGTTCTTCTTGTTCTCATGGCCAGGTCCCTCTGGGTAAGCAAATCATTTGTGAGCCCCTCTTTGTCCCTCTAAGGGGCATGTAGAACTTTTGGACATTGCACCTCAGATGTCATAAGAGCCTATGGGTTGGAGGGATGCCATCTCAAGCCCTCCCTGTGCAGACCTGCCTTATTTCCATTCATGCTGGATAGCCACTCTCCAAAGCAGGTATAGGGGACCTCTCTAAGCATGGCCACCCCCGCAGGCTTTACCTGGGGAACAAGATACAGAGTTCCTCTATTCTTGGATCCCCCTCCCTGTCTGGGCTCTGTTCTGCTCTCATCTCTCCTTTCCTTCCAGGCGTACCACGGGCAAGGGGCCAGGCCCCTCTCTGGGACTGACTGGCAGCTAAGCTTCCTTATCCTTCTCTGACGCTCCTCTTTACCTAGGCTGAAACTTCCCCCTCAATAAATAGAGAGAATTAACTACATACCTGTCTTCCTTCAGAGTTTTAGCCTTTGAAAAAAAAAATTGTTTAAAAAAAGAAAAAAAAAAAAACCCCAACTCATCTCTTGCCTCTCCTGCAAAAATACAGCTTCAGATTTCAAAATTAATGCCCCTGCTCTGAGTTTTAAGAGTCCATTGGGAATTCAAATGAAAGAAGGAAAAAGAATTTGCCTCTATTCTTTATAAGTTCTTTAAGTCTCCTTTCAATGAATGAATGCTCTCTGAGGCACTTAATTTTTTTTCTTTTTCTTTTCTTTTTTTTTTTAAATTCAGGATATTATGGGGGTACAAACATTTTGGCTACATGAAATGCATTTGCCTCACTCAAGCCAGGGCCAAAACCATGTCCTTCCCCCATACAGTGTGCCCCGTCTTGAAGGCATCCCACTTAGGACTGGAACCAGACAAAGTTGCCCACTATCTCCTCTTCTATTCGACATAGTACTGGAAGTCCTTGCCAGAGCAATCTGAGGCACTTCATGCTGTTCTGTCTATGGAGATGGGTCATGGTGTGAAAGAAGGAACCACACTTTAATATTTCTGAATTTTAATCTGTAATGCTTATGTTTCAAATCTCTAGTTATCTAACAAAAGTCACCGCATGTACACCCACTTCCTCTCTCTTCAAAGCCAACAAGAAGGAGGCCAGTAGTTCTAGTTTCCTGAGCCTAAGGGTGAGGAAAGAGACTACAGCAGACGTACACATGACCATTAATTGCCAAAAACTGTCCTCCAAAGCAAACTGAATTGACAGAGCTCAGCCTTGAGAGATTTCTTCAGATCTTTGCTCTTCTACATCAGAAGTATCCCTAGAAATAAAGGGAATTATTGATGGAATCAGAATCAGCTTTGAATACTCAGAAAATTACTTGCTTACATGCAGTTTTACTCTTATACATTTGGCAATGTAAGATAAGTGACAAAGAAATTCTGTCACCCTGGGTCCTATATATTGGACAGTGAACACATTTTTTAACTTTGTAATGAAGACAGATTAATATGCCTCCAACCTGAAATGACTTTGGGATTGTCAGAAAAGTGAGGAGGGGAGTGAAAGGTCCCACCTCCATTCATTAATCAATTTGCAGTGTCTTAATTAAACTCTCCTCTGTGCCTCAAGAAGGTGAAGAAGGACTATAAGGTAGGACTTAAGCAAAATTTCCGACAACCCTAATTCAAATATAAATAGAGGGAAATCAACTCTGAATCTTTCTGAGATAAAAGGAAAATGGAATTCTTTCCTATCATGCATTCCTCTATTTGAAGGACTAACATGCAGAAAAGAAATTAGACTCATTTGAGATTCTTCCTCCACAAGACAGAACTGGGCTTAAGTTTCAGGGAGGAAGATTTAAAAAAAAAAAAAAGAACATGGACTTACTTTCATTTCTCCCAAGTCACATCAGCATCTTTGGAGCAGAGGGAGAGAAGCCAATATTTATGGGACATGATTCTGTTACCCATGTGTTCTCATTCCTAGCTCGGTATCCAGATTGGATCAGCATGCATTCCAGGTATTTATACCAATCCACTGAAGTCCATAACCAAAGACCCATGCTGCATCCTCCCAGGATGGTTATTCAATCAATCACATGTCAATTCACCTCCATTTCTCTTCTTGTTTGTGAGGATAACCTGAGAGACCCCACAAAATCCTTTGTTGTAGAGCATTCTTCATCCATCAGTTTAACGACCCTAATCAAGAAAGACATGAGGTGCATTTGACAAGACTTATTTTAGTTCGCAGTTTATATCTCATCTCAGCATTTTCTCCTCTAGGCAAATTAATCCCAAGGGCTCTAAATTTTTCCTGATACCAGAAAGGGGAATAATGAATTGCAATATAATAGAGTGACAATATCCTAGATTATGTGCAAATTTGTATCCATTCTCAAATATTTTTCTGGCTGTGCAGTCACATTGCCTAAAGATTCCAGCTGTCTGGATACCCAACCAGGTACTCACAAGGCAACCTCATCTTGGTACTAGATTTGGCCCGAGGGCCCGCAATTAGCTTTGTTGGTCTAGAAACATTTTGATTAGTCTGCCAGAATTGAACAAATCCAGGAAAACCAACCCACAACAAACAACTATTCATCCAACAAATTCCTTTATTCATTTGAAATGAATAGTCTATTTTATGACTAGCCCTGCTTGGAATGTTGGGATACAGCAGGAAACAAGGTGAATTCTCAGTCCTCATAGAGCTTACATAGGTGCAAAGAAGCATCTAATAAACAAGTAAGCAAATAAATAAATAATGGAATGTTAGATAGCTGTAAATATCATGAAAAAATAATGCAGGCTGGCGGGTAGAGAGTAACTGGTGCACGGCTGCATGGATAATTGATTATGTCAATATATTCATTTGTAATATGACTTTCCTTTCCCATGGCAAAATGTTTCAGTCCTCACTCTAGGACAGAATTTTCCAGTTATAGAGGGCAGGGAAGCTGAATTGGAATACATGTCAGTTTGGAAAGTGAGAAATTTGTACAAAAGAAGGAGATTGGTAGGATGTGGTAGGTTATAGACTGTCCCATTGCATGGAAACCTCTAGTAGATGCAATGGAATTATAAGAAATGAAACATAGGAGTAAGAACATTACATAATTGTGGTTCAGCAAGAAAACACATACCTAAACTGAGATGACATCTTAGAGACTAGATCTGATATAACCCCTCTCTTACCTTCACCATCCAATCCCCAATTAAAAGGTATAAAGACAGTGAGTGTGCAGTTCTGGGCTTTTCTGATTTGACAGCCCCTGCGTGTGTGGGCTGTCAAGCCTACTGCATCTTGCCTGCATCACTTGAGAGAGGGATTGGATACCTGATCATTCCCGCCAGTATGTATTTTATTCGTTTATATCCTGTGTAGTGTTTGTTGGCTAATATGGCAATTTTTTAAAAAGTCAAAGAAACAACAGCTGAGTCTGATTTATCAATTTTGCCATCCTCAAACCTGCACCAACCTCAAAGAAGTCTAGTCTAGTTCAGAGTAAGAATAATAAATGTTTACTGAGCACTTACTATGTGCCAATAATAATCTAAGAACTTTACATGGATCAGCTTATTTAATTCTTGCATCAGCCTTATGAGTAGACCACATGTTACAGATGTTAGAACTGAAGCTCAGAGAATTTGCGTACAGACATAGTCAGTGGCAAAGCTGGAATGTGGCCCCGTCCGGCCCTAGTGAGCACTAACCCACCACACGACAGGGCCACTCCTCACCAGGACACCCCAATGTAGATATGGTAACATCTGTACCAGGTGTAGTACTGAGGAAAAAAAATTAGCGATCACATTCCAGCCCGTCCACCCATGACCATGAACAGAGAGATTGATCACTACCTCCTGGTGTCATATCCAAATCAGAAAGAAAAGAAGACAATTTTTGGTATCAGCCTAGACCCTAATGTTAAGCTATTATTATTGATAGCTCTCCCCTTGTTCCCAGCTTCCTTAGCTTCCTCATCTTCCCTTTTCAAGCAGACCACCTTCCAGAATTGTAAACCCGGGTGAATACTTACATAAGCAAAATACCAGCAGGGCAATGAACTTGCTGGGAGGATATCACAGAATGCAGTCTGAAGCTAAGGATAAATAATTGGGGGTCTATCTGCTTTGGCTTATCTACGCATTTTTCACTAGCATTATACAATGAGACGCCTGTTTAACACTGGAAATGGGAGCAACACCCTGATGGAATTTATCAAGTCCAAAACTGAACTCGTGGCTTTGCTTCCAAGATCTGCTTCTCCCAGAGTCTTCCCTGTTTCAGTTAATGGAAACTCCCCTCTCTCCGTTGCTCCAGCAACCAACTTGAAGTCATCTTTGGCTCCTTCCTTTCTCTCACACCCCATCTGCAGCTCATCAGCAAATCCCACTGGCACTACCTTCAAAATACATCCAGAAGCTGATTATTTCTCACAATCACAGTCGCTACCACTCTAAACCCATTTCTCTACCCCACTTCTACTAACATTTGGGCTGGAAAATTCTTTGTTGGGGGAGGCTGTCCAGTTCACTGTTTAGTAGCATCTCTTGCCTCTACCCACTAAGATGCCAGTAACACACCCCTTCTCTGCTTCCTCCAAGCTGTGACAAACCAAACTGTCTCCAGACATGGCCAAATGTCTGCTGGGGACAAAACCGCCCTTCCTGGAGAACCTCTGCTCTTGACTAAGCCATTGTCAACTTTCCCTTGGATTATTGCAACAGCCGACTGCGTGGTCTCCCTGTTTCCTGCTTGCCCAACTACAGGCTGTTGTCAGCCCAGCAGCCAGAAGGGCTGTTCTAATGTGGAGGTTAGATCATGATGCCACTTGTCCACTCACCACTTTCCATGGCTGCTGTCTCGTTCACTAAAAGCCAAAGTCCCCTTTCCTCAGCTGTCACCAGGGTGCTCAGTCCTTCCGAGGAAGCTAAAGTCATGTTGGGGTGAGGGCCTCACTTCATCTGGCGACTAGCACCACGCCTGGCAGCACCAGCCCCCTCGTACTCGCTCACGCCATGGCCTCTGTCTCTGAGCTCACCTACATCTCCTCGGCCTTCGTCTGCACAACGATGAGGTGACTGTCATGGGGGATAAGATCAATGCCCTCATTAAAGCAGCTGGTGTAAATGTTGAACCTTTTTGGCCCGGCTTGTTTGCAAAGGCCCTGCCAATGTCAACATCAGGAGCCTCATCCGCAATGTAGGGGCCGGAGGACCTGCTCCAGCAGCTGGTGCTGCCCAGCAGGAGGTCCTGCCCCCTCCTCTGCTGAGGAGAAGAAAGTGGCAGCAAAGAAAGAAGAATCTGAGGAGTCTGATGATGACATGGGCTTTGGTCTTTTTCACTAAATCTCTTTTATAACATGTTCAATAAAAAGTTGAACTCTTAAAAAAGAAAAAAAAAGCCAAAGTCCTTCAATAGCTTAAAAAGCCCTACCTAATCTGCACCAGCTCCACTGCACGTGACCTCCATGACCTCCTCGTCTGCCTCTCTCCACCTTATTCCGTGAACTGCAACAACCCTGGCCCTCTTGTTGTTCCTTGAATGCCAAGCACACCCCTGCCTCAGGACCTTTGCACTTGCAGTTCCCTTTCTTAGCAGGCTCTCTTCCCAGATATCTGCATAGCTCGCTCCCTCACTTATCTCCTCCTTGCATAGACCTCTTCTGACCCCTGTAGATACTACTACATTGCTCACTCCAGCCCCAGGTTTTCCTGTTCTCCATACTGCTCTATTTTCCCCCACCCCAGAGCATTTATTACCATCTGACATGCTGTATGTTTCCTTATTTATTTGTTTATTGTTGAGTTTATTGTTGGATCCCTAGCATCTACAACAGTGCCTGCTTGCAGAGAAGTCACTTCATGAATAATACATGGATGAATGCCCAGGTTATGCCAAACTTTTTTAGAACGTTATAAAGTTCTAAGGGACATGGTGCAATCAAAGAATATTCAAGTTTACTCTAACAAGATTTATTTTCATTAGTTTCTGTTTTTCAATGTATCTTTCTTTAAACACTGGAGGATGGGAGATAATGCTCTCATCTTGCACTGTAACCATTCAACATGTTCTCAGACCTATAGAAATATCCTTTTTGTTCATTCATCAAACACTTACCATGTGTACCACATGGTTAGCTAGGTGCTTGGAGAATAAAATTAGGCATATGACATACTATGCTCTAGCAACATAGGGAGGACCTAGGTGAAAACCACAGGAAAAGTAACAAAAACAAAGCAACGTGGAGCAAGGGCAGTAGTTAGACAGGATTAGGAGGATAAGATGGTGTTTGTGAAGGAGGCATTTCTTGATATGAGCCTGAAGATACAGCAGGACTTTGGCAGTCAGAGAAAAAGGACATCCCAGGAAAAGAAGACAGAGTGAGCCGTGAGTAAAAAGTTGAATGAATAAGCTTAGAGGTATTCAGGAAATGGCCAAGTGGGTCAGGTTAGAACACAAAATGCCAGACTCAGCTGGGCACATGGGAAGGCTCCAGAGAGGAGGAGAGTGCAGATGTCCGAAGTGTGGGCTCTGGAGTCAGTGAGACCTTGGTTCTGTTGACCAGCAGTGTAACTTCTCTGTGTCAACATGAGCGGATGATGGTACTTGCCTCATCATAGGTTCTTTTGAGGATGAATAACATCATGCATACAGAGTAGTTAGCAAGGGGCTTGGTGCATAATGAGCTCTGAAATGTTAGCCAATATTGTTTCCTTATTTCTGTGTGCAATTCATAACACATTTTCCCAAATCAGCACCAATTGCTTAGAAATATTTAGTAGGTGGTTCCCACTGGAGGCTGTGAAAATAGCTCTGAAGGAGACTCAATAAGCTGCTAATGAATAGTTGGGTGAGGTATAGACATAAAAAGAAAAACACACTTAGGGATACACGCAAGCATGGCTGACCCGCCACCCCATGTCTCTCTCTCCCTCTCTCTCTC
Organism: Lemur catta; assembly: GCF_020740605.2. NCBI lineage: Eukaryota > Metazoa > Chordata > Mammalia > Primates > Lemuridae > Lemur > Lemur catta. The sequence goes on along the minus strand of NC_059142.1, from coordinate 30,769,195 downwards.
TCTCTCTCTCACACACCTTTTCCAGGTGTCCCTTAGGCAGAATTCTGCAAACAGCATGTTGTAGTAAGGGCTCCTGACATTGCCCCTCTAGTGATGATCTCTGAGCCAATGCAGAGGGAGGTTTTCTAATCAATGTTTCCCTGAGAAGCCTGTGGTTGCTTGGGATGAGAAAAACCTGTGATAAAATGTCGTGCATAAATTGATAAAGTAATTATTATTACTGTGGACAATGCAGTGTAAGAAACAATGTCCTGGTTAATTTATTCATGCCCTTGAATTTATACTTTCCTGGTTTCACACTGTATCCAGCCTTTACACAGCAAAAGTGGATATATACATGTGAAACTGATATGTTTTACTTCATAAACCTGGTTTACAAAATAAGTTTATTTTTTTGTCGATAAAATCTATATGACTCTAAGTTTACACTCCCTGTTGAGAGACTATATTCCTCCCTACCCTAGAATGACCTTTTCTGCAATCATGGCAGTTTCCAAGGTTGTTGGGGAAATTAAATAAGGAACTACAGGGAAAGTGCTTAGATTAGTGTCTAGTTTTATTCTAACGGAATAGCAAGTGCTCAATAAACATTTTTTTTATTATCGTTCCTACCATCAATATCATTCCTAGTATTTCAACTTGCCCATTGGATACAGAATTTGGTGAGCCAACTCGAAGCAAAGGATGCTACACGCACAGTAGTTGTTGAAGCTATTCACAAATATTACTTCTCCTTTTCCTTTCTGGCATCAGGTAGAATTGCACTTATGCAACCACTTGTTGTTGGGTGGGACCACAGCACCAGTTCTAGCCAATGGGTTGTCAGTGGAAGCAACAAGTGTCACCTCCAGGCTGGAGCATTTAATTGGTCAAGTAGGACCCTCTGGAGCTCTATTTTTGCTCTGCCAAGGAGAACAGCAGAGTCTCAGATAATGGCTGCATCTTCTGTCTTGGTACCCAAGTAAGAGCAATGATAAGATGGAACTGCAATGGATATGTAGTATAAACAAGAAATAAATCTTTTCTTTTTCAAGCCATAGGGATTTGGGTTTGTTGTTACTGTGACCCACCTTAGGCTAGCCTGACTGATACACACCAGTAAATAACTTGTTATCTGAGAACAAGCTATTGCGTTGCAAATGTACTGCCAAAGCAGGGGGCCATGACTTATTGACAATCCAAAAAGAGTCTTCACCAGTGGATGTTCCTGCCACAGCAGTTCACAAAGTTGTGTTTTGTTTTGTTTTGTTTCAGAGAACATGTGGGGGAAGGGAAAACAAGGCTCCTTATGCTCTTCTATGAGCTCCCAACATTATGATCCTTCCTGGCCAGTATTCCTGAGGTGTTAAAGATGGCCCAGCCTCAAACACATGCTTCATCCTCACCTGGGCAATTTGAGGTCCTGTCACCAACCACACACCCTCTCTATCACCATGACATGTTGGTGTCCTTTTCTACCTGCTGGTCTCAGTGCATACTGTGTCAGTCATTAGGGATTTTTAAATAATGTTGAACATCAACAGGGAAAGAGAAAGGGAGTTTCCAGTCCTTTTTAAACTTGTCTCCTTATGCAAATATGCTCAGCCCCACCCAGTAATCTTAAAGCTTTCTATGCCCAGGTTATGGAATGGGTGGTTTTGTCAAGTCCAAAACTGGTCTTCCAGTTCCCACCCATCAGGCGCCTCACCCTTTCTCCTGTCTCTTCATAGCAGTGAGTAAAATCTTCCGTTGACCATTTCTCGGGACCTTTTCAATTTTCTGTTTTTAGGCCTGTCCCCAACTAGACTGTGAGTTTTTTTTAATATCTGGAATTTACATACTTCTCCTTTCCCTACTCCAAATGCTTAGCACAATGCCTGGCTTATGGGAGTCTCATCCCTGAAGACCTAGCTCAGGTGCCACATGCTACACGAAGGTAGGCTGCTACCTCCCACCTACAGCCAAACCAACTATGGCAGAGACAGCCATTCACTCCTTTGTGTCCCTGCTCCCACCCTGACAAACTTTTACACTTGCCAGTCTCCTCCTTATAAACTATGTCCCTTGTTAGGCTAGGATCTTGAGGAAGGCAAGCCTTTCATTTATTTTTGTTTATTTTCTTCATGGTCCCAACAACTAATGAATCCCTGATCTATCCTTGCAGACTCTTAATGTATGTTTTGTTCAATTGTCAGATGAATATACAGCTTATATACCCACATAAATTCACACATCTAGTTAAAAAGTCAAAATCTAAAGTATAATTGGGCTGCAGATTAAAAGGATAGATAAGAAAGACTTTTAAAGGAAAGAGAGAGAAAAACTTAGACAAATAAATATATGGGTATGAATCTCTCTCTGCCTACTATTAAGAGTTCCCTGAGATTCTGTGGGTCTTCAAGTTTCTAGTTTGAGGCTGTCTAGACCACAAGACAAAGACAGTGGCACCAAGAGTGAGCACCTCTTTAAGTTTTGTACCCTAGTAGTTTCACCTGCCTCATGCTAATCACAGTTCCTCCCCTAAGAGTATGCCTTGATCTTGAATTGGTAGTTGTTAAATATTCGAACACCCAGTGTGTTAGATGAGGTACCCTCCCCTTATTGTGTGAACATCACAATTTGGGCATGCTCTCTGTGTAATATGTCCCGTGATGACATAGCATGTAGCAACATGTGGATATTCTTGGAATCATTCTTGACTCTTCTCCCTCCTCCCCATATAACTAGGGAAGTGGTGGTGAGACATCTTTCATCCTGCTTTTCTAGGACAGGGGGACTATAGCAGGAGAGGAAAAGCATCACAGATTCTGTGAGGTGACATTAATTGGCTGACTGGTTTGTGAGCACGTGTGAAAGGTCCTTGGGTATTCTCTAACTGGCTGAGACTTGGAAATGAGGAACAGGTGGGAATTGAAGCCAGGGTAATTTAAATAATTACAATGCATCTATATCCACGGGGGAGTGGGCCTGGGGAACCTGGTTTCTCACATTTCCAGCATTACCTCTCACTCCTCCAATGCAAACCCCCCATGCCAACAGGTCTGGTCTCTAATCTTGAAAATATCAGATTCCTGTCTACCTGTGCACCTTTGCTCACCTAGCATCCAACCATCTACACAGCCCTTGCCTTCTCCCCTGCTTATTGTAGCTAAGCTGAGCAATCCTTCAAGGCCCTCTCCTATTTGCTATCTTTTTCAACTGATCTCTGTCTATGCTCTGAACATCTGCCACGCTACATTGTCATCCACTTAGGCACTATTCCATGCTGTCTCGTATCATTATTTTAATGTTTTCCAAGTATCCATCTTGTCTGCCTAACTTGACTATATTCCCTCTGAGTTCAGGGGTTTGGTCATGAATGTCTTCTGTTTTTTATGTAAGAGCTCTTGTGTTTCCACATATAGTAGGAGTTTAATACTTATGGGAAGGGTGGATGAAGAAATAGAACATAAATGTGGTGTTTGTACATTTCCTTTTATATAATTCTGCCAGAATGGCATCACTGATTTCTCATCATAACTCAAGTTGTTTTGCTAGTACTGGAGAGAGATTTTTCTGATGTGTTGATGCTCTTACTCCATCGCTGGGAAGGTATACAGTGTAGAGAAACATGCAAATATGCTGACTGCATAATTTGCAGCAAATCAAGAGTTATCACTCAATCCAGCTTGCCACACCTGGAAAGGGGAAAATGGTAGCAGTAGGAGCAATAGTAGTCGTGATGTGAGGGGCATTGTGGTTGCCTCCCCCCAACCCATTCTCTGTTTACTTTAGCTCCCCCCAAAGCACATGGACTAACAGATTAACCCAAATGAATCAGCATATTCTCGTTTCCTGCTAGTGTTACTGGTTCAGGTATGGGTACTTGCCCCAACTCAAGCCAATGCGCATGGGGAAGACATTTGCTTGCTGCCTCTAGGAGGAAGCATATTCACTAAGATCTTCCCAAAGCTTTGGATGAAGCTGACACCACAGAAGCTTTAGCAAAAGGATAGAAAGAAACCAGGTCCTGGTAACATTGTTTAGCTGGTGAATCAAACTATCCCTGAAATCCCTCCTATCATGGACTTCTGTTAAATGAGCTTTACTGTGCAAGCTACTTAGAGTTGGATTTTCTGTTACTTGCAACCAAATATAACTGACATACATATTAATAACCATAATGAAGATAATATCTACACTACAATCTCACGGAGTAATTGGGAGAGTAAAAGCTAATTACAGATATAAAACTGCTGTGTAGGCTTTATTATGCAAATATTTGTTGCTGAGATTCCCTTGGTTAAATTGACGTCCCTCAAGACACAGAAATTGGAGAGGATATTAAAGATGTAGAGGACTTGGGTTGTTCACCTTGGGAGTTAAAAAAAAGAAAAACTTCTCAGCACTTTATTAGAAAGCTTAAGACATTAAGATACCAGCTGATAACAATGAAATGTTTTACTGCAAGGAAAAAACAAAGATGTAAGCTGAACAAAACAGGAAATACAGCAGATACTGTACATGACAAACTTTCTAGAAGGAAATGATTTGCATAAAACCTGGAGCCCAGCACAGATTAAGTGCTAAATGACTCTTTGTTTTTAAATTTTATTTGAAAAAATAGATCAACCACACATGGTATAAAATTTAAAAGTTACGAAAGTGTAGAGTCAGCCTTGCTTCTCCTCTGACCCACCCCAGTCATATACCCTCCTTTAGCAGTTTCTTGTGCATCTTTCCGGAACTGTTCCTTTACACATACACGTATATAATTTTTTTCTCACAAATGTGAGCACCCCATACACTGTCTTTCCCTATCATTGTCTATATATTTTTAAGAGCTGTGGAGAACTTCAACCATGTTCCCATAAATTTAACCGTGCTTTGTTGGCCAGTTAGATTGTTTCTGATCGTTTGCGATGTCAAGCAATGATGCAGTGATCATCCTTCCGGGGACTTCATTTCACAGAAGTCGGAGCCCCTCTGCAGGATAAACTCTGAGTAGTGGAAATGGTGACTACAAGGGCAAATGTACAGTAACTCTGAATTCATGACTGTTGAATTCGATGAATTCGTGGGAAGCCCAAGCAGCTCCCCAAAGGCTGCGGGCTGTCGCCGGTGATGACCGCAGGACCCCCGGGCTGCGGCTCCCCGCACCGCACCCAGCCCTGCTGGGCCCCTGCGCACGCCCCGCCCGAGCCGGCGCCCGAGCATCAGGCACGTGCGAGTCCACGTGAGCCTCCCGGCCGGCGCGCAGATGCGAAGTACGCATGCGCCTGCCGCGGGGAAAGTAGGTCAGACTCCTCCTCTCACGTGACCCGCTCCCCTTAGCTACCCCCGGTGCCTCCCCGCCGGGGCGCAGCCGGGCCGCGCTCTGCAGCCAACGTGACGGGGCCGGGCGCGGGCGGCTCCGCGAGCGCACGGCGCCCGCGAGGATTCGCCGGTTCTCCTCCCACCCGAGCGCTCCGCTCAGAAGTCGGGCGGGCGGGCAAAAGGGAGCGCCGTGCGAGGTGTCTGGGAGCCCGGCTGGAAATGCATGGGGGAGGCGAGCGACCTCAAATCGCTGACCCCTGGCGCAGGGCTGCCTCCACTTCAGTTCTTTCAGAAGCAGTTCTGCCCGAAAGAAGGGAACGCGCGTCGCTTTTCGGTGTAAATGAAATCACTCTGATCGTTTGCACGTTTGCAGTCTCAATTTGTACAGTATATAGGGCAATTCAGATATTCACGGAAGCAAACTTTATGGAAGGAAATATGAAAGTATGTTAATAGTTCCCGAGGTTTTGCAGGAAAACCCCACAGGCCCCATGTCTAATCTCCCACCCACTCCCCCCAAAAGACGCCCTTTCTAGAAGGCTTAGAAGCAGACTTCTCACCTTCTACAAGAGACTTTGCAGGGATGCAGATGCTGATGCAGCTGCAGGGGGTGGGGAATGAAGGCAGCTCTGAATTAGCTGAAGCCTGGATTTTATGTATTAAGAATAATTTTATTTCTTGTCCCCTCTTCTTCTGTTAACTTGTTGCACAAATGACAGGCTCTGCCTCAGTAAGTTGCAATCGAGTGAGGGAGACTGGCAGGCGAAATCAGTGGGTTACAATGCAACGGGCACTACATGTTTTTAGAGGTGTGCCCAGGTGTTACATAAGCACAGGGGTGGGTACCCTGAGTCTTGAAGGCTAAGTGGGAGTTAGTTGGCAGAAAAATAAGGCAGAGGGGGTGGAAAAGTATTCCAAACAAAGGGAACTACTAATAGTTACATAATATTCCCTCGAGGAGTTTTTACTGTAATTGTCTTAGCCATGCATATGAGTGGAATGTGCATTGTTTACATTTATGTTAGTCTAAGCCAGTCTTGAATGAACATCACTGTTGCTTCCCCCCCTCCACTTTTAATAACTCCTAGGAGTGGGAGTTGTTATAGCGTACCTTGCTGTATAAAAGATACAAACATTTTGTAACTTTTGATAAAGTATTGTCTCATTATTTTCTGAAACAAGTTGTCCTGATTTGTACCAAGATGATATTTAAATATTTAGCATGTAGGCAGTAAGTTGCCCATTATTTATTTCATATCAGTGAAGCCTGATGACCGTAACACTTAGTTTACCCGAATGCCATAACTCCTAATACACATGCATTCCTGGCTTTTGTAACCCATGATAAAATTCTAATTAAATTCAAGTTTGAAAATTGGGAAATATCAGATCTGTGCATTTAATCCTTACAGGGAACCACCTAGCTTGTGCAAGGTGGGGGTTGGTGACAAGGGTGAAAGTGGGACAAACTAAAGCTTCACCAAATGCTTGTCTCTGATTGCTCCTTTCTTACCGTGAATCAGGAATAACAGAGAAAGCGGCTCTACACAAGCCAGAACAAGCAAGGAGGTTTCCATGCCTTTCCGCAAATGTTAGAACAGGAAGAGAATCAAAGGGACCTAGGGTTTGACCCGAGAGATCACTATAACTTGCAGGAGGAAGGCTGCTCGCATGTTTGGAAATTTCCAGAAGCCTGTATGCTTCTTGACTCAGTCTCTATTGGCATCTGTACCTGCAAGGAGAAAACAATACTGTGACATTCAAAAGGACAAATGGACAAAAGGTAATTTGTATAATATGGACAATGAAAGAAGAACATATTTTGCTTTTTGCCTGTGTTAAGCTAGATTGTTAAGGAAAACTGAAGCCTGAAGCAGAGTTATAATTTTTCAGAGACATGGTTGTAATTAATACTGTGGTTATTCTCCTAATATCTATCCTGCACCTTGTGTATCAATCTGATAGTTTCTAGAAGTGGGGGGTGGGGAGACTTACCCCTATCAGTTCAGAGATTGGCCTTCACTGAATTAACAAATCAGGGTAATCCCATTCATTACTTTTTGTTTTGGTTTGGTGGATTGTTTTTCTTTTCTTTAAAAAAAATTATATTGTGATAACACTTAATATGAAATCTACCCTCTCAAAAAATTTTAAGTGTAAAATACATTATTGTTGACCATAGGGAAACAATTGAGATCTATACAGCAGATCTCTAGACCTTATTCATCTTACTTGGCTGAAACTTTATGCCTGGTGATAACTCCCCATTTCCTCCTCTCCCCAGCCCCTGGCAACCATCATTCCACTCTTTGAATGTTTGAATCTGACTATTTTAGATACCTCATATAAGTGGAATTATGCAGTATTTGTCTTTCTGTGACTGGCTTATTTCACTTAGCATAATGTCCTCAAAGTTCATCCATATTGTCTCATATTGCAGAATTTCCTTTTTAAAGGCTGAATAGTATTCCATTGTACATACACACACCACATTTTTTTAAATCCATTCATCTGTTGATGGACATTTAGGTTGTTTCCACCATTACTCTTTTTTTTTTTTTTTTTTTTTTGAGACAGAGTCTCACTCTGTTGCCCGGGCTAGAGTGAATGCCATGGTGTCAGCCTAGCTCACAGCAACCTCAAACCCCTGGGCTTAAACGATCCTACTGCCTCAGCCCCCCGACTAGCTGGGACCACAGGCATGTGCCACCATGCCCGGCTAATTTTTTCTCTATATATATTTTAGTTGGTCAGATAATTTCTTTCTATTTTTAGTAGAGACGGGGTCTCGCTCTTGCTCAGGCTAGTCTCGAACTCCTGAGTTCAAACAATCCACCCACCTCGGCCTCCCAGAGTGCTAGGATTATAGGCGCAAGCCACCGCGCCTGGCCCACCATTGCTCTTTTTATGAGGATTTAAAGAGTTAAAGCAGCAAAAGCACTTAAAAGAATGCCTGGCACATATTAAGTATTCATTGAATATTAGTTGTTGTTACTTCTGTTATTACTATAACAAACTAGGACTGATTCAATCAGAGGGAAGCCTGGACTTGTTTAGTTACATGATGCCACTCTTTCTCCCTGGACAGGAGTGAAGAAGCATGTATAACTATCGATGCCCTCCTTCCATCTTGACAGGGTTGGCAAGCCAACCCAACCACACACCTAATAAACAGGGAGGGGCAGAGGAGGCCACACCCTAATCAAACTGCACTTGCAGCCCGGACTACCTCTTGACATTTCAGTTATTTGAGCCAGACACATCCCATTTGTTACTTCAGTTACTAGAGTTTTCTGTTATTTGCTATCACAACCACCCTCATGGATACCATGCCCAAGTCCTCGTTTTAAGTAAAAGGTCAAAATGATGACACTGGCATTCCATTCTGAGCATGAACTTCTTAAAGAATAAAGTTCAACCTCGCACCCATTGCAGATGAGTAAAAGATCAAGTACATTAGTTTTCTAGGGCTTTCATAATAAAGTACTACAGACGGGGTGGTTCCCACAGAGAAATTTATAGTTTCACAGTTCTGGAAGCTAGAAGTCCAAGATCAAGGTGTCCCCAGTGTTAGTTTCTTCTGAGACCCATCTCCTTGCCTTGTAGATGGCTGTCTTCTGCTTAAATCTCTACTTGTTCTTACCTCAGTGTGTGTCAGCATCCTAATTTTCTCTTCTTATGAGGACACCAGTCATATTGGATTAGGGCCCACCCTAATGAACTCATTTTAACTAAATTGCCTCTTTAAATATCCTATTTCCAAATATGGTCACATTTGGAGGTACTGGGGGTTAAGACTTTAGCATATGAATTTGGGGGTATGGGACCCAATTCAGCTCCTAACATCCAACAAGATATTTATGATATCATATGAATTATTTGATATCAGATCTTCACCCTTATTCTACTTCTCCAGAATTTTGTTTAGGGGCTGAGGAAGGAGGAGAGATCAAGTTTAGAAAATACCCTGCTCTGAGAATAGATCCAGAAAAACAGTGTGTGATGAAGCTCTGGCTAAGTCTATCCTTAAATATCTGTCCTGAAAGAACAATTCATATTGATGACAAGACAGCAAATGTACAGGGCCTTCGGTTATTTTACTCTGTGAGCCTCTGCAAGGATGGGCAACTTTGCTAAAGAATCTGTTTCAGGCTGGTCTTTTTTTCTCTCTTAATGCTTCTTGGCTAAACTATTGGTGCTTTATTGAAGAATGGAGTCTCCTTTCTGGACACGGTTGAAGAGCTGTTCTGTGTTCTTTCTAATTCTAGTGAGGCAAGTTTCCAAAAAAGAATAGAAAACTTGGTTCGCATTCCTGGGCTGGCCATTGATGGTTTGCCTTGTGTGGAAAAGCTGTGTGATGTACAAGTCGCTTCTCCACTTTGGGCTCAGTTTCTCCTCAGTCAAATGAAGCAGTTGGACTCCATAATTTCTAATACTGTGTCCATCTCTTCACCATATGATTGGATGGAAAGAAAGTATTTTGGTTTCTTTGTTGGGCTTTCTTAAAACAAAAAAAAAAACTGCATTTATTGTTCCCAAAACCCTTTGCCAGCATTCAAGTGGCTATTAAACCCCAGCCGCATCAGGTATTCATGACAGACAATGAAGGTGCATCTCTCTTGAGAATAAGATTCATATCTGCCATTGTTGAGAGCATCTGCCTATATTTATTTTATAGTATGATTCTTTTTTTTTTTTTTTGGGGTGAAGTAAGGAAGGGGGCAGGGAAAAATAACTGTTTGTAGTGGCAGCCAGCATTTGAAGGAAAATATGTTCTTGTTGCTATTCAGTGCACCAATGATATATCCCTGGTTCCAGCCCAGAGGTTCATAACCAGGGATGCACATCAACATTATCTGTGAGACTTTCTAAATACACATGCCTGGGACTCCACTGCTCAAAATTTTGAATGAGTAATTCTGGGGGAGGGCCTGAATTTGTGGAATAGTTCTGCAGATATAACTGTCGTGCACCACCAGTCCAGAGCTGTGGGTTTGGTCTAAACCATTTCCTCATTTCCATACAATCATGCCCAAGTCCTTTCAGTCAGTGATACTAAAACACCTTGTTTTACACAGTACAGCTCACATTAATGGAAATAAATCTGCAATCAAGAGGGATGACCCTTTTTTGCAGAGTCACATACTAGGAGTTTTTGTTAAGTTTAAGAAATAAAATTGATTCAGAAAGTTTCCCCTATTGTTTTTTTAATTGCAAATGCAGTTCGCATTTCTGAAGTTAGGTATAACGTTTTGTTATAGAGCTTTTGTATTCTGAACAACAGCAAGAACTTTGTATGGCATTTGCAGTAGATGGAGAGTAATATTTGATATCAATATTCTTTGTTAAATCTCTGAGGTACATTCTGGAATTAAAGCACTAAAATAACAAGAAGCTTGATTCCATCAACCCTCCTGGAGGGTTTACTTAAGGAAATTGTATTTGTTTGCTGAACTGTAAATTAAACAAATTCTAGCTTTTCATTCCTTCAGACTTGCATTTCTGTAGCTGCACATGGAATTTGTTCTCGTTAGACTCCAGTAAACAGCATCCAAAGAGGGGAAATAGGAAACATTACTCAGATCATAGAAAAACAAAGAATTGCCCATTTCCTTCCAAAGTCCATCTCTCAGAACAAACAGAGATTTTGGAGTCAGACAGAATAAGTTTGAGCCCAGCTCCATCTTGCCACTTCTAGTCTACCTGTGTGGCTCTACTTGTTATTTCTCTTTCTGAGTGTCAGTGCTCTTACTGCACAAAGGTGACAATCACACCTACATGGCAGGGTACGAGGATCAGAGGAAAGTTGATGTGCCAAAAATGCTTGGCACATTATAGTCGCCCTCGAATGGCTGCAGGCATCATTGTAATTATTTTCTTAGGAAAAAAAATATAGGTGCAAATAAGCCAGGATTTAGTTTTTTTTTTTTTTTTCTCGTAGTTTCATGTTAATGACATGAATTCAAAAGGAATTAGACTAAATTTGGAAAGCTCTTATTTGCCTCTTTGTAAATAGGGATGCCAACTCTGAAGTGGCTGCTTCTCTGTACATGAAGCAAAAAAAATGTTAAGGTATATGTGACATTTTCAAAGGCATCAAAAGAAACCCTTAAAATGCCTTTGAAGTATACATTAGCTGTGAATTGATAGCATCACTTGAAATCTAGTGAAAACTCAAATCTCTGGAACTGAGTTGCTGCTACAGTTTGGCACAATCCTTTTCAATATGGGGAAAATGTACCCAAATAGGATATGTGGTATTTAAAATATCTCAAGTTCTTACAGAACCTCAGATTAGTAAGTACAAAGCAGGTGGCTGTGAACTGCACCTTAGTTGTTGTAGTGGAAGGGGAGAAGAAGATTGAGCCCTTTAAAAAAAAGTTAACCCATTCAGGTTCTGAATTTGCTTGTGGAGGCAAATTCATGTATCAATCTCAGTGTCCAGACTAGTGGAAGCAGAAAGTAAGGTTGTGATATTAATATCAGACACTCATAATCAAGGGGAAACTTTCTAATTAGGAATGATCCAGTTTACAACGAAGATATAACCATCATAATTTTTTTGCACCAAATAACATAGCATAAAAATATAAAACATAACTAATGTGGTTGAAACAATGGATATATGCATCAACTATTTATCTTGCAAATAGAAAATATGTATTCTGTTTCAAAGTGCTGAAATATTTATAAAAGTTACTACATATTGGGACTCAAAGAAACACTTGATAAATTACCAGATATGGGCATAGCATTAGCTATGAAGATGGGGTTCAGAATGATCTTTATTTCATATTCTTTTATATTGTTTGAATATTTGACAACCAACATGTATCATTTCTATAAGAAAAAATAAGATTATTTTAATTTAAAAAGAATACCTAATATTACTGATACTTACTTTGTTGTAGGTATAAGTATTAATCACGTGTTCTGATTTATTTCATTTCATTCTCACAGCCCCTGAAGTAGGACGGCAAAGACTGACGGTTTCTCCCTCCCCAATACATGTCTTTTTTCTACTTCCATAATAATAGAGGTGGACACATGTCCCCAACCACCAACTACATTTCCAGCCTCCCTTGCTGCTAGGTATGGCCAGGTGGCGGACTAACTGGATTGAGTAGAAGAGATGTGTGCCATTTCTGCTCTCTTTCCACTTTTTAACCTTTCTTACTGCTAGAATATGAACCCAGTGGACATGGTGGGGAGCCGTATTCAACCAAGTGGAAGACGGCCACCCTCTAGAGGATGGGGAGTAAAAAGAGAGAGAAAACCTGCGTACTTAGTATCATGGATCCCCGGATCAGCTGTGGACTACCTATAATCAGACTGTTGTGGAGCGAGAAATAAACTTCTATCTTATTTAAACCACTGTTAATTTGGTATCTGTTAAAGCAGTCAAGTTAATATCCTATTATTATCTTACACTGTGTAGCTTTCCTTTCAAAAATTGTAACATTTGCATTATGTTTTATAACCACAATTATTAAAAATATTCAGACTTTTTAAATAATTTCTACAAGTTTATGGGTTACATGTGAGATATTGTTACATGTATAATGCATAGTGATCAAGTCAGGATATTTAGGGTGGCCATCTCCAGAGTACAATATATCAGACTTTATTTTAGCTTTACCGTATTTTAACACTCACCAATAATCCTTATATGGTTCAACATCATAATCATCCTCAAGGACCCTAATGACATTTTTCCATTCCAGAAAGAATGTATGGGTGATATATTGCCAATGTTCTTACATACTTGAATGGCAACTGGATTGTTTTTAGAATTTTTGAGTCACACCTTTTTCCCCTTAAACCTCTAGAAATTGTTTTTTTTTTTCTTTAAATCTACAGAGCTGAAGGGATATTTGATGTATTTGAGATTTGCCCTATCACTTCTTCTTTTAAAGTAACCTGACTCTTCTTCTAGGGCACTTATAGACTGTAAACTTTAGATTAACAACATTACAAAGATTATATAACAGCATTGGCTAATATTTAATCATTTTTAAAAACCATTGCAGACTCTTCAAAGTGTGGATATTTGGCTTCTTTCATTCTATCTTCTTACTATATCATTGAATTTTTCTTTTTATTTTGTTATCATCTTTAGAACCACCAACTATCTCTCTTGACTTATTCATCCATTCAACAAATACATAAATGCTGACCAGCAAAATGTTGGCTCTTAACATTACTACGTATCAGGCATTGTTCTAGGTGCCAACACTAGAATAACAAATATGGTAGACAAAGTTTCCACTGCATGGAGCATACCATTTAGCAGGGAGAGGCAGAAACTAATTAAGCAAACAGAAAACTAAACAAGATAATTTCAGATAGAGATAAGTTTTGGGAAGAAAAACCACAACGATGTGATAGTGTGATTGCTGTGAAGCAGTTGATCAAAGACAATTTCACTGTTTGAGCTGAGCCCTGACGTGAGGAAGTGAATTCGTCCAAACATCTTCTGCTCCTCTTTTTTTGTCACAGTCCATATTCAACCCCTCAGAAAATCTTACTGAGGGTTTTTGAAAGTATATTTCAAAATATATCTCATATCACAATGCTTCTCATCATTTGAGCTGCTGCTACCACCTAGACCAAGCCACCTTGATCTCTCAGCTGGTCTTCCTGCTTCCACGCTTGTGCTACCCTCCAGGGTATACCATCCACAATAACTGTGGAAAAATAATGGTGTCACTGCCTTGCGCAAATCCCTACAGTGGTTTCCTATAACACAGAGAGCTACTTTCTATCAGAAACCATTTATTTCTTCTTCTTTTACTAACAGAATTACCCAGTTTTAGCTAGGCACATTTCTCAGCTTCCCTTGCAGCTAGTTTTGGCCATGTGGCTAAACTCTGGCACATGGGATGTGAGCAAAAGTGATGTGAACAATTTCCAAGTTGTTCCCTTAAGAAGAAAAGGATTGTACTCTCCTTTCTCCTCCTATCCCCAGTTCTTTTGGCTGGAATGTGTCCCTGCATGGTGTGAGTTATCTTCTGCTATGCAGAAGATGGTAAATCCCCAGGGATGGTAGAATAACAAGAAGAAATGCAGCTCCTGATACTATGGAGGTCCTTGGACTGTTTACCCTCAGACTGTTATATGGGAAAGGAATAAAATTCTATATTATTTAAATCATTTACACTATTTGGGAACATGAGCAGGAATGATGTCTGGCACTTCTGGCTCATGCCCTTAAAAGAAAAGATCACCTTGCCTTTTGCTGTGTTTCCTGTCTGGCATGCAAACACAATGGCAGCAAAGAGAGCAGCTGTCTTGGTTCCAGAAATGAAAGCATCATCTTAAGTATCCCTACAATCCTGGGCTGCCTACCTCTGGGCAGAAAAAAACTTCTAACCTATTGGAACCCCTGTACTTTCTGGGTCTCTTCGTGAAAGCATCTTAGACTCTACCCAACTATTAATAGTATATTCTATTTCACACTTAAATGAAATCTGAAGTCCTTAATATGAAGAAGGGTATGCCTATCTCTTAGAGAGGCTAACACCTAGCGCGGTGTCTGGAACAAAGTAAATACTAAAAATATATCAGTTCCCTTCCCCTCTCCTCACTTCACTCAGTGCATCATTTTAACACCTGGAACCCTAAGAACAGTGTAACTAAGTTTTAATGGGAAACCAAATACCTGTAATTAGGAAAGATTGTTCTTAAGAGGGTAGCATCACCAGATATGTATGTCAGGAGATGTCTCACTGTATTTTTGACATTTAAAAGGTTCCAGTTATTGGAAAGTGGGGCATTATTGATTTTATGCCTTACAACTGTCATAGTTTTTCATCCAATCTATGCCTTAATTTTCTTACTCTTCTCAGAGTGCCTACAGGAACGAATTCATCAGGCATTTGGAGCAGAGGCTTGATGCGTAGCAAGGCATTGTGGTACCAGCACTTTTCTTAGACAGTTAAAGCCTGAGAATGTCAACCTACTGCCAGGGCATTAATTAAGTTGGGCAACAATCAGAGCCATGATTAGGACATGCTTGTAATTTTAGTGCCTTCTGGGTGTAAATTTTATTGACGTTTAACACACATTCAGAAAAGTCCACACATGGTAAGCGTTTATCTCAATACATTCTAACGATGTAGAAATTTCTATTTAACCAGCAACAAGATCAAGAAATAGAACATTACCCCAAGTCTGGAATCTCCCCTTATATTCTGTTCCATTCACTTGCCTGACCAAGTCGTGTGCCAACTGACACTGGCTCCTCTGGCTTTTGGGTACCCATGCTCAAAGTTTCAGGAGTTTATGAGCTCATTGTTAAACACAGCCATTATTAAAAATAAACTTATACTTCCACTTAAATAAATTATATTAAAAGCAAAGGTAAGAAGTTCTAGAAAATGCAAACTAAAATGTAGTGACAGAAAGCAGATCAGTGTGGCCCTGGGGACGGAGGAGGGACCACAAAGCAATATTAGGAAAATTTTGGGGTGGCAGATATGTTCATTATCTTGATTACAGCAATGGCTTCCTGGTATATACAGATGTCAAAATCGATCAAAACATACACTTAATCATGTGTAGTTTATTGTATGCCAATTATACCTCAACAAAACAATATCAATAAGAAAAAAGTGCCTGCAACATAGCTCACTAAGCATTCGTTGAGAAGCTGACTAAATATAGACTAGCTTAGGAGTGTTTGAAGATGGTGGAAATGAGTATATAATTGGACATTTGAAGTCATTTTAGTCCTGTAGTCTCCAGGTGACATTCGCTGCGGGGGCTTTCACATTTGTATGAGAGTGAGATGCTAGAAAGATCATTTGGCACACAGAACAAGGTAATACATATTCAGAATTCCCCACTTCCTAATTATTCTACTACACTGTACTAGGATTTGTGCTCCTGAGGTTATTTATCTACTGCATCTGTCTAATGGAAACACCACGTAACGCTGCACTATAGCACACCTTTCCCCAACTCCATGTTAAGTGACATCACCTTACCAGCTTGAAATTGGCAACAGTTTGAGTATTTATACCATGGAAATCAGCCAATACTTCAATTCATGGCTTTTTTGCCCAGAGGAGAGCCAGTCACTAAACATTTGTCAGGCCCTTCAATCACCCCCAAAAGTATGGTGGCCTTTAATCCCACCAATACATTATATACAGGACATATTCTTTTACATCTGATTTCTTTGGTTCCATCCACATTACTGTTGTGAGATTCATCCATGTTATTGTGCGGAGTGGATTCACTGAGGAGAGAATGAATAGCGTGGGTACCAGCATGGCAGAGGCGGCCACCAGTCAAGAGATACTTCTGGCCAGATGCTGCCACCAGGAAAATACTGAGAAGGGAGTTAGCAGGGGGAGGGACAGCTTGGGGCTGGGACCCGGGACAAATAAATCTGATCCCTGATGTCAAAAAGGGGTCAGAACTTCTGGAAAGGGCTCCAGGACCTGGAACTACTTTGGCAGCAAAAACATTGAGGATCAAATAAAAGGTAAACTGTGTCTGGTCTAAGGAG
Organism: Lemur catta; assembly: GCF_020740605.2. Taxonomy (NCBI): domain Eukaryota; kingdom Metazoa; phylum Chordata; class Mammalia; order Primates; family Lemuridae; genus Lemur; species Lemur catta. The sequence goes on along the minus strand of NC_059142.1, from coordinate 30,752,406 downwards.
CAGGGGGCAGCTAAAGGATTTGTAACTGATCGTTGGAGGATTAGGTGTACAGGAAATGAACATATGTGAGAGGAGAGGAGAGAGGCTCCTGCAGACCAGGCAGATCACAGCCATGAAATTAAGACGCCTATACTTGTGCAGAAGGAGCAGGTATTATTGTAGATCATTGGTTTGAAAGCCTTCTTTTGGTTTGAAACAAGATGGGAAAGGTGACTAACACACAGAAAGAGAAAGAGGAGGGATCTTATCTCAGTGGTAAAATTATACTGATAAGATATAGGGAGGGGAACCCCAGGATGAGGATTATAGTCAGGGGGTGGGAAGGGAAGGTTGATTTTTTTTTCAAGGATCAATATACCAAATTCTGAATGAATTAAAGGAAGAGAAAATTCTTCCGTTTTTTTGGTAGGTTTGTTCATTCATTCATACATTTAATATTTATATTTCAAATAGGAGGCTCAGTGCAGCTGACTAGGAGGCAATATCTTAGTCTGGAACTTTGCTTTTAGAGCCAAAGTCTCTAAAACTGGTGGTTGGAGAGGAAAAGACCAAGCATTTCGGAGCCAGGGGCAGGTGGAGGAGTTCATATATAGGGAGATAGAGGGCAAGAAGGAGAGAGAGAAAGAGTGAGAGAGAGAGAGAGAGAGAGAGAGAGAGAGAGAGAGAGAGAGAGAGAGAGAAACACACACACACAAGCATGGAGCCAAGGAAAGAAGCTAGACTTTTCCTCCCCTACCCTCCCTGCCGCCAAGGTAATCAGTGGCAGGAAGATGTGCTCAGCCAGGGGAAAACATTCTCTCTTTTATTTCTAATTGTTTTAACTTAGTAGTATTCTACTGTAGAACTGTCTAGATTTCAGGACAACCAGTGTTAGGATAACTTACTAGAAACTAGGACCGTGTTTTTTATGGTATGATGCCTGAACCCCATAAATCATAAATTCAACTTCATGGATTGAATTGTATCCCTCTGAAAAGATACGTCCAAGTCCTATCCCCCAGTACCTGTGAATGTGATCTTATTTGGAAATAGAATCTTTGCAGGTATAATTAAGTTAAGGGTGTCAAGACGAAATCATCTTGTATTTAGGCTGTACCCTAAATCCAATGACTGGTGTCCTTATATCCGAGAAAGGAGAGGGAGATTTGAGACACGCAGACACAGAGAAAAAGGCCACGTGAAGATGGAAGCAGGGATTGCAATGATGCAGCCACAAGCCAAAAAATGCCTGGAGCGGACAGAAACTGGAAGAGGCAAGGGAAGATTGTCCCCTCACACTTTCGGAAGTCACCGTGGCCTTGCTGACATCTTGATTTCAGACTTCTGGCTCCACAACTTCAAGAGAAAAGTTTCTGTTGTTTTTAGACACCAAGTTTGTGGACTTTGTTACGGCAGCCCAAAGAAACTATACACCTTGTTTAAAGGGCAGATACTTCAACCCTATCACAGACTATTCAACATGAATCCTTAGCAGTAGGCCCAGGAATCTGCATTCTAATGAGCTCCTCTAAACTCTGGTACTATGAAGTTTGACAGATACTAATAAAGAACAACTGAGGCTGGCCATGGTGGCTCTTGCCTGTAATCCTAGCACTCTGGGAGGCCGAGGCGGGAGGATCACTTGAGGTCAGGAGTTCTGAGCAAGAGTGAGACTCCGTCTCTACTAAAAATAGAAAAATTAGCCAAGTGTGGTGGTGCATGCCTGTAGTCCCAGCTACTTGGGAAGCTGAGGCAGGAGGATCGCTTGAGCCCAGGAGTTTGAGGTTGCTGTGAGCTAGGCTGACGCCATGGCACTCTAGCCCGGGCTACAGAGTGAGACTCTATCTCAAAAAAAAAAGACAAAGAAAAAAAGAACACCCGACCGTGGCTTTTGTCTTTTGGTACTGAAATGGCCTAGTATTGTAAGATTTTTATTTTTATTTTTATTGTAAATACAAAAAGAAATCTCATAGGCTGCCTGCCATTTTCTTAACAAAGAACCCAGGATGATTAGGCAATGGTATGAGATACCCAGATTACTCGTTACTGGAGACTTGTAATTACTTAAGCACTGACTGAGAAGCAACTGGAACCACAAGTCTGAAACCATGAGAGTAGGTCTCTCTTGGACAGGAGACCATTCTGACGCAGGGTGTGCAGAAATTAATAAGGAAGGAGAGCTGAATGGTCAGGGTTAAGTCGAGGCAGGTAAACAGAAACCCAAGCCGGGGAGGTAATAGAGAGTCCGGGAGGCGTCGTTAACAAACACGACCAACATTCAGCCTCGGATAAAAGCTGACAAGCAAAGGAGGAAAGACCACGTTACTGAACTCTGTTAAATGATATTTTTCACTCCTTCAGAGGTAGGCAATTAAGAACAGATGAAATGTGAGAATTAGGAAAAACACTGCTTAGGCAAACCGATCAGCACCTTTAGATCAGGGGTCCCCAACCTATGGTGAGCTGTATAATTATTTCATTATATATTACAAAGTAATAATAATAGAAATAAAGTGCACAATAAATGTAATGTGCTTGAATCATTCCGAAACCACCACCCCCCCAATCCCCGGTCCGTGGAAAAATTGCCTTCCATGAAAATGGTCCCTGGTGCCAAAAAGGTTGGGGACCACTGCTTTAGATGGCCCAAAATGTTGGTGTTGCCTGCAGTGAAATCTACATGTATTATGTCTTCAAGCAATTACTGCATGTTTCTCTGTAATGGGGATAGTGTTTAGAGGAATGATGAACATCAAGAAGAAAGAACACACCCTTGAGGAGCAGCCGGGAGATGGACATGCAAGCAAAAGTTTCAGGAGTGCAAAAAGGGACTAACTTTTTCTAGGGGCATCAGGAAGGCTTCACCAAGGCGTGGCAGCTGAGCCAAGCCCTGAAGGTTGGGACAGGCGTTCATCAGATGAAGAAACTAAAGTTAGCATGCAGTCCAAGAGCGTGACAACCCACATTTCTCGAGCTCATCCTTTCTGCCAGGCACTCGTCTAAGTTCTTCCTGTGTATTAATGCATGTAGTCCTCAAACCTTCGAGGTTGGTACAATTACTGTTTTCATTTTACAGTTGGGGAGCTAAGTGACTTGCTCAAAGTCGTCCAGCTAACAGACTGTGGAGCCAGGATTTGAGCTCTAGGGTCTTGTTCCAAAGCTCCTGTTTGAGAACCACCAAGATAGACTTAGACTGAAATTCTGTTTCTGCTATTTACCAGCTGTGCGACCTCAACATGTTACTCAACCTCTCAAAGCTCCAATATCCTCATCTATAAAATGAAAAATGCACTAGGCATATGTGCTTTTGTCTGCCTAGATTCTCTCCTTTTGGAAATTGCTCCTCTTTCTCCTCCAGCTGTTGGTCCCAACTGGAGTGGTCATGTTCTTATCGCCCCCAGGCCACTGCTAAATAATCCGAGAATGGGCAGCTGAACTCAGCTGGGCCCATCTAAGCCCTTCTCTGGGATTTTTTAAAACTAAAACTGACAAAGAGAATCAGTCCCTCCTTAGTGGAGGAAAGCCAAACATGTGAAACTCCTGAGCTCCTGGAAGTCATGTGCCTTGCTGTGTGGTGGAGACGAGTTTGCAGAGACAGAATGAAAACAACACAAAGAAGGAAGAGACTGAAAAGGCTTGCAAAACTCTGCCATTTGCCTAAGTCAATTTGACTTTGATTTATGACATAACCAAGAATGTTTACCAGTAAGAAACAGTAGTACTTGTCTCATAGGGTTGTTGGAAAGATAGATTGCAATGATGCATGCAAAGAATTTAGCACAGTGCTTGGCCCGGTCAGGGCTCTGCTAATAGTTGTTACTGTTACAATCATCAGTATTATTCTTCCTCTAGTGAACTTTGCATTCCAGAAGATTGAATAGCTTGTAGTTTGGACTGTTCTCTGCCTGCCTGGGTACGTTGTACTGCTTTCCTCTCCCATTCTCTGCCTCCCCTCCCTGACCTATTCCTATTCTATCTACAAAACCTTCCTGGAGGCCCTGAGGCCCCCAGACAGAGTTCATCACATCCCCATTCATACTCCCTTTTTCCTCATCTATCAATTGTACATACCACACAGAGACAGGTATTTGGTTAAGTTGCTATCTCCCTACCTGACTGCAAGGGTTTTGTGCCCATACTTCTCCTCTTTGCTTTAATCCTCAGTGCCCAACGCAGCACCTGCCCCAGAAGAGCCCTCCATCAGTGTTGTGTGCATTGAGGAGAAGAGGACTAGCTTGTCGTCTCAGGAAAACAGACCTGCTGAAAGCTCATCAATCTTAATGTTCCCTGCCTGACAACTAAACTGCATTAACAGATGGGGAATGGTGTGCTTGGAACCTAGTAAAAGCAGAGTCCAAAGAGTTAGGAATGCTGCCTCCAGCGCTGTGCAAAGATCAGCAGATGTGATGCCTTCGAGACATAATGAGGAAGAAGAAAGTAACCGTAGAACGTGTCTATTGATGTGTAAGATCTAAAACCGTGGCAGGCCAAGCAAGACCCTTCAGGATGCTTCCTTCTGCTTTTCTCACTCTAGCTCTGAGTTCCTGTGATGGAAAAATGTTCACATCCACACATTTACTCCATTGGAAAGAAGTACTCAGCAAGGCTATGTGCACCTTGCTGGCACTGCCTGATGTCATTAAGGTCATGCAACTCACTTCCTTTGGTCTGGTTCCATGCTCAGCAAGAAAGCTCCCATGGAGAGTGTCCCTACAGGGCAGGGAACACATTGTCCAGCTGACATAAAGTTTTAAGTATTGCTTGAAGTTCAACGTACCTGGCATGCTCCTTAGAAAGGGCTCCTCTCTAAAGGAAAGCCCTGCCAGGCTAATCTTGCCGCACACGGTATGTGCAAGGAAGGGTCTGAGTTAAACCAGCTGCCTTGGCCTCTAGTAATTGAACCAATTACCAATATCCCAACAAAGACACCCGTTTATTGGCATAACGTTGACCAATCACTTATGAGATGGCTCACGTGAAACTCCACCCCATGCAGGAACTTCATTGAAGGTGGTGACAATGTCTATTAATCAGAACCTTTGTATTGGAAGTAAGACACAATAAATGGAGGGAAGTTGGTCTTGAATCCCTGCATGATGATAGGTCATTATTCCAGTTCTCCCCAAGTCTGCAGGATGCATTGGTCACGGAAGTAGTTGGTCCCTGAAGGCATGTATACATACATTCAGCACAGTTTCGTGGTCTTCCCTTCCTCCTGTTTAGCCTAATGATAAACTCTGATTACCTGAAGGTATCTGGCCTTATATTTTCCATGCACCTAAAAGAACCTAACATGCAGCTTGGAAATTATATTTCATTTTATTTTTCTGGAAACTATAATTTAGAATGTGGTTGATGCAAGTCAATTTTGCTAAGCCTGACCAACACTGGATGCTGAACAAATTAAAGACTAGATTCTGAGTCAAGGTGATTTCCTGCCTCTATAGCTCAACTAGCTCTACCTTCAGCTGTATTTACTAGACTTGAAATAATTTTTAAATCTTAGTTAACTCCAAAACTTCTACTCCTTCACGCCTTAGGAAGATACAGGAAACGGCCATCCCTTCCCTACTTTGGCTGAATGGCTGTTTGGAATCTGCTGTATTTGATTTTTTATTAAACTTTAAACTTGTGGGGTTTTTTTGGAGATCGTTTGCACTAGTATGTGGCTGCCCCTGGTGGGAGGGAGAAAACAAAAAAGGACATGTGTTTGGATGGAAAGTAGCCTCTAATATCATGAGCTAAATAAACAGTTTTGCAGATTCGTAAGTGGGAGCATCTCTGCAAAAGAGCAGAGAAACCAGGAAATGCAAAAATGCCCCAAATAACAAGCCCTCACATTTGTTTAGCCTTTCATAATTTACCAAGCACCTCCACGTGAGTTCTCTCATTCAATCCTCCTGGCGGAGGCTGCAAGCTGGGAAACATAGGCGTTAGTTTACATTTGACACAAAGAAAACTGAGATCAGAGAGGTTATCCAAGGTCACAGGACACAGCAGAATTGGAACCGGTTGGAAACCCAGTGAGTTTATTGAATGGATGTTTGTTATTCATTTACTGGATGGAGGTTAAGACCACAAGCATCTCAGCCAAGCAGAGCCGTTTTCAACTCATAGCTTCTCCATGTATTAATTGGCCATGGGATCATGGCAAGTCACGAACTTCTCTGGGCCTCACTGTCCTCATCTGTAAAATGGGGATAATGGTACATACCCTATACCACTGTTGCAAGTAATAAACAAGATAATATGTAAAAAAAGGTTTAATGCTCTGCAGAACACAGTTAAACCCACCATAAATATGCCTTCTTCCACTTCTTCATGTTGTTGTTGGTGTTTACAGTAATTGTAGTAGTAGCAGGTACCAAGGCATGTCTGGCCCCAAACCCTGTGTTCATTCTACTGCAACACACAGCACTGATTTTTTCCTTCTTTTTTTTTGCCACATATATTCTTCGTTTCTTTCTTTTTCTTCCATGTGATTTTCTTCATCTTCCTTCCTACCACGCATATATAAATCCTACCATCATCTGATTTTAAACACACATACACACATGTGCCTGATTTAGGACCTCTTATACCTACATATCTGCCTAAGTCTTTCCTGCTCAGATTTCCTGGAGCAATACAGGGCTTCGAGAAGGGGTAGGGAAGCCTAGTGATGCTCTTTTACATGAGTCATCCTCTGGAGGAGAGCTTAACATTCCCATCAAATGTTTTATTGTTTTGGGTTTGCACATTCCTGCACCAAGTGAATAGATTTGAGGGTCTCCGGTAGTCAAGTTAATTAAACATATTTTGCTTTTCTGTGCTTTAGCTGAGTTAGAGGTTTCAGGAAGAAGAGAAAAGAACAAGCCTGGGTTAGGTGTATCTAGCTGAACTCCCACGTGATGCCTTTCACTTCTGAATTAATTCCCTGGATAAAGTGCCCTTTCTGGCAACAAGATAAACAGGTTCATCTAGAGGTTTGGCTCGCTGGAATATAAAGCCCTTCATAACCACAGTGCTCACCTCCATCCACCCCAGGCTCCCAGGCCCAAGTAGGGTACAGTGGCAGGCATTGTGTGCTCAGCAAGGTTTTACACCCACTGGGAATCTGAAACATAGACACTGTTTACACTGCACGGATCTCTCTGCAGACCTGCAGGGTCAGTGCCAAGATGGCTGCCTCACATCTGCCCCCCACCAGGCTGCAAAAAAGACGTCCCTCCCTCACCTCACTATTAAAACTCCTAAAATGACAGGACAGGTGGCAACAACTGGCTGGGCAAAAGGCTGATTTCCGAGCTTCAGAGCAGAGTAGGGCTGAGCTGGCATCTTTTAAGAAGTTAATTCTGAGAAACATTTCTTCTATGGTCATTCCTATTTTTAGGACAGTTCCAAACCTCCAGAGCCTCTGCTATCCCTTCCCCATCAAAGGACCAGCTGAGGGTTTTCCAGTGACTTGTCAAGTGCTCTTTACCTAGTATTTATTTGTTTGGATTTCTCCACAAAAGGGTTTAGCTTTGACTTATTTTTTAAGCACATGCAGGTTAAAACAGGAGCACTTGAGACATTACTGGTTGTAACCAAAAGTATCCAGTAGGCTTGACTGTTTGCTCATATACAAACAAAGCAAATCAGACATTGCCTCTGCTTTTAGCGTCTTATCTAAGTTAATGCGGGACAACTTTGTAGAAAGTCTTGTCAACAAGCTGAATGAGCCATTGAAAGTGAAGCATTCATTTTAGCCATTAACTTTCATGAACTTCGTTCTGTTGTCTGATGTGAATCAGAGTTCAGGAAACTGAGAAATTGCACTATTCTGTCCTTAGAGGTAAAACACCCATTTTCCCCTGGGGTAAAAAGTTTGGTCACCTACAAATACACCAATAATTTTCAGCAAATACATCAAAACAATGTGAGGGGAAGAAAAGCCTTTCCAACAATTGTTCCTAGAACAATTCAGTATCTCCATGAAGGGGGGGATGGGAAAAAACCTCAACCCTTACCTCACAGTATACATAAAAATTAATATGAAAGGGGTCATAGACCAAAATGGAAAAGTTTAAACTATAAAAGCTTTAAAGGAAAGTATAAGAGGATATCTCCAGGACTTAGGAGCAGTCAAAGGTTTCCTAGTCCACAGCAAGCAATAGTTACTCGAAACAAATTGGTAAGTTGAACTTCATCAAAACTATAAATTTCTGCTCATGGAAAGATACTGTTTAGAAAACTAATAGGCAAGTCACAGATTGGGAGACAGTATTCACAACACATATATCTTACAAAGAATATGTATCCAAAATACATTAAAAAACTCCTAAAATTTAATAATAAAAAGATAAACAACCTGATTTAAAAATAGGAAAGGGACTTGAACAGGAAGATATACAAATTACCAATAAGTACATGAAAAAGTAGTTACCATCATTCGTCACCAGGAAAATTCAAATTAAAACTACAATGAGGTGTTACTATCCACCCACTAGAATGGCTCAAATTTTAAACACTTGACACCCCCAAATGTTGGTGAGGAGCCAGAACTCATACATAGACTGTGGCTGGAAATGTAGGATAATTCAGCTACTTCAGAAAGCTGTTGAACAGTTTCTTATAAAGTAAAACCTACACGTATTCTATGATTCAGCAATTCTACTCCTATTTGTTTATTCAAGAACAATGAAAACATGGGTTCACAAAAGGACTTGGATAAGAATGTTCATGGAAATGTTATTCATAATAACTGAAAACTGGAAACAACCCAAATGTCCACCAATAGAAGGACAGATAAACATTTGTATATTCATAGATGGAATATTACTCACTAATGAAAAGGAATGAATTCTATGCAATATAGGTGAATATGAAAAATATTGTGAAGAGTGAAAGAAGCTACACACAAGAGAGTATGATTTCACTTACATGAAATTATAGGACATGTCAAACTAATCTATGGTGTAAGGAGGCCATGTCAAAATGGGAGAGGACTTGATATCACGTGGAGACAAAGAGAAGGCCAGTCATCCCAGCATCCTAACTGAGGCTAGCCCAGATTGCAGAATGATGAGAAATAATAAAATGGTTATTTTAAGCCACTAGGTTTTGGAGTGATTTGTTTTGCAGCAATAGACAACCAGAATTGTTGCTTTCCTTGTGGAATTGTCAGAACTAAGTTATATGACCCTTGTGAAAGCTCTCTGTAAATGGACAAGTGCTAAGCATTTGTGCGGGGCTGTTATCTCTCGGCATACGTGCAGGTTAGGGTTTGTGCTCATTTGCAGAGATACGTCCACTTGAGAATTATCCCATGGAATAGAGGTCTTACTATCCAACCAATAGAAGCTTTGGTTTCTTCTACCTCCCTCCTCCCTCTCACCTGGGCAGCCATCCACTATTGCTTCTGGGGAAGAGAGAAGGTGAGAGAGAGAGAGGGAGGGAGGGAGGGGGTGAGGGAGAGAGATTCATAGTTTAATGAAAAACAAAAAAAATAAGATTTACAAATAGCCACATAGCCTGAGTAGAAAGGATGTGCCCATTTCATTTATCTTCTTAAGGAATGTGTCTAGCTTGAGGACTAGTTAATGATCATTATTATTATAATTTCAAGACTGTACCAAATACATTGGAAGTTAGAGAGAAGGCTGAGCTGGAGAGAAGGGAGACGGAGTCACCATGGTCTAATGGGCTGGTCCTCAATCTGGTCCATGTCCAGTGTTGATTTGGGTGCAGGGGGACTGAATTATATGAACCCAATCCCCAAGAGATTGGCTGATCAACAAGGATGCCAGTTTATCCATTTGCAATGAGAAATGTAATTTCCCAGCCACGGTGTTAGGCTCTCTCGAGTGGTAAGATGATTACTCTGGGAAACCAGATTACCTGAACTGATAAGAGTTTCACATCTGGAAACATGGGGAAGTGGGGAAGTGTGGACAACCACGAGCAGGTGGAGCATTTGGGGTGTGCTGAATAATGTTAATGGACTGCTTTGCAAAGCCTGGGTATGCATCTTTTCATGCACCTGGAATTTGTAATCTATTTCTAACCAGACTGAGAGGATGCTCTCAGCTCTCTGTTTATGGTCTGCAGGGATGTGGGGAAATCAAGTCAAAGAGATAGCTTCTCCCTCTCCAAAAGGATGGTGGAGATAGGGTCCCTTCTTTTATGAAAAACAATGTAATAGAATTGAGGGATTTGAACAGCTCATGAAAGACCATTAGCTCCAAGCCCAGCTTGGATAACGTCTTTGGATTCCTCCTCTGATACAAGTGACCATGTCACCTCCAACTATTTATTTTTGCTCTATTTTATAATTTTTGTTTATATGTCAGCCGCTAAACTATGAGTTCTTGAGGGTTAGAATTATGTCTTATTCATCTTTTTTCATCAGTCCCAGAATAGTCGCTGGCATACAGTGGTGTTCAAATAATTCACGTGGCATTAACATTCTGGAATTTGGCTGAAGTCTGAAACATTGCAACATCATCTCACTTAGAATGTTGCCTTACCCTTTTGTCACAATTTTAGAGTGAGGAAGAATGTGGCGATCGCTAGATCAGACGTCCTTTGATGAGGACCGGGCAGCGCAGGGCGGGAAGACATTTGCCAGAGTGACCCTGCCAGGGCCCCTGCGCCCCTTGGCAGCCCTCCTGATCTCCTGGGCTTCGGGAGCCTTCTCTCACATCCCTGTCCTGGGGATGCTCCAGGGAAGTAAACTCCACCAGACTCCGCCACATCCCACCCCAGGGACTCAGCCTAGGGCCACAAAAGCCTTTAGGTCTCACTGAAATAAGGTCGTTCTTGCAGACCCTTCCCCAGATTCACCCACCCTAGTCTGGGGCGATGGGTCGGAGCGGCGAAGAGCCTGCCAGCGCCCCCCCCCACCCCACTCGGGAAGGCAGTTCCACCCCACACCTGGGCGGGGGGGCGCACGCAGCTCTTGGGGGACCACGAGCGCCGCGGGGTCAAAGTGGCAGAGCGAGGCGCTGCAGCTGCTGGGACAGCAATGAACGCCAAAAATCCCGTAGGGAATACTTTACAAAAATTATTTTAATTACCGTGCAGACCTTGTAAATTGACCCAAGCACGGTCCCCTAGACTCACCTAGAGTAAATATTCCTAAAATCCCAATCAGCGTGTGTGTCTCTGTCCCGCCTCTTTCCGTTTCAGGCAAATGTCGACCCCTGGCAGCGCGGGAACAGCTCCCCTCTCCCCTCTGCTTTCTGCATCCCATTCGGACCTCGGGGAAACAGTCATTTTTTGGTGGTTGTGGGAGCAGGGCAAGGAAGAAGGCTCGAAGCTTGGCTTGGACCACGAGAATGTTTAGAAGAGTATTTATTTACCTTCAAGTCGGTCTAAACCGGTCATCTCAAACTTGGATGCTCTTTGCAACCACCTGGGGAGCTTTAAAAACGACTCACGCCTGCATAGGTTCTGATGTAATTGATCTGGGCTGCGACCTGGGCATCGAGATTTTTTTTAAACTCCCCGAGTTATTCCCAGGTTGGAAACTATTGACATAAAATCCTCATTCCTCCCTGACCAGAAGATAGTTTCTAAGCCCAGGACGATGGCCCAGGGAATCTGGCACCTGCACCTTCGTAGCCCTTCGACAGGGCAAGGTCCCGGAAAACCGGTGCGCGCGGCGACGCTAAACACGCGACGCCGGGGCGGGCGGGCCGGGAGGGCGGGGTCGCTCGTGGCCCCGCCCCCGCACGCCTATGGGCGCGCGGTGCGGGCCCTGACGTCACTCTTGTCAGGGCCGCGGCACATGGGCGGCCGGATGCGCTGAGCCGGGCGCTGCGGGGCCGCCGAGCGCGGGGGAGCAGCGGCCGCCGGCGCGGGGCGGGGGGTGGGGCGGGACGGCGCGCCGCCGCGGGTGCTGGCGCTGGGCGCCAGGGTCGGCGCGGTGCCTCTGCCCTTCTGCAGCCGTCGACATTTTTTTTTCCTTTCTTTTTTTTTTTTTTTTTTTTTTTTTGCAATTTTGAACATTTTGCAAGACGAGGGGTTCGAGGCAGGTGAGAGCATCCTGCGCGTCGCCGGGGAACCCGCGGGCACTTGGCGCGCTCTCCTGGGACCGTCTGTACTGGAAACCCGAAAGTTCTTTTTTTTTTTTAAATACATATTTTTATGTAGATGTATTTATAAGGCTATAAGTAATTTTTTTCTTCCCTTGTCTCCACCGCTTTGCAAGCGAGTACTTTTGGCAAAGGACGCAGGAAAAGCTCAGCAACATTTTGGGGGGGGCGGTTGATTTTTTGTTTTTGTTTTTGGAGGAAAAATAATTGAGTACATCGCGATGGAGAAAATGTCCCGACCGCTCCCCCTGAACCCCACCTTTATCCCGCCTCCCTACGGCGTGCTCAGGTCCCTGCTGGAGAACCCGCTGAAGCTCCCCCTTCACCACGAAGACGGTGAGCGCTGCCGCGGCCGCCCCGCCCCTCCCCTCCCGCGGCCCCGCGCTGGGAAGGGGCGACGCTCCCGGGGTCCCCCTCCTCGGCCGGGCACGCCCGCTGGAGCATCCATCCCCCTCTGTGCCTGTCCCACCGCGCCCTGGCCCGGCTCTGCTGCGACTGAGGAGCTCACCCATCACCCTTCCTCCTCCTCCTCCTCAACGCAAGGGAGGGACCCCTCCTAAGCAACATTTAAAATAGCGTGGGGGGGCCCAGCCCAGCCTCCCCGGGTCCCGCTCCTGCGGCGCGGGTGGGAGGTAGAACTTGACAGGTCGGGATGGTTCCCTGGAAGGCTGCGCACCGCGAGCAGAGGGAAGCCGCCCGAGCCTGGGCAGCGCCTCCGGGGCTGGGGAGGAGAAACCCCGGGGCCTGGTGCTATGGTGGGCGGGGGGCGGCTCGAATGAGGGGGTCTCCCCGCGTAGCCTGGGCATCGGGCTTGTGGTATAGATTTTTCTTCTGGGTAGAATTTGGAACTCACGAGGTCTGAGCGGAGAGGCAGTTTTCTCCCGGTGCAGGGTAATTCAAAAACGGGGTTGGGGGTTGGGGACGGCGAGGGGAGTGGTCTCTCGGAGGGAAGCGGTGCACGCCTCCCGCGCTGACACTTTCCCCGGGCACTTTTCCTGGTGGGAGGGGAGAGCGGAGCGGGCTCACGTGTAACCGCGCAGGAGCCTCCTCTGGCTAGAGCCCTTTCTTGGTAAGTCCCAAACCTTCCCAAGGCAACCTTGGCCCCAGCGGGAGAGGAGGGTGTTGAGAGACCGAGGTGCCGACCCCAGAGGGTACCGCCGCAGATTTGTCATTTGGGCCGATGCGTTTGCATGCCTTCGGCATCACAGTAGCAGATGCTACTCAGAGTGTAAAGTCTTGAAAGATTATTTGGCTACAAATACCTTGGGAGTACTCACATCTTTCCTAGGAGGGGACAACCTGTTGCGTTGCAAGAGTTGGGGTGTTCGGTTAGCAATCTCTCCCCTCCCTTGACTGTCCTTTAAGGAGCAGCACTTGGGAGGTAGGGGCTGCCTGCGAGCTTTTGCATCCGGAGGTGTTCTAAGTCAGAGTCTCAGATGAGACTGTGGAGGGTTAGAATGGGTTGTCGTGGAGGCTGTGTTTCTCTGAAGATGAAACTCAGAAGCAAATTCCCTAATCCCAGTTTCCACCCACGCCTCAGTATTAGAATTGGCAAAATCCAGAGCACTTGTTAAAGACCTGCTCGGGTGAGCAGTATTTCCATGTAGAAAATAGCTGCATACTTCCATCATAGGTATGTAGAATACCTTTTGCAATACCTGTGCCTTGATGGGTTTCCTAAATGTGTAACTTTTGTAAATTGGATCATACTCAAATGTTTGGGAATGAGGAGGAAGAAAACATTTTTTTTTCACTCCTTTTGTAAAAATCCATGTGCCCCAGTAGCTTTCGAAGCAAACACATGTGAACTCAGAAAGTTCTCATTTTTCTTCTCTGCCAATGGGAGGCATTGGTCAAGTTCCTTAAAACCTCAGAGCCTCCACGTCTTCATTGTAAATGAAGATAATCGCTGTTTTGCAAGTTTTTTTGGTGACATTTTTGAGATAATATATGGAAAGAACCAGGCATACAGTAGGTGCTCAATACGTGATACTAAAGAAGGGTGAAAAGTCCCTGCATCACCAAAGTTAAGACCCCCAACTCACTGGCTGTGTAAGTCTGAATGACCTTATTATATTCTTACTATGATAAATTTCCTGGAAGATAGACTTGGTTATTGGCAGTTTTCTTAAAAATCACAGCAGTTGTATCACAGGTGTTATTTTCCCCACTTTAGGTTTAAATTATTAATTGCCTCAAGTAGTGCACCACGACTGTTGTTCTCTTGTTTTTATTCTAGATCAGCCTGTAGCCCTGTCCCAAGGACTAGTGCTTTCTTTCCAAAGTAAATAGGAAGATGTTGAAAAACAGGCAGAGATCCATGTGCTGCCTGAACTTTTAACTCTAGATCCATAAAAGATAGCAGCCAGAGAAGGACCCTAGCGTTGGGGACACATGGTTGTATAACAGGTCAGGAAAAGTGGTAAAAGATAGATGCTTTTTCTTTTCTTTCTTTTTTATTAAAGTCCCACTTTCCCTTCTTCTGCAGCATTTAGTAAAGACAAAGACAAGGAAAAGAAGCTGGATGATGAGAGTAACAGCCCGACGGTCCCCCAGTCGGCGTTCTTGGGGCCCACCTTATGGGACAAAACCCTTCCCTATGACGGAGATACTTTCCAGTTGGAATACATGGACCTGGAGGAGTTTTTGTCAGAAAATGGCATTCCCCCGAGCCCGTCTCAGCACGACCACAGCCCTCACCCTCCCGGGCTGCAGCCGGCTTCCTCCGCGGCCCCCTTGGTCATGGACCTCAGCAACCGGGCCTCTGCACCCATTCACCCTGGCATCCCGTCTCCAAACTGTATGCAGAGCCCCATCAGACCAGGTAAAGCTCTCGGAAGGTTCTCCCTGCAGAAGGGGAGAAGGGCGAACGGGAGGGGCAAGTGGGGCTGGCGTAAGCGTCTTAACTCTCAGGGAGGCTTTAGCAAACGTTCTAAGGGAGGAATCTTCTTCTTTGCCCACAGCAGAGGCTCTCCCACTTCAAGGAGCATCCATATCATCTGAAATACAGATCCTATGTCTCTACCTCTAGAACCTCTCATTCTTCAGGTCTGGGGTGAGGGGCCAGAAATATGTATTTTTGACCAGCTTCTCATGGGATTCTGATGCAGCTGATCCAAGGACTGCAGTGTAAGAAATACCAACAGTTACTGATTCCAGTAATTTTAGCATCCATCTCATCTATCTCTTTTCCTCATTCCCTAAACCCATAGATAATAGGGTCTTGCTGAATGATGTGGGTAGACTCTCAGTAAGGCTTGGTTTACCTGCATTCAGTCTTCTCTGACCTGAAGGAGACAAAAACAATGTGAGTAGGGATGTGAGGCAGGTATTTTTTCATCCTTTTCATCTTGTTTGTTATTAACTGAGAAATAGAATCCAAAAGCAGCTCTCATATTAAATATGGCTTAGGCTTCTACAGGACCAAACCCCATTTCCCTCTTGTCATGATTCCCATAAACCAAAATGTTCTTACTTTTTTTTTTTTCCATTTTCATCTGTCCATCACACTTAATCCACCTTTATCAAAGCCCGCTAGGCTGCAAGATCGGCTGTAAATGATGTTGAAATATCACCCAAAAACATCACCTGAAATGACCAGTACTTCAAAACCCACTGCTAAATGCTGAGATAGAAACGTAGATTCAGGCAGCTCTGGATTCATGCCTTTAGCACCCTGTAGCACAAAACGAACAGGAAGAAAGACTATTTCATGTGCACAGGTAACCAGAACAAAGATCCAGCCAGATAAATCGTCAGGAAGGTCACAGAGCTGAGGGCCTTAGCCGTGGGGGAAGACAGAAAGCAGGACAATGCGAGACTTGTGCTAGAGATCATTGCTGAACTTGGTGTCCTCGGCTTGTGTAGAAATTTCTGTGACACACACAGAGCAAGATTTAAATGGAAGGAAATGATGCAAAGAAGGAAGAGAACACCCCCGCCTTGATATATTGGTATTGGAGTTAAAGTTCTTCCTTTCACATCTCTCTGTGCTGGCCTTTTCTCCAAAATCCACTTTGAATTATAACTGAAGGCCACTGGCTGGAATGGAATTAAATCTGAACCTCCAGCCACCCTGTAGGCTGCAGAAGCTTGGGAAAACACCCCTGATGTGAACCTGAGGCCCTGCTACTTAGAATGTACAGTGCCACTGTCTTCAGTTGCTTCCCAGGAACAATCAGCAAAAATAAACAATTTTTCAAAGTGGAAAAACAACCAAGGGAGAAGGGAGCAGAGCCCCAGGGAGGAGGCACAGTTGTGCCTCGGTCATTCCACTCTGCAGAATGAGACTTACCACTTGGTAGCTGTGTGACCTCAAGAAGTGACATCACCTTTGGAGCCTCAGTTTCCCTTTGTGTAGAAGGGTATAATTTTTATTTTATCGAGTTATTGGGAAAATTAGAGATAATATGTATAAAGGATCAAATGACTAGCAATGGATGTTTTTGCAATGGAAGCAGTTGTGATCATTGTTACATCTGTGTCAACTTTTATTATGTACTTCAATCCCTATTTTCTGAAATTCCTTCTTAAAGTAACTAGGTGCAGCATATAACTCTTCCTTTGGAGAGAAATATCAGGAGATTTTTCCCGGTAGTTATAGGTTTGGGGTGTTTTAACCCTAATACTTATAATCAGTGGACTAGTATTTCTCAATCCCCTACGAAATATAGGATGTGTACTGTGTTAGGAATACTGTGTTTTTTCCCAAAAGACATGCAAATATTGAGTGTCCACACCTTGCTTCCTACTGAGAGTCAAAAATGAGGGTTTTAGAATTTGAGGCTTCTTCAAAAGTCATTTTTCAGAGCTCGTTAGAGTCAGTATTGATCAACGACTCTCAGAAACTTGGGCTGCCCGAGTCAGAGTTGCAATCCATGGTGAAAAACGCCTGAGTCGCAGTGGATATCATTTTGTTAGATTGTGGCAGGAAGGCACTGTCATCAAAGGGAACACTGAGGGTCTGGAAATAAGCTCTTTATTTAAATGTCTTTTTTATAATGGAAACACATTTCAAAATAATTTTCTTCCTTGAATTGAAAACTCAATGATAGTCCTCACAGAAAAGAAAAAAAGTTAAAGCTCTTCTTCAAATGCCAAGCTCAGATAGAATAACACTCTGCTGTTCATACACTGTTGATCATTATAAAGATTATAATGCAAAATAAAATCGTAGGGGATGCTACCTTGATGGATGTATATCACAAGCAAACCTGAAAAAGGAGAGAGTTCTTGATTATTCTCTGTAGCTCACAGAAGTGACCAGAATAGAAGTACCAAGTTAATCTTGAAGGAAATAAGCCCTGGGAAGGGAAGAGCACAGATGTAGCCTGGAGCATTCTGGGAACTGTATAATCTCAGTTCCATTGGTATTTCTCAGCCTTGGTGCTGTTCATGTTTGGGGTAAGTCTGGTTGTAGAACACCGACCTATGCATTGTAGGGTGCTTAGGAGCATCTCTGCCCCTGCCTCTCAGATGCCAGTAGCACTCCCCCCACCCAGCTGTGACAAGTAAAAATGTCTCTAGTCACTGCCAAATGTCCCCTGAGGATAAAGTCACTCCCAGTTGTGAACCACTGGTTTAGATCTTCAACGTGGGCAGCAGAATATGGACTTAATTCAGGATCCGGTCACACAAATGGATGTTTTTATCTCCCGTGATGCTTTATGGCAAAGCTTTTTAAGAAGTTCAGGAAACATTAGGTTGCCAAGAAGAGTAGGATATTAATAAGAGTGTAATTATACACTTTGAGTTGATAAAACTTAGACCTCAGGCTATTTGGGAGATAATTGTGGAACAGTTACCAAACTTATGTTTGCACATATCTGCTCAGCATGCATCTGTTGAGTTATGCTCAGTAGCGTTGTGTCATTAGTGTCACCTGTTTGGTTGAAAGGCAGTAAAGCTGTAAACTGACAAATTATGCATTTCTAGTCTATCCCAAGGAGGTCTTGGACTGACAAGGAGGTGAGCATTCTTGTGAATTCTCCTATATTTATCATGGCTAATCCCCCAGTCCCTGTTCCTATATTATGCCCATCCCTAGTCCTCTGTCTAGTTATCTAATCAAAGAATGAATCAAATATCTGAAGAAATATATTTTCCTTGGAGAAATAATCCAGGGACCCATTGGCTGGTGTGATGGCTGAGCCTTCTGGGCTGACGTCTTAATGAAGGGAAGAGTGTTGACTTTTGGATGCTGTAGCTCCCCACAGAGGCTCCTCAGTCACCTGAGGTGCAGCATCCTGGATGTTCCCAGGCCAGCAGAGATAGCAGGAGTCAATCTGACGATTTCGGTGTTTGCATTTCAAATGCTATCAGAGGCAGTACGTGGGGTTGCTCTCCTGGAGGTATGTGCTGGGTGCTGGAAAAATAAGGATCTATTTGCCCTGAGAATTGAGCGATTGCTTTAAGGACAGCCATCCCTTTAGGGAAAGTCATCTATAGCAGACAAAGGCAGAGTTATTTTTAAATCACATGCTTGTAAAGCCAGATTTGAAATCGTTTTCTCTGGTGGTTTTTCTTTGAATAGCTTGGGGGTGTCTCGCCACTGTTAGGCCCATATTCTGCTGAGAATGAAGAAGGTTGTCTTTCCAGTTCTGAGCACAGAGACCAGGTTATGATAAAGACTGGTTACAGAGTAAAGTGAATACCCTTCCGAGTGGTCGTGTGTAGGAAGAGAAGGGCATAAGTGGTTGGCACGAGAGGAGTGGGGGTGAGGAGAACCCCCTGTACCATTGCAATATGGAGTTTGTGCTCCATTTCTGCCGACTTTCCGTTATGACGAGGTTTGGGTATGGAAGGAAGAGGCTGCCCCTGTGGGATCTGAGTAATGACGGAGGGGAGTTCTGTGCAGGTGGTTCCGGGATTATGGGAGGTCCTACTGAGGCAAGAGGATTCTCTTGCTTTTCCCGGTATCATGAGATGAAGCTCCCCTTAAGGGCATGCGATTCATCTGTATTCCTGTCCAGCAGACTGCTGTGCCTGCAGGTTGGGAACGTGAGATTGATAGTGGCTGTGCGTGGCAACTCACATATCTTGGAGGTGCCTCTCGTTCATCAGGATTACGTGATCCTGGAGAGGAGGGAGTCAGCTTTGTTCTGGAGGCAGGTGGACTTTTTTCTGTTTCTTTTCTAAGAGTTTATCTGCTCCACCAAGCCCTTAGAGCAGTGGACCCCAACCGTTTTGGCACCAGGGACCAGTCTCATGGAAGACAATTTTCCATGGATTTGGGGGGCGTTGGGGGTTTGGAAGAGGTGGAGCTCAGGCGGTGATGCCAGCATTATGGAGCAGGGTGGCTGTAAATACAGAAAAGGCTTTGCTCGCTGGCCTGCCGCTCACCTCCTGGTGTGTGGTCCCCTGGGTCCCAAGTTTCATGGAAGACAAGTTTTCCACAGAAAGGGGGCTGGGGGCAGTGGTGGAGCTCTGCAGCCCAGTCCCAGCAGGCCTTGGACTGGTACTGGGGGTTGGGGAGCACAGCTGTAGAGGACAGGCTTGCTGACATTCATGGGATAGTAGTCCCTAGCCTGTGGCAAGAGGTATTTTGGGGTAAGTATGAGAAGCAAGGCAATGTGGTAGGTAGGAGTGTGGGCTCCTGGTTCAGGGGCTTGGATTGACGTCCTGGACCCACCATTGGTTTAGTGTATAACATTGTATCAACTTTTTAACCTCATCAAGCCTCAGTTTGCTCATCAATAGAATGGAGATTATAAATAGTTCCTCCCCCATGGGGTTTTAATGGGGTTAAATAAGCTAACGCATGGCAAAGGATGGCACGGTGTGTGGCACATGAGTGCTTGGTGTGTGGAGCTGTTACATGTCACCGGCATGAGGGTAGGGAAAGGAATGACTGGATTCTAACCCCCCATTCTCCATTTAGGGATTTGTTCATCCAGTCCCCTTCCCTCTGCAAAAATAGGACATGGTTTTTTTTTTATTCCTCTCCCCAGCATGCCTGAAACTTGCTCTGTGCAGCTTGCCTGACCTTTCTCTTCCTTCTGGGTTAGGACGAATCAGTTCCCTGATGTTAACCCAGCAGTATCGCTTCTGGGTTAGCAACTCCTGTTCTGCCAGTGTGGAAACAGCACTCTCTCGGTGCCCAGCCCCCCGGCTCTCGTGTGAGCCCTGGCAACCCTGGCTGCCTGCCTGCAGGACCGTGTGCTCTGGGCACGTGGCTGTGCCCTGTGGAGCTTGCCCGATGCTGGGTGGTGTGCTGGCTTGCTTTTTTTTTTTTTTTTGCCTCCTCCCTCTCACTTCTCTAGCGAGGAGAACTACAGCAAGTGCCAGCGAGCAATTGTAATCCTGGCCATGGCATGAGAAAGCTGAGCTCTGGAGGCATGAGAGTTTAGATGCCAGGGAAACCTGTTCTGCCCAACATTCTAGCCAGACCCCAAACCTGGCCCTCTCTCCTGCCGGTCTGCCCAGAGGCCCTGTCTTCTCCGCACCGCTGCGGTGGGCAGGATTCCTGGAGGCCAGCTTCTGCCAAGGGTCTTGGCAGAGTCTTTCCAGTTCAGCACTGTGCCTACCAGACTAGAAAAATAGCAATATAAAGACAGAATGAGGTGGAGGAGAAGGAAAGGGGGTGAGGAAGGTGGGAAGAAAAAAGCCTTGATAACATCCTGATGTGGAAAGCCAGAGGAGGAGACGGCAGTGGTTTATTAGGTTTCTCAGAAACCTGTCTTCCAACTAGCACTAATCACTTTTACCCAGGAATCATTTTTTATGTCTCAGCAATGAAAATGGAGGGAAGAGGAAAGGTAGTAAGGGAAGAAAGAAGTTGAAAAAAAGATTGGAAGATAATATATTAGAGAAGGACAGGGAGGTACAGGGTCTGTGTTTGATTCTGTAATGGGAATGTTGAAAATATGTGTCACATCTTATATTTTTCATCGATTATAATATTTGGCATTCCCCCAGTAAATGTCTCAACCTGAAGCCACTAAACCATTGTTTTGCCATGAACTTAAATTTCTTTAAGACCGAGCTGCCTGCTGGCCCAGCATTCACACCGTCCATCAGAATGTCCTGTGTGCGAGACACAGATCTATACAAGCAACATAGCAATGTTTTTTAGAGCACAGGCTCCAATAAACAAACCAACCTGAGTGCGAGTCCTGACTCTGCCACTTAATAGCTTGCTCATGGTCTCAGGCAAGTCATTTAAATGATCCAAGCTTCTGATTTCTGATCTGGAACTTTGGAATACTCATTGGACCTGCCTCCTAGAATTGTTGCAGGTCACATGGGCCAATGCATGTAGAGTAATTGGCACACTGCCTGGCACACAGTAAGTGCTCAATAACTGCTGCATCCTTACCACCATCTAATCTCACTTCCTATGGGGGCACCTAGCATGGGACTCAGAGAGAGTCCTGATAGTTTTCCCTTCCTAGCCAGGTAAGGACTCTGGTCAAGGAATTTGGGTTTCTCCTCTGCTCCTCTGCCTAGTGGTGCTTGCCCTTCTCTTAGCCTCTGAGATTTTGGTGATTTGGAGCAGCTGACTGCAACCTTTAGTCATTTGTCCTTGCTCTCAGGATTAAAAGATGAAGTAAGCAAACAAAATGCAGTTTGAAGAAGCCCTTTTTTTTGTTTTTGTTTTTTGAGACAGCATCTCACTCTGTCGCCTTGGGTAGAGTGCTGTGGCGTCAGCCTCACTCACAGCAACCTCAAACTCCTGGGCTCAAGTGATCCTCCTTCCTCAGTCTCTCAGTAGCTGGGACTACAGGCGTGCACCACCACACCCAGTTAATTTTCTATTTTTAGTAGAGATGGGTCTCACTCTTTCTCAGGCTGGTCTCGGACTCCTGACCACAAGCAATCTTCCCGCCTCGACCTCCCAGCGTGCTAGGATTACAGGCGTGAGCCACCTGAAGAAATTCTTGATTAGATTTCTTCCATGTCATATTTGCTTTTAAATCAATCTGTCCATGTTACTGTTGAATTTTTAATAATAGGCATTAATAATTATACTTGCAGGCAATATATATCCTCAGAAGTAAGGAAACCATAAAGTCACATTATGGGGTTGGCAAAAAACAAGAAGGGTTTCGTTCATCCTTCTGCTTATAAGCAAGATGTTTTATAAGATCCAGAATAATAATTCTTCCTCTCCCCGAGTGGTCCTTTAATGGGTAAATCCTTAATCTTTGTCAACCTTCATTGTCCCATCTGCAGAGTAACATCTTTGTTGTGTTCATGTGAGTCGTCTAAAGCTAAGGTGCAAGAAGGGTCCAGTGTGGTGCCTGGTACATAGTAGGCCAGCCTCTACCACAAGTCAGTACTTTTCTCTAATAAATGACACAGTGATTAGAAAGCAACAGAAGAGGTTTCAGGAGGTGAAATGCAATGGGGATGGTCCCAGAAATAGCATCTGGTTTTGCATTGTTTTGCGTTGTGCTTTGTACACTCCGGGGAAGATAGACAAGGGTGCAATTTGGCTGCTGGTCTCAAGGAGAAGGCAATTTAGTAGGGAAGATAGGCATCCTTTTAGGCAAAAGGATGTGTGACAGGACAAACTAGCATGTTCTCAGTGCCAAACTGTGGGCATATAGAAGCCTCCAGTATCTATTGAAAAGAGGGGGATGAAAGATTAATCAAGAAAATGAATAAAAAAATTAAAAATGAATAAGAAAGCAGTGCAGACAATAAGAGCTGCCAGACCTCACAGGAAGCAACCACCGCTCGGGGCAAAGGTGCCTGGGGCAAGGCTTCCTGGAAGAGTTGGACCTTGTGTTGGGCCTGGGAAGGAGAGGTGAGAGAGCCAGACTGGAGAGTGGGTTGTGGAGGCAGGAATGCCCGCAGGGTGTTTAGGGAACAAGGTGTAGATCCAATTTGGCTGGTGCAGAAGATTCATATGAGGGAATCAGGGAGATGAGTCAGAGAGGTTTGGTGCCAGTCAGGCTGACAGCTTCATGAGTACCAGGCTGCAGAGCTTGAACTTTATCCAACAGGCAGTGGGGAGCCATGGAAGGTTTTTGAGCAGGGAAGTGGCATGTGGACGTTTCCACTTGGGTTCAAGGTTGGATTTCAAACATTTTTAGAAACTTGACAATAGTTTCCTCTGGCAAACCAGGATTTCCTTATTTTTATTATTTTGAAAATAAATACCCTGCCTTGAACATCAAACAGCTTTTCAAAACACGATGTTCTAATGATCTAGAGAAAGTAATTCAAAAACACAGGGTTTTAGGTTTCCTTTATAAAGCCCATAATTTTGGTGATTGGGGGAAATACTCTTTGGCAAGGAAATAGTTTGAGGAATTTGAATGGTGTAGAATTTAAAAGTCCAAAAGCAGGCCTGGTCTCATAGGAGTAGAAAAATAGATTTTAATAAACTCAATCCTTTAATATTCATCACTTTTAAATGCCTCTATTTTGTATAGCTTACTAGGTTTGCAAACAAGTATATTGAACCCATTTTTATGGGTGTATGTGTGTGTGGAGGGAGTACACATGTGCACACGCATGGGTATGGGGGTGGGGAGTTAATGCCTCAGTGATACAAATAGTACTTTATAAGGATTACCTACAGCAGTAATATCAAGCTAAAAATACTTAGCCAAGTTTCTGGCCAGCTTATTAATTTTACTCCTGAGAGACAAAGGAGTCATTATTACAGTTTTGCATTCTTGAGTCCTGACCTTGTATTTGTAGCTCCCTTCTTCCCTGAAACCAGAATTGTATGTCATGCTTAGATACGGGGGGTTGGGGTTTCACATGGGGAGTGCTGCTACAGGAAAGGGACTTTGTGGGAGGGGACTGGAGGGGGGAAGTTACTGAATGTCACATGCATCAAATGACTTGTGCAAGTACCCCTCAAGTGTACTCTGATTTCAAGCCAAGATTTCAGAAGGCTGGAAGAGTTGCCATAACCCAAACCAGTTGTCTTAAATACAAAATAGCAGTCAGTGGGTGCAGTTTCACCTCCAGCCGCATACCATAGACAATTACCTGAGCATTGGCACAGTCGAGTGTCTGCTGGTGGTGGAGAAATGATACAGTATTTGTTCCTGTTAAACTGGCTTCTGGTGGATACAAACTCCATGACTGAATGGGGAAAATTCCTAAAATGTTTGTTTTCCTTCTTTTCTGACTTTCACAAATATTATTACTCTCTTAACTCATTACCCATCCAGCCCTGTTTTCTCTGCTGAAAAACTACACAGCTCCCCTGTTACACAGGGCTCCTAAAAGTTTTGTTTTTAGAAGTTTAATCTGGGATTTTGTTTTCATTAATGATCTTTGGAAGAATGCTTTGGAGTTTGAGGTCTTATAATAAGGCATGGCTTGTGGCTAATTAAGCCCCCTTGCCTCTCAAATCTTGCCTGGGGGACCCTGGATTCCTAAAAACAATGAGTGCATGCTACAGAAAGATGCTCGGGGGAGCTACAACACTAAATCATCTGTGACAAAATGTTCTCTTAGAAAGTGGAATGCATAAATGGATCGGCAGAAATAAATGCTTTGGCAGAAACTCCTTGAGTGGGGAAGAGCAATGCTTTCTTTTTTCTAATTAGCTCTGGGTAACAGTCTGCTGTGATGTCTTTGTTGTGGAACCCAGACATGGACAGTGGAGCAGAGAAGTCTCATCGGGGCTCTCTAAGTGCTTCTGCACTTAATGGAAAGAGTTAAGGACGCCTGTCCATTCATGCACGATAAATGCCTCTTGAATTGAATTGAATGGGGAAGAACTAAGGTTTGTTTAGGGAAGGATGCCATCAGGCCCCGACCAATGAGAATCAGTGCTGTAAACCAGATGAACAAGATCATCAAGATATGCAGTAATCAGATTACCCAGAACAGAAATCCCAAAACCCCAAGATATGAAGGTTCTTTCAAGGACAGTAGCAAACAGTGAAGCTCCGTCCATCCTAAGGACTGAACAGAAGACTGGAGTCACCTTAGGTTGGACTCCATATGATGTGGGCTTGGCTAGTGTCACAGGGGGAGACCACGAAGGCTTTTACTCTAGCGAACTATGAAAATAGGGCAGAGATCTCAGGTCCAGTCAGAATAGTGTTGCTTTTAAAATGCCAAAGGCCTTTAAAAAATTTATAGAGGAAAGAGTAGATAATGTAAAATGTAAAGATAGAAATAAAGCCTTGAAAGAGTTTCTGAGGATAACAAGGGATGAATTTGCAGAACTGACTTCATAAGAATTGCATAGTATTCATTTCATTATGATTGATTTCTTTATGTTAACATACGTTCCTGGGGAAGCTGAGTGTCTTTTTTCCTCATAAAATCCAAAGTATGTTTATTCCAAATGGCCAGTGGTAACTGAATGATTAAAAAAAAAAAATAACATTTACATCCACATCAAAAAATAAGTTGTTTTTTAGCATTATAAATGAAATTTACCCAAACGTAGTAGGCCAGCTAGTGGTAGTTATTGGATTCCTTAGAAGTTTGAAGATGCATTTCAGGAAGACTCAGCATTGCATACACTAGGCATAAAGAAGTAATTGAGGGCTACTTATATTTTATTTCTCTTTTGACCTTCTAGCTTGCCTAGCAGTCGCATTGCGTTGATTCACATTTTATGATCATTTGATCTCGAATTGATTAAACTGAAATTTATATCTTTGTCTTCCTTAAGAAGAAAGAGATTACCAAACAGATTAATTATGCAAACATAATTTGGGAAAGCACATTTAACTGATTTGAGTACAAAGTAGTTTTTAAAGACTTCAACTGTGTGTATATAAAATGATATTCCTAACCACAAGTGGTTATTAGTGAATAGCAAAAGAGTTTGTGTCATTCAGACATTTCAGATTAGCGTTCCCACCAAATTGTTGCCATTTATCTTCATTCTCCCCACTCCCTATCCCCCAACTAAATTTTCCTATTTTAAACTTAATTTTTCATGTAAGTATATGGAACCAGAAGAGCATTTTCATTCATTTACATGCCACCAGAGAGGATGTCATAGACCAGTCCCCAAAGACAGTGACATCTACCCCAGATATAACCCTTCTGCCTTTGTTTCCTCCGTTGTAAGCGGGGATGATAATACCGGCTTCAGAGGACTCCCGGAGGAGTAAATGAGATGATATATGTAAAGCACTCAGAACAGGGCTCAATATATAAATGGCAGCTCTCATCCGTTTTATTTTTATTCTACAATTATTATTCCTGCTCTTCGTCCGCCTCCATCATCATCTTACAGGCACTTACTTAAGTGGGACTGTACCTTGTGCTGTAGCGGTGCCAGAGCAATGATGGCCTCGAAACTGCTCCCTACCTTTTGAGTCATTACAGGGAAGAAAGGGTCGTGAGAAGGCAGGGCAGGTGAGCATCCTGTGTATTTACACCTGTGAAGAGATAAGCTCCACCTCAAAACCCCATTTGTGGTCCTGTCACCCTTAGCAGGTCGCAGTGTGACTGCCTGCCTTCCTAGATAGCTCCTCTGATAGACATATGGGCCGGGGCTGTGTCTTCCATCCCCATGAGCCCTGCTGTCCTCTGGCGCTGTGCCTGAGAGAGCTTGGTGGGGAAGGGTGAGGGGGAACTTACAGTACCTTTTCTTTAGTGCCCTCAAGCCTTTCAAACATGCTGCAAGATTTGTAACTTGAGTTTCTTCTTTTTGCTCCTGGGTCCTGAAGTAGAGGACTGGCTGTCCCCCAGTTGTGGGCAGTGGGCTCTTGAGTTGGGGGAGGCAGGACAGTGGGTTTCCAATGGTCACAGAACTCCCTGGTCTTCTGCTCTCCCTAGCATGAATCTCTCAAATACTTTTTTCTTAACTCTCCCTGCCAGAGGGGACAGTGTCAGGGAGGTCTCCAGATAGGAAAGAATGGACCTTTCTGTTGAAGTGGAATGGAAACATAAGGAAATTGAGAAAACAAAAGCAGATGAGTTAGAAGAAATGTGTAAAAACGGTTTTTGCACGAAGGGACAACTAGAAGTTGACTGATTTAAGAATTGGGATTAACCTGATATGACTTTGCTTTTCAACCAGATTAGAGGTGTGGGGTTCTTGGCATAGGTCTTGATACAGTGTATTGTGTACAGAATATATGGGTGCGGCAGAATAAAGCTTTTAAAGGTACAGCAGCCCTAAGGGATTACAAAGTACATCAGTGTCAAACTAGGCAAGATTTTTCCCCTGTTGAGAGAGATGTTTAATTACAGCGAAAGCTCCCTCAGCATATTTTTTATATCCCATCAAAAATCTCCGAGCCCCCTTTTAGAGAAGAATGGGCTCCTAAGTTTAAATCAGCTAAATTTAATATGAAATCGTAACAATACCTATTATGTAGTAAAGCCAAGATGATGCTAAGCACTTAATATAAAAGGTGGTAGGAAATCAACTCATATTAGAAGTGGTACTGGTTCTTGGAATTTAGTCCATTCCCAAGAGGATTGAGTGGTGTAGATTATTGCCAAAGTATGTTTTCTTTTTTCTCCATCAGCCCTTCCATTCCAACTACAAGCAGCTTAAAAATAAATTTGGGCATATCTCAGTGGCCAAAAACCATGGAGATCAGGATGAAATCATTTTCAAGGCAGAAATAACAAGCTTTGATAAAGATATTTAGAGAAACACAGAAACACAGTCCTAATAACATCAGCACATCATTGTTAGGCCCTTTAGTCAACAAACTAAATTGGATGTGGAATCGGAGGTCTCCTGAGAAGCCGTGAAACTTTGGGGGAGTCACTTAAATTCTGAGCCCCCACTTCCTAATCCAGAACATGGGGGCCTGTGTCACAGGATTTTCATGAGGGTTAAATCACATTGAACGGGCTGTTGGTAAAAGGACTTGGGATTGTGCCTACTTGGAGTTGTCACTCAGTAAGTTTTAATTCAGAGTCAGAATCTGGTATTTAAAGATCACTTTCTAAAACTTAGTAATAAATAAATAAATAAAGATCGCTTTCTAGAACACACCTGTAGTTCATATCTTTGGAGTCTCGCTTCCAAATTTCTGAGTTGCTGGACTAGGTCTTTGCAAGCTCATGATGGTTCTTTGGGTACACTAAGAGATCTAATTTACATAGTCCAAGCTGTGTTATTAATTGGAAGTATAGACCTTAGGTTATCACCCTCTCTGGGTTTTACTTCTTCAAGTAGGGATGGGAGTAATCCATGTCCTTCGAACTTTCAAGTACGTCATAAATATAAAACATAAATATAAGATAACCAGTTAGATAATTGACCAAAATGCAAATTGGGTTCGAATTATTATTTTTGTTGGGTTTTACATGGCAAGAATGGAAAACATGTAGCAACCATTTCCAAGGTAGGCCAGTCACAAAGAGCACTGATCTTGGATTTGGGCACTCTAGGTTCTAAGCTGGTTTGCCAGGATTAGGTGGTGTGTCCCTGAACAGGCCAAAAAATCTTTCAAGGCCTCATTTTTCTTGTCTGTAAAGTGTAGGTGCTGTTCTTAGCTCTGTGTCTCTCTGTTCAAAGACTACCATGAGCTGGAAGACCAACATTCACATTTTAGTGCAAAAAATTTAAAGCGTCTTTGGGTAATAGTGTTGCTCCCAAGCCAAGTAGATGGATTAAGAACCTGACATTCTGCCACTCATAAAGGATGATGGCATTTAAAAACTAAAGCTGAAAAGCAAAAGTCATTTCACACCTTTGGAAAAAAAAATGTAACAACATTAAAGCTTGTTACTTTCTTAAAAATGGTCTTTATTCTGAATGGGAACCCCCTGGCTTCTCTCCGGTGTTCGACATTCCAGAGCAACCCTGAAAGTAAGTTATCTGGCTGGAATCATTGCTCCAAGGGTTGGATTTCTTAGCAGTGGTTTTTTAGCCAGACAAAATAATTTTTTTAAAAAAGGAAAACCACAGAAGGAAATCCCCCAAGGCCCACTGCTAGGTCTTACGGATGGCAGTAACTTTTTTAGTAGGGCAGTGGCAAGCTGGGCTTTTGGCTGCCCCTCTAGGTGGATTTAGGTTTGTAGGACCTGCCTGTGACAGTAGTTTTCATATCACTACTGGCTTTGAGTAGATTAGTCGGTGCCTGGAATGTCATCTTGAAAGATTCTGCAGGTTGGTCTGGGCTCAGTGGAAAGAGTTCTGTGATTAATTAGTGATGTCTGCTGTGGGCGTAGGTGGGGCAATACTTATGCTGGGTGTTTGCTGTCCTGCCAGAGCAGGTTGGGAAGATACTTTAGTACTTGTCCCTCCGCTGGGCAGCAGATCAAGGACTCAGGCCAGTGTTGTTTCCGGTGTCCTGGAAAAGTGTTTTTCCAAGCCTCTGGCACATACTGTTTTGCTTTCTGAGGGAGGCTTATTCTGGTTAGCTTAACAGAGAGAATGGAAGAAAGGAAGTCTATTGATTCTGCTCCATGGTCACAAGACAGGAATTGCAAGGTGGAGGGAAGCTGTAATTCCAACATGTATTTCTGAGTATACTCTGGCAAAGCAAGACTTGGGTGCCCACTGCCCCAGCTGAGGCAGCCACAGACCACAGGCCCTGCTAAGCTGTGGCCAGAGGTCATGACTGCAGATTCCCTGGGAACCCGGCCCTCAGTTGGCCATCAACCATATGTTCCATACATTGCGATTCTTAACATGTAAAACAGAAGTGCTGCCTCTTCTTTAAGGAAGCATTGGAGAAGTTGCCAGTCTGTTTAGGACTGAGGGCGATTCTCAGTTATCCATGCTAATGGAACAGATAATCTCAAGTTCATTTCTCTTCAGCTTTGGAATGTGCTTTATGTTTTTGTGCTGTTGATCTGCTTTCCTGGTGGTGTTTGAACTCTTCAGATTTTTCTTTCTATAAAGAATGGTTGAGGAGGAGTGTAGTGCTTTTTGCAGCTCCCCCAATATGTTTCTCAGAGCCAGCCAAATGTCTCTGAGCCCTCCCAGCCTCCTAACTTTAAATCCATGAACTGCACCAGTAGAATAACATTGCAACCAGTTGCAATTTATTGAGCACTTACTATGTGCTCCTTGGGATCCAGGAAACTGGGTGACAAGGGGTAGATCTGGGAGTGTGCTGGGGAAGGGGGTGAAGTGGAGTCCAGGTTAAACATTGTCCATGGAGATTTACAAAGGAATTCACTGAGAATGGGCCTGACTTCCTCTGCTACTGCTGTTTCCCATCATTTCCACTGACTGCACTTGAGCTCTGCATACAATTAACTTTCAGTTATCCTGAGGCTGATTAACTGGTTTGCAGATTAGCCAAGGTGGAGGCTCACCTGGGCCTGGGAGGTGCTCATCAACTCAGCTACTCCATAAAGAGCGGGTCATGGCTGATTGGCTACCCCAGGGTAGAGGGCCTTGGAGGCTGGGCTGCTGCAGGGGTAACTTCTTCCAGGATCTTTTACTCCCTTCACCCGGAGGTGCCCGCTAGCCCTGTAAAGTTCTGCAGTCTCCAGCACGGTCCCTGAGAGGTTCAGAAGTTCCCTGGGTTCCCGTCCTGCTGCTCTGTGGTGTCGCCTTCTAGCCCCAGCCCCCACACACTCTCCAAATTGGGAAGTTCAAGTTGGCCACAGGGCACAGTGAATTCGAAAGCCCCAGAGATAAAGTAATCTAATATGTTGAAAGGAGGTGCAGAGAGCAGGAGCCACTAATCCCCCTTTCCTCCTCAGTCTGGGAACCCAGCCCCCCACCCTCCCAACTCCTGCCACCCTAAGATACAGACTGACAGGCTTGGGACACTGAGCCGTGGATCCCTTTTGAGGTCAGCAGAGGCCAAGGTCACAGTGGCAGTGAGGCAGGGGCTGTCCACAAAAGCAAGCTCCTTAGAGTCCAGGCCTTTCTGCGGGGGTCGTTTGGGTTGTTCCGGTTCACAGACAGTTGACTGCATTTGCCTGGGTCCCTGGGTGAGAGTGGAATACACACAACTTAACCCAGGAGCCAAGACTGGAATACACACAACTTAACCCAGGAGCCAAGCTCTTGCCATATTTGGGATG
This sequence comes from Lemur catta, assembly GCF_020740605.2. Classification (NCBI taxonomy): domain Eukaryota; kingdom Metazoa; phylum Chordata; class Mammalia; order Primates; family Lemuridae; genus Lemur; species Lemur catta. The sequence goes on along the minus strand of NC_059142.1, from coordinate 30,721,480 downwards.
ATCTCAGTTTTTGGAGGAGGTACCTTGCATCCCAGGTATACTCCAGATCTTGAGAAAGTGTCCACTGAGGACCGTAGTCTGTGGCTCACCAAGAAAAAGTGAACATTTGCACAGGGTCGTGTCTGATGGGATTCCACCGATTATTTTCATTTCTCAAGCAGCATTCCCCTGAGCCCCTGATATGTCTTCTCATCTCTGACTGCGTTCTCATTTGCATTTGCCAGGCCTGCAGTGCCCTGCCTTGGTACAACAGAGTGTCCCTTTTCAGCCGGGGCCATCGGTTATCCTGGGTCCTTCTCTCTGGCTCACGTTTCCCCAGGGCTGCTGGTGTGTACAGTCTAGAGATCACATTTTATTAACACAAAGAAATCTGCTTGGGCTGCCTGGCTCTCGCAGTCACGTGGAGAGAAATGTGTTCCTTCGGTCCGCCAGGCTGCAGCTCTCTGTGCAAAATACAGCAGAGAGCCGGGCACGGGGCCAAGCTTACATTTCACTTCGGAACACACTTTCGCATCACTCCTTGGCAGAACATCCACGGCGGTGTCTATTTGGGGACTGAGTTAGAGAAGTGTTGTTTCCCTCTTATGAGTGTCGAGAGATAGGACCTTTAGAAAATGTTTTACTTTTCCCACATCCATCTTCGACTTCTTCGCGGTGCTCAGGTACAAAGGTGACCCAGGCAAAGGTGGCAGAGGTGCCTGAGAGAAGCCCCTTCCCTGCCAGGACTGCCCTTCCCCCTTGTAAAATCAGTAAACAGAGCCGGGACCGCCTCGGACAGAAAACTTAGGCCAAGGTAATAACATCAAAACCAAAGTCCTGGAACTCTTGAGTAAACTAGTCACCCTCCCAGATAAAACAACGTTGTTGTCCAGATCTTTCTTTCCAAAGATCTAAGACTTTTCTAATGTTGGTCCCAGGCCAGCCATTGAAGGAAGGAACTTCTGCAAGCCTCCTGGAATGGCAGACACTGTTAAAATAAACAAATGCACCTTTTCCCTTCGGTTTCCCCTTGTCTATTTTTCTTTCTTTTTCCTCCCCTTTCTCTTTACCACTCTGTAGTACCCTCCTTTCTCTGCCACTACTCCCGTCCGCCTCTCCCTTTCCTCAGGGGCCAAGCTGGCTGCATTCTGTTCAGTAAAGCAAATATCCAATTTCAAAAGGAGGAATTGGGAGAAAGGGGTTGTATCATTTATTTCTTTGGGTGATTTCCCTCTCCCCAACCCTGGTATTCTGTTCTTGTAGGTGGCTGCCTTGCAGCTTGACTTGGGTTTCAAAATAAAGTTGGTTTTGGAATTTTAAACCTTCCTTAGGAAAGAGCTGAATGGTTAGAAAGCAAAGATTTGTTGGACTAGTACTGACTTCTGTTTTCTCAATGAAATAGACCCCTCTTGTAACAAAATGCTCGAACATAAAGTCCTTCCCCCCACCCCATCACACCAACCCATAAATTCCATAACAATTTTCCCATCTCCAAGCCCTGTTCGGATTGTAGTAGTTGCTACTTTGGAGTGTTACCTTTGCTGTCAGTGCCACCCAGCCAAACAGCAACCAATCAAAGCTTAAAGAAACTTTTCCAGCCAGATGCATGTGCCAGGCTGCTTCTTCCCATGACAGGCCACCTATGGGAGGCCTCCCATGTTGTGGAGGATGCCCAGAATCTCAGGAACCAGGTTGCAGCCTCCTGCCAGTCGGCTGCTGAAGCCGTTGCTTACTCCACAGAAGGGAGGTGACAGAAACCCATTCCACCTGTCTTGAAAACCTGCTGGTAATTAGCTTTAAAAATAATGCCAAGTTCTCACATGGCTGGTAGATGCATTAGCTCAGTGGGGGGGACAGGGGAGAAGCGTGCTACCTCCAGAGTAACACTGTTGCAATCACATTAGTCATCCCAGGTGAGGTTAGATAAGGTTATTGGAGAGATGAAGTCACCCTGCACTTTCAAAGGTCTTCTGAAAGTGTGTAGAAATAGTTGAAGTTCAGAAGTTTATTTGGAGCCTTTTTCCCTTTCCCCTTATAAATGAGACTGGTGCTTTTTGAAGGCCACATTTTCTGCCTTGATCGACAAAAGCTCTGACTGAGAGTCGTCTGCAGTGAGCATCAAATGCTGGTTCTCTATTATTCACGTGTGGGTTATCTGCTTGGTGCATTAGCCATGGCCAGTGTGGAAGCCCTAGTTAGTTGCCACCCAGCAAAACAACACCTAAGGCTTCTAGCTCCTGCCCTCACTTGGGAAGTGTTCAGGGAATGTAATTTCGTTGTATAATTAACTACAGCAATGCACAGTGAATTTCCTTAGTACATTCTAGCAGCTGGGCAATTATTCAGAATGGACTGTGGCTGGACTACTTTGAAAATCTCAAATGTAAGTTGCTGGACCTGCATTTGGCCTATCCATCCTCATACCAGCGTGCATACTTTCATCCTGCAGGATTTCCTCATTTTGCGTAAAACAGGTGAAGGTTTGTGGAAGCCCATCTTCCCAACTCCCAAAGCACTCTGGATATCTCATGGTAGGTCCCTGGCGACTCCCTGCAGTGGACTTGCAAGTTTCCCAGCGGTGGGGACTAGGCTTCTCTCTGCAGCACCTAAGCATCTGCTTTGCACCACAGCTGATGCTCAGTAGACTTGTGGGTTAAGTGAATGAAATAGCAAAGATATTACTTTCATTAGAAATGGTTTTAAATGAGTGTTTGCATTGGCAGAATGTTGCTCAACGTGACAAGTCTTTTTGCAAAGGGTCATGATGGTGTGACGATGCACCCATTTGGGGCAGACCTGAGTCAGGATGGTCTTGGAGGAGGCCAGGTGCAGACATACCCCTGCTGACGCAGCATTGGGTTCAGGGCTCTTCATAACACTTCAGTGAGCTACTTTTCTCATATGAACATTTCACTATTTAGGGGTTGGTTGTTTAACATTTGATGGTAATGAATGTTTTCAGACAAGAGGATTTAGATTTTTACCAGTAAAAGTGTATATTGACCCCCCAATTTTCCACCCTTTAATCACAGAGACGTGATTGGAAGTCAGCAGCTCCAGCCTACATGTTCCCAGATCACCTGTAAGAGTTCTTAGAACTCATCCAACAGGTTCTTAATTGGGATTTTAACTGGGTAAGTAGAGAAACTCCATGTTGAGTGAGGGGAAGGGAGGAATGCAGATGGATGTAGATTAGAAAAAACAAAACAAAACACCAACTTATATTTGTCTGGTTAATAGATTCAGGAGAATGCTTCTCCATGTGTAGCTTCTTTGAGCATGGGATTTGGTTGGTTTACAGAATGGTGCTTCTCCCCATACCAGCCAGCAGTTGCGGGTCACAGTCACTAAAACAGACATGGCACTGCTGACGAGGAGCGGGGCTTCCAAGGACCAGCCATGATGGTTGCAACCCACCTACCACTGAGGTGTGTGCAGCTGCCCTTCTCGTTTGCTGTCCCACATTGGTAGAGAGTTGGAACGGGTTGACCCCCAGTTTTGTAATGTTCTCAACGTCCCTGCACAGAATTCATTCTGAGTCCCCCGTGTCCCATGTGGCCACAACCAAAGAATGTAATGTGAGCCTCTGACAATACCTGGAGTTGCTGGATTCCTCCCACATTTGCTTCTACTATTCATTCAGCTTGCTGTGCCTCAGTTTATCAGTCTGTTGGGGAAAATAACATCCCTCTTAGCAGGGTGAGGTGGCAGAGTTTTCTGGATAAAATGGCACATAAAATTACTCAAATGACTGAGGCATTTGAAAAATTATTTTGAGAATGACTTAAAATGTAGAAAAACAAAAAGAATTTGTAGCAAGCACCCTTATTCCTATCACCCAGAATTAATAATTCAACATATTTGCCATATATATTTTTATATAAACTTACCTAGACATTCATCTGTGAATCTAAGCATAGAAGATTAAGTTAGGGTCTTGGGGGAAATTTTTATGAAAAGAAATAGAAATAAGGCTGAATTGAAATAATTCCTTTTTTCTCAGCTCTTAATCCCCACTAGCACTTTGCATCCATTGTATTAACAAATAAGCCTGTTTTTAGCCTAATGAGAAAAAAAAAAAAGGCCAGCCTAGTTGATTCGAATTCTGCATTCCCTTTGGTTATACTTTGTTGGAGGGCAGGTAGCGGGTGGGGGCTCGTTTGCACAGAGTTTCTAGATGTTTTCACTTTGGAATGTGAAGGGAGTGTCTCTTGAACAACCTGAGCAGAACCTGACCCAGAATGATCTTTCTTCCTCGGCAAATAAACAGAACCAACATTAACAGAAGGCTTTGGTGCGGCCTCAAGACTTAAGGTACTGTGCACTATGGAAAACAGTATGGAGGTTCCTCAAAAAACTAAAAATAGATCTACCATATGATCCAGCGATTCCACTGCTGGGTATACAGGCATACTTCGTTGTATTGCACTTCGCTTTGTTGAGCTTTGCAGATACTGTGTTTTTTACAAATTGAAGGTTTGTGGCAGCTCTGCAAGTCTGTTGGCGCCATTTTTCCAACAGCATGTGCTCACTTTGTGTCTTTATCATATTTTGGTAATTCTCCCAGTATTTCATACTTGTTCATTATTAGTATATCTCTTGTGGTGATCCGTGATCAGTGATCTTTTATATTACCCTTGTAATTGTTGTGGGGCATGATGAACCATGCCCATTTAAGATGGCAAACTTAACCTATAAATGTTGTATGTGTTCTGACTGCTCCTGTCATCCATTCCCCCATCTCTGTCACTCTTCTCAGGCCTCCCTATTCCCTAAGATGCAACAATATTGAAATGAGACCAATTAATAACCGTACAGTGGCTTGTAAGTGCCCAAGTGAAAGGAGGAGTTGCATGTCTCTTACTTTAAATCGAAAGGTAGCAATGATTAAGCTTCATGAGCAAGGCATGTCCAAAGCTGAGATATACTGAAAGCTGGGCCTCTTGCACTAAACAGCCAAGTTGTGAGTACAAAGGAAACGTTCTTGAAGGAAATTAAAAGTGCTACTCCAGTGAATGCATGAATAATAAGAAAGCCAAACAGCCTTATTGCCGATATGCAGAAAGTTTTAGTGGTCTGGATAGAGGATCAAACCAGCCACAACATTCCCTGATACAGAGAAAGGCCCTAACCCTCTTTAATTCTATGAAGGCTGAGAGAGGTGAGGAAGCTGCAGAAGAAAAGTTGGAAGTTAACAAAGATTGGTTCATGAGGTTTAAGGAAAGAGACTGTTTTCATAACAAAAGCAGCAAGTGCTGATATAGAAGTTGCAGCAGGTTATCCAGAAGATCTGGCTAAGATAATTGATGAAGGTGGCTATACTAAACAACAGATTTTCAATGTAGATGAAACAGCCTTCTCTTAAAAGAAGATGCCATCTAGGACTTTCATAACGGGAGAGGAGAAGTCAATGCCTGGCTTCAAAAGACAGGCTGATTCCCTTGTTAGGGGCTAATGCAGCTGGTGACTTTAAATTGAAGCCAATGCTAATCTACTATTCTGAAAATACTAGGGTCCTTAAGAATTATGCTAAATTTAACTCTGCCTCTGCTCTACAAATGGAACAACAAAGTCTGGATGATGGCACATCTGTTTACAGCATGGTTTAGTGACTATTTTAGGCCCATTGTTGAGACCTACTGCTCAGGAAAAAAAATTTTTGTTTCAAAATATTACTGCTCATTGACAGTGTGCCTAGTCACACAAGAGTTACGATGGAGATATACAAGGGGATTCATGTTTTCATGCCTGCTGACACAACATCCATCCTGCAGACCATGTGTCAAGGAGTCATTTTGACTTTTAAGTTGTATTACTTAAGAAATATATTTTGTAAGGCTATAGCTGCCATAGATAGTGATTCCTCTTATGGATCTGGGCAAAGTACACTGAAACTTTCTGGAAAGGATTTCCCATTCTAAATGCCATAAGAACATTTGTGTCTCTTGGGAGGAGGTCAAAATACAACATTAATAGGAGTTTGGAAAAGGTCGATTCCTACCCTCACGGATGACTGAGGAATTCAAGACTTCAGGGGAAGAAGTAACTGCAGATGTGGTAGAAATAGCAAGAGAACTAGAGTTAGAAGACCTGAAGATGTGACTGAATTGCTGCAATCTCATGATAAAACTTGAACGGATGAAGAGTTGCTTCTTATGGATGAGCAAAGAAAGTGATTTCTTGAGATGGAATCTACTCCTGGTGAAGAGGCTGTGAACATTGTTGAAATGACAGCAAAGGATTTAGAATATTAGATAAACTTAAAAATATAAAGCACCAGCAGGGTTTGAGAAGATTGACTCCAGTTTTGAAAGAAGTTCTACTGTGTGTAAAATGCTATCAAATAACATCACATGCTACAAAGAAATCTCTCATGAAAGGAGAAGTCAGTCGATGTAGCAATTGTTGTCTTATTTTAAGAAATTGCTACAGCCTCCCCAACCTTCAGCACCACTTGCCTGGTCAGTAATCTGCCATCATCAACAGGGAGGCAAGACCCTCCACCAGCAAAAAGGTTATGACTTGCCAAAGGCTCAGATGATTATTAGCATTTTTTAGCAATAAAGTATTTTTTTAAATTAAAGTGTGTATATTGTTTTTTAGACATAATGATGTTGCACGCTTCATAGACTACAGTATTGTTTTTTTTGTTGTTGTTGTTGTTTTTGTTTTTGTTTTTTTTTTTGAGACAGAGTCTCGCTCTGTTGCCTGGGCTAGAGTGAGTGCCGTGGCATCAGCCCAGCTCACAGCAACCTCAAACTCCTGGGCTCAAGCGATCCTACTGCCTCAGCCTCCCGAGTAGCTGGGACTACAGGCATGCGCCACCATGCCCAGCTAATTTTTTCTCTATATATTTAGTTGTCCATATAATTTCTTTCTATTTTTAGTAGAGACAGGGTCTCAGTCTTGCTCAGGCTGGTCTCGAACTCCTGAGCTCAAACCATCCACCCGCCTTGGCCTCCTACAGTATTGTTTAAACATTACTTTTATATGCACTGGGAAACCAAAAAATTCACATGATTCACTTCATTGCAGTGTTCTGGAACTGAACCTGTGAGATCTCCAAGGTATGCCTTTATATCAAAAGGAAAGGAAATCAGTGTATCAACAAGATCCTGCACTCCCTTGTTTATGATAGCACTGTTAAGAATAACCAAGATATGACATCAGCCTAAGTGTTCATCAACAGATGAATGAATAAAGAAAATGTGGTACATATATTTAATACATAATGGATACTATTCAGCCATAAAAAAAGAATAAAATCCTGTCATTTGCAGCAACATGGATGGAACTGGAAGTCATTTATATAAAGTGAAATAATCCAGGCACAGGAAGACAAATATCTCATGTTCTTACTCATCTGCGGGGACTAAAGAAGTTGATCTCATGGAGATGGAAAGTAGAATGGTGGTTACCAGAGGCTGGGAAGGGAGGGAGGGAGGAATGAAGAGAGGTTGGCTAATGGGCAAAAATACACAGTTAGGTAGAAGGAATAAGTTGTAGTATTCAACAGCACAGTAGGATGACTATAGTTAACAGTAATTTATTATATTCAGAATAGCTAGAAGACTTGAAATGTTCCCATCACAAAGAAATGATAGCTGCTTGAGGTGGTAGATATCCCAGTTACCCTAATTTGGTCATTGCACATTGCATGCCTGTATCAGAACATCACATGTATGCCATAAATATGCACATTAATTGTGTATCAGTAAAAAGAAGACTTAAGGTGCTGAGTTCCCCCAGGGCATTACAGGGAATGCCAGTGGAATGACCATTACGTGTGGCAGCTGGTCTGGGCAAAGGTTTGCCACCGTCATGCTCTGAGGACAGAAAGAAGAGCTTCCCTCTTTCTCCCCTGCCTGGAGAAATCTTGAGAACCAGGCAATCAACTGCGCACCAAGGTTTCTCTGAATATAGAGCTTCCATCAAACGGATGTGTAGAAAAGAAACAGTATAATAATAGCTGATCCTTCTCTAGTGCTTATTATAGTTTGGGCGCTGGGCTAACTGGTTTATTTGTGTTATTTCATTAAAACTCAAAACAATCTCTGGGTCCTACTATTAGTAGTAGTACTAGGTAGGTATTATTATTATTATTGTCCTTTTACAGATGGGGAAACTGAGGCCCAGAGAAAGTGAGCAAAATGGTACAGGAGGCACAGTTAGTCGATAGCAGGACTAGAACATGCAGCCTGGCCCCAGAGCCCGTGTGTTGAGCCACAGCTCAATGCTCCACTTCTCATTAGAAGGCACTTTGCCTTGTGGAAGATGGCAGAACTTCTGGAACCATCACAGCACCTGTGTCAATGGGACAACATGGTGCCCTATATGTTCTGGGAGCCTAGACATGGAAGGAATAAAGAGAAAAGGAGTCACATGTCACACACCTCTGTGCAAGTCCTGGGGTCTCCTCAGCCAATTCCTGGGAAATCTAATTTTGAAGGACACAGGCTAGTTTTCAAAACACAGGCCTGTACTTTTAAATCATGAAGGATTTATGAATTCTGTGCTTTTGTAGGACTCTGCAAGCCACAGTTCTTTCCAATAATGATGTTAAAAGAGAAGCACCATGAAGGTGATGAATAGCAATCCGGGAAGATTTAGGGACAGCCTAGAGGGCGATCGGGAGCATTGAGCGCTGCTGTGTCCCTGAGGCCACTGGTGTTAAGCTCACAGCACAGTCCGTGCAAGTCAAAGAAGAGAACCGGGTTCATTCTGTTTGTGCCCACACTGTGTTGATCTGCCCCAGTACAACAGGGAGACACATAGGGTCAAGGGAACCTCACTCTTTCACGAATAGATTTCCCCCTTCAGCCATGGTGAGAAGTCCTGATATAGAAGCATGCCTGAATACGTGGATATATTGGGCATCAGCTGAGCATTTTCCTATCAGCCGGGTGAGTGGAAGGAGTTAGAGGCACTTGGTATTCACCTCCTTGTGCTTTTCAGAGACATGCTTGCTGAGAGCACTTTGCAAGTACACAGTGTAGGGGGGAGACCTGTATGTGAAGCAGCACAGGGCATGTAGCCAGCACTTGGTAAATATTAGTTTCCTTCCTCTTTCTGTGTGTAAGGCAAGTTGTACGAGCAAAGCATCCGCAGCTCGGAATGCAAAAATAGATCTCCATGTGAGGATGTGGCCTCTTTTCCCCGAGTGTGGACCAGATGTCAGGCTGCCTTGTGAGGACTCAAGGAATGTTACAGCTTCCTTCTTCGGGACTTCACTGCTTCTCCCCATATGGAGAATCCTGCCTCTCTTTCTATGCACTTCTTGGATCTGAAAAACAAGAAGAAAAAAGTAGATGGTTTAAAAGTCTCAGGAAATGGACCTTCTGTACTCTTCCTTTTAAAAAGCATTTGCATATATATCATTTGGGTCTTGCTCTTGAGTCAGATACATGGCCATCATGCCATTATCCCTGTGATTTAATGACATAATAAAAATTAATGGAGTACCACAGCATGTGGATGTTTGTTTTGTTTTGGAATGCATTTATTCTTTTTTTTTTTTTTTTTTTTTTTACCAGACATTACTGAGGGCCATTTACCGGGTACCAAGCTAGGTGCCAGCAATTCAGAGATAAGGAAGATGTTATCCTTTGAACTTGAGAAGCTTATGAATTGCAAAGAGACAAATAATTGTGAATGGAGTGTGGTAGATGGTATGAGGGTATGTACAAAGTGGAACCAAGAAGGCAAGAACGGTCAGCTCTGAATAGAAAAGAAGATCACAGATGAGCCTTGAATTGTGTCTTGAAGAATGAACGAAAATTCCGTCAGTAGAAAGGAAGGATACAGTAATTGACCCATTAAGTTTTTCTTGACTGATAGTAAGAGTGAATTTCCACTAGATATGCATCAGTAATTTACAGGAAATGATCATTCTGAGAGTGTTATGGGACGTGGGTCTGAAATATAAAAAAATAAGAAAAAAGAGAAGTAGAAAAATGTTTATGGTGGTTAACACACGAAGGGGCTAAATCCAGCCTGCCCCGAGAAGAGGAACCTTGCTGCATGGAGAGAGCCCCGTGGCTCTGCACTGCCAGGACAGCCGAGACACGTGTCTTGAACGTGGTGTGTTTAAAGAAGTTGGGAAGTTAGAGGCGGTGTAATTGATGGGATTTGACAGTTGCTGTGGCAACACACCCACTTCCAGAGAATCAGCGTTCGTGGGAGGGCAGGCAAACTCGTGGCACTTGCCCTGGGCTGCCCTCTGTCCCGTACCACCTGTTCTGGGCCAAAGGTATGAACAAATTCAAGAGGACAGATGTCCCGCATGGCTGATTGCTGCCTGCCTTTGTGGAATTGACCCTGGAATAAGATAAGAAGATGAGTAAGCCGGAGCACAGACAACAGGGAAGTGGTGCGGAGGAGGAGGGGGAAGTCTGAGCAAGCATTGCACTCCTTTCAGGAAAACATCTCCCCAGTGTTGTATTTGAATGTATTGAGTGACCTGTGGATTTCTACGAAAAAAATATGCATATGGTATCTATGTGTGTAAACTGCTCTTTATAGAAGGAGTAGCATAGAATGCTTTAGGCATAAATAAAATAGTCCTTAGAATAGCAAAAAAACTTGGGTTAATGAAAAATTGGTTTGACAAGTTTTGGTTGAAGGCCTGAGTGATTGCCTCTGGAGCGCCACCTTCTGGTCATTCATGGGTATGACATGGTATGAATGCTCGCTGAGTGGGTGGTTGATTTCCTGACAAGCTTGAGTTTGCAGACTCCTTACCTTACACCCACAGGGGCTATTTCCTCTAGACCAGTGGTTCTCAACTTTGGCCCTACATGAGAATCACCACTGGGGATTTTTGAAAAAAAAAATTTTAACATATTTCATTACAAATGTAATATATGATCTCGTTGTAAAACAAGTCAGAACTGTGCAGAAGTATAGCTTGAGTTCCTATATCCCATTTCCAGATTTAATTGTCAACAGTTTCTGCACTCTTCCAGACATTTCTTTTGTGTTTATAAGCATACATATGCAAATTTATGTGTGTGGGTGTGTATATATTGTGTGTATGGGAATATGGAAATATGTGTATATACACATGTATTCACAAGATACATAGGGTTATGCAACTTGCTTTTTTACTTAATATCTTTTGGAGATCTGTCCATATTAGTACATATAGATCTACCAGCTGCATAGAATCCAATTGTCTGTATATACCATAATTTATTAAATGCCTCCAAGCATTTAGATTGTTTTCATCCTCGAATGCCATCTTTGTTCACTTGTGTGGTATATCTAGAGTTTTAATTCCTAGATGTGGAACTGCTGGATCAAAGTGTGTAGGCACCAAAGAATTGAACTAGTTCACACTCCCACTAAAAGTGTGTGAGAAAGCTATTTCCTCTTTCATTCAAAAAAAAAAAAGATATATTACAGAGCCCAGGCCCCATTTTCGAATCTTCTGACTGAGGTGGGAGAGGTGCTGAGCACCTGTGTGTTTTAAAAGCGCCACAGGTGATTCTAATCTATAACCAGGGTTGAGAACTATGGCCTTAGAGGTTGTAGAATTAGGACATGTGGCTTCTAGGGATCATTCTGTGGATGTGTCCTTTCAGATCCCAGCAGTAAAATTTCCCATAATGTGGTCGATTGGGAGAAATGGAATAACCCATTTCCTCTGAAATTCCTATTAAACTGGAAATCTTTGAAGATTGAGACAGATGTAAACATTTAAGGAATCTGTATTTACTAAAATAGTGTATGATTAAAGCAATGAGAGACAGAGAAGTAACACCTCAGTTCTGTTTGACACTTCTCTTGCTGTTCTATAATTGTTTAGTCATAATCCATTTCTTCTTTTTATAGCCTTTTAAGAAAGAATTAATTCCTTTTAGTATGGCCTCAGATTCCATTAGAAGTATAATAGGTAGAGTTTGTAGATATTAAAAGTCAATACTGCTTTCTCTTATTTCAGTCTGAAAAGTCCCCAGGTTGGTATATATACTAGCTTGCCAGCTTGGGGAATTAGAAGTGTCTCCTTCCCCTTGCTTAGGTAGCCTCAGTAGATTGGGAAAAAGAAAAGCTACATCTCTTCTTCAGAAAACCTGTTCCTAAGAATTATCCACCTTACGAAATTGTTCCGGTTCTTGCCCTTCTTTACAGCCCGTTGCAGAAAACACATCCCAGCCTTCAGTTCTTCGAGCCTTTCCTCTGCAGCTAAGCCATGTCATGCTTGTCTGTATCCCTCTGTCCCCTGAGCTGTGGCCAAGGCACTTGCTCGGTGGCATCAGGAAGCCAGGGGATGCTTTCATCCCTGCACTCCCACCAACCTGAAGACCCTGTATCTTCATCCAATTGCATTTCTTTCTTTTCCCTTCTGAGGAAACTGACTCCTGCCCTCTCCCACCTAGCACTTGCCTGGCATTTCTTCACAGGTGGTCTCCTTATCAACCAACTCACTCCCAGGCTTAGGTTAGAACTGACTGCCATGAAGGGGTTTTATGGTAGAAAGTATGAGCTGATTGGGACAGGAGTTTGTCAGGACATTGGAATGACAGAGGATTTCAGAGGTGTTGGGATATTGTTGGTCCACCGGAAGATTCCAGGCTATGGTGGGCTTCCTGCTTGTGCGTGGTCCCGGTGCACATGGGCTTGAGGAGTGGAAAGAGAAAGTGGGCAATCAAGTCAAGAATCTGGCTGTTCGATAATGATTTAATGTCTAGTTTCTGTTTACCCAAGAGACACCCAGACCTTACCTTGTGCCTGTGAAACATAAAGGCAGATTTTTGTCCCGTGAAGAGTTTTCCGTAGACTACATTAAGCAGAAGCCAGATGGGTTTAACTTGGCTAATCTTAGTTCAAGCTGGAAAATTTCAATTTTTCCGAAACAACACATTTCTAAGAAATTGTCTGGTCTAGAATATTATTCTAGTGTATGTTAGGGAACTGTGTAGCTGTAGAGCAAGGCTGAAATGCTGCAGGTCTATAAATATGTGTGAAAATTTACCTGCGTCTCCCTTTTTTCCCTACTAACATGGAAGTGGAAAGAACTAGATTTAATAAACCCCTCCATTTTTATTACTTCTCTACATCAGTGGCTGTTTGGCAATTTTTCTCCTTTGTGGGACTTGAATTTATTTGAGAAAACTTGAGTGTGTGCCTGGCTGAGTCTTGGCTTGCATCTGAATGTAAAAATCAGGTGTGTACTCAATGAACATTAATTCGGATTATAGATTGCTGTAAACGATATATGTTGCTCTATAGTCTTCTTTTCCCTTCACCTAAATGACTGAAGACCGAGATGTCACTTGTTTACAATGTCATTCCTCCCATGATGCCCGTCGCAAAGGTATATACCAGTTGGGCCAATAACAAGACTTGTGCGACAAATACAGGAAGCAGGCACTAAAGTGCCCAGCGAGAACTGCAGAGGCTGACAGTATTAGGAGATTGCTCTCCTTACCCCAAATGAGACACTGGGGGAACAAAATTCATTTTGTTTAGGTACCAGCTGACTCTGTGGAATTAAGTGTATTTGTCCCCCAAGAATCTATATTCCTGACTTAGCATACACCCCCTAGGCAGCTCCTGTCGCCTAGCAACGCTGATTTAGTAACCTTTCAGAATTATCATTAACTAATAGGGAGAGAGAGTGAGAATGTCCCTATTCTGTGTTCTTTACACAGCCTCTGGTGCTGACATCTCTGATGGTATCTGCAGGCGTTTTCACCTACCATCCTCCCACAACATACTTTCTCCAGACCAAGAGATTAAAAAAACATTAAAAGATGGCATGGGAACTTCAGGCAGTAGGTGCCATGGACAGCAAAAGCAACTATTATCCTGAGTTGCTCAACATAGCAAGATGCTCTTATGAGCACCTTTCATAAAATATTCCCAAGGAGAATGGAAGGTAGACACTGAACATTCAAGAAGCATGTAAGAACCTCAGCATTCCTGCCCCACGTGGGGGCCGTGTGGGTGTGGCTTGAAATTAGCTGACGCTAGCTTTTTGCATTAATAGTGTGTTTGTTGCTGGTGGACACGTGTGGGTAGGGAGGAGGTAGAAGTGTAGACAGAAAGTTAGGGCTTTGGAGTTAGCAACCTAATTCTGTATGTAGGCTCTTCCAACTCACTAGCTGTTTGACCTGAAGCAAGGTACTTCATCTGTCTATTGTTTCTCCTTTGTTTAATGGATGTAATAAGGCAGCTACTTGATTAGGAGGCACAGCGTGTAGCCATAAGGGATCAACAAAGAGATTAGGGGAACATCTCTTTGGTCAGTCCCATTTCACTAGCTGTTCAAGGACTGGTTTACCTCCTACCTTTCTGGACTCTCCTAAGTACCCTCCACAGAGTCCTCTTCTACTTGTCCCTGAAGTGTCAGTGTTCCCCAGGGCTTTTGCTCTGGTTTTCTTCTTGCTCTGTACTCTCTCCTGGGGAAATATCAACATTATGACATCTGTATCTCTGGTTAATATTGCTCTTCTATAGTCCATGCTGGTATATGAAGCCGAGAGCCACCGCCTCCAGCCTTCTTCATGGGGAGTCCGTAGGTACCTGAGACTCGGATCTACAGTCAGATGCCATCCTCCTCTGAACGTGCTCACTCTGTGGTATTCCCTATTTCGGTGAAAGTTAACACCTCCTTTCCAGGTATCTAGGTGGAAACCTAAAAGTGAATCTTGCCCTCTCCTTCCCTTTCCCCCATATCCAGTTTGCTAAGATTCGCACTGATCCCACCTCATCAATCACTCTCGAATCCACCCCGTCCTCTGCCGTTGATGTGAATGAGCAGTGACCATTTCCGGTTTCCCCTCTAACCCCACCTCCACCTGGTTGCTGTGACAGTCTCTCTGGAATGAATCATCCAATCAGGTGACCCCCTGGCTCTAATTTCATTCATTGTTCCCTGTTTCCTTGGGGATAAAGCCTGAACCTCTAAGGCCCTTCTTTGTCTGGTTTCAACTCTTACCAGTCCTCTTCTTGCCCTCTCAGCTCCAGCTACGTCAGCTACTTTCAGTTCCCTGACTGGCCCGGGAATCCTCTAACATATTTTGTTCTCTCTGCCTTGATCACCCTTTTCCCTTTACTCGTCTGGCCAATATCAGGACTTGGCCAAGATGGCAGCTCCCTCTGAGAAGCACTTCCTGATGTCCCTGCACTCCCTCCAAAGATCTGATTAGTGATCAACCTTTGAACTCCAACCTTTGGCTCCCTGGCCAGAGCACTTAGCACCCTGTACTCTAGTCATCTGTTTATTCACCTGTCTCCACCTGCATGCTCTCACAGTCTGGGTTTTATTTCTGTAATCTCAGAGCCTAAAGCATAGAAGGTGCTCAATAAAAGATTGTTAAGCAAGTGAATGTTTTCATCAACAAGCCTTTGTTAATCCTCTTCTGTGCAAGGCATTATCATGGCCTTTGCCTGGAGTGATTTCCAATCTAGTTTGAGAAAAGATAATTGATTAAAAGTTATAGGGTCACTTGATCTGATAAAAAAAATTCTAGGCCGGCATATGCTGAGTGCAAAATGATATAGACATGAAGTGTGAGAGAAGTTAGAAGGAACTGACACCAACTCTGGGATAGACAAGAGAAGGAAGGCTTCCATTACAACTTGATGATGGATAGTGGGACAAGTAGAGTTGGGAAAGACATGAAACAGGAGTGTCCAGAAACAAGGCAGGCCAGCCGGGCTGGAGCGGAGCATGCGAGATGAGAGCAATACGCCTGACCGTGGAGGTCTTTGAGTCCCAGACAAAGAGATTGGATTGGGAGGCGATGGGAAGCCATTGGCTACCTTTGATCATGGTGGAGGTGTTCTAGGAAGAGTGACCTGATGGCTGTGTCAGCAGGTGGGACTGCAGGTGGCAGAGAGACCAGTTAGGAAGCTCTTGCAACTGTCCCAGTGCCTAGTGAAATGGCTTTGCAGCTGGATTGAGACAGGGACCTGAAACACAAAGGAAAACCTCCACTGAACTCCAGGAATAATGAATTGCTGCAGCTGCAAGGAGCCTTTGCTTCTGTCCCAGCCTCTCATCTGATTATTTAATGGGCAGGCAACCAAAAGCCCGGGGAATCTCCCCAAGGTTCCCTTACCTGATGGGGTCTTTGGATTCCAATCCGTGGCTCATTCCTCCGTCCTGCCTGAGAGGGGGGTGGTTAAAGTTTAAAGCCTGGCAGAACAGAGAAATAGTTCACAGGCAGGAGGACACCTGAAGGGAGAGGCTCGTGCTTGACAGGAGATTGGAGGATAAGTGTGGCTTAAACACGTTGGTTTTGAGATGACAGTGAGATTGGAGGCAAGGACCTTGTGAGATTGGAGTTTAGGACTCTCTGTGGACTTTAGTGTAAGAGGATTCCAGAGAACACTGGCCAGGAGCTGAGGCAAGGAGGCTTTGGAAAAGCATGTTTACTTTTGGGTGCTTAACTTAGAGACCTGCACAGGAAAGAATCTTTGTGCATCTTGTTGAGAAGCTGCAGAACTAGATGCACCTGAATCTTATTCATGTTCATCTGGAAACTTAAAAACAATCCTGTTTTTCTTCCTTTGTTTTGTTTAGTTTGGTTTTTGGGGGGCTGGAGAGGGAGGAAGGGTGTCGCTCGGGGAGAGCACGGAGCCGTTTGTTTGCAGTTGGGTCCTGGGTTCGCAGTGAACGTCAGCAAATACGGTCGCTTATTTAATCTCCTGTTTTACTCTCTCCTCTAAATCAAAACAAGAAATTTAACGTAGCCCAAAGGAGAATAGTCAGTTTAATAACTAGTCCTGGCAGCACTTTGAAAACTGCAGGTTTCAAATGACTAGGCCTGCACATTTTCCCCCACTCAGACAGTTAAAGAGACTCCAGGGACCTAGGTGGTGCTGATTCCAGTGGTGCGTGTTGCCGTTAAAAATGGGAAGAGCCTCTTTCTGAAAATAGACTTCAGGTACGGGAGAGCTCGTTTCTCTGCTTGAGAAGAAGGGAGCCCGTCCTAGGGGGACCGAGGTAATTGCTTGGTGGCTCAGTTTCTGCAGAGGTAAAATGTGCCCATTTGGCCCTGCCTCCTTCACAGGGCTGTCAGGAGGGCAAAGTGACGCCATAGATGTGCAGCATGTAGCCGAACGGGGTCCCCTGGATGCAGCCTGTTAATAGACACAGGAGCCCCCTCCCCTCAGACTCCTCTGGGGAACGCTGGTGGTCTTGAGTCTGTCACCACTCTGCATGCCTTGGCGGGGCCTGAGGAGGGCACTGGACCTGAGTCTCCACTTCATCCCCTCCGACTGTCCCTTGTTGCTTGTCCTTTAGTGGGTAGGGTTGCAGGGTGGCTTCAGATGGTCATTCTTTATCACACCCGCTGTCACCGTGGCAGCCTTGGGAGGGGGAATCAGGCCGCTGCTCTTTCAGAAGGGACAGCTGCCACATGTAATGACGTGAAGACTGAGCCGGCCAGCGTTGGCCAGGTGACTTAACCTCCCATTTCTCAGGTGTTAACCCACTCTCCATTCCCTGCAAGTGCAGAGGAAACTACTAATAGAAAGCTCCTTTTCTCCCACCACAGTTCCTTAACGCTGGTATGGAGTGAGGGGTGTGGCATGAGTGTGTGTGCGTCAGGGGACAGTGCCTCTTGTTTCACGTTGGTGACCATCTGTACCCACTGCAGAGGACCCACTGTTGCCAGATCTGAAATACACCTCGTGCACGGTGCTTGTCTTCAGCACTGTGAGTTCATTTCTGGCCGCCATTACTTCTCTGCATCCCGAGGTGCTGGGACATCCATAGGGTAGGAGGAGGCCGGAATAGAAGCCACAGAGCCATAGCTGCCCCATCCCCTGCCTCACACTGACCCCATATGTCTGGGGAGAGGCTCTCAGCCCAGGGAAGAGGAGGTGGAGGGTGCTCTGTTTTGCCATCTCCGGGGGCAATGGTGAGAAGGCCAGCGGACCACATGCCCTGGCCACTAGTTGGAATGTCTGCTGTACCCCACTTCACTGACTTCTAACAGGCTGCGGTTGTGAGTTACCCTGGTCTCACCTCTCTGTGGGTTTAGGAGGCAGGTTTTGCTGACACCATTGGCAAAGAAGTGTGATGATAAACACCCTTGGAATGAGAGGCCTTGTTAATCCAGTCAAAGCTCCTGCCAAGTCAGAAGTTGCTGAGTCAAGTCAAGGCCATTTTGGGTACTGATGCATGACCCCAGGGCAAAGTGCTGTCCTGGGCACGGGGTCACACTGGGTGACATCTAACAGGCTTTGCTTGGGCTGTAGCTAGAGGAAAATGGAGCCGGAGAGTGTGACAGGAGGAAGGTATGGCCTCGCCACCTACCAACGGGCCTTCCCGCATACCCTCCATCCTGGCCAGCCCCAGGAGGTGAGCATATTTCCTCCACTTGACAGGCAGGGGAGCAAGACTCTGTGAGGCAGAGGGACTGGCCCCAGGCCACAGAGCTGTGTAGGGGCCTGGAGCCATGGTGAGCCCTGTTTGTCTGTGTCTTCTGGTGAACCGAGCTGTCTCCTATAGGATCCGTCTGAGCTGAAGGAGCTCAGGCCCTCGTGGAGTCTCAGAACAACATTCCAACTGTCTGTCCTAGCCCAGACCAAATGTCAATAGGCACAATGATAATTTAAGGATATAGATATAAAACACACCTCCCCCATGAAGTGACCTTTGAAGCCAAATTCTTATTCACGTAACAGGATATATCCGATGCCCTACCCTTCTGGTGGGGCATGGTCCCTGGCTTATCCAGAGGCCCCTTAAAGATTCATTGGCAGGAGCCCCGGCTTTGTCAAACGCAGTCTCACCCTCGGCACAAGCTCACCACTCAGGAGGGCTGAGGAGAGGAGGGCAGAGAGGAAGGTGAAAGAAAGAGAGAGGAAAAGGCAATAGGCTTCCTGGCTGCCTCTATTCCCAGGGCTCTCGTCCGTGAGAGGAGGCCGTACCTATCTCTTGGGGGACCATCTTTTATCTTGGAACTGCAGAATCTCCCCCTTTCTTTCTCTCCTGCTCCTTTGACGGGGAAGTGAAGTGGAGTAGAAAGAGCGTGGGCTATGGGGCAGGCCAGCTGGAGGCTGAACTCCACCAGCCTCCCCGGGCTTTCCAGCTGTGTGACTTCATGCAGGTGGTTTCACCCCTCTGACCCTCTACTTTTTCCTCGACTCAGGAGGCTGAGGTGGGAGGATGGGGCTTGAGGCCAGGAGGTCAAGACCAGCCTAGGCCACATAGCAGGACCCTGTCTCAAAAGCAAATGCAGGACACGGTGCCCCCCTTGTGAAGGCTGGTGGTTCAGTGGGGTGCTGTATGCAGGGCTCCCAGCCCAGATCCTGGTGCAGGACTCTTACTGTCCAAGCGCCAAGTTTCTTGCTTTCTCCAGGGGCTGGCCTAGGCTTCTGGGACATTTGCATGAAAAGGAATGTGAGTTTTAGAGTGAGAAGGATTGGAAGGTGAGTCTCTGTTTCTCCATCTGCTAGTTGGGCCAATTGTTCCGCATTTTGAGCTTGTCTTAAACCTTCTGTTTGCATTCCTTTCTTTCCACATCTGGAACATGCAGACACTAAGCATTCCTCTTTCATGCAGCGGTTGTGAGGATAAACAAAGTGACACATCTGAAGGGCCTGGAGGGTAGCAAGGGCTACCCTGTTGTCACCCACCAGTGTTGCTGATGTTGATTAGTTAGTGGGCCGAGGAGGCCTGCCTGCCAGTCCACGGGACTTCACTGTGTTTGTCTGCTCCCTTCCTAATGTTTACACGGAATGGCTTGAGCCAGCCTTTCAGCATAGTGCTTTGCCCATATTTCTGTTGACAGACTGATTCTGTGTGAGGAGAGTGTTGGACAAGAGCACTGAGATCAAAGGGGTCTTTACAGTGAGCCTTTCAGTATGTTTGTTCTGCTGTCATGGACCGAGCACTTACTGAGTGCCTGTCTGAATGAGGCACAAAGGAAGTGTGAGAGTGTCTGTGTGTGTGTGTGTGTGTGTGTGTGTGTGTGTGTGAGAGAGAGAGAGAGAGAGAGAGATTGAGATTTGGTTTTACCTTAAAATCAGCATATCAACCATATAAAGCTCAGGACACTTAAAAAACATCAGGGTCATGACAGGTTCCCAGCTGCTGGGGTCCAGAAGGACGCTTTCCAGTTTAATCTTTGGCTAAGCCTTCTGTAGTTCTTCTTTCTTTCTCTTTCTTCCTTCTCTTTTTGATGCCTTTCTTTCCTTCCACATTCCCTTTCTTTATTCCTTCCTTCATTTCTTCTTTCATTCATTCTTGTATTCCTCCTCTGATTTCTGAATTCCGCTTTCTCCCTCTTCCCCTCCTCCCTCCCTCAGGGCATGGGCACAGGGGAGGGTGGCGGGGCTGCTGGGCCCTCTTGGACAAGAAGCCTCTCGGTCAGGGCCAGGTTGGTTTATCAATTCTTTTCCCTAATCGGGTGCAACAGCTAGCCTGCGGCGGAGCAGCACGCATTTTCCTCCTCTTCTTCCCTTTGCTCTTTGTCTTCTTCCTCTGCCCCATTTTCCTCTCTCTCTTTGGTCTCTTCTTCCTCCTCCTCTTCTTCCTTTCTAGCAGCTTGACTGGTCTCCTCTCAGCGGCATTTAACACAGACTCCTGGAATGTACACGTGCAAATTGAAACAAAGTCCATTTTTTAAAAATAATGTTTTCATTTTCTGATTTTTGAAAGTGAAGATGGTTATTATAGACAATTTGCAAAACATAGAAAATAAAAAGAAAAACTAGCGCCTGTTTTCCCCAACAGTCTATGTTAGGATCCGGGGACATTCATGTCTGGCCACTCAGTAGCTCGCACTGTCCCCTCCACACAAGCTCCGATGGGGCTGCAGCAGCAAATAAAACGAGGTCACTGTCCCGCAGGGCTTACATGCAAGTGGAGGGAAGTCCTCCACAATATCAAGCAAATTAAAAAGATAACTCTGGGGGCTAGGGGAGGTGGCTCACGCCTGTAATCCTAGCGCTCTGGGAGGCCGAGGCAGGTGGATTGCTTGAGGTCAGGAGTTCGAGAGCAGCCTGAGCAAGAGCAAGACCCCATCTCTACAAAAGATAGAAAAATTAGCCAGGCGTAGTGGAGGGAACATGGTGCTGGCTTAGACAAGGAGGAATGGTCTGTTTATTTGATTTATTTTAAAGTATCTGTGATCATAGTATCTATATTTTGTTTTTATATACAGACCATTTATTACTTTCCAGGTATTAGGCATTTTGCAAAGCACTTTATTTATACACATTATCTCATTCATTTCTCACACAACCCTGAGAGGCAGGTGTAGTGATCTCCTTATGCAAATGAGGAAGCTGAAACTCAGAGAGGTGAAAAAGGAAAAAAATCATCAAATGTCCCTTTCCCCAATACAGACCTTGTTAGGACTTTTAGGGGCATTTCTTTTGGTCTTTTATTCACAAAGGGTCAAGTTTATAACATACAAGTGCCAGAATCAGAATTCAAACCTAATTCTGACTCACTCCCAGCTTGTTGGTCTGGTGGGTCCGCTGACCTTGGACTCACACATGGCGGGTTCAGGTGATTTAGGCTGACGTAGGCTGGCCTGTTCCATGTGTCCTTTATCCTCCAGCTGGTGAGACCAGCATGTCTATAGTGAAGACAAAATGCTACAAAGAGGCAGAAATCTCAGAGCCTCTTTAGTCCCAGCCTCGGAAGTGACACTGGCCACGTTCTGTTGGCCAGTGCAAGTCAGGAGGCCAGCCCAGACTGCAGGGGTTGGGACACAGACTCTGCCTGGACCTGCAAGTCACATGGAATAGGACATGGGTGGAAGGAAGGTTGAGACATTTGGCCATCACGCCATTAGTACTCTGCCTACTTGCTGGACGAAATAACAGGTTCCTGCCATCAGAATGGAAACTGGCTAATCTGGCCTCAGAGTCCAGGAAGTCCGTATCTTTAGGCTGTACTTGTGAGGTTTTTATTTAATCTCTGTACATATTGTGAGTGCTCTTTGTTGACCTTATTGTGTTACTATAGTCTCCTAAATTAACTGGCTCCTTGTAATATAAAGGGATTTTTCAGAGGCAGGAGTGGTTTGTAGCGAAGTAGATCATAAGCTCTGATGATGATTTCTTCTGAAAGCAGGGGATGCCAAGAGAGTAAAAGGTGTGATTTCAAACCCAAATTACAGCTGGGTGTCATGGCATGCGCCTGTAGTCCCAGCTACTCGGGAGGCAGAGGTGGGAGGATTGCTTGAGCTGTGGAGTTTGAGGCTGCAGTGAGCTATGATTGTGCTACTGCATTCCTACCTGGGGGACACAGCAAGACCTTGTCTTGTAAAAAAAAAAAAGTAAAAAAAAGAAGATGAAACAAACCCAAATTATGACGGTCTTGGGTCCAGGAGCTCATGACAAGCAAATAGACCCTAAACTGGTGACGGGGAGGAGGGGAGCAGTAGGCAGGCAGGAAAGATTTGGGAGCAGACTTTGAATCACAGGGAGTTTCACTCATCAGTTCTAAAGGAACTCCTTTGGCCAAAATAAAAGTCATTTTCTCTCCTCTCGGCCTTACTCAATGAAGGGTAATGTTTATCAGCTGCCTAATGCTCATCAGTGATAAATACTAGGACATTGTATCTGTTTTGACATTACTGCTGCAAATCTAACGTTGTGTTTATTTAACTGCCTGGATGGGGAGCACTCAGAAAGGTTGGAGGTGTTGCAATTAGCCTTGAGGATTATACATAAAACTATAATTTATTAATTTGATATAGTCATAAATTAAAAAGATAAACCATTGTCTTGAGAAGATAAGGACACATTGCTGCTGCTCCCATCCGTTGATGGCTGTTAGCTAATCATCCAGTTGAACATGAGCTGCTAAATTCTTGCTAAAGTATGTAAGAATAAGAAACATCCTATTTTCAGTCACAGCATTTGGAGATTTAGTCATGCCTAATCTGTGACAAATGTAGAGGCCAACTTTGGGTTTGAAGGTGACGTTTAATCTCTTTCCAGATTTCATTACACCCTTTGTTCCACCCTTTCCTCCAAAAACCCTGCTTGGTCCTTCTGGAAGTAACTTTCATCAAGATGCTTTTAGAAAGAAGAAAACAATGTTCCAGCAAACTGCAGAGTCTGCATGGTGGGTTTGATCTTGTCCACTCTGGATCTTTTAAATAAAGCCTTAGAGAAACCCTAAGCTCAGACTTAACAAATATAGGAGAAAACCACAGGATTATCTCAATAAATACTAAAAAGGCATTTGAGAAAATTTAATACGTTGTTTCTGATTAAAAAAAAAACTCTCAATACAATAGGGCTGGAAGGGTTGGTTTGTCAGACTGTATCTGCTAAGATTCTAGAACAAACCTTCATACTGAGGGGTGTGGAGAATTGCAAGCATTTTTCATTAAAGTCTGGGATAAACAACGATCACTAGTGTCACCCCCTTTTACTCCTCATTGTCTTGAAGAGCTTGCTAATGCAGTGAGGTTGAAAATTTAAAAAAAGATAATAGGAATTATAAACATTGAAAGGAAGCCACCCCTGTCTGTAGAGGCAGAAGGTAAGACTATTCGCCTAAAAACTAAGAGGAGTTAGAACTATTAGAACTAATAAGAGACTAAAGTGGCTGGATATGAACTCAGCATTTTAAAACCAGTAGCTTCCTATGTACCAGCACTAACCAGTTAGGAAATAGGACTTACACTACTAACAACTCTTGTAAAACATTTAAGGAATAAACTTAGCAAAAATGTGAAAGGCTAAGATGAACAAAACTATAAAACTCAACTGATAAATGTAAAAAAACCCAAACCCCTAAAAATAAAAATGGAGAGCATATGATGGGTATAGTCAATATTTTAAAAATAGTTGTCCTCACATTAACCTATGGCTTTCACACAATCCTAATTTAAAAATCCTAACAATAACTTTACATATAATTTAACGAGTATATTCTGAAACTTATCTAGAAGAGTATATATGTAAAGGTATCCAAGAAAATTTTCTAAAAAGAACAATTGGGGGGGAGCAGAGCCTGCCCTATCAAATACCAAACCTTACTAATATCATTATATTAAGACATTTGGAAAACATTAGGTAACATTCTTTGCTTACACTATACACTAAAATAAATTCCAGGTGACTCAAATTATAATATATACCAGTTATAGTTATATTAAAGTATAGATATACATATATATACACATATTTATGTATATATACATATGTGTGTGTGTATATATATACATATATATATATACAAAATATAATTTTGAGAAAAAGTATGAGAGAAGCCACAAAAGAGAAGATTTCAGTATATTACTATATTACAGTGTAAAATATCTTAATGGTGAAAAACTGTATGAACAAACTTAGAATACAAACAACTATATGAGCAAAAATATTTGTTATAGATAAAACATAAAGAGATTATATCCATAGTCTATAAAGAGTTCTTAAAAATGAATAAACAAAACCCACTTTAAAAGATATGAAAAGGTAGTATGCAGAGAAGAAGCAACTATCCAGTAAACATGTGAGATGTCCAGTGTCACTAGTAACCAGAAAAATGCAAATTAAAACAATAGTGATATTTGTGTATATTGGGTTGACAACATTTTAAAAATTAATATTTAATTGTGGGAAATATGTACTCGCATAAGTTTTGCTGCAAGTATAAATAGGTATGACATTTTTGGAGCACAGTTTGGCAGTACATTTAGAAATACAAAATGTACATGCCTAGCTGGGTGTGATGGCTCATGCCTGTAATCCTAGCACTCTGGGAGGCAGAGGCAGGAGGATCGCTTAAGGTCAAGAGTTTGAGACCAGCCTCAGCAAGAGTGAGACCCTGTCTCTACTAAAAGAAAAAATAGAAAAATTAGCTGGGGTGGTGGCACACACCTGTAGTCCCAGCTACTCAGGAGGCTGAGGCAGGAAGATCGCTTGAGCCCACGAGTTTGAGGTTACAGTGAGCTATGATGATGCCACTGCACTCTACCCAGGGCAACAGAGCAAGACTCTATTTCAAAAAAAACAAAAATGTACATGCCTTTTGTGTGAGCAGTCCCACTTCTAGAAATCTCTTCTACAAAAATACATACCTAAAAATTCATCAGCTGGGGAGTGATGCAATGAATTATTATATGTCCAAGCTATGGAATACCACTCACCCTTTAAAATGAACAAAGTAGTTCTATTTGTACTAACATTGGAAGCTGCATATGGTATGTTGATATACTGGAAAAGTAATTTAAGATACATGGGTAGTATAATTCCATTTGGGTTAAATCATTTATGTATGAAAACTGAGACATAACAGGTTCACGACAAGCAGTTAAGGGTGGTCACCTCTGGGGAGACCAGTGACAGGGACTGAGGCAAGAGGAGAGTAGTAAGAACCCGGACTTAGACTTTCTTGACACATTTCTGTACTCCTTGAGATTTCTTATATTCAAATTTTGAAAATCCACAAAAGATAGGAAAAAATACCTATTACCCAATGATACTATTGACATTTTGGAATAAAGGGGGAAAAAAATGAGTCCAGCAGAGTTAATTCAGTAGAAAATGTAGGTATATAAGACCGCACGAAGGTATGTGGGGGGAGAAGGGGCTGGCTTTGTTTCTGAGGTCCTTTGCTGTTTGATGCTCGGGAAGCCACGTAGCTTGTCTGTGGTCCCCTTAGGTTTTCTCCATTCTGCAGGTGGGGCTGACCTACTTCCATCGGGGGAACGGGCTAGAGAGAAAGAATGCCAAGAAAGGTTCCGCCTAAATGGGAAATGTTATTGTTGGAATGTCCATGAATGAATGTCGGAGTCCAGTGTCTCAGAGGGCCGCCGTTAAACGAGGAATACTCTTTGTAGAAGCTGAACTCTGAAGTAGGCACTGTGGTGGTGAGGAGTCGGGTGGGATAAAATAAATAAAACATGAAAGGCCATGTCACCAGTGTGGTAGAGGAGGGGTGTGTGCATGTGTGTCTGTGTGAGAGAGAGAAGCTTAGGGACATATATAAAACAATAAAGGAAAACATTTTAATGTAACATAATAAGCAGAATCCTGAAGTACTAAGGAGAAACTTGAAGTTTGAAGTAACTCGGAGCAATTAGATTTGGGAAGTGTGCAGAGATGCTTCCGAGGATACGAGGCGGTGCATATGCCTGTGTGGGGGTGGGGGATGGGTTGGGGGTTGTCGCGAAGGGGCATTGGGTAGCTTTGTTATCAAGTTCAAAGAGTTTCTAAAGGGAAAATAAAATTCCCATTTGACTCAGATGTGGTTCATTTTCTAAGGCAATGTCAAGAGGCGCAGGATCAAATCTAGCTTGACACCATCCAGTGCAGAACTCAGCAGTCTCTAGGAGCTGGAGCTGAGCTGCGGCTCGGCTAATGAGAAATCTCTGTCCGCTGCCAGCGCCTCAGGGCCCATCTCTTCCTCTTTGGCAGGCAGGATACAAAGAGAGCTCAAAGCAGCACAGGGGCCCAGAAGGTCACCCAGAGCATTCATTCTGCAAGCTCCCCACCAGGCCTTTCCAGAAGACAGACGAGCACGGTTTCACAGTTTTGCTAGAATCCGAGCCAACGGCTTCGTGCTTTGGCCTGGGGTAGCTTTTAATGAAACCTAAAGAATACTTCACACACAGCCCTACCATTGGCAGTGAGGAAGAGGAGGAGATGGGCCAAACACAGCTGAGCTGTATCCTCTCATTTATTTTCTGGGCGTGAAAGGAGCGATTGTAAAATTCAGATGAAACGAGAAGTTAAGATTCAGAGCTCCCAGCATAAACATTTGGGCCTGTTATTAAGTTCACTCTACCAGTAAGACACATTCAGACACACAATAAGCCTATTGTTCTGTTTGTGCATTTCAGTGGTTTGGCCCCTAGAACCCTCCAAATGGAAGTTAGGTTGGCTCCATTTTGTCCTTTATAGCTGCGGTCCCCAAGCCCCAGGCTGCAGACCGGTACAGGTCTGTGGCCTGTTAGGAACCAGGCCACACAGCAGGAGGTGAGTGGCAGGTGAGCAACCAAAGCCTCATCTGTATTTACAGCTGCTCCCCATCACTCGCATCACCGTCTGAGCTCCGCCTCCTGTCAGATCACCAGGTGCATTAGATTCTCACAGGAGCTCGAACCCCACTGTAAACTGCACGTGCGAGGGATCTAGGTTGCGGCTCCTTGTGAGAATCTAATGCCTGATGATCTGAGATGGAGCTGAGGCAGTGATGCTAGCACTGGGGAGTGGCTGCAAATACAGATTATCATTCGCAAAGACATTTGACTGCACAGAGACCATAATAAATCAATTGCTGCAGACTCATATCAAAACCCTATCAGTAAGTGGCAAGTGACAATGTAATAACAATAGAAACAAAGTACACAATAACTGCACTTGAATCATCCCAAAGCCATCTCCCCCCACTGGTCCATGTGAAAATTGTCTTCCATGAAACCGGTCCCTGGTGCCCAGAAGGTTGAGGACCGCTGTTTCATCATATGTTAAATATTTCTTGAACTGGTCGCCTTCTCTCCATCTCTACTGCCGCCGTTAATGAGTGCACAGTTTATCACAACAGCTTGGTATCTGATCTGTCCCCAGCTGTGCTCCCTGCAATCCATTCGTCACACTGTCAGAGTCTGCTTTCCAAACTCCAGCTGTTTGTCACTTCACAGCTCAGAGTCCCTCAGTGACATTTGAGGCCTTCTATCATGTCCCCACCGCCCACCTTCTTGGCTTACACCTCTGCCTGCTCTATATTATCTTCCAATTCCGTGCTACAGCTACCCAAGACTATTTGTGGTTCATCAAAAATGCAAACCTCTGTCTTGTCTTTGAGCCCAGAATACCTTTATTGCTAATTACTGTTTGTCTTAAGACACAGCTATGCCAAGTGTCACCTCTAGGAAGTGCTCCCTAACCGCCTCTGTGTTTCCCCACACCCTGGAGGCACATGAGGTTTACTTCCATCCCAGCATCTGCACGCTATCCTAACTGGCTAGTTAGTGGTCAGTCTGTCTCCCTCCTTCGCCTGAAAACACCTTAAAGGTAAAACTCATGTAGTTCTATGCATTGCATCTTGCAGAGTGCCTGGCACATAGTTGGTGCCCTGTGAATGTGTGATAGGAAAGAATGAATATATATCTTTGTTTCTCTCTCCCCAGTTTGTGAACATGTGTATGTGGTTCTTTGTTGTGCTTGGTAGGACATGAATCAAGTTATACTCAGCCCACTGTGTTCTCAGAAACATGGTGAGGATGATTAGATAAATGCTGTTAGGGTCATATATATAAGTGAGTTGAAGACTCTTGCCACTCATCCCACACAGCGTTATTTAAGTGGCTGCCCACTGGGTCTCCCTAGTGTGTTCCTGAATTAAAGCTCCTCTGTTGTTCCAGGTCAGCTGTTGCCAGCAAACCGCAATACACCGAGTCCCATCGATCCTGACACCATCCAGGTCCCGGTGGGTTATGAGCCAGACCCGGCAGATCTCGCCCTCTCCAGCATCCCTGGCCAGGAAATGTTTGACCCTCGTAAACGCAAGTTCTCCGAGGAAGAACTGAAGCCACAACCCATGATTAAGAAAGCTCGCAAAGTCTTCATCCCTGATGATCTGAAGGTAAATTGGAACTGGTAATCAGGCTTTGGGCAAATGGAGAGTGGGCTGGAGAAGGAAATTGAAAGGGTGACCCCGGGAAGAGCACAGAAGCTAATGCATGAAGCACTTGTGATTTCTGACCCTGTTCTTGGCATGTGACTTCTAGGCAAGTCGCTTCCTCTCTGGGTGTCTTCTGAAATATGCTTTTGTGTCTTGATACTGAACAGAAATAAGGAGAAGTAGTAAAATGTGGGAGTGATTTTAAGCCCATGAAGGAAGCAAACTTGCTACTGTCTGCAAGGAAACACACAAAAGCCTAATAAAATACAGTCAGAATCTTTCCAGATTGGAAAGAGAAAGAAAATTATTTGGAAAAGGGCATCTGGACTTCCAAGGGTTACCTTCCTTTTGGGAATTGGTTGATAATTAGCTGCTGCCATTTCCCTTTAGACTTCAGGGAATCACAGCCGGAGTCAGGACCTCCTCCAGATTGCAAACCTTGGATGACTGGGGTGGGGGTTTGTGAAGGAAGCTGGTGGGTTCACTGACTCTGTTTATATCACTTCATGTCTCAAGTAATGACCACTTGAGTATCTCAACAAAAGTTTAATTCTCAATTGGTTTTCTCCGCTATGTGGAAGGGACACATTATTTATAAAGGGAACTAGATTTACCTTGGGATGTCAAATATTAATACAACTTAAAATTAATCTGACACATGATACCTTAAAGTAGAATTTTTTCCAGAATTATGCCATGTCTTCAAAGATGAAAATAGAGCCATCTTTGGCTATTGCTTAGGACTTTTTGTGTTTATGGTTCTTTCCAATCACACAGACAATAGAGATATGATTAAATGTAGTCAAGGCATTGGAACCAGGTATTATTGGCCCTTTTCTAACATCTGACCCCCAATTCTCAAACCTAAGTATGGTTCCTGTGTAGAGACACTCCCTAGGTAGGGAAATGGGAGATGGAGACATTACCTGAACTGATTTAGACCAGTTCTCATGCATTTCCTATGTAGAAGGAGCTCCAAAGGCAGAAGTACCTGGCAGATTTAAATCACTGCTGTCATCCACATACCTGAGATTGCCTTAATTAATGTAGAATGGGAAAATGGCAGGGCTGAAAGGGACCTTAGAGATTCATTAGTCCAAAGTTATCGTCTTGGGGTTGAAGAAATGGAGAAGCAGAAAGGTAAACTAAGGTGAACTCTACCTGTTAGAAGAAGGCCTAGCCTGGCTCCCAGGTTGTTCAGCTTCCAGAAAGGTCATGGCAGCATGTCAGCCCTGAGAAGGGTTATAACAGGGGCCCTTTGGTGACAAATCAGTAGCTGTCACCGTGAGAATCAAAAAAGAAATATGCATGGTAAAAACACCAGAACATCTAAACTTGTCAAGGCGTTGTGGTTAGACTGAGATGAGCAAGAAAGTGGCACCATGGGTGCAGGTCCGGGGCAGTTAGGTACCTTCCTTCACTTGGTTGCTTTTCCTACTCTTGAGTTCTGAATGATCCAATTCTTTTTGTATTTTAGAGGCTCCTCTCTTAAACTAAACCAGGGAGCCTATTCAGTGTGGACTTCCTCTTCAGTGCAGGGTAGTTTGAAAGGATGTTGCTGAGCAGTAGATAGAACTTCCAGCCAGACCTTCACAGAGTCTCCACGTTTACCTGTTCAAAGCAAAGGGCAAGATTACTTAATAACCCAGGTAACCATGGCAACAAAGAGGCCACGCAAAAACCATCTGTGCTGGAACTATACATGATACTGCTGTCGTGGCCAGGCCTGCCCTTGTCACATGGTGGATGAGGAATGGGCAGGAACATTTCTCCTGCCGAGTGTCCTTGGATTTTTTTTTCAGTTGTAAGTGAAGGCTCAAGCCACAGACTGGGAGCTGGTGTGAAGCAGGAAGCAGAGCTGAACCATGTCTCTCCCTCTGGCTGAGCTAGGGGTGGGTGGGAGAGAAGGTGTCTGTGGCCCCCCGCATTGGACGAGCAAACCGATTCAATGAAATGGCCGCCACAAAGCATGGTCTTCCCTGCAGCTGCCGGAGCTTCCCCTCTAGAGCTGGTCCTTCAGGTTAGCGTGCATCCCCTGGGAGAGTTAGGGGATGGCATGCTGGGATTCCTAGCCAAAAACCAGTTTAACCACCTTGATTTCTTAATACTTTTAAGGGTCCATTCATTCACTCGACAATTATTTTTCAAATGCTAGTGTGTGCCAAGCCCTGTATCAGGGGCCGGGGCTACCAAGGTGAGCCAGTACCAACAGCCCTGGTGGAACTTGCAATCTGGTGAGAAAGAGGGAGGGTGGACCTGTCAGGAAGGGCAGGGCTGCGTGGGTGCTTGCTGGGTGGGGGTAACTGGGGAGCCAGATGGCATCAGCACCGGGGAGACAGAGGGCAAGGGGGCAGGGGGTGAAGGGCCAAATGTATCAGCCCTACTTGAGATGCTGTTTCCCCTGCCCCCAAGCATTCTGTGTGACAAAGGGAGCGAGGCTGGTTTTCCTAGTCCAGGGCACTCCTCCTGCCATCATCCCTGCCTTCTGCATCCTCTGCTGTACCCCTGTTCCCAGCTCCCCTCCCACCTGGGAGGTTTGTTTTGCGTTCCACACTTCTGCTGGCTCATCTGCATGTGTGGACAGGTGAGGCTAGGAAACAAAAGCACTTGAAAAGTGAGAAGAGCTCTAAGTAAGAGATGGAGAAATCAGTTGTTACCCTGAGGTCAGCTGGGACTCTCTGGTCCTTAAGACCTGGTTAGTATTGTCCCAGGCCACCTAGTCTGTGGCCTGTGGTGGGACCCCCAGTCCCTCCCCCACCACGTATGCACAGTTTCTCCAGTTTCCCAGGGGCGGGTTCTCATGTCCTTCTTCATCTCCTGGGCTCCTCTTCCCCTGTGTGCAGGTTCTAAGTCAGCCCCTCTTTGGCATGTTCTTGGATTCCACACTCCTGCGCACACTGATGCGTATAATAGATTTACTGACACTATGGAGGGAGGAAGTGGAATTGGGGCTTCCATCAAATTAACACTAACAACCTGCATCAGAACTGGAGGCTTCTCTGCTGTTGTTAATATGCCTTTGGGTCCCCTCACCTTTGACCTGACATCATTGACTCTCCTGGCTCCTCCCAGCCTCTCCCCTTCCTTCCGCTTCCCTGCTCCCTTTCAGAAGCACAAACAACAAATTCTACCAACAGCCTTCGCACGCTTGCCCAAGCTTGCTTATCCAAGTGTTCTTCAAAGGACAGCCTCCTCCCTTAGAAGAATTTTGAAACCAGCTATTATGAAGATCATTTTTTTTCACCCTGGTACACATTATGAAATGTACAGAAAGCTGGGGGTGCTTTATTTAAGATGACAGCACCAACTTGTGAAGGGCAGACAGGAGGTGCCTGCACACACTTTCTATCCCACACTGGCTGTCTCTCTGCAGGGCAAATGTCTGTTGAGAGTAATAGGCAGGTCTGGGGTGGACCACTGACCTTGGACCTTCCTTGCAGCCTTGGCCTCAATCCATGTGACTCCTCCAATGCCAGCTGCCCCTTAGAACCCTGGCAGGCGGTAAGGACTGGCCTCACCCACTTACTCTGGGTGGCATGTAACTGCAGGTATTAGGACTGAAGGATTTGCTGTAGCAAGTTGTTGAAAAAAAAAAAAAGGGAGTTGCCACATTCATTAGGTGGCACTGTCAATGAATTGGGAAGGTCTAAAACAAGACTCGTGTATCTCAGTCCTCCTGGGAAGCTTTTCCTCTCTGTTGGTCAGGGGCGGAAGGGATGGAGGAGAAAGGAAGGATTGCTTTCACAGTGACCACAGTGAAATACTGCTCAGGCTAATGAAAGCCTAGAGAACAGTTCAACAGGAAATTAGAGTGAATTATTTAAACGCTAGCCACCAATAGGAGTACCTTGATTAGTGGCTGGTTTGAAGGGTTTTTTTTTTTTTTAATTTGTATTTTTAATTACCAAAGTGTACATGGTATACTTTATTATATACCATTCTAATAGTTATATAGACTATTTATATAGTCTATATATAATATTATATAACATTCTAATAGTTCAGAAGGATATAAAATAAAAGGTGAGAGGTCCTACCTCTCTCCTTTCCCTCTCTCCTCCAATCCCTCTTTTAAACATGCCACTTTTATAGCTTGGTATAAATACTTATGGGCCTCTTTCTATGAATATATAATATTGTGATTTTTTAATTAGACTGGGATGAGACCATACATATTTATCTGCAAATTGCCATTGTTTCCACCCGCATCGTGGCATATCATGAACATCTTTGTGGTTCTGCTGGGTCCTTATTTTTAACAGCTACAGAGTATCCCTTTGTGTGACTGTATCGTAATGTAGTTATTAACTCTCCTACATATAATTAGTTTTTCCCATTTTTTTCTATTACAAACAGTGTTGCAGGAAACATTTTGTGCCCGTGTCTGTGTGCACCTGTATGAAGAAGACTGCTGTGCGATGCGATCCTAGAAGTAGAGTTGCCAGATCAGTAGTAATGCATTTAAACAGCTGATAGATTATTGCCAAATGGCCTTCCAAAAATATTGTACCAACTTACATCAGAAAAAAGCATATGAGTGCCCATAGAAGAAAAAGTTTCTTAAAATATAATTTTCAGCAAAAGTAGAAGAGAAAGTTGGAATGTATTTTAAGGAGTGGGGCGAGCCTCTTGCTTTCCTTCATTCAGCCTGTGGTCTCTGCCTTGTTGGGCACATACTCTGCTGAGCAGAGAGTAGGGACCTGCTGGGACGGGCCGGTCCTCGCGCCAGGAAGGAAGCCACGGCTCGTGGACCATTCTCTCTGACATGCAGAAGCTGTAAAGGAAGGATACGCAGTTAAGAAACCTAGGCTGGTGCCTCAGCACAACCCTGAAGGCTGCCAGCACCCTGGCTGACACTGGGCTTTGCTGACATCTAATATCTTGTTTCTTTTTCCTTCTGTAACTAATGAGCAGGATGACAAGTACTGGGCAAGGCGCAGAAAGAACAACATGGCGGCCAAGCGCTCCCGCGACGCCCGGCGGCTGAAGGAGAATCAGATTGCCATCCGGGCTTCGTTCCTTGAGAAGGAGAACTCGGCCCTCCGCCAGGAGGTGGCTGACTTGAGGAAGGAGCTGGGCAAATGCAAGAACATACTTGCCAAGTATGAGGCCAGGCATGGGCCCCTGTAGGATGGCATTTTTGTGGGCTGGCTTTTGAATAGATGGACAGTTTGTTTCCTGTCTGATAGCACCACACCCAAACCAACCTTTCTGACATCAGCACTTTACCAGAGGCATAAACACAACTGACTCCCATTTTGGTGTACATCTGTGTGTGTGCGCGTGTGTGTGTGTGTGTGTGTGTATGTGTGTGCTTGTGCTCATGTGTGTGGTCAGCAACATGTGTGTGTGTGCGTGCGTGTTCCTTTGCACTTGCCATTTTAAGATAGCCCTCTCATCGTCTTTTAGTTCCAAAAAAGAAAGGTGCCATGTTTTTACTAGACTTTGGAGCCCTCGCGTGGGGTTCCCGCCCTCACCCTTCTTCTCCACTCCTGCCCTTTCCGCGTTGCTCCGTGTTCGAGCTTACCTACTCCTCCAGGACTCTCTGCTCGGATTCACTAAGAAGGGCCCTGCTTACACAGTGGATCTCAGTTTTTAAGAGTACAAGCTCTTGTTTCTGTTTAATCTGTAAGTTACCATGCTAATAAGGTGCACAAACTAACTTAGCACTACACTGCAGCTCTCTTCCTTTATAGGTTGCTTTCTTCTTCTTTTCAGTTTTGGTGATAATTGTCTTCAAATTTAAAGTGCTGTTTAGATTTATTAGATCCCATATTTACTTACTGCTATCGACTAAGTTTCCTTTTCAATTCTACCAACCCCGGATATGAAAGAGTACTATTATAGAACACAGAGTGTGTTTTTGCACTGTCTATACCTAAAGCAATAATCCTATTGTACGCTAGAGCATGCTGCCTGAGTATTACTAGTGGACGTAGGATATTTTCCCTACCTAAGAATTTCACTGTCTTTTAAAAAACAAAGTTAAAGTAATGCATTTGAGCATGACCAGAACATCCCTAGGACAAGGAAGCAGAGGGAAACGGGAGGCCTAAGAATGAGGGGTTAATTTATCAGTACATGAGCCAAAAAATGCATCTTGGACTAGCCTTTGACATTGATATGTTTGGTTTTGTTGTCTCCCCTCTCCCACCCCCCCATCCCACCCCCACTTTTCTAGTTAACTTTTTCCATATCCCTCTTGATATTCAAAACAATTCAATTACTTAAGATTCAGTTTTCCCATTTTGTTGGTAATACATATATTTTTGTGAATTATACTTTGCTGTTTTTCAAAAAGCAGTTAATTAAGTTAAGTTGCTGTTTTTGTAAGACCCTTTCTCCTAGTGGTGTCATTTTTGAATGCCTCATAAATTAATGATTCTGGAGCTTATGTTTCTTATTCTCTGTTTGCTTTTGAACGTATGTGCTCTTATAAAGTGGACTTCTGAAAAATGAATGTAAAAGACACTGGTGTATCTCAGAAGGGGATGGTGTTGTCACAAACTGTGGTTTAATCCAATTAATTTAAATGTTTACTATAGACCAAAAGGAGAGATTATTAAATTGTTTAATGTTTATATACAGAGTAATTATAGGAAGTTCTTTTTTGTACAGTATTTTTCAGATATAAATACTGACAATGTATTTTGGAAGACATATATTATATATACAAAAGAAAAAAAGGAGAACTATTCCATGTTTTAAAATTATATAGCAAAGATATATATTCACCAATGTTGTACAGAGAAGCAGTGCTTGGGGGTTTTTGACGTGTTTAATATTTTAAGCCTATCACTGACACATCAGCATGTTTTCTGCTTTAAATTAAAATTTTATGACAGTATCGAAGTTTGCCATGACGCATCCTGCTCCGAAATACATAAGGAGCTCTCTCGTTTCTTATTAGGGCCTTCAGAAAGAAGTCAGCGAAAATCACCCAAAAGCACAAAATGGATTTTAGTCAAATATTTATTGGATGATACAGTGTTTTTTAGGAAAAGCATCTGCCACAAAAATGTTCACTTCAAAATTCTGAGTTCCTGGAATGGAGCGTCACTGCCAGTGCCCCAAACAGTTCTGTTCCGGTCTGGGGGCCCGTGCGTCCTACGCAGTGTGAGGTTGATGTCGGTGCTATGTGTGTGGTTCGTGATTCGATAGGCGTTTTGACTTTAAAGATGATTGTTCCTTTGTTTCATTAAGTTGTATAACGTCAAGAGATTCCGCTATTACCGCAAAGAGACATTTTGTGCTAGATTAAAATACCCTTTCCTCAATGGAATTTTCTAGTTTCCTGCCTCCAGAGTATCTAATTCTTTAATGAGCTGGTGGTGTCCTTGTCAATCCGTCAGCAGGGCTTCTCTCATAGCCTTGGGAAACTCGACCAGTAGGATATTCCTCCGAGGAATCCATTTTTTTTTTCCCAAGCTACAGACAATGACAGGAGATGGGAGAGTGCTAGAATTGAAATACATTGTTCAAGTGAATAACTCACAAAGTAAACAAACCCTTTGGCAATCTTAAGCAGAACCGAAGAAGAGATACTCAGTAAGAGACACAAGTGGACGTAGAGTTGGCCGTTTTGCAGGCAAAGAGGCTAATTGCAGAGTTGTTAAATGCCAGTAGTCATTAAAACAAAATCATCATATCTTTCCTTGGAGAAGTGTTGAAGGATTGTACCGTGGACCATCCAAAGTTATGGCAGTATCAAATGGTAGCTGAAAAAAAAAAAAACAACTATATTTGAGCACTGGTCTTTCTTGGAATTAGATGTTTATATCAAATGAGTATCACAAATGTTTTCTGCAGAAGAAATAAAAAGATCATAAAAAAACTTATTCTTTTGTGTGCCAGGAGAGGTTTCAGAAACCTACCTCGTCTTAAATATTTAAACACTTTGGAGTCTGTACAGGTGCCTTATATGTAGGTCATTCTCATGACACACACACGTGAACACTCAACTCCTGGACCAGCTGCCGGTGTGTCCAGGGATGTTAACTAGGAAATGAGGCAGATCTGCTCAGTGGAGTGGGAAGCTGTGGCCTGACTCGGAGTGACGTGGGTCAACCCAGGTCAAATGAGTGCCTGCAGACTGCAGCTATTATAAGAGTCCTATTGTCATTTTTCACCTTTTTATCCTAAGCATCTCCTAGAGATTAATTATTTGGCTATTAAAAAATGAATCCAAGTCATATCACGCTGACATCATTTAGACATGATTTGGAATGAGCAGCATAGGACACCCTGGTTGGGTCACATTGTTGTTTCTTTTGACTAGACTTGGCAAAGGCAAAAATTGACCAGCATCTCTTTCTGTGGGTACTACCTTGGAGAGGGAGGTAGGGGTTAGGAAGGGGATGATCCCTTCTTCCTCTTGAGAAAGTGGCCACTATGGACCATACAAAAGCCACAGTAGGTCAGATTGTGATAGGCCTTTTGTCTTCAAATACAACAGGCCTCCGTGGATCCCTCTCTCCAAACAGAAGGACCGTTTGTTTGAGGAGAGTGCAGATGGAATTCTGACACTGGGTGGGTGGGAAGCTGTAGTAGATCACCCAGGGATTCCTTCTAGCCCACTGGTTTTGGGGGAGGACTCAGTAATTCAAAATGTATAATATATCCAGAAGGTCTAGGTCTGTTTTCAGAAGAGTCAAGAAGAATTGTAAGTGGTGCCCTCCCCTGTGCCCCAGGGTGAAACAACAGACATTCTATAAAATGCCAAATTATGCTTTGCCTTTTCTAATAATTCATCCAATATTCCCTTAATGTTCCTTTTAGGAAAACTCAGACTTTATCATAGTTAATTGGACCAATCCCAAGGCAGGCAGACTTGGCCCGCTCGTCTGTGCGTGGTAGGTGGAGACCTGGATTTAACACTGGGGGCAGCACCTGCAGGTGCCTACGGCTGGGAATTCTGCCCTCCACGTGGTGGACACCTTCTGCCCCAGTCTGTTTCACTTCCTACTGAGGGCTCCTAGGTACCCCCCACTGGTGAGGCCAAGATCTCCTCCAGGGTTTTTCTGCTATTAATAATGTCATTTAAAAAAACGAGCAAAGCCTTATTTGAATCGGATTTAGCAACTAAAGTCAATATGTTTTGCAGGGGGCCAAATGTGTGTACAGGAGTGTGTGTGTGCATGAATATTTAGGTTGACATAAAATCGTTAATTTTTGAGCACCTTACCAAACATAACAATAATCTATTATCCTTTTGGCAACACCACAAAGATCGCATCTGTTAAACAGGTACACGTTGACATGAGGTTAGTTTAATTGTACACCATGATACTGGTGGTATTTATGCTATTAAGTCCAAACCTTTATCTGTCTGTGATTCTTAATGTTTAATAAACTTTGAATTTTTTTCCTTTCTTTCATGTATTTTTGTTAACAGCTAGCAATTGGATTATGTTCACACCTCAACCCAGAGACCATTTACAGAGGTTAATTACATAGATGATAAAATGATACTGCTATATAATTAGCAATAAATTAACACTTATTGAGTACTTATTGTGCCAGACACTGTACTAAACACTTACATGGAATATTTTATTTAATCCCATATCAACCCTATGAGGTAGGAACAACTGTCAGCCCCATTTACAGAGGAGAAAATTAAAGGTGGGGGGGGTTACGTAGCTTATCTAACCTTACATATAGGTATAATAGAAGTGGCTAAGATGAATTCTGATCCACTGAATGGACA
Organism: Lemur catta; assembly: GCF_020740605.2. Classification (NCBI taxonomy): domain Eukaryota; kingdom Metazoa; phylum Chordata; class Mammalia; order Primates; family Lemuridae; genus Lemur; species Lemur catta. Next base: position 30,683,234 of record NC_059142.1, on the reverse strand, counting down.
TCATTTAGAAGGGTTATTCCCAAAAGCCAGTCCAGAGACTCTTTTCTTGTTGGATATATAAAAATCATACGGGAACATATTATAGGAGTAGAGATCCAGGATTCTGAATCGGTAGATCTGGGATGGAGCCCAGAAATCTGAATTTTTAAATGATCCAGCTAACTCCCATGTGCAGCCAAGTAATTGCAGTCAAGGATTTACAGACTTGGCACTAAAAATTTGAGTTCATGACCCTTGGGGGACCCAGGTAGAAGCTTCAGAGAATTCATAATTACCTGAGATTGTTTGCAAATTTTTTTGCGTACAAACACATATTTATTTTGCTGTCTGGAAGACTCATAGCCTTTCCCCCCACTCCCCTAGAGGAATCTGTGATGCAAGATGGAATAAAACTCCTGATTGATAAGAAGGCTGATGCAGAGCAGTGGTTCCAGCCCAGGCAGCCTGGTAGAGTCACCTGGGGAGTGTAGAACACTGGCACTATGTGGGCTGCAGCCCAGGCCAAGGGACTCAGCATCTCTGGCATAGTGAGAAGGCAGCTCCGTGGTGAGGAAGCACAATTCTGGATTCAAATCAGTCACCTAGCAGGTGTGTGACCTTGAGCAGCTTCTAAACATTTTGAGAGATGTGGGGAGAACCAATAACAAATGCATAGTCCCTGGCACATCACAAGCCCTTGATGGATAACTGCGTGGGGGCCAGGGAAATGGAATGTATTCCTTGAGCACTTTTTCCAATTCAATATTTCAGACCATTTGTTCCCTCAAAGAGGACAGGAAACAATTCCTCTGCTCATAGGATGGAGCAGGGTGGCTGATGGTGTGAGAATAAGTGATACCCTTTCATGGTCTGATTCACTAGCAGATCATAAACTAGCACCAGCTTTGTGCACCAGGTCAATGGGTAGCCATCACTTGGTGGCACCTTCTAATTTAGATTAAGCAGTTATAAGTTAGGGTTTGGCTCTATTTTCATCATCAAACCCTTTTCTCAAAGGAATAGGCATAGAGACCTTAGCTTAAGATCCTTTGGTGGCAACTGATTATATATTTGTAGCTTAAGATTCTTTTGGGGCAGCTGATTGTATATTTGGCATCTTCCAAATCTCTTAGAGGAAATAACTTCATGCCTGGAGAGCATTTGGACTCCAAGATGGCAGAAACTGACATAAAGCCATATGACATAGACTCCCAGTCACATGTGAGCCCTCAGACTCTGGGGGCCTGTCACATGCTGCCTATGCATGGTGGCTCTTCCATCCACATTTAAAACCTAACTAACCACCCAACCAACAATCCCTTCTCTTCAAAGCATATGAATTCAATTCCCTCTTTGAAAGTCATTGGCTTAGAAGTCTCTTTGGACGTCTTTAGCCAGGAACTAGGTGAGAATTATTGAAATCTCGCCTTTGTGGTCAGGAAATGGCTTCTTGGTAATAAATCAAAAGGACTTTTTAGAGGAGAAAGGTCCAATCAAAGGTGGTAAGTATCCTCTGCCTCTCTGATCTTTAAGTCAGTAAAAACTTCGGTCCGAAGCCCCCGTCTCTGATGACTTTTCATTCTGCAAAGCCTGGCGCGGAACAGTGTGAAGAGCTAAGAGTTACTGAGTCTTAAACCTGTACCTTCCACATCTATTTAATCCTCACACTACAAAATCGGTGCTATCATTGTCCCTGTTTTGTGGGTGAAGAAGCAGGCTTGTGGAAATTAAGTCATCAGAATTTAAACCTAGACCAAAGCCTGACTCCAGCGTTTGACAGGGGTAGGAAGCATGTCAGACATTTACCAAACCCACTCTCTTTCCTTCTGGACATTCATCTAGACCACCTTGTCCAGCCTCCCTTGCATTTAGTGTGGCCATGCAACCAAATTCTGTCCAGTGGGCTATAAGCAGTAGTCACCATGGTGCCACTTCCATGACGGGCCTATAAACATTGCCACCTGCTGCAAGGTGGGGAAGACAGAGACTAAGAAGGAAGGGACCCAGGTCCCTGAGTCACTGAACTGTTACATAGGGGAAGACAACACTTCTCTGTGTCAAACCGCTGAAATCCTGGAGTTGATTGTTGCAGTGGCCAGCCTGCCCTGATATAGGAGCCGCCTTCTGAGGCCCAGGGTCTTTATTGGAGGTCTTGACATCTTTGCCAGGCTGTGGCTCCTGGTTGGAATCCAGTTCATCATCTCTCACATATGTGACTTTGAGGTTTGCCTACCCTCTGAACAGACCCCCACCCTGGTTCTGCTCAGTCTGCTGGGTTGGACTTTCAGAATATCACCGCCTACATTGTGTTTCAGTTCGTCCAGCATTTGAACACCACCTGGAGCTGTCCCGCTGTGCTCAAGGGAACCAGCCTCTATGTCCCAATCGGCTTCCCTACTCTTCATCCTCTCCCTAGGTCAAAGTCTCTCCCTGGCCACTCAGCCCCCCCTCCATCCCCAACCCCAGATATTCAGATACTAACCTAGAGATGAGGCCTACAATTTTTCAGAGCACAGGTCTTCCAATTTTTTGCTCACATACTCCCTGAAATTCTTTTTAAACCATGAACTCACATTGTACATTACAAAGTTGACATCTAAAATTTTTCATCACGTTTGAATAGTTACAAAGGATGTAAGAACTGCTCTAAGTATTGGCATTTAAAAATAAACTATGACATGACTCTTTTTAATACATCCAATGAACTATAAAAGCCTGAATGATTTGATACCTACCAACATCCATCTGCAAAATGCAGTTGGAATTTGTACATCACTTTTCTTTCTCCTCAAAACCGTTATTTCCATTCTATGTTCCCTCCCTCAATTTGTTTATCATGTAATATATTTTAATGCTTCAAAGTCTTACATGGCCCCTCCATCATATTTCTCAGTCATAAAACAATATCTATAGGCTGAGATGGTTAGTTTTATTTTCTCTGAACATAAGGCTCATAAAGTTTAAAAATTTTTTCTTTAGGTGTACCTTTCTTTATGGTTACCTTTATTACTAGTATACAAACATTAGAAACCATATGTGTATATTAAACTTTTTATAAATAATTATTGTGCTTAAAAAACAAAACTTTAACAGAACTGTGAATCTAGGAGGATTATGGGGGTGGTTGTGGAATCTTAATAAAAAATACCAAAAAACAAACAAAGAAAAAGACTTCACAGACAGCAAACTTTCTCATTGTCCCTTTGTGGGGTGCCCCAGACATTTTTTACATCTGGAACTGGAGCCCAGAACCGTAGTAAGATTTAGTATGGATGGGAAGTAAGCCTGCCTTTTGTAAAGCAGGTGAAATATGATTGAAAAGGGGGAAGAAAGGAAAAATCAGCCAGCCTGAGGCCTCACCAAAAAACACTTGCTAAGGCAGGTCAATTTTAAGAAAAAATACATGTAGAAGTTGAGGATCTAGAAATCTCCTTAAAATTTGCCTGTGCAAACATATCCCTTGAATGTACTTTGTGCACCAGCAGATGTGTGCCTCTCTGGCCTAAAGCAGGGCATGAGAGTGGGGTGGATGGGGGTGGACGAAGCAGGAAGGTCACATGTCCAGGTCTGACATTTTTGAAGGGCCTCAAATTAGGATGTGCGATTTGTCTCCAAATGAATTACATTCCTAGAGATAGAATGACAATTTTTTTTATAACTTCTTTGGGCATTTTTTCATCTTTTGAAATGTCTCTTCAAGCCTGTAGAATAGAACTGACCCCAAGCCTTCCTTAAAGCTTTCATGGGGAGCGGGGGACAGGGTGTGTGGATCTGGGGAGGGCCCAGAAGGAAGGTGATGGTTGAGCTGAGTGAGGATGAGCAGGAGCTTGTCAGGAAGAGACGGGGAGGGACATTCCAGGTGGTGGCACAGAGGTGAGAGAGAACAGAACATTCCCATGGGTGACAGCATGGTTGGCTATGTGCCAACCATGGTATGGGGGCCGGGGGTGGAAAAAGAACTGGCCAGACTACCAATGTCTTTGCACACTGCTCTAAGGCCTTTGGACTTTATCTTGACCCAGGAGAATGACATAAACAGATTCCTATATTAGAAAGGTTATACTGGCAGCTACATGGAGATGGATTGCAAGGAATTAAGAAGAGTTGGAGAGTCTTGGAATAAGTCTCCAGGGGTGAGATGGATGGATAGATTCAAGAGCTATTTAGGGAGGCTGAATCCACAGGGTTTGGTAGAAGGGGTGAAGGACAGCTCTAAGGTTTCATTTACACAATCTCAGTTGATCCCTGCTTCACAGAGAGGGATGCACAGAAGAACCGTCTGAGGAGACTGTAAAAACACCCGTGCTGGCACCACCCCGACACTTGCTGACCTTGCAGCCTCTGGTGTGGAATACCAGCCTGTTTTCTTCAGAAAGCTCTCCCAGCTTATTCTACTCCACACCCCCCTGGTTGAGAGGGATGTGGGTCAGGGATTGTAGGCTTCACCGTTCAGTTAAAGAAACTAAAGCTCAAAGAGTTCTGAAATCAGAATTTCTGGAGCAGAGCATGCAACTAGGAAATGGTGATGCTGGGATTTGAGCCCAAGTGTTTTGGATGCCAAGCCCCTTCCTGTTCCAGATATGTTGATCCTTGCCCACCTGCCTTCTCCCCCTTCCTGCTCACCCATCTGTCCCATATATTCTTTCATGTGGCTGATGTGTTCATACCTTATGAGACTCACCTCCATCCACAGCTGCCTGAACCAGGAGGGACACCCAGCCCCAGAGGAGCTGCTCCATTGGATCGGGTGGGAATTTGATCTGAGACAGTGACTCTCAAACTTTGCTGCTCATTAGAATCACTTGAGAAACTTATAAATCATGAATCCCAGGACATACTTACAACCAATTGGATCAAAACGGAGGGGAGTGGAACCCAGGCATCAGTAGTTTAAAATTTTCCCCAGGTGATTCCAATTGCAGCTTATACACTTGTGATCTCAGTTTTTGCTACTTCAAATGTGGTCCGCAGTTCAGGAACAGCAACAGCACCTGGGAGCTTTGTAGAAAGATAGGATTGGCCGGGCGTAGTGGCTCACGCCTGTAATCCTAACTCTCTGGGTGGCCGAGGCAGGAGGATAGATTGAGGTCAGGAGTTCGAGACCAGCCTGAGCAAGAGCAAGACCCTGTCTCTCCAAAAAAATAGAAAAACTAGCCAGGTGTGGTGGTGTGTGCCTGTGGTCCCAGCTACTTGGGAAACTGAGGCAGGAGGATCATTTGAGCTCACAAGTTTCAGGCTGCAGTGAGCTTTGACGACACCATGGCACTCAAGCCCAGATGACAGAGTAATAACTCTGTCTCAAAAGAAACAAACAAACAAAAAAAGATTGTAATTCAGGAGTCTGGGATAGGACCTAAGAAACAAGTCTTAGAGAATCTCTCATCTACTACCCTAATTTTAAAATGAGAAATCAAATAGTTGCTGGTGGAGACTGGATTCCATCCTAGGTTTGCAACTCCCCTGTCTAATGCTCACACTGTACCATCAATCTTGCCCTTACCAATCATCATCACATCTTTATCTTCTACCCCCAAGGTAAATTGGTAGTGAAAGCTTCACGGATCTTTGTACACCATAATCACCACTAATTTCCAAAAGCCATCCCAAATTTGCATATATTCAAGTAAAACCAGGGTGCTTGCTTTGCTAACGAGGCTTCCAATTCTAGCAGCACCCTCTACACCTGAAATAGATCGCAGCCCTTGAGCCACGTCTATGCAGAAATTCTGAAGCTTCTGCGGAAGCGAGTCCCAGGATATAAAAGACTGAAAGTGTCTGTTAGCTGAACATTCAGTCCCCAGCCCATTGGGAGTTGTGGGATTTTCCTTGGAAGTGGATAGGATGGACTTCCAGGGTGAGTCACAAAGCCCAGCTACAAGCCAGGTTTCTTCCACGGTAATCCGTTCCGTCCATCCTCTTGACAGCATCCTGCGACTTGGGAAGGGGAAGAGAGGAAGGAAAGAAAGGAGAGGGCCTCCTCATGAACCTCTCCCATGAAGAGGGTGCTCTCCGGGAAGGAAAATGACTCCAGCCCGTGTGGGAGGGATCCTGCCACGTCTGGGGGCCACCGCACGGCCAGCATTCCTCCGTCTGCTTTGCATTTGGGCCCTTTTGGCAGCCCTAGGAGGTACTCAGGTTGGTAAAATACACAAGAAAACAGCTTCGGTGAAGGCAAACCTCACCCGGGTCAGAGGGGGGCGGGGAGGTCTGTGCTGCAGAGTGTTGTGCCATCCCTGTGTCCCCAAGGGGGTGTTGTGCTCTTTGGGCTGGGAAGAGCTCACAGGAGCCTCCGCGATCCCCTGCAAACATACCCCAACGCCTCAGCTGTAATTCATTAATTTTGAATACATTTTTTACAATGCCTCTGACAGTTTGCTGACTCCCCAGCCTGCACCCTGGTGCTTCTCCACCCACTCCCTGTGAGACGGAAGCCTGTGATCTGCGGGAGACAGCGATTTGGGGGTGCTGAGCGGATGGCATCTGAGACAGCGCTTTCCCGAGACGAACCCCCCTCACCTGTAACCTCAGTCTCCTCTTCCTAACTTTCCTGTTCATAGCTTTGAAGCCGGAAAATGTGCGTCCTTTGTCAAGGCCGCTGTGATGGTCCCGAGACACCCCTCGCTGCTCCGGCCCATCCACCGCCTCCTCGGGCAGCATCGCCGGACCCCCTTCACCTCCTCCCGGGCCCCCGAACCCCCGCCGCCGCCTCCCTAGAACTACAGAGGGAAGCAGACACACAGAAAAGCTTCATGAAAAGGAGCCCTTGGAAGACCAAAGCGCCTTTCTTTCCTTTGAATGAAGATGAAACTCAGAAATAGAGGAAAAGTAATTTAAAAGAGGAGACAGAGGCAGGAGGGGGTGGGGCGGTGAGCAGAAAGGAGATGAGACTTCCCTGGGTCCCACCGTGCCCAGTGGGAACCTTGGGTTTGAGCTATTTGTGTGCTGGAGTCATTCTGCCTCTCAGTCTCTCTCTCATTCTTCCCCCTTCCCTTCCTCTCTCCCTTCTCTCTCTCTCTCTCCCCTTCTTCTCTCTGCTGCCTCCTTCTCTTCTTGCTTTTCTCCCATGCCTTGTGTGTGTGTGCTGGGGGCGGGATGTGAGTGGGTGGACATGGACGAGAGGTGGGGATGACCATAGGGAAGCAGGGATGAAGATTCAAGGCCCCAGGCAGATGGATGGAAGCAGGAAAAGCCCAGACTTCCTGGCCCCCTGACTGTGACCTTGTAAACACACCACAGCTGTGATACCCGCTCACTGAAGAGTCTATGTGAGCAGGAAGCCCATTGCCCACTCTCAGAAACCTACCCCAGGGCACTTTAAGGATCACAAGATAATGTTTGAGTGAGAGGATGCTTCTGAGGATATATTCCCTCTGGTGTATCCTTTCATTTTTCAGATGAGAGAACCTTGCGGTATAGAGAAGGAAAGTGGGGTGCTGAGTGTTCCCCACAGCTGCGTATTATACATTAACAGCATCCCTTACTTCACTTCTGGGGCCGTGCTGTTGAATACAGCGCCCTGTCTCCCCTTTTGTTATTTTCCATAAGGAGCCAAAGGGCAAAGACGATCAGATTCTTGTTTTGCAGATGGAGCAATGGAGACACAAAGAGCCTCATTCTTCCAGCCCACTGTCTTCTAGGCCTAAGCAACATCTTTCAGTACCCAAATCCTGCCCATTCTTCAGGACAAACTGAAATGCCACTTTCCCCATGAAATGTTCTCTAGTCTCCCAGTTGAACCTCCTGTGAACCCCACCCCACATCCAACCCAAGCTCTCCATCTGTCCCTCTTTTGTGATGGCTGACTTTCTACAATGCAATTTAAATACATTGTTCATAACTTAGCCCCTTCCACAAAGATGTCGGCATCTTTGGGGACAGAGACTGGATGTTGTGGATTGTAAGCAAACCTAATCCTGACTAATTCAATGTGTGCTCTTTATTCTGTAATATGTTTCTGCATTTTCATATTCTTTTTGCAAAGATTTTTTTTAAGAAAACAAAACTTTAAAAAAGAAAAGGCTTTAATCTTGGAATACTGTGATGCAGTGAAGCCTGCCTTCCCCCACAGATCCTCACCCTGCCTAAGCAATGAAACACGCCTCCTCCAGGAAGCACCCATGGATAGATGCACACCCAGCACTAAGCAGCAGGATGGGTAAGCCCTGGGTGTAGGCAATAGAGGGCACCTTGTCTGGAGTGATTTTAAGAGTGTTAATGTCCATGTTCTATAGTATTTAGCCATTTTCTCCATTTTTGCAGAAGAAGAAAATTTTCCAGATTTTTACCAAGCACAATAGAAATCATGAAATTTCTGCTGAAGGTATTTCAGTGGACATTTTCAACTGGGAAAACCTTGGGAAGCTGCTAGAATAATCACGAATTGAATCAAAGATGTGGGCAGTATTGTGATTTGGAGAATTTATTGGGAAATGGGATTTTTATGAATCTCTGCCAAACTTGTCCACAAGGTAAATATTAAAATTCCTATTTATAAACCTGTTGCTTTTTGTGAAAGAAAATTTCAAAACTAAAGTTAATAAATAGTTCTCTGATCAACTATAAGTGGAGACAGCTGGATAAATCTGGCTGCTCTGTCCGATGAACATGAATATGCAGAAGAGACCAATTTTGACAAAGTGATTAACAAATTTACAGACGTTAAGGCACAAACACAAAATCTGTAATACTATTATTCATTATTGCAACAGATCAATATGCAGGTATAAGTTTTTTCCTTTAAAAGAAAATACACTAATGAAAAAGTATCATCCTACTACTCTTTTCCTGTTTTACTGTGTTTATTTTACTGACATGATTATTATTACATTCAATAAAAGAAAAAAATTATGGTTTTCTGACTGTTACTATTATTTATTTTATTTCATGATTATTACTGAAAATAATTGTGCTGTCCATAGGAGGGGAGATTAAGAGCTATCTGCTTCCGGTACACCCCAGGGTACAACCCTGCCCAGAATGAGCACAATTTCCTCTTAATCCTCTGACTCACCCATCACCCCGTGGCATTTTGGAAATGAAGCTTCAATAAGGCCAGGTTTCTGGCAAGTGATGTTTGTTAGTTGGACCCTAAGACGTTTGTATTTCCCAGGGAATAGTTATCCTATTTCCTTATCTGAGTGTTTTAAAACTCCTGCTGAATGTCCTCTCTCTGCTCCTATCCCCAACAACCCTAGGTTTGACTTTGAGTTGGGGAGCAGAAACACCACATCTCTCGTATCCTTTTTTCTTAACTAAGGTTTCTTAAGTTTTTTTTTGTTGTTTTTTATTTTTTTTTAAGAGAGAGGGTCTCGTTCTGTCACCAGACTGGAGTGCATTGGTGCGATCATAGTTCACTATAACCTCAGACTCCTGGGCTCAAGCGATCCTCCCGCCTCAGCCACCCAAGTAGCTGAGACTGTAGTTGTGCACCATCATGCCCAGCTAATTCTTAATTTTCTTTTTTTTTTTTTGGTAGAGATGGGTAGGTCTCAATAGGTTGCCCAGGGTGGACTTGAAATCCTAGCCTCAAGCACTCCTCCCAAAGTGCTGGGATTACAGGCGTGAGGCACCTGTGAGTGCCTGGCCCCACATCTCTTATCTCTTGCCCTGTCTTCTCTCTCTTCTGCGCCCCCTCCTCAGGCCTGTAGATGCATCTCCTCCTGCTTCTTGTTAGGTGGGGAGGTCCCTTAACATCATCTCTTCCTTTTTCTCTACTCCATGGCAGGGGCGATATGGCAGAAGGGCTGCTGTCAAAGAAATGGATTTATCAATAAGAGGATATACATGGAAATGCACCTCAAAAATATTAGCAGAGTTCCAGTGAGGCTGCAGGGCCAGGTGTAGGGAAAGAACAATCCTCCAAAAATGAAAAGCGTGCCCCAAACTGTCTTCACACTTCAGCCAACTGTCCTCCCACACAGAAATAAAGTCCTGCCCTGGAGAAGCAAAACCTACCCTCAGAGAGAACATCTTGTAATGAAGCCTTCTAAATCTCCTTGCCCTTCTTAGTTTTCCTTCCTTCTCTTCTTTTCCTCCTTGTCTTGCTGTTGTCCTCCCTTCCCTCTCTGGATTTGGTTTCCTGTGGATGCTCCTGGGAGTCGCCCCCTGGAAAGAGGCCCCTGGGTGAGCAGGGGGCTCCCTGCCTGCCTTCCCAGCCCTTCTGGGGAAGCCAGGCCGACACAGCTGCTCTGGCAACCAGGAGCTGACAAGCATGTGGGGCCTGTGCCGGGAGAGCTGGGACAACATCCCCTCGTGGAAAAGCCATTCCAGCGCATTTCTTCAGAACTACCCACGAGGGCCAAGGCAGACGCCGGGGTTCTTCCAGTTCCCAGCGGCTCCATCGACAGCTGCCTTTGAGAATTCAGAGCCTTCAACCTGTTTAGGGCCAACTCTGCATTCTTGGTAGCTCCCCCAAGCTTATGCTACATGCATATGCGTGCACGCATGCACACGCAAGGACACACACGCATGGACACACCTCCCCCTGGACTCCGTTTAGAAGCCTGGATTTATATAATGAAACTTCCTCTGCCACATGGACAAAAATAACTCTGGCATCCCTTTCTGGATGGATTTTAATTAGGAAAGACACAGCATTTAAATTATGCTTATTACTTTCAGTTGCTTGTACAGGCTGTGGATTTAGGAAAAGGCAATGGGAGTCATGTGAGCTGGATTTTTGAACAGGATGACTCTAGGTGGGAAAAATTGCCAAGGGCGTTTTTCGTCTTTTTCTCCTCTCCCGGGCAGCCTGGCTGAGGAAGGAGGCCCAGGTTCTGATACTCATCATTACTAACATTCCTTAAGGGACTATTCCATGCCAGAACCCTGGCTATAAGCATTTTATATGCATTATCTTAATTAACCGAAAGAATTAGAGTTTGACCAATGACCCTACTGGGGACTCTCCATTTCTAGGGGAATCTAGGGACACACCCTTAGCACGAATCGGGGGCTCTTCCCTGGTGCTGCCATGTACCTATCATAGTGACAGACTGTTAACAGGACATATGTGATGAATTGATGTATAAATAAATGAATAAATGAATGCAGTGTCAGAATAAATCAGATGCAGAAGGGCTATGTGTAGGCATAGAGTTCCAGCCACAGACCTTGCTGTTGGATACACTGGATAGACAGCACATGGCCCCATTCTCCAATGGGTGCTTAACTTTCTGCTGATATTTAAAACTTGGAAGAACATAGAGAATTTCTCTCCCCTGCCTCTCTCTCCTAAATCTTTATTAGTGTCTCAATGAGGATAAACTTTCAGGCTACAACTATGATTTTAGGCAAATTGTTTAACCCATCTGGTTTTTCATTTCTTCAACCATAAAGTGGCTATAATCATAATATCTACCTCAGAGAGTTTTCTAAGGATCATAAAAGATCTGCTATGTAGCCAAGTAGATATTTTTCCTTTCCCCAATTTACTGCTAAGGATTTGGGGGCTCAAATATATTCAATGACATTTATCGTAGTTACTCATTCAATCATTCAACAAATAATTATCTATTATGGTTATACCCTATCCTAGATGCTGGGAATACAACAGTGAATGGGACAGAATGGGTTGGAGCAGGGAAGATTGATAATAAACAAGTAACAGTTCCAGGTTACAATAAATGCTATGAAAAGTAAAAGAAAGCGGAGTGAAAAGGCTATAGTGGGGGTGTGGTGGGTCAACTCCAGATGAGATGGGCAGGGAAGACTTCTCCCAAAAAAGCTGTCTTTGAAGTTGAGACCTGAATCTGGGAGGAAGTATAGTTCAGTCAATAAAAACAGCAAGTGCAAAGGTCCTGAGGCAGAACTGACGTTATTGTGATGCAGAGACAGACAGAAGTTCAGAGAGCTGAGAGAGTGAGGAGGAGAGGGGTCCAGGGTAGGGCTAGACTGGTAGGCAGAGGCCAGATTAGGGAAGGGCTTACAGGACTTGGTAAGGACTTTGGATTTTATTCTAAGTACAGTAAAAATATTTGGAAAATTTTAGCAGGGGAGTGGCATGCTCTGATTTACATTTTAAAAAGATCCCTCTGGCTGCCATATGGAGACGAAGTTATAATGAGGCGTATGTGGAAGTTAAGCGGAACAGTTGAAGGCAGAGGTGATGGTAGCCTAGACTACCGGGTAGCAACACAATGGAAAGGCTCGGACCCGGCGGGCAAGTAAGGCAACGGGGACTAGAACCCCGGGCCCACTGCAGCATCTGCCCCTCTGGCTTGCCATTTGCCAACGTCAAGATTCTTGCTTTTCTTTTTTTGAATAAATTTCCCATTTAACACTGCTTTCTGCAGAACCATAATGCCACTGGGAACTGCTCGGGCCTACACTGGGGCAAGAATAGCATGCTGGTGTGATAACGCACTCATCAGCGTCCCTAAGGGCTGATCTCTTGCAGTGCCGGATGCGAAAGGGGCCCAAGAGTGCCCACGCAGCCAGGGCAGGAAAAGGCACCCCGGCAGGACCTGGGGCTCCTAGGAGCTGTGAGCTGTGGGGCTTCTCACCCTGGAAGAAGGAGGTCTGAGGAATGCACAGTAGGGGTTCTGTCCAGGAAGGAGGAGACCCGTTTCCACTAAAATCAATGCCCTTGCTAGCAGCACAAGGAGAGAGACCACGGGTGGAGGGTGTCAGGAGGGAGCAGGTGAGTGGGAACCTGGGGCCTTCAGTGACTGGAGGGGAACAACCTGCTGTCCCCTCTGTAAGCCTTCAGGGAAGCCCTTAAGAGCCCCCTCCCTCTTTTCAGCAGTTCACGACCTCTCTGGAGGCCGGGAAGAAAAGTTACAAGCACTTCCAGATGTTCAACTCAAATGCCCTGTGTATTTCTCCATCATTGTATTTTGGACGTATTTTATTTGTGAGTCTGTCTCCCCCAGGGGAGAGGGCCTTCCTTGGAAGGTGTCTTATTTACTTTTGCAACCTTAGGCCTTGCCAAAGGACCTAGTATATAGTCGGCAGTCAGCAAAAACTCGTTCAGCGGTTAGATGTATGACATTGCTAAACGTACAGGACCAAAGAGTTGTTCTAAATTGCATTATAAGAACTTACAAATCAGCCATTCCAGGGATTCTTCATCTTTGTTGGTCACAGACCCTTTTGAGAAAATAATGACAGCCATGGACAGTTCTGCCCAGGAAAAATCCACATATAAAACGAAATTTTAATACAGAATTTTTTTTTTTTACAGATGGAAAAATTAAAGATCAGAAAATAGAAATGACTTATCCAAAGTCACCAAATTTGTCTGTGACAGTTGCTCCTGGAACTCAGATATCCTGACTCTCCAATCCTGTCCCCTTCCACCCTACCTGGGCAGAGTGAGCTAAATGTCACTTAGAGGGTACAAAGATAACAATCGGAACCTTACCGAGAACTGGCCCAGGGGAGAATTCTTAGAACACAGATGATGCTGAGATAATAAGCTACTACCCTGGGGTGCTATGAGAATGATCACTATGCCTGTGCTGAGAAGGCCAGGAAGAGCCCCAAAGGTATTGAAGTCCTAACAATGAGTCACTGCTCAATTGTCTCTGAAAGGGAGGCAGTAGTACCAAGGGTTGTGTTGAAGAAGTCAAACCTAATTGTAATCACAGATTAGCTCATTTTTAACCTCCTGGGCATGCGCACCCCAGAGCAAGCAGCAAAGCGCTGTGCTTGCAAGCAGGCTTATTCCATTAGGGCAGAGTTCTGAGGGGACATGGGGACTTGGATGAGCCTCAGAGCTTGCCCCCTCTGGGTGTCTAAAGCAGAAAGAAACACAGATTTCTGCCGGTTTATCTCACTCCCTCTCGCTCACTTTCTGAGAGGAGGGGGAATGTGTTAGAAGAAATGAAGAAGGAAGGAGAAGAAAGGAGCAAAAAGCAGCGTGAGAAGAGAAGAAATAAGACACCATTCGCTGGCAATTCTGTGGTCTTTGCAGCCTGCAGTGCTCTTTCTCAATCCCTCATCTCACAGAATCCTCCGGCGGCCCTGTGCGGCTAACTGGGCAATGATCTGTACCCCCAATTTATAGGTGAGGGACCATGAGAGGAGCCAAGAGACATTTGTTCCCAGCAACACCCTCTTTCTCATCCCCGCTGGCTGTCTGGGCACCTTCCAGGTGAAGGGTACCAGGAGGTACACGAGAAGTCATTAGAAAGCGTTAGCTCAGGGCATCGGCTTGTGGGGTTGGGAACTGGGGTGACAGGGCCCTGATAAGGATGAGTGCCCTGCTTCTTGTCCCTCTTCTACTTTCCCAACTCAAATTCATCTAGGTAGTAATTCAAGATTTAGGGATTAGGAGGCTTTTTTGTTTGTTTGTTTTAAGAATATAATAAAAGCTGTGGATTCTCTCTCCAGAATAAAGTATGTGTAGTGGGTCGAATAGTACCCCCCTCCAAAATTCATGTCCACCCAAAACCTCACAATGCGACCTTACTTGACAATAAGGTCTTTGCAGATGTCACTTGTTAAAATGAGGTCGTACTGAATTAGGGTAGGCCCTAAATCCAAGGACTGGGTCCCTGTAAGAAGAGGAGAAGACGCACAGACGCCGAGGAGATAGACACAGGAGAGAAGAAGGCCATGGGAAGACGGAGACAAATTGGGGTGATGCAGCTACAAGCCAAAGAATGCCGAGCATTGCTGGAAGGCACCAGAATATAGCAAGAGATAAGGAAATTTCTTTCCAAAGCCTTCAGAGTGAGCATGGATCTGCTGACATCTTGATTTCAGACTTCTGCTATCCAGAACTGTGAGAGAATAAATTTGGGTTGTTTTAAGCCACCCTGTTTGTGGTGTTTTGTTATGGCAGTCCTAGGAAACTGGTATAGTATTAAATATCTCTTCTATACACCCTATTCTCTCAGGATAATCAAATCGCTTTCAGTTTTCTGAAAATGTCATGCTTTCTCATGACGCCCTTGCCCAGGTGACTCCCTTTGCCTACAATGTCCTTCTCTCTTTTCTGTTTATGCCTCCTACTCCTGCGTCACACTAAGTTGGTTAAGTTCAAGTAGCCTTTCCTCAGCAGACCTTCCCTGACCACTTCCCACACCCAGGCTGGGCTAAACGCTCTCTCTTCTGTATTCCCATAAAATCCTCTAATATAGTGATGATGATGACACTTACTTGTCTCTTCACCAGACTGTAAAGTTCACTAAGACAGGCATTCTGCATTTTAGCCCAAGTGCTTTGTGCAGTTCCTGGTCCATACTAGTTGGTCAATGTGTGACTGAACAGATGCTTATTTGTTGAGAAAAGAAACATGATACGTACCAGGTGGGTTGAGGCCAGCAGCGAGAGTTCCATGAGTGTTGCAGCTGTTGGGTTGTGGCCAATGCAGCATCAAGAGGCAAACACAGAGCCATCGTACTGCAGAAAGGCCCCTGACTGTATCTCCACTGCTATTTCACATGTGCTCTACTGCTCTAGGGACTTACGCCCAAATTCCTTCCCTGTACCTCTTCTCTAGCTCATAACAGTGTTTTGGAAGAACATGTTCTTCCAAGAGCCCCGTGGCCTGGCAGTCCAAAGGTGTAGGTTCTATACCTGGCTCTAATATGAACTATCTGTGTGATCTAAATGTCTTAAACACATTCATTTGAGCTCTCTGAGTCTCAGAGTCTTCATCTGCAAACTGAGGGGCTCGAAGCTAAAGTTCCAGCTCTGAGAGTCTCCTCTCTGAGATGTCACAGAGAAAAAGAATCTTGGTGTCCTTTTCAAGTGATATTTCTGTGTTTTTGCTTTCCCTACTGCTTGAATAAGGCCAGAATCCTTCATTCTTCATTTGCGCCTCCAAGCCTGATCCCGTTAACCCTGTGACTACTCCTCCACTGGTAGTAATGGATGACAAGGCCTGGAGGAAAAAGGTGACATTCCCTGTAACTATCCTGACCCTTTTCTTTCTTCAAGAGCCATAAGTCTGGGTCCTCAGGAAAACAGAACAAAAGAAAATGCACTTAAAAAAAAAAAAAAAAAGACAACTAACTTCCCTCTGAGGATTGTCATTAAACACCAGATGTCCAGTAGAGAGAGCCTCTAAACCAAAACAGCTGCTTGGACAGTGCTCCCAAGGCATCCTGTCCCTCCAGCCTCCTCACATGACAAGTTCCTGTGCTCTTCAGCCAGATGGGAACTTCATCCTCACCCTAGTGTGTAAACCGCATTTAAAGGTGCCCTGCTGTTGATGTGTGGGGACCGTCCAGATACAGTCACACTCTTATGGACAGGCCCCTGCCCTTCTCCGGCCCCCCAGCCCCTGGCAAATCTGTATTCAGTCTTATTCAGCTCAAAAATCACCTCTTCCATCTTGCTTTTATTCTTAGACTCACTCTTCCCTCTGTGCCTGTAGATGAGGACAGCTAACATTTATATATCTATTGTGTATCCACCATGTGCTATAGTATCTTAAGTCTCAGAACTAGGAATAGCTGGGTTTCTTCTTCAGAACTCCTCTGCATTTATCTTGGCACTGTGAATCATCTAACAAACCATATTTCCTTGCTTTATTGCCTTAGATGCTAAGAAGCTCAAAGCCAAATTTGTGACCTAATCTTATGATGTGATCTAAGCTCCTAACCTTATCTCTGGCTTTTCCTTATTTTTCCCACTCTTGCTTTTCTTTCACCCTGATTCTAGTATGTGCTTTTTAAAAAAAAAAGTCATTGGGCTAATTTCTTTTGTTTTGGGGGGTAGGTAAACACAAATCTTGTCTGAAATGGGTGATAATACAAGTAAATAAAAGGTAAAAGGTATTTGCAAATACATCTCTGCAATGTTCATAATAACCTTGCAACTGTCAAGATAAGGTTACATAACTCATTCAACTTTTAAGAATCATGCAACTTTGAAGTCAAAGTGCTAGGAATCAAACCTATATCCATCTGACTTCAAAGCTCATGCTTTTATAATCATAATCGCTGACGCTTAGTAAGCACTTCCTGTGTACCAGGTTTTGCGTTGAGTATCCCACATGTATCATCTCATTTACCTGGACAACAGTCCTATGAAATAGCTACTATTACAACCATTTTATAGATGAAGAGAGTTAGGTTCAGATTGATCAAATAGTTTGTCCAAGGTCGCTCAGCTAATGCTAACAATGAGATTCAAACTCACATGGCCTGAACTTTGAATTTCTGCATTCTTTGCAGCCTCTCTAAACTTATAATAGGGATAAGTATACACAAAAACAGATTCCTAATTAAGGGTTGTTTGACTCCTTTTAAATGCCCAGCTGCACGGTTATATCACAAAGGCTTATCATCTGACAAATCCTATTGGAGAAATGGGTGTCTGGCTAGAAATAGGTATTTCTGGGTTTCACAGTTCTTCATGGAGCAGATGGATTAAAAACACAAAGTCTGTGTGCAACACTGGATTTTAAATGCCAGCCTGAGCACTAAGAGAGAGGAAGATAACTACCTAGCGGCCAAAGAGTGGAAATAAAAGCCTCTGGGAAGGGCAGCACTGCTCGTGGGCGCCATCTGGCAGTAAAGGTGGGAAATTGCTCTGAGAAAGAAATGGATATATTTAATACACACAAAATGAAATTCCCCACAGTACAACGTAGTTGAGTGCTTAATGTAGATCTCTCTCTTTCCTTCCTTCCTTCCTTCCTTCCTTCCTCCCTCCCTTCCTTCCTTCCTTCCTTCCTTCTCTCTCTCTTTCTTTCTCAGAGTCTTGCTCTGTCGCCCTGGGCAGAGTGCCGTGGCATCAGCCTAGCTCACAGCAACCTCAAACTACTGGGCTCAAGCGATCTTCTTGCCTCGGCCTCCCAAGTAGCTGAGACTACAGGTATGCGCCACCATGCCCACTGGGTCACCTTTCTGACCCACTTTCTCCATCCTCACTGCCATCCGTTATCCTGGGTCTTCATCCATCCATTTTGCTGTTTGAACCACTGCAGTCGTTTTCAAACTGTGTTTCACAGAGAATCACCCAAGACTCTTCCAACATTTGATTCAGTTTTTAAGAACTACCATTTTTGGGGTGGTTAGAAGGTGAGAAAGAGGCTTAGTAGGTGGAAACTCAGATTCCCTACTCCTGATTCACCCAGAACAAAAGCTTCATTTTTATTTCTCTTAACAACTATTGTGGCTTCTCTTAAAATTTAGTTTTATCGTAAGTTTCTGCTTTAACAATGTCTGACTTCACACCTGTCTATTTCAACATTGCCAGGGGCATCCCTGAGCTTTGCACTTCACTCTAGATAAATCATTTCAAATTCCTTCTTCATTAAGTTACCCTATCCCTGCTGCAGAATATCTGCTGACCTTCTATCCTCCTCTTCTGGACCTAGGTCAAATCCTCAGCCAAGCATCCGGGGCTCTCTTCAATCAAAAGGAATGGGATGATGCCTTAGGCTGTTCAGAATCCCTAGTGCCTGGTAGGCACTCAGTGAGTAAATACCAACTTACTACATTTGACTGCTCCTTAAGGGAACCTGGAACAGTACCTTGCACACAGGAATAGTACCTAGAAGATCAAATGGGACATTCCCCTTCACAGCATACTGCCTGTGCACAGCTAAGCTTCCAATCTGGGAAAATGGCCTGGTAATATTTAGCAAGGATCCTGAATTTCCATCTTCAGGATGTGGGAGATGGTATGGTGATGTTTAGAAAGTACCTGAAACCTCTCTCTTCTATTGTCTGAAAAAATACCTACTTTAGTTAGCCTACAAATATAACTGCTAGCCTAAAAATATAAACTTTGGGATGCTCTAACTGAATCAATCCCTTGAGTCCTTCATCATTACCCCTGGTTCTTGGTGCCCCCTAGTGGCAATCTGTCATCATGCAGGGTTACCAAGATGAACATGACAGCTGTCATTTAGTGGTACCTAACTCTGAGCCGAACACCACGGTAGGCATTTTCCATGGATTAGCTCATTTATCCTCGCCACAATCCCCTGTGGTAGGTACTATATTTTAATAACTTGTTCTAGGCCGGGCACGGTGGCTCATGCCTGTAATCCTAACATTCTGGGAGGCCGAGGCGGGAGGATCACTCGAGGTCAGGAGTTTGAGACCAGCCTGAGCAAGAGTGAGACCTCGCCTCTACTAAAAAAATAAAAAGAAATTATCTGGACAACTAAAAATATATAGAAAAAATTAGCCAGGCATGGTGGCGCATGCCTGTAGTCCCAGCTACTCGGGAGGCTGAGGCAGAAGGATGGCTTGAGCCCAGGAGTTTGAGGTTGCTGTGAGCTAGCCTGACGCCACGGCACTCTAGCCCAGGCAACACAGTGAGACTCTGTCTCAAAAAAAAAAATGTATACAAAAAAATGTATAATGTATAATTTGTTCTAAGTAACACAGCTAACAAGTGGCAGAATAGGGACTTGAATCCAGGCTGATTAGACTGGAGCTTGTGCTTTTAACTTTTATGTTATATGCAAAGAGATATTATGGTAGATATATAAAGATGAGTCAAAAGGTGGGAACTCTGGATTAATGGTATAACAAGCCTGGTGGACACTCCCCCCAGCAGAACAACAATTGAACTGGGGAAAATTGTTTTAAATATCCATCATTTAAAGTCTCTGGACAGTGCACAGGGGCACACAGCAAAGGAGAAACTTTCATTCAAGAAAATCCAGGCTGGGAGTGGTAGCTCATGCCTGTAATCCTAGCACTTTGGGAGGATCACTTCAGGCCAGGAGTTTGAGACCAGCATGCACAATAGTGAGACCCCATCTCTACAAAAAAAAAATAAAAAATGAGTTGGGCATGGTGGCACACACCTGAAGTCCCTGGGAGGCTGAGGTAGGGGGATCGCTTGAGCCCAGGAGTTTGAGGTTGCAGTGAAATATGATGACGCCACTGTACCCTAGCCAGGTCAACAGGTGAGACTGTGTCTCAAAAAAAAAAATTATAAAATCTCAATAATAACAGCAAGAGTCTGTGGCATTTGAGCTATGATCTGCCTCGTCAGTGTCTCCACCAGTTCCCTATTATGGGAGCTCTACCTGGGCATGTGCAGCCAAGAAGACAGGGCTCCACCTCTCCCTAGATCCCAGTGTAGAGCTATGGTTTCACCCCAGCAGAGGCAGGACGCTGTTGTTTATCACTCCCTCAAGCCTCGGTTTGCAGAAGTTCTATTCCAGATAGACATGCCAAGAGGACCAGGTTTCATCCAGCCCCCTGCTTGTAAAGTGGAAGCTCTACTCTAGGCACAGCAAGTCAAGAATACTGGGAGACTGGTTTCCCACATTTCAGTTCACTTGCAAGTCAGAAATTCCATGCTGGGAGAGGTAAGATGAGAAGACAGGGGCCTCCACACTTTCTAGCCTTAGTAACCACTCATAGAGCAGGGATGTCACTCTGGGGAAAGAGGATCTATGACTGAGCTCCAGTGTAGTGGTATGGGGGTTCTGCCCAGTGGGAAAGGCAGGCTACAAAAAGGAAAATATCCACAGCTCTTCCCGAAGAGACTGAGTTTATTTGGAACAAAGAGTGAAGAGGTTCCTATGTAAGGGCATTGTTAAAAATGATGATGATCTTGTTGGAGAGCAATTAAGAGGAGGCTGGCATATGCATGTTACAAACAAAATGGAAGAGCAGCCAGAAGTTTAATAAACCAGGGAAAAAGACAGCCAAGAAGAGCCCTCCTACGATCACAGCCAACTCTGTGGGTCAGAAAGGCTGTGCTGTGCCACACTCACTTAGGAGCAATCGGAACAGGAAGTGGGGCAGACTTCAAAGCATTCCATAAGTCACCCACAGGCCCATCAGCATACAGTAGACATTTTATTGGCATAAAGGGCGTAAGTACAACTTGTGATTAAAACCTGACCGAACAATAAGCTATTCTGACTCAGGAGTGACTCCTAGAAAGCCAGGCTTAAGAATAAAATCATACTCATGCCTGGCAATCTGGAAGACGACGTGCATGGCCAAGGCTGCATCCCCTAAGGAATAATCAGAGAGGGAACCACCGAGCTACTAGTTCCTGGCTGAACATGGGAGAAAAATAGTGAGCTCTCTGAACTGTGATAAAAGCCTCCACATCACACATGCCGTTTCCAACAGCAAAGGGTTAACAATCTAATAGACTAAGCGGACTTAAATAAAGCACACGATCTTTGACTAGTAAGTGGCTTGTGCCAATGCAGGGTCAACCCCCAGATAGCCAGGCTAAAAGATGAAAGTAAGGGGGAAGAGTCTTAGAAGGGACATTAGAGGCTGTACACTGTGGGTGAAATAGACTTTGAAGAATTGCTTCAGCCAGAGTTGCTACAACACATTGTCTAAAATAACCAGTTTTCAACAAAAAATTGTGAGACCTTCACAGAAATGGGGAACCATGACCCATACATAAGAAAAAAAGCAGGCAACAGAAACTGTCTTGGAAGCGGGCCCAGGTTGCTGTACTTAGTGAAGACGTCAAAGCTGCTGTTATAAAAAAGGAAAGCATGCTTATAGAAATAAAAGAAAGTATGATGCAAATATCTCATCAAATGAAAATATTGAAGAGATAGAAATTATTTAAAAAAATAAAGAGCCAAGTGGAAATTTCACAGTTGAAAAGTATGATAACCGAAATGAATAATTCACTAGAGAGACTCAACAGCAGATTTGAACTGGCAGAAGAAAGAATTAGCAAACTTGAAGATAGATTGATAGAGATGATGTAGTCTGACAATCGGAGAGGAAAAAGAATGAAGAAAACCAAACAGAGCCTCAGAGACATGCAGGACACCATTAAACACACCAACATATGTGTAATGAGAGCACCAAAAGGAGAGGAAAGAGAAAAATGGACAAAAAAGAAATGGCTGAAAATGTCCCAAATTTGATGCAAAACATTAATATACACATTCAAGAAGTTCAGCAAACTCTAAGGTAAATACAGAGATGTACACTCAGACACATCCTGGTAAAATGTTGAAAGACAAAGAGACTCTTGAAAGCTGCAAGAAAAAAAAAACACGTCATCACACACAAAGGAAACCCAGTAAGATTCAAAGTTGACTTTTCATCAGAAACAATGGAGGCCAGAAAGCAGTGAGAAGATGGATATATTCAAAGAGTTGAAATAAAAATCTGTCAACCAAGCATATAAAATGATACAACTGTTATAGAAAATTGGCAGTGACTCAAAAAGTTAAACATAGTGTTACTACATGCTCTGGCAATTCCACTCCTAGCTGTATACCCAAGAGAAATAAAACCTTATGCCTACACACGGAACATAAATGTTCACAGCAGCATTAGTCATAATAGCCAAAAAGTAGAAACAACCTGAACATCCATCAGTGAATGAATGGATAAACAAAATGTGATGTGTCAATACAATGGAATAGTATTTGGCAATAAAAAGCAATGATGTACTGATATATGCTATAACATGATGAACCTTAAAAACATTATGCTAAGTGAAAGACACCTGTCGCAAAAGGCCATCTATTATATGAATCTATTTATGTGAATATCCAGAATAGACAAGTCTACAGAGACAGAAAGTGCATTAGTGGTTACCAAGGGATGGGGTGGGGTAGGATGAGGAAATGACTACTAATGGCTATGGGATTTGTTTTGGGGAGGGGGATGAAAATATTCTAAAATTAGATTGTGGTAACGGTATACTCACTGCAAATGTACTGAAAAACACTGAATTACACACTTTTAATTGCATGGGGTTTGGGTCCTATCTCAATAATGCTTTTTTTAAAAAAAGATAAATTAGACAAGATCATTGCCCTTGAGAAGCTTACAAGTACAATACGCGTTCAGTAGTCTTTGTGAAGTAGACTAGAAATCTAGGCAGAAGCTATAGCATAATTTCTCTGGGGAAAAGCATTAGGAATTCTAAGCTGATGAACTTTCAGAATAACATCCTCATTTAATTGGGAATGGCTTGGACTTCGAATAAACTATCCCCACTGCATTTGGGTAGAGGCCACTTTAGAGAAAGAGACAATACAAAAGATTGGGGGTGGGGGTGGTGGTAAGGAGAAGGACTTGGGCGGAATAGCTACAGCCCTGCTTGAATAACTTTCAGACATGGCAACAGTAACAGGGCAGACGCTGGCCAGGCAGGAACACTTAACCCTAGGGGGTGGAGCATGCTCTTGTTGTATGGTTAGTGTCCACGGGAATTCCAAATAGGCAGCTGGCTCTAGAAGTCCCAAAATCAAAGGCAAGTTCTCAGCCAGGGATATAATTTATTGAATTGTCAGCATACAGCAATAGAAGTGACTGAGATGACCTGGGAAGAAAATAGAAAGAAAAGGAAGCTAAGGCTGAAGCCTGAGGAATTTAAGCATTTATAGCTCAGGTAGAGGAGAAGCTTTCGGATCCCAGCAGGAATCCAGATGGCACATTCAAACTAATTAGTCAGAATAGGATTTTATAAAGGGACTATTGACAAAGGTGTGGGCAAGGCTTAGGGAAACAAAAAGGGATAGTATAGTACCCCCAAGGTTAACAATAGTTGGAGCTTTACTATCCCCAGGACTGAAGAGGCCAGAGGAAGAAGCAGGTGCAGGATCCTGGAAGGGGACCCAACAGAGTTGCAGCTTTTTGACAGGGGGGCAGAGTCAATGCACAGCAACCCTGCTGAGCTAGGGCTGGGACATAGGGATGGCATTCTCATTCTCTTCCTACCGTTCAATTTCCTGCAGGGGCATCCCATTAGCTAGACCCGACAAGAAATAAGAAGGCAAATGAGGCGGGAAATTAACGTGAGTCAGCCTCCCAGGGCACAGAACAGGGTGGAGAAAGCCAGAGAGTGGATGTGTGTGTGCCAGGGACAGATGTCCAGCACAGGCTCTGAGAATCTCTCTCCAGAGGCAGGGGTAAAACCTGGAGAGAGAGAGAGCTGGTGCTGGTGTAAGACTCAGGGTCCAAAGGCCCAAGAATCAGGAGCTCTGATGTCCCTGCTCAAAACCAGAGAATTTGCTCTTCTTCTGCCTTTTTGTTCCGTCTGGGCCCTCAACAGGTTGGATGATCTTTGCTCACATTAGTGAGGGCAGAACTTCCTTACTCAGTCTACTGACTCAGTGCTAATCTCTTCCAGAAACACCCTCACAGACACACCCAGAAATAATGTTTTACCAGCTATTTGGGCATCACTTAACCCAGTCGAGTTGACACCTAAAATTAACCATCACAGAGATTAGGCTTAGTAGAGAGTTACAGCAGGAATCCTAGGCTTCCTGACATACGCAATTTGAAGCGAGTTATCTTTAATTTAAAGTGAGTTATCTTTAATTTAAAGTGACAGTAATTTGCCCCATTTTATGGTTTTCTATAGCCATTCCCAGAGGTGCTGGTATAGACACTGCTCTGTTTGTGAGGCAAATGTGATGAAAGGAGAGAAGGGCAAGAGTCCACGGCAGTGTCAGGGGAATGGTGACACTGATAAGTCATGACATATAAATCGTAGAGGTGTAAGTGATTGTCAAGAGAGGGCAGATGGACAAAAGAAAAAAACAAGGAGTTAATTACTAGATTGGAGGCCTTCAGGAGGCTGAAGAAGTCCTGGCAAGATAGGAAGATGTGGTCTAAAAATTGGATCTGGGTCAGGTGTGGTGGCTCACGCCTGTAATCCTAGCAGTCCGGGAAGCCGAGGTGGGAGGATCGCTTGAGGTCAGGAGTTCGAGACCAGCCTGAGCAACAGCGAGACCCTGTCTCTACTAAAAATAGAAAAAAAAAATTACCTGGGCGTCGTGGCAAGCACCTATAGTCCCAGCTACTTGGGAGGCTGAGGCAGGAGGATTGCTTGAGCCCCAAAATTTGAGGTTGCAGTGAGCTATGATGATGCCACTACATTCTAGCTGGGGTGACAGAGCAAGACTCTGTCTCAATAAATAAATAAATATTTTTTAAAAAATTGGATCTACAAAATCATGATTTCAGAAGGGGTGCACATACGTGGAGACGCAACATCCAGGGTGGGATGGGGAGGTGGAGTTGAGGTCAATGAGTTGATGCACAAGATGTTGAGTAAGAAGCTTACCTGCATGCAAGTTATTGCCATTGATGGCATGGACTGCAAGAGACAAAGACCGGGTCCTAAATTCTTCAGTGAGTGAGGAAAAGCAACGAAGGAAGAAGGGGAGAGAAAGGTAATGTAGAACAGCATGAGCTTTGAAGGAGCTGGGTTTATTGTTGCTGTTGTGTATTTTGGTTTTAGTTTTGTTTTAATAAGAGGGTGGAAGAATAATGGCCTGGAAGTAGCAAAGCAAACAGGAAGACCCCTCTTCTACCACCTGAGCCTGAGCTGTGGGAGAGAAAGAACTAAGAGAGCCTTAGTTGGTTCAGGCTGCTGTAACAAAACACCATGAAATGGACAGCTAAAACACGACAGACATTTATTTCCCATAGTTCTAGAGTCTGGGAAGTCCAAGATCAAGGTGCTGGCAGATTTGGTGTCTGTTGAGGGCCTGTTCTGTGTCCTCACGTGGTGGAAGGGACGGAAGAGCTCCCTCAGGCCTCTTTCGTAAGTGCCCTAATCCCAATCATGAGAGATCATAGATCATTCTGCTCTATGATCTAATCACCTTCCAAAGATTCCACCTCTTAATACTATCACCCGGGGGTTAGGATTTCAACACATGAATCTGGGGGTACACAAATATTCAGACCATAACAGAAGACACATAGTTACCTTGGATTTCAACTAAGGCCTGGAGGTACATGGAATACTCAGAGAAGTGTTGGAGGACACAGGTGAAATTGTCACTTAGTGGGCTCTTGGTGGCAGGGTGGCAGAGTGGCAGAGGTTGGGGGGGAGGGAAGGAATAACAGGTTGGTTAGATCAGGGGATGTATAGATATGCTTTAAAAAAAAAAACTAAAACAGTGAATGGGCTTGAGTCTAACCTAGCAAT
The DNA here is from genome assembly GCF_020740605.2 of Lemur catta. NCBI lineage: Eukaryota > Metazoa > Chordata > Mammalia > Primates > Lemuridae > Lemur > Lemur catta. The sequence continues at coordinate 30,657,440 of NC_059142.1, read as the reverse complement.
AAAAAAACAAACACACAAACAAAAAACCAGTGCAGCTTATCTGGTTGTTTGGTAAATAACATAATACAAAAAACTTGATATTGACATACATTTATATGCATATAAAATAATCTTCTCTCACTTCTTAATAAAATAACTACAGAGACTCTCACTGGCCTCTGATTTGATTTTATTTTTGGCATTTTAAATGGCTTTCTTTGTTCTTTTACATGTCTCAGGCCCTTGTTGGTGGTTTGTGGCTTTGATTCTGTTCAGCCTACCTGGAAAACAAACCATTAGGAAAATGCACTTGGGCTTCACTCTGTGCCTAGCGGAAACAAAGACTATCTATTTCATTAGCACAACACGACCTGAAAAGAGGTGGGAGAATTCTCTGGAAAGAAAAGTGCAAGAGGACTAGGAGAGAGGTCAGCCAAGCCCCACAAATTCGATTTTACTTCTCTCCAGATGGCATCTAAATCAAAGCAGCTGGACTAGATAAGGCTGTCTGGTTAAGATGCTGAAATCGATATTCAGATTAAAGATAACGTGAGGAGGACTTTCTCTCTCAGCTGGAGAAGGGTTTTGTTTGGCGGAAAAATAGACGAACCAAAGAAAGTACTGAGGCTCCCAGAGAAAATGAGAACAGGAGAAGGTGAGAAGGAAAATGGCTTAAATGAACAAAAGGATGGCTGTGCTTTTCTGCACAGGTCCGGCCCGCCCATCAATCCAGTGGGCGCTGTGGCCAGCCATCTGCTGCTCTGAGCACATCACACGCCACCCGCAATGACCCAGCTTTTGACCGTCTTAGCAATGGCATTTGCTGGGATCAGAGCGACACAGTTCATCCCAAGAAGCACTTAGAGCCATTCACTGGGGCCTTATTTAAATATATTATATTGATAAATTAAATGAAATAATAATATCCAGCCTGCCTAGTACATAGGCTAGCACATAGTCCCTTCCACTTCAATTGTTAGAAAAACACGATGAAACAATGGACAACAGGCATTGCTCTAAGTAACTGAGGTTGCTTTTTCCCTTTGAATTCTAAAATTACACTTATTATAATACTGGAATCATTATTGCTATTTTCGACTCTTTAAATCACTGTCTTTGCACAGGGTGGAATTCCACGTGAATGGAGTCTTTCCCTGGCCCCTAGCCAGTAAGGTTTAGTTAGGGAAGTAGACTCACCTGGAAGGGAGTCTCACCACTGTAATGATAATTACCTTTGTTGAGATGTGGCTGTGGGTCCCTCAGGTGTCATGCCTGACAGACCCCACCCCCATTGTTTCAGCAACTCTGTGAGAGAGGTATCAGCAGCCCAATTTTATAGATGAAGAAACTAAAGCTCTTGGGAGTTTCTGCTACTTGGCCAAGTTTATTTTATTAATGATCAAATGAACAAATGAAGGCTTTGCTTAACTTCTGCTGTGTCATTGGTGGAGCATAGCTACCCATTGATTAGAATCTTAAGGATTTTAAAGCCATGTGAAACTGGTACCCAAACCTGGGTCACTGTGATCAAATATAAGAGGCATATGGTTAAAAACAAGTAGAAATTCATACCTATCTTATTTTCCTTGGACACTGATGATTTTGATCAAAACAGAGCTTCCACTCTAAGAATCTGTCCTTGGGTTTCTTTTCTTCTCGTTCCCTGCTGTTTCTCTGGGCAATCTCTCTCATGCTTAGGGCTTTAACTGCCAACTGTATTCTGATCACCTTCAAATCTTTAATTATAGTTCAATTTCTTTCCTGAGTTCTGGACTCATATGATCAACTACCTTTTAGATATCTCCTCCTGGGGGTTCCAAAGGGACCCTGAACTCAATATATTCCAAACTAAACCCACCCTATTCTGTCTCAGATAAGCTTCTCTTATAGTCCCTGCCTACCCAGATAGCCATAGTGGGAACCTAGAAATCTTCATAGACATCTCCTTCTTTCTCTCTTGATATGTCTTATTGGTCACCAAGTCTTGTCAGGAGAGGTTCTCAGGTTGAAGTCTCCAGAGCATCACCACCAGCTGGAAACTAGTTAGAAATAAAAATGTTTAGGTCGGGAGTGGTGGCTCACATCTGTAATCCTAGCACTTTGGGAGGCTGAGGCCGGAGGATTGCTTGAGGCCAGGAGTTCAAGACCAGCCTGAGCAAGAGCAATACCCTGTCTCTACGAAAAATAGAAAATTACCCAGGCATGGTGGCTCGTACCTGTAGTCAGTCACAGCTACTTGGGAGGCTGAGGCAGAAGGATCGTTTGAGCCTAGGAGTTTGAGGTTGCAGTGAGCTGTGATGAGGCCACTGCACTCCAGTCTGGGCTATAGAGTGAGACCCTGTCTCAAAAAAAAAAAAAAAATTTGGACCCCACCCTAGTTCTAAATCAGACTCTCTGGGGTTGAGACCCAGCAATCTGTGTCTTATCAAGTCACCCAGGTTATTGTGATGCATGCTCTAAAATAACCTTCCTTATATTTCTCTAATTATCTCATTCCAGAAGCTCCTATTCTAAGGCAAGCCCTCACCATCTCACACCCGAACTATTGCAATCATTTCCCACCTAGTGTTCCTTTCACCAGCCCTAGATCCCTTCAATCTATCCTACCCTTTCCTACTAGAATGTTCCCTCCAAAATCAAAATCTTATCATGTCTCCATCCTACATAAAATTCTTCACTGATCCCCCAGCACTGTGCAGTAGAAATATAATGTGGGCCACGTCTGTAATCTTATGTGGCTCCCAGAAAATTTAAAAAGTAAAAAGAAACAAGTAAAATTAATTTTAATAATATGTATTATTGAACCCAATATAGCAAAAATATTATCATTTCAACCTATAATCAATACAAAAATCATTAGTGAGATAATTTATATTCTTTTTTCATGCCAAGTCTTTGAAATCTGGTGTTTATTTCTATACTTATAGCACATGTCAATTCGGATATTAAGTTTTCACTGAAACTACTTGATTTGTGTTTAGATTTCACAAAATTTACAACTGAGTTCAAAGAGTAGATGTACTTATCTAAGTTGTTCCAAACACACTGAAAAGTTTTCCAATAACTGAATTGAGTACTAGTTTTTAAATTTAAATTACTTGAAGTTAAAAATTAAACTCCTGACTCACGCTAACCACATTTCTAAAGCTCTGCAGTCACGTGTGGCTGGTAGCTACCATACTGGCCAGAATATGGGCCTAGAGGGAAAATTCTAACCCGTCAGCATGGCTTGCCAGGCCCTCCAGGGTCCAGCTGCTCCCCAAGCTCTTCCGTCTTATCTCCCTCTTCAAGCCTCCCTGCGCATAAGGATTCAGTTACGTGGAAGTGCATTGCTTGAGATATTTTATACAGTTATTGATGCCTGAGGACCTTTCCCCATGATACCTCCTGTCCCTCAATTGCGCTTCCCCTCATTTTCCTGTCCACCTGGTGAAAACCCACTCATTTTTTAGACTCAGCCCACGAGGCACCTCCTTTTCCCACCTCTGCTCCCTGGGACTGACCAATCCCCCATTTGAGCCACACTGAACTGTGTCCACCTCTAAGACTCATGTCAGATTATATTTCACTTACTTGTGCACATCTCTCCCCTCGCTAGAGAATAAACTTCTAAAATCTTATGGACTCATCCTTTCTATCCCCAGCACCTAGAACAGCAGCCAACACTAACAGACATTTAATAAATGTTTGTTGAATGAATAAATAATTAATATCCAAACTTGCATCCTTTTTACTGTGATATACACACTCCCTGTCACAGACCTGAATGACAGCAGTTTGCTAACGCTGAAGACTTAGGTGCTCTTGTCTTCACTGTCACATCATGGCAATTTCCCCAAAGCCCTAGCATTGAGACAGGCTTTCTGCTTTGCCATTTCTTCCTACTCCAAAGGTGATGAAGTACACCTTTGAGCGCACCGCCCCCCCACCAAAGGATTTAGAAACAGGAGAGGTTAATTTCTAGTGATTGTTGTCTTTCTCTGGTTTGCCTGGGCAGAATCCCTTAACCTCTCTGAATCTTGGTTTCCACATCTATAAAATGAGAATCATTAGACTTGCCTTCCTATGGGGATGTAGTAATCAAATGCACTCAGGGATGTGAAATGCTTGGTAAACTGAAGAGTTAGGCAAACCTAAGGTCTTATTATTGTTTAATCCCAGAAGGTAACCAACACAGCCTAGAAGAGAGGGATCAGTGCCTTTATGCAAGAGTCTGCGCTGCCTAAAGAGGCATATTGAACTAGGTGCGTGGATGAGGTCCCTGATGAAGACATCGACTGCCTTTGTGTGCTGTTGTCCTCATTGCACTGTGTTCCTAAAGGGAGAAGATGCTGCTTTCATGCTCATTGGTTCTGGTGTGTCACTCAATTACTGCATCTGGCTCTTTTATCCTCTTGAGATCTTTCTGCATACAGGCCGGCTAGATAAAAGGCCTCTGGAGTCCCAGGTGGGACTGAAAAGCAGAAACAACATTGTCAAGTTATTGGGTCTTAAGAGACCCATCATAATCCAGGTGTAAGCTATAATGATTTAACAGACTCGTTGCTGAGCTAGTTCCCCTCCAACCCCCTCCGTTTGCCAAGGGGAAGAACGTGAGAGGGCTGGAGGGAAAGCAGGACTGCGGAGGGTGGGTGTACCTGAGAAGGGCCTTCCTCCCCAGAGTCAGCTTCAAAGCGGGTGTCCTGATAACGTCCCTGATAACTGTGGGTACCCAAGAGCAGAGGAACGCTGCCTCGATTCTTGTCTGGGACCTGGGCGTCATGCAGGTGTTCCTTATGCCCCTGTGGCCTGAGAGCAGAAGGCAGGGACTGTCACGTGAGAGGCTGGCAGCGGCAACAAAGCAGTGTGAAAGAATTCCAAAATCGCTGTTTCTCTAGGAAAAACGATGAAAGGCAGCCAGCCGGCGGATCCTGATGGTGTCTGCACCTCGACGAAGCAGATGGACAGGTAACCACACCCAAGGATCGGGTAGAGGCCAGCACAATGGTGCCAGATGACACCCAGGTCATCAGATGCCTCCCTCACCTCTAACGCCTACTCAGCGGTGATGTTTAGGTGCAGCCCTAGGACGAAAGGGATTGGGAGGGAGGAAGACCTGGACTGGAGAAGGAAGCATGACTCAAACAGCCTGGAATGGGCTTGACCAAGTGTTCAGTCAGGAGGTGCGATGGAGACTTTTATAGAGATCAGGTCAAGTTACAGAAAAAATAACAAAGTAGAGATGCATGTCTGGTATCCATGAGATACATCACACTCTCCATGAGTAGTGGCTTGTATGTGTGTGGATCCCTGCTAGATTGTAAATTCCCGGTGGCACATTGTGTATCTCATGTGTCCTTGCAAATCCCAAGCCCGGGGCTTACCCATCACAGACCCAGCTGCGAATTATGCGAAATCGCTCTGCAGTGGGCTGAGTTGGAGACTGTATGCTCTGGAACACCTGGGCTGCTTTCCCTCTTCTCTATTGCTCACCTGCTGTGGAAGCTCAGGAAGCACACGTGCATTCTTTCATTTGCTCATTCATTCTTTTTTTTTTTTATTTATTTTTTATTTTTTTATTTTTTTTTTTTGAGACAGAGTCTCACTTTGTTGCCCCGGCTAGAGTGAGTGCCGTGGCATCAGCCTAGCTCACAGCAACCTCAGACTCCTGGGCTTAAGCGATCCTACTGCCTCAGCCTCCTGAGTAGCTGGGACTACAGGCATGAGCCACCATGCCCGGCTAATTTTTTTTGTATATATTTTTTTTAGTTGGCCAGATAATTTCTTTCTATTTTTAGTAGAGACGGGGTCTCACTCTTGCTCAGGCTGGTCTCGAACTCCTGACCTCAAGCGATCCACCCGCCTCGGCCTCCCAGAGCTAGGATTACAGGCGTGAGCCACCGCGCCCGGCCTGCTCATTCATTCACTCGCTCAAAAAATAGGAAAATATTTATTAGTGCTTGAACTGCGAAACTCTGCAGAGGTGAGTGGGGAGGGGAAGTGGAGATTTAAAACAAGGTCTTGGATTTGCAGTTTTTTTGGTTTTGGTTTTTAATTTTCTAGAGTCCTTTCCTGCCTATCTCATCTCACTTTAGTTTTCCAGCAGAGGTGAGGGGAAGCAGGTGGTGTTAATTTCACTGCACAGGTGAAGAAAAGGAGAGACGGGTTGAAATTTGACCAAAGTGACATAAAAATTTGTGGAAGAGGTGGGGTGAAAAAGTTCTTCTGACTCTTTGCTTTATGCTTTTGGGAAGAAAGACATCAGAATATATGTTTGGGTTACAAGTACAACCAGCCAATGGAAAGAGTTCCCAATGGCCAAAGCTAGAGCAATTTGAGCAACCAACAGATAAAGCAGTATTGGATTATACCCCGAGGCATAAAATAAATATCCATGAGTCTATACTGATATGAATAAATGATCGAATAAATAAGTAAATGAAGGAGAGCCAAATCTCCCTGCAGAAGAATTCCAAATCATTTATGTAGATACTACACGCTCCAAGGGGTGGAGCTTAAGTCCTCACTACTCAAATGTGGACTGTGCACAGTGACTTCCTTCCTAAGAGGGCAGTGTGGAAAGAGGGGGAAAAAAGAGTAAATTTACAGTGGAGCAACCAGACAAATGCCACCTCGGCCAGGTGATCAAGGTCAACATTATCCGTGATCAGTCATGTTGGTAGTATGTATGTACCCTTGATAGGATGTGATGAGAAGGGCATTTTATCCTTGTGGTCTCCCTCTCAAAAACTCATAGCCCCATTCTAATGATTAAAAAATGTCAGCGAAATCCCAATTAAAGGACATTCTACAAAATATCTGACCGGTACTCCTCAGAACCGTTGAGGTCATAAAAAACAAAGCAAGTCTGAGAAACTACCCTAGCGAAGAGAATCCTGAGGAGACATGATGACTCCATGTAATGTGGTCTCCTGGATGGAACCCTGAAACAGATAAAACAGTAGGTATAGGCTGGGCTCAGTGGCTCACACCTGTAATCCTGGCACTATGGGAGGCCAAGGTAGGAGGATCACTGAGGTCAGGAGTTCAAGACCAGCCTGAGCAACATAGTGAGACCCTGTCCCTAAATAGAAATATATATATATGTGTATATATATATATATACACACACACACACACACACACAGAGAAAACAGTAGGTAAAAACTCATAAATATGAACAAGGTATGGGCTTTAGTTAATAATAATTTATCAACTTTGGTCCATTAATTGTGACTAATATACCATCTTAATGTAAGATCAGGGTTCAATGATACAGTGGCAGGCCAGGCGTGGTGGCTTCTGCCTATAATCCCAGCACTTGAGCCCAGGAGTAGGAAGTTGCAATGAGGTATGATCTCACCACCGCACTCCAGCCTGGGCAACAGGGAGATCCTGTTTCAAAAGGAAACAAACAAACAACAGCAACAAAATACAGCAGCTTAACCACAGCATCAAAGACTCCTGTTCTCCTTTTTTCTGTTATCTACAGTGGCAGCTTCATCCTAAAACTAGCTCCCTCCAGGGTATTGGGATGGCTACAGCAGCAAGTAGGGCTCTTAATAAGGCTCTAGTCTCTCGCTAGTCCCTAATTCTGCATTATTTTTTGCAATTTGAAGTATTATTTATTTTTTATTTTACTTATTATATATCTGTATGATTCCATGTTTATAGTCAGCTTCCCCTCTGGGGACATCATGGATTTCATCTTGTTCACCACCGGTCGCTAAACTACCTTCTAGGAAGAGTGGGTTCTTCCTTAACCCTCAGGAGAGGGGCTGAGCCTGTTACAAGGGGTCTTCCTTCTATACCCTCCTTTCTATGCCCACGTTGCTCACGCCTAGGTCCTGACACTGGGTAGGGTGCTGCCAATTAGGATTTTGCTAGAATAAGAAGATCACAGGTGCCCCATTGGAGGGGGTCTTTGGAAACGAAGACAGCCTGAGCTGGTACAGTCTGGGTGGAGAAACAGGGCTGGTGGTGACCAGAGAAGCCTGGGTGAGGCTGGGAAGACAGGATTGATGAAAGAATTGTCCTTGAAGTAAGGAGGGAAAGGAGTGCCAATAGCAAGGGTGGTAGTTAGGTGGCTGGAAAACAGGAGGTGGAAGGTTCAGGACCGAGTCTGAGCAGGGAGTGGGCACGGCAGAGCTCCCAGCATCCAACTTCTGTCTACACTCCCGAGCACATGAACCACACTTTTGCATGGCGATGCTCCAAGGACCCCGTGAAATATTAATAATAGTTCTTCACATTTTATAACTTAAGAAACATGCTCCCAGACATTATCTCATATCGTTGTCCCAGCCACTCTGTGAGGCTAGTTTGATTATTCCTATTCTGAAAGTGAAAAAAATCGACCCCCAGAGCAACTTTCCACATGCCACGCAGTTCAGACAAGGCAAGGCCGGATGCAGACATTCTCCTTCCCGTCTCGAGCGCATTGGACCTCGAAGCCGCTGGAAAATGGGCCAATAATGTCCCGAGATGAAAATCCATCAAAAACCCCTTAGGGCTAGGTCTTTTGTTTTTTATTGTTTTTCTGTTTAGAGTTGAGCTGCTGGGTACTTTTGTGGACATGTGAAATTTTCCATAATCAAAAGTTTTAAAAAATTGAATAGCATTGAGTTGCTCTGTCAGCCCCTGGCAGAGTAAATCAAAGGATGATCAGGCCCCAAGAAAGTCGGGAGCTGAAGGGTTTGGGCTTCAGCACTTTAAGATTTTTCTTTAAAAAAGAAGAAGGAACATTTGCAAATAAGGAATAAGGAAAATCATATGCGTGCTCAAGCAGCTAAAAAAGAAAAAAAAGGCACAAAGGAATGATTTGTTCCCTCCGGGTTTTATATTCTCTTGCCAGATCCTTTAATTATGCTTCTATTCTTTTTTCCCAAATTTAATTTTCCCCCAGACTTAAATAAAGAACAGATGATGCTTCTTAGAAGACTAGGTAAAATAGCCTTTCATGAGTTATTTCTGCCCCAGCGCAGGTCCTGGCTTGATCTCCACTTCAGTGTGTGACCCCAGGTTGTTTTTCGCCTCCTGGGAGGTACAGTCTCTCCAACTATAACACAGGATTTAGAACAAGTGCCATCAAATGGCCTCCCAAGAGAACTGAAAAGAAGGCAGATAGCCACAAAAACACCTGGAAAAATCTCTAAAGGGAGGATGTCTTAGGTCAGGAGATGTTATCATTAGAGCATTTCTCAGAATCACCCGGGGTTGTGGGTTACTCTGCTGCCCTGGCATGAAAGGTGACAGGGCCTCCATGATGCTTGTGGCTGGGAAGGGACCTCAGCCCTCCTGAACCCCATGCTCTTTCTGGTCCTCCACCATGTCTCCCGGTTGATTTGACAGTTTTCAGCTTATAAGGTGTTACCGGTTTTCTCTGATGCATTAGGAAAGAGAATGTGCTGAGAAAGAAAAGCAGTCAGTCTTTAATCTTCCTTGCTAAGGGGCAGAGCGTCATCTCAAAGAGCAGATAATCTCGAGGAGCGTGAATCATTTTAATTCAGCATTGAAATAATAGTAATAATACTAGGAAGTTTTACTTTTTTAATTTTATTTTGCTCAGGCTGAGCTTTGCGAGATGGAAGGGAGAGGAGGTCCAGACAGACGTTGGGTGGTGGGAGGAAGGTCGTCTGGAGTAAAGCCTGGCTCAAGATTTTCCTCTCTTTACTGTCACATGCTGATGCCACACCTGACAGCCTGGTCTCCCACTTTCTTGTCTTCCCAATGCCACTGACGTTCTTCCAACAAATGCCCCTTTCAATGCCACTGACCATCAAGTGGCAATCATTCATTCATTTACTCATTTAATAAGCAAGTTCCAAGTGGCTCCTACATGTCAAGAACTTCTTAAGGATCAGAGGTGCAAAGATTAGAAAACTTCCTTTACCTTGAGGTCTATTGTGGGAAACAGATGAATAAAACACAGTGTGATGAATGACTATCATAATGGAATGCCTGAGGGGAATGTGAAGGAGGAGCCCTTTCTAAGCCCAGAGGGGTCAGAAAAGACTTTTAGGAGGAGGTAATACTTGAACTTGGACTTGAAGGGTAAGTAGGAATTTTCAGTATGGATGGATTAAGGTTAAAGTGGGACAGGGAAGGCATTCCAGGAAGAGGGCACAGCGTGTGCAAAGGCACGGAGGCATGACAAGGAAGTGGTATATCTGAGGAACAGCAAGCAGTTTAATAGATTGTGGAGTGACAAGTGATGAATCCAGACAGGTACGTTGGTGCCAGATCCAGTGCTGGGAGTATCCTCAAGGAGAAGAGGAACGACTTCAGAGAACTGAATCAGATTCTTCATTTTAGAAAGAGTGTGCAGGTAGAAATGTGGAGGACAGATAAGCAACTGGGAATGGAGAGGACCTCACTTAAGGCAGTGCTGGTGGAGAGGGCGAGGGGTAGGAGAGAGAGATTTGGGCAGAGAGTATAAGGGACTTGACCATGGGATGTGGAGGATAGATGTGAGAGAGGGAGAAGTCTGGAATAACTCCCAGGTTTTTGGCTCAGGTGATAGTGTAGACAATTATACTGTGAACCTACATAGAAAATACTGGAGGAAAATCGGGATTAGAAGCAAAGATGGTCTGTTTAGCTTGGAAAATTCTGACTTTGAGGTGGGTGTGGTGGGACATCTATGTGGAAATTGCCAGTAGACAAATGCATTTGAGGATGTGGATGTCAGGAGAGAGTTTGGGGTTAGAGGCTCTCACCACAGACACCGGTGCTCACCAAGGGAGAGCAGGTAGAGAGAGAAACGAAGGGCTCTGAGGAGAAGCCCAGAACACAGCAAGATTTAGGGAAGTAGAGCAGGAAGAACCAGCAGAAAGAGAGGCCAGAAGCCCACAGGGGAGACCAGAAGGCAGCAAGGTCGAGGAGGCTGGGGCTGAGTGAAGGTGCTCAAGGCTATCATGTTCCTTAGGGAGGGTGAGTATGATGAAGGCCAAAACTGGAGTAGAGCCCAAGCTGCTGATGGGCTTGGGTAAGAGCCTTGGGTAGGAGTAGGGCCACATTTCACTAATAGGAGATGAAGGAGATAAACTGGAGAGCCACCTGCCTGTGCCGCTTTGCCTAGAGCCAAGGGCTATTTCACATTCGTCAGAGCACCTGTGAGGAATAGCTGGGAGTGGAATTCAGCAAGTATTGGTTGTCAGGCCCTGTGCTCGATTCTTTATGTAAATAATCCCCTGGCAGCAAGTTGAGGCTGAGGGCATAATACTCCCTTTCGGAATGAGGAAATCGAGGCTGGGCCTGCCCAAGTCACTTGCTTGTTGCTTTCCTCTCTACTGGTCACCAGGTCACCATCCGCAAAACAGATCCGAGAGGAGCCTTTTGTCTCTCACTGGCTCAAGCTCCTGTTAAGTAAAAATAAAGACAGACTTGGGCCAGATGTAGGATGCGATTTCTATTATACCATGACAGGCCCACAGGAACACAGTTAGGCCAATGAGTAGAAGAGAGAGAAGATGCTGCACAAACATGTTGTCTTTCAAAGGAGCAAAGGACATGGCGGTAAGGTGGGGGGTGGAGTAGGGGAGGAAGGTCAGCTGGAATGACCTCAGCACCCCCCAAGTACTGAGCAGCAAAATATCCACCCCCCCCTCAACAATTAGACAATTCAAGGATACTCAGAAATGCCCTGGTGTACTTCTTACCTTTAAGATTAGTGATCATTTTTAACTAACATTTTCAGTTTCCTACCCTGTGAGGTTGACAGTCTTATTACTTTAATCTGCATTTTAAAGTTAAACAAGCTGAGGCTCAGGGACCTGACCCTGTCCCTGTGGCTGTTTAGGAGCCAGGACTCAACTCAGTATTATGAATCCAGACACTGGGATCTTTCTAATACCTGAGCATGGATGATCCACCACTAATAATCACCCCACACATGTGCCCGTGGACCTTCCTCTCTGGCTTACAAGGCCCCATGTACCCTGCCATTCAGTACCCCTGTTAAAGTCAAAATTAATTAGCTGAGTGTGGTGGCTCATGCCTGGAATCTCAGCTACTCAGGAGGCTGAGGCAGGAGGATCGCTTGAGCCCCTGAGTTTGAGGCTGGAGTGAGCTGTGATCATGCCACTGCACTCCAACCTGGGTGACAGTGAGACCCTGTCTCTAAAACAAAACAAAAAAATAATTCATAGCAGACTTTATGCGGGGGAACTACAACATGGGGTTTTGTAGTAGGAGAGATAGGGCTCAACTCTGAAAACAAGGACACATGGAGATTTATAGCCAAGGGGCAGGGTGGGGGTCAGCGGCTGGAAAACTACTGAGGGGAAACTTCAAGGCCAGGGACATTCTCCGCAGAAGGCAGCCCAAGGAGATGAGATATGGGAGGTGAGGGATGAGGAATTTGATCAGATATCAAGGGTAGGGAACTTTCACTACAATGATTCAGTAGGATTATTACTAAAACTAGACTAAATGGGATGACAGAGCGCAAGGTCAGGGATGAGTCAGAATGAGGACTCAGAGGAGCCTAACGCAAGTCTGGTCGAAGGAGAGAGTCTCTGTCGCCCGCCTGGCCTCATTGCCAAGACTGCCCTGCCCTGGCTCAAACCCTCACTGCACCCACACCTCCCCCTGCATGGGCTCCATCCGGCCTTTGCACTCCCTGGTGCCTCTGCCTGGATGCCTTTCCCAGAGGCCCTGGGCCCTGGGCCTTTGGGGTCTGGACTCAGGTACCCCCTGCTCAATGAGAGCTTCCCTAACTGCCGTATTTTACGAGGACACACCCACCCTGCCCTCGGCATTTCCTGACTGATTCTTCTCCCTAGCACTTATCTCCACCAAACACTATATATTTTCCTTATGTGTTTGTTATTGCCTATGCCCTGCCCCTCCCCAATGTCAGTCCCACAAAGGCAGGAACTTGTCTGTTTTGTTCCCTGCTTTATCCCCAATGCCAGGAGTGGCATCGGGCACCCAGGGGGAGTCACTCTGTGTCAGATGAATCGGATGCCTGGACGAGGGTCACTGTAAATACCCTCATAGCTTCGTCATCTACGTCAGCAGCAAAGGATGAGGATCCCCAATAACGATGGCCTGTGCAAACAATTCATAATGCCCTTGATCATGCTTTGCTTCAATTTTAATACGGGAACACAGGAAATTAGCTCAGATGAGCCATAGAATCTTTGCCTTCCGTAAGAATTCTATGGGGACACGTGGTTGTGAGGGGTTAAAAAAAGGAAAAGGAGGCCGAAATATGAAGACAAAGAAAGCCATCTAAGATTCAGTTTGCTGCAGATGTATGTAAGATCCTCTTCCTCACTCCAATAACAGACGAGTCAATATGTATGTAAAATATGAGGAATGGGCCGGGCTCTCAGTCTTAACTGATCAATATTAGCTGTTGTCATTCTCTCCCCTTCCAGACATCCCAGGCCAGGTGACATTCTCCCAAGTGCACCCCCTGCTGTTCCCGAATCCTGCTGTTTCCTGTACCTGCAATGTGTCTTTCCCCTACTCTGTCTCTACCTGCTGTCCCTCACTTTTTGTCTCCCCGGCAAGTCCTCACTTACCCTTCAAGTCTCAGATAAAATACGGCTTCTGCAGGGAGGACTTCGAACTCCCCTGGGCGGAGTTAATCACACCCTCCTCCACCAACAGCATCCAATGCAAACGCAGAGATTGTATTGCTTCATAATTGTTCATCTGTTCCCACATCCTTCTCTCCTGCAGACTATAGGAGCCTGGAGGGCAGAGACATACCTTGTCGGATACTGTATCCTCCGCCACCAACACAAGAATGACACATCTCAGGGCTGGGGTGAACGCTGAAGTGAAGCCTCCCAGACACTGTAAACAAGGAAGGAAACGGCCCGGGTGGGCGTCTCTCACTCATCATCCCTTCCCTGGGAGGACAGGTAAGTCCTGCTACAGATGAACCTGACACACCGAAACAAACGTGCAGCCAAAGGAGAGGGCGATTCATTCACACGCGAAGGTCGTTCTTTTTTTTTTTCCCCCACCATCTAACATAGTATTTATTTTTCCATGTTCACTAGATATATTTACATAAATTTTACAAGTTGTAATCATAATTTTTTATTTCAGAATATTACGGGGGTATAAATGCTTTGGTTACATGAATTGCTGTTGTACAGTTCAAATCAAAGTCTTAGGTGTGTCCATCACCTAGATTGTGTACACTGTACCCGCTGGAGTGATTTCGCCTATCCCCTCCTCCCCCCTCCCCCTCCGCTTGATTACTGTTGAGTTTTACTGCCATGGAGGGTTATTCATTAGAAGGCAGAGTTCACCACAGGTTCCTTTAAATAATAAGCTGCTTCGGTGCTCTCAAAAATAAGGACCAATTTTCAAACAGGTCATTGGAACTCAGCCTAGCAGATGCACAAATGGGTCACACCAAGGAAGGCATCCTTGTGGGAAAGCTGGCCACATGCACCTATCTGGATGGTGTCAACAAACAGGCCGACAAAAGCTCACCAAAGCATCAAATCCAGATTAAGGGAGTAGGGGGCAGAGAATCATCTAGATTGAGCAACAGGCAAGAGTATGGTCTTTTTTTTTTTTTTTTTTTTTAATTTCACTATAGAATCCCCAGAACCTAGACCAGTCCCTGGCACATGGCTGATACCCAATAAACATTTGTTGAATGAATATGTGGATAACGGATCCTACAACAATCGCTGGGAAAGAAACAAAGTGGAGAAGACATTAGAGTGCTGCAGTTGGAAGGAATTCTTTAATAAGCCATTAAGGGTCAGTCTGGTGGGTATGAGTCTCCCAAGAGGCACGCTCAGGTCACAACAGATGATGACCAAATTGCTGTCCCGTGGGACAGAGCGTGGGTCCAGTTAACTGAAGGGCTTTTGTTTTGCTTAAGTGGAGGGTGTGTGAATAGCTCCCATCTGGGCACACGAGGAGAACTGCTCCGGCCTCCTTCTTTTCTACCCTTTCTCCAGGAATACTCAGGATCTTGTCTAAAGAAATGTTTCCTATTTAAAGAATATTTGTTAAAAAGGATACAAAATTATTATGAAGCCTGGGACATGTCTCAGTTTAGTCTTGGCCATCATGCATCCAGGACCATTTGTAAGAGCTAGAAAATGCAGAAAACAATTTTAAAAGGCATACTGAACTGTTCCTTCAGGTTGTTTCTACATGAAAAATCTCCCCAGATGGGCTATAACCATAATTTTTAAAAGCTTGGCCATATGGAAAGAAAGCACTAGAATATTTACCCAGCAGGAATTATATGCCAGAATGCATAAACTAGACACTTCCCATGTATCATTTAATATCTACGACTGCACTGTGAGGGAGGTGGTGCACCCCTTTTGTAGACAGGAACAGAGGCCCAAAAGTAACACCTAACTTGCCTAAGCTCACCCAACCAATTTGCCGCAGGCTGTCTGATTCCACACTGACTCAACACACAGCTCACAGATGAGATTCAGAAAACGCTGATGCGACTTTAAGAGAACCAAATCCTCGTGATCAGAAAGTTTTCTGGACCTTCACAGCGACTGACAGGGTGGATCAGGTGTATTAAGTGTGGCCTGGCAGTGGACAGCAAAGGACCTGTGACCTCTCCCAGGAGATAGGGCAAGGCTCCAAAGCATATTTTCCCAAGCCCCCCCTAAGCCTTGCCAGTCTATTTTGACTTAATGACTGTGCAGTGCAAGTCTGAGTGATAATGAGCTGTGTAGCAGCATGAGAAAGTGTTCTGTTGTGTTGAACAGGACTCTGATGAGAATAGCTTAACTTCCCTTGCAAAGCGGCTAGAGTGCACAGTGGCACCGTTTCTTGGAAAAATAACACCACTGATACATTGCAGGGATGTAGGTGGGAATGGCACAGAATGCAAGAACATATTGGCACTGTCTATTTAAAATAGCAGAAGCAGCAGAAAGACATGAATGCAGTAATTCTAACCTTGTTAAACTAAAAACATTCCTCAGGTCCTCTTGGGAAACTCTTATTTAGCTTCACAAGGAGGGAGGTGAACCAGCTTCTTCGAGGTCAGTTTCATTTGGAGATTTTCCTATTCCATTCTCCATCTAATTGGCACACGAGAAGAGTAGACATAAACTGAAGACACCAAGTAAAAACGTGGAGGCTTGGCATGAGCTTTATTTTGTTAAAGGGCTTCTTTTGGGTAAACCCATTAATAAACCTTTGACCCAGGAATTGCTCTCTTGAGAATGCAAATAGATTCTAGGTTTCCTGGGTTCGCTTGGGCTCTACCACTTACCTTTGGGCAAGTAAATTCATTCATCTGTGCTTGTTTCTTCATCTGTAAAATGGGGATAGGAAAATTATCTACCTATAAGGTTTTTTATAAAGATGAAATGAGATAATCCATGTAAACTAGCACAGTACCTGATCCATAAGAAACACCCAATTGTTTTTATTATTACTTTAAAACCCAGTCATAAATAAGGACAAAGCCTTATGCTCACTGCAGCATCGTTTAGAATAAAAAAATCTGAAACAATCCCAAAACCAAAAATTGGATGAATGATTAAGCAAAATAACCCAGATGATGGAGCCATTGAAAATTCTGGTTATGAAACTATATAATAATATTTTCAAATGCTTATGATATAATAAGTAAAAAGTAGTATATAAAATTACATCTATGATATATTTACAACTGTGTAAGACAAAAACAAAACCTTATAACAAATATTAGGGAAGCAAAGATTGACAGAAAGTATATTAAAATGTATTATGATGAGTGAACGCTGGGTAATTTTTAGCTTGCTTTATTTTCCAAAGTGTTTTCTATAGTTGCATGATTTTTAGAGTAAAGATATATGAAATATTTAAAAATTTCTTAAAGTTGTTTTCTGAATATAATCTGCCTTAATGCTCAAGGGTTATAGAACTATTGTTTCTGTTTATTTTATTATTATGTTCAGAAAAGAGGACCAGAGGGAAATAGAGTAGGCCAAATAATTGTTTTTTCCCAAATAACTTTGTAAATTGTTCATAGTTGGTTGTATGGAAACATCAATAAACAAGCTTGACTTTTCCTTATGTAGTACACACTGTCTAATATTTACACTCCAGTTTCTCATCAACTTTCCTGTGGTTGCTATGAATGTTCTAGCTGACCCTTGGTCAGGGAAGCCACCAAGGTCAAAGAAGCTGAAAGGTTCTATCCAGTAAGTAAGAGCTGGGCTCAGCATTCGAGATGCACAGGATAAACTTGCTAAAAGCCCAAGTCCGTCCTACAAAATGCTTTATTCTCAGTATTTCTCCTCCACGACACCATCCTCCAAACATACCCCACTCTCTCTCAATTCATTCAACAAACCTTCTTAACTCCTACTGTGAGACCCAGGCTATGCTAGAAGCTGAAAACAGAAGTGGATGCGACTCAGTCTCTGCCTCGAAACAGTTTAGTCCCAGGACCACAGTGGGGAAGACAGTAAACACAACCACAGTGCAGCACAACAGAAGCCATGAAGGAGTGTCAGTGATGTGCAGTTAAAGAGGAGGGCACTGCTCATCAGGCATGGGGCCTGGGTCAACGCCACAAGGCCTGGGTGGCACCTGATGGAGGTCTGGCGTGAGCAACCGTTTGCCAGGTAGGAGAGGGGCTGGGGTAAGGGCATCCCAGGCCGAGGAACAGCAGGTACAGAAACACAGTTGCAAAAGCACCATGAGGGCATGTGTGTTGTGGGGGAAGGCTGTGAAAATCACTAGTGGGGCTGATTTCCAGCGAGGTTCAGCTGGGGAGAGGGCAGATCAGCAGGCGTCCCCATATGAAGAGTCCATGCTAAGGCGCTTGGCATGAGTCTTGCGCGGTAATAGTCAGTGGAAGTTTTGAAGCAGGAGAGACACATGCTCAGATTTTATTTTAGGAAGATACTGTTGGTAGCAGTGTGGAGGATGAGCTCACTTGAGGGGTGTAAACGGTGGCAGGGATACAAATGAGGAGGTGGCTGCAGTAGTCTGATGGCTGCTAACTAGGTCTTTTCAGGGCCTTGCAATGGGAAGAGAGTTGAGGAACCAGATCAGGGAGTTGTTTCTAAAGCGGAGGTGACAGCTCTGGTTGACTTGTTGGATGGAGGGTGGGGGCTGTGGCAAGACATTGAGGATGGCCGGATAGCTGTGGCCATGGCATTTAACTAAGATACAAAAATTTCTGAGAAATGGTTCTGGTGGTAAGATGAGGAAAGATAATGAACTCAGTTTGGGACAGGCTGAGTAAATATGACTGGGGGCATGTAGGCAGTTGATTAGAGGGGCATGTAGGCAGTTGATTAGAGAGGCATGGTCCTTAGAAATTTTTTTTTTTTTTTTTTTTTTCTGAGACAGAGTCTTGCTCTGTTGCCCAGGCTAGAATGCTGCAGTGTCAGCCTAGCTCATGGCAACCTCAAACTCCTGGGCTCAAGTAATCCTACTGCCTCAGCCTCCCAAGTAGCTGAGACTACAGGTGTGCATCACCATGCCCAGTTAATTTTTTCTATTTTTTAGTTGTCTGGCTAATTTCTACTTTTAGTAGAGATGGGGGGGAGGGTCTCGCTTTTGATGAGGCTGGTCTTGAACTCCTGACCTCAAGCGATCCTCCTGCCTCGGCCTCACAGGGTGCTAGGATTACAGGCGTGAGCCACCAAGCCCAACCTCCTTAGAAAATTGTTTTAGGCTGTGACAGCACAGTAGTGTGTAGACACCCTGGAAATGGATGAGGTCACCCTGGTGAACTAGAGGAAAGAATTCTTGGGAATAATAACTCTTCAAGAGGCTCAGTCCTCAAAATTAGATTTGACAGAGGGTTGTCTGAGGATTTATTGAGATTCTAAAATGCATGAACAGTGTTTTCTTTTCCATATCCATGACTGCTGAATTTTCAGTTCAAGATTTTTTATTTGTTTTTGCTGACTTTGGAAATGCTGTGGTATGTGGTGAACGGGAGGCTTTGGAATTGGACAGAGATGGGTTCCTGTCCCAGCTCCCTGATTTGGGATGAAGCAGTTCAACTTCTGAACCTGGTTTCCTGCACTATAGAAGAGGGAGAATGACATCTGACACTCAGAGTTGTTCGGTTTATAGTCTGGTATATGTCTGGTTGGTAATATAGAAGCCTGTAACCTGAGTCCTATATATATTATATAGGCTAAACCAAAAGGCTTCTCTCAATAAAGACACATCATCTACAAAACTTTTACAATCTTTAGTCCCTGACTAGCATATTTTAAACTGAAAATGTATGCTGATTAATGTTGGAGCTGGCTCTGGCATTTCAATTATTAAAAAGCAGACTAGAAAGTTCTAAGTGACAGGGTATATTTGTTTTTCTTTCCATTTTGATTTAAAAAATGGGCTTGTATACAAAGTGCAAATGCTAGATGAGCTCAAGCTCTCAAATATGCATTATTATTTTCACAGTCGTCTGATATAGAGACAGTGGAACAAATCCAAGTAACAACTTTATTGTAGTTTACAGCACAATTTTTACAGATATTTTAGTGGTTTTGACTGTTACTTTTGAGCAGACTTTAAATGAATCCACAAAAAGTTAATATATTAAAAATAAAATATACACAGTAACACAACAGGCATCCAGATGTTCAGAATCATGCAGATGGGGGCGGGGGTTGGTGTTATCACTGGGTACCTTGCCTATTTCAAATTCACCAGCAAATACCAGTTCTTCTGTTCCTTATTCCCACACGACTCACCAAAATCAGAGAGTTCTAAACATGCACACAAAATAAACCCTTCTTTAAAGCCATATCAGCACAACATTTCAATTGATAAGCTCATTGTCAAACTGACAATCAATTGAAAACAGACAATATCAGCACCTGATCAAAAGGCAAGGCTATTTCATTTATTAAAACACCAACAAGAGAGATTAACTAATAAAGCAACTAATACATTAATCTTAATATAAGACACTGAAGGAAAACTAAAAATAATGCATAAATACCACTCCACTGAGCCAGGATAGAACCCATGGACTGTAGACACATGAGTTTCTACCTGTCAAACAATACTTTAAATATTTTTCTATATAAAAAAAATAGTATATTAGGAGATACAGAGGAAAGGTAGAAATGTGAATTTATGTATCTAATTCCACAATTTAAAATAAATATCAAACTGATATATAAAGCTAAGTGACAATGACTTAGCCGTTGGGCACCAAACAGGCAATACAACTATTCATTATAACTCATACTGCTCTTCAGGAGTTTTCAGCAGAGGGCCAATCCAACAGTCCCATCATAATATGACAGAACACTCATCCACTGTTGCAAGAGACCCTGAAGAAAACATGGCAAAGGCATAGAGAAAAAGTTGGATCTTTTGAAAAAGTTAATGATATCAAAATACTTTTCCATCACTGGTAAACCAAGCTAGGTCAAGTATGTATCCCAAAGCAGCACTGAATTCAGAGTCAGAGGTTGGCAGCAAAGTTTGGAAAACTGCAGTTTTTAAAAATTGGCAATTTCTCCATGCTTAATAAAACGATCAGAAGAGGTATAATGCTTGTTCATTTGTGGAATGTTGACTGCTTGCTGCAAAAATTCACAACATGAATGAGGAACTGCAGAGATGCATTTCAATTAAATATTTTTTAAAAATTTACAAAAAACTAAAGTTTCTATTTAAAAAATAACCATGTTATGCCAAGATGAAACATGGTAAAAAGTAGTATAAGTTCTGTCCATGATTCTTTACACAGCGAATGGGAAAGTGAAACAATTTTTTTTCTTAAAAAGGAAGCTTTGTTATTGCACTGACTTTTACGACCTGACCTAGTAATTTAGAAAAATCATGTAGTAAAATCTGTAAAATTAAAATACAAAATTCTGGTTTGTAAACATCAGTTGGCCAAGCCTATCCAGAGTCCTTCATGATAGTGGAATGGAATGAAAATTAATTCACTGCCTTATTTATTTGCTGTGAGGGGGAAAATTCCAGAACACAGCTTTTATACTTTCACAGTAATTATATTCAAAAGATATAAAGGAAGTCAGTGCAGCTGTCTTCTTTTTTTTCCTTTCCCTGTGCAATTTTCAGCTCTTACCCCACTCCCAAGTGCTACAGTTGAAATAATACTGGTTTGGAGACCTAGTACAGACTGGTCATAAATGTCGCATAAAGTCCGTGGGACTTCGGTAAAGGTATTTCCAAATGGCGTAGTAATGCACTGCAGCTGCCGTGGCCACAAACAGGTGCCAGATGGCGTGAGCAAATGGAATGATGCCGTCACTCTTGAAGAACACAACTCCTAAGCAATAAATTAAGCCCCCACAGGCAAGTTCATGAAGTCCATCAGTGTTATTCTGTCAACAGAGGAAAAAAATAAAAAGGGTTTGATGTTACTCTGATATGACAAGCTACAGAGATAATGTAACGTCCCCTAAGGCTCCTGGTTTTCTAGACAATGGAGAAGCTGTGTGAACAGAATCCTGATTCTGTAAACATGAACCCATCATAAAAAAATGGCCCTCACACGTCAACCTGGATTACCCTTTGGATTGACATTCTCGATGTGACCAAGCAGTCACATTACAGCCCCACACAAAAAAAGCACGTTCTTCTCATTTATGGCACATTTAAGCAGACTGTAATCACAGCAAAACACGGAAGTTCATTTTAATAAAGTACAATCCTCAGTTCTCATCTTTGTCTTTATAAGGCGGACCCAAGCCACTCTATTTATAATTTACCTCTCAGTCAAGGTTTTCACTTCCTTTTGTCCTTCTCAAACACTGTTCTACACTGATTTCTTTTTTTTTTTTTTTTTTTGAGATTTCCCCTGCTTGTGTGAACTTATAGCTTCTTTAAGGCTGACACAGGCAAATCATAGCTAGAAGTAACCTCTGAGATCACAGATCATATAGTACAAGGTATTACCTAATCTTCTAGATATCTCTTGGTCCTTTCGTCTTTGAGCCTGGGCATTTCTTAGCTTAGTGGGAAGTTAACAGTCTTGTGTGTTTCAGGACAAGAGGGAGAATTTTTTAGGCTGTTCTTGGTTTTTTAAGACCTAGGCCCATCTACAAGATTAAACTGGTTTGTGTGAATGAGAGGTGAGAGAATAGAGGCAGTGCTTAGAAGCTGATGAAGTCTGTCCCCCAGATTCCTGAGGACTAGGAGTAGAAAGGAGACAGGTTCTGCAGGGTTATAATGAATAACTCAACCTAACCTTATAACTCTCTCTTCTTTTGTTCATTTTTTAAATACTTTTTTCTCTTATGT
Organism: Lemur catta; assembly: GCF_020740605.2. Lineage (NCBI taxonomy): Eukaryota > Metazoa > Chordata > Mammalia > Primates > Lemuridae > Lemur > Lemur catta. The sequence goes on along the minus strand of NC_059142.1, from coordinate 30,635,279 downwards.
TTCCATTTATATAGTTTCTACTGACCTGGCTTCAAGTCCACTGACCTTTTCTTCTGCAGCATCTAGCATATGTTAAATCTCTCAAATAAATTTTTGTCTCAAGATATCACAGTTTTCAATGCCCATGCTACCCAAAACAATCTACAAATTCAATACAATCCCCATTAAAATATCAATGGCATTCTTCACAGAAATAGAATAAATAGTCCTAAAATTTATAAGGAACCATAAAAGACCCAGAAGAGCCAAAGCTATCCTGAGCAAAAAGAATAAAACTGGAGGAATCACATTACCTGACTTCAAATCATACTACAGAGCTATAGTAACCCGAACAGTATGGTACTGGCATAAAAGCAGACACATAGACCAACGGAACAAATACAGAACCCAGTAATAAATCCACACATCTATTGTGAACTTATCTTCAACAAAGGTGCCAAGAACATACAATGAGGAAAGGACAGTCTTTTCAATAAGTGGTGCTGGGAAAACTGGATATTCATATGCAGAAGAATGAAACTAGACCTTATCTCTAACCATCTACAAAAAAATCAAATCAAAATGGATTGAAGACTTACATCTAAGATCTGAAACTGTGAAACTACTAAAAGAAAACACTGGGGAAATGCTTCAGGACACGGGTCTGGGCAAGGACTTCTTGAGTAATACCCCCAAAGCACAGGCAACCAAAGCAAAATTGAATAAAGGGGATCACATCAAGCTAAAAAGCTTCTGCACAGCAAAGTAAATAATCAACAAAGTGAAGAGATAACCCACAGAATGGGAGACAGTATTTGCCAACTACCCATCTGACAAGGGATTAATAACTAGAATATATAAGGAGCTCTAACAACTCAATAGGAAAAAATCAAATAATCCGATTAAAAAATGGATGAAGGATCAGAATAGACATTTCTCAAAAGAAGACATACAAATGGCCAACAGGTATATGAAAAATGTTCAACATCATTAGTCATCAGAGAAATGCAAATCAAAATTACAATGAGATGTCATCTCACTCCAGTTAAAATGGCTTTTATTAAAAAGTCAGGCAATAATGAATGCTAGCCAGGATGCTGAGAAAGGGGAACCCTTGTACATTGTTGGTGGGAATGTAAATTAGTGCAACCACTATGGAGAACTATATGGAGGTTCCTCAAAAAACTAAAAGTAGAACTACCATATGACTTAGCAATCCCACTGCTGGGTATACATCCAAAGGAGGGAAATTCAGTATATCGAAAAGGCATCTGCACTCCCATGTTTATTGCAGCACTATTCACAATAGCCAAGATTTGGAATCAACCTAAGTGTCCATCAATGGATGAATGGATAAAGAAATTGCAGTACATATACACAATGGGGTATTATATAGCCACAAAAAAGAATAAAATCCTGCCATTTGCACCAGCATGGGTGGAACTGAAGAACATTACATTAAATGAAATAAGCCAAGTGCAGAAAGACAAATCTCGCATGATCTCACTCATATGTGGGAGCTAAATATTAAAAGAATTGATTTCATGGAGACAGATAGCAGAATGATGGTTACCAGAGGCTGGGAAGAGTAGCAGGGAAGGGAGGATAATGTAGGGATAGTTAATGGGTGCAAAAATATAGTTATTAATAGATAGAATGTATAGTATTTGATAGCATAACAAAGTGACTATAATCAACAACAAGCTAGGGTATTCTTTAAAATAACTAAAAGAGTGGAATTGAAATGTTCCTAACACAAAGAAATGATAAATGCCTGAGGTGATGGATACCCCAATTATCCTGATTTGATTAATTCATATTGTATGCCTGTTTAAAAACATCGCATGTACCCTGTAAAGATATACAACTGTTATGAACCCATAATAATTAAAAAAAAAAAGATATCATTGTTTTTGGATCTAGAATTTCCATTTGGATTCTTCTTTATAGACTCCATTTATAGAGACTATAAAAATGAGATTCCTCATCTGTGTACTCATTAAAGTCCTTTTTGCAAATTTCATTTGCAAATTTCAAGATCTCTATCACCTTTGGTCTGTTTCTATGAACCTGTATTTCCTTAGGTGTGTGTCATTTTCTTGCTTCTTGCTTATTTGGCAATATTTACCTAGATAGTGGATGCCAAGCTGTTAGAGTATAGATTTTGTTGTTTTCCCTTAAAGGCAGTTGAGTTTTGTTCTGGTAGGCAGTTCATCTACTGGAAGATCAATTTTATCCTATTAAGGTTTGTTTTGGACCTTGTTACGGCAGTTCTAGAATAGTCTTCACTCTAAGGTGAGAGTAGCTCTACTTCTAAGGTGTGGCATTGGTAGGGTCAAATGAATGTCTGGGATGTCCAGCAATTCTCTTCACTCTGGCTGGTGGGCACTCCAGTGTTTCTCCATTGATCCCCCAGCTTTCAAACAGTTATTCTTGGCCAGGGCTTGCAGAGTTTTGCCCTGTATAAAATTCAGCTTCATATTTGGGCAAACACTCAAGGAAAGGTCTTTGTAGATTTCTGAAGCCTCTACTCTGAGCAGCTCTCCTCTTCAGTACCCTGCCCCACAAACTGCAGCTGTCTCAGTGGCCTGAAGTGCCAATTTCTGTTTCCTCCACCCACACTGCTGCCCTCTGGGCTCCTCTTCCTTCTGTTGTTGTTTGGAAAATGTCTCCAGGGAGACAACTCAGATGAATTTGAAGCTCATTTTTTGGTTTCTCTTCCCTCAAGGATCACAATCCAATCCTGTACTGTCTGTGTTCGATGCCAAAAATCACTTGCTTTTATTCTTCTTCCAGTTTTACAGTTCTTCATGGCAGAAAAATAAGTCTGATACCCCCGATTCTGGTCAGAACCACAGCTTTGCATCTTCATTCATTTTGTCACTTTGTTAGTCCAGGTGGCTTATGAGGTCCTTTCTGATCTAGACTCTGTCTAGCTGTCCAGCTATATCTTAAGACTGTGCTACTAATCTATCCCCACCATGCATATGTACATTCTCAAGCAGGTACATGCACTCTATGTTCCAAACAGTGAACTATTTTCAATTCTTCAAAGCCAGCTGGTGTTTCCCCGCTCTCCGGCTTCTTTCATGCTGTGTTCTATACCTGCAACACTCGCCTCACCCCTACCAGCTCTCAGCTCCTCCCAGTCTTTCTGAATCAACTTAAATATCATTTCCTCTGGTACTTCTGCCATGTGCTGCCATGGCGGCTAGAACTTTCCCCAATCAAAGACTTTATAAGATTTCATTATACCTTCTTACTTAATATGCCTTGTATGTGCCTGCTTGATTCTAAGTTCTGTGAGGGCAGTGTGGGGATTACCCTGCTTGATTATCATAAACATTAGTCACTTGCTATTGTACCATTTATGGAAATGCCTACTAAAGATTTAGGCCAGTAAAAATACTGGATAAACCTGTTCTTATGATACCCAGAGGAAATTTACTTTAAATTCTACTCTAATAATTAGTAACCTATCTACATAGACCTTGCTTATCTTGCTCTGGGTGTCCTGAAATGCCCTCTAACTATATAATGTTAAGACCGGTTTTCTCACTTTAGTCATTCACCTCCTTCTTCTCACCATTCCCCGCTGCCTTTACCAACTAGACTGTATGTATTTTTGACGCTAGGTAACTATTAAAGCCATCATAAACTCCACACACGTCAAAGAAACATATTTTGTCACACTCTAATAAGACATATCCCCTGAAAAAACAGAACCAGATTTGTAACTCCTAAACCTTTTACAGGTGTTTTTGTGATCAGGGCAAAAACTATGTATCATGCAATTATGTTCTTATAATGTGCCTATGAGCTCAGGAATGAAATCACAGATACAGTTCTTCTGACCACTGCAGGCTAGGAAGAGTTCACACTCAACACACTGCGGCCTCCTTAATTAATACAGTGGCTAGGACCAAAAAATGTGGAACATAAGACACTGGAGTGCATAAGCTAAAGGTACCGTAACCAAGTAGATGGGACCATGAGGTTGTAATAATATGTTTTTGTTTCAAAGTGACTGATACATATAGATTTCTCAACAGTAATTCAATTTGAAAGAGAACTCAAAACATATACGTGCAATTGCCTCCTATTGCTAATACTACACTTTTATCCACAGAAGTCCCCAAAAGATATTTTCAAGCTAAGTTAAAAAAAAAAAAAAAAGAAAAGAAAAAAAAGTGCTTTCCCTAGAAAGAGAAATAGTATGACTTAAAAGCAAGTGAAAGGGAAAGAGTGAAGGGATTTGAAAAATAGCCAATAGAATGTTGAAGCAAATGATCTTTTAAGGTCCTTCTAATTGTTGAGATTTGAGAAGTTTATATTTTCTTCATTATAGGAAACCTTAAAATTTACCCTCCTCCATGGATTCAGGGTTAAGTAGCTAAGTAATTCAGTCAGAAACACTCACCTTTATATAATCACACACCTATTCAGGAGAAAGGGTGGGGGTGATGTGGGATGAAAAACAGAAAGGTCGTCCAAGAGAAACAAATAAATGCAAAAAAGGACCGGACCATAAAGAGAGAAACATTTATAGCTTTTCCAAACTGTATGAAGTACGTGGTACAAGTTGCTGACACACTTCATTATTTATACATTTTTTTCTGTTGAGTCTCTAGTTAATGGACATGTCGTAACTTTGGAAAGAAGAGCTACATATCATATCGAGTCCCAGCAATTTAAAAGAAAACAGCTAAAATTATGAAGCTATATCTTACCATCGACGTCACTACCAAGGCTGGAGAAAATCCCATTGTGAGATAGAAAAAGAGTTCAACCACTTTATATCTGCAGGAACAGAAGTGTAGTTAATTTAATCATTTACATAGCAGTTTTTCTTTTTTCTTTTGAAAAAAAAATGTAAACTCTTAACTATTCAAATAAAATGTATTTCCTAGTAGGAAACCACCAGGCTTTTAACTAAAATACAGTAGCTGAATAATAATGAACTAGCATTTATTTCAGAATTGAAAAGCCATCAAACCCCACATGCTACCCAGAAAATGTTTTCTGCCAAAAGTAGTTATCCTTTAATCCAATCCACCTTACATTCTTCCCCTTCCAATCCTAGAGTGTTTACCTTATTACCATTCCAATACAGAGCTATAAGTAAAACTCTGACGATGCATGGGGATGCAGCTTGGGATCTAGTTCATCAGTGACAAAGGAATGGCAGCCCTAAGGAAAGGGCATGTATTTTTGTCTTTATTTTGCATCTGCACAAACTCTAATTGTAAGGCTCATCACATTAGGCTACAGAATATCTGAAGCCCCTAAGAAACACACTGTATTGAAATTCAACTTAACATTTCTGCCTACTCAAATTAGTCTATAAGCTCCTCAAAGGCAGGGACCATGTTTTATTTATGTTTGCATCTGCAGGGCCTAGAACAGTACCTGACATGATTGAGGGACTCCCTAATGTCTGCCAAACTCAATGGCCAAGGATAACTAACACCTCATTCTTCGTGTTTTGTACTCAAAGCCTACTGTGAAATAATCATATGGGGGAAGAATGGGTTTATGGGTTTGATTTACACCAGAAGCCCTAGAATAAGAGAAAATATAGCTCCCTTACTTTATTTCCTATTTTATCCAGGAATATAAATTAGGGGTTTGAGCACAAGAAGCAAACTGTTTCCATGGATTTATATATACTGCATAATACCACTCAGCATTGCTAATTATGGTCAAAAAGGTGAATTTCAAAGTGAAATTAAATAACTCCAAGTTAGTGAAAACTATTATTTTCTTCTGAAAGAGGAAAACAATTTAATACTTTCTGATAAACATCAATTATGTTCAATTCTGAGAGTCATTCGGCTTACCACAATAGATAACAAATTTAATGAACTGTAAATTAATAAATCCAATGACAATGATTTCATGGTTGTTTCTCAAATTCAAGCATATGGGGTAATGAATGAGAAGAGCAATGGAATAAGAACTAGGACACTTGGGTCCTAACTTCCAGATGAGTCACTAATTGATGCATGTCCTGAATGTTCTCATTTTTTAAGCATGAAGCCAGAATAGATGACCTTGAAGGTCTCCTCTAGAACAAAGATGCTAAATTTCAATAAACCTTTCTTTTTATATTGCTCAATACTCATGACTACGAGGGATGAATAATGGGTTAAAAAACTGTGCCCCAGGGCTAGGATATTAAGAGTTCAGATGTCCTTCCAAACATCCCTTTTCTCAAGGAATCCTATCTGGAATATCTGCTAGCTTCCTCTTTAGGTGAGTATTGTGCTGAACACTTACTATCTATTCTCTTCAGTTTTATCTTCAGTCTATATAGGAACCTTGGAAAGTGGCTATTTTTCTCATGTGATGACTGTGAATCACAGAGGATCAGGCCAGTTTGCCTCATGATAAGAAATGAGGTCTCCAAAATGACTGGTCACACTGTCCCTCATACCACCCATGTGCCATTCTTGTCTTTCCACAGCAATCTGTCCAGCAATAACGAATACCAAATGGTTTTGAAGATTTATTAAAATATAATATGTACTCTATTTATGTATTTCTACTATTTTGAAGTACTAACATAAAGTAAATTGTATTGCAATGCAGGTAAAATTTCAGCAGCTAATTTTAAAACTATCAAATATAAATTATTTTCTCTTACTTTTCATGGTAGAGAAATACATAAATGGTTCCTCCAGCTGCCATGAGCCAGATGAACCAACGCATATGAGATGCCAGGGGTCCAAGTTCACGGAGATTTAACCTAAAAATGTAAACATAACAACAAAGAAGTGATAAATGAAAGGAATTAATAAAATCTGTGTTTTCCTCTAGTTATTGAAAACTGAGAGAAAGTACCTGAATAAGAGCAGGAAGAACAGACACTCAACACATCAAGGAAGCTTTTGGGCAATTTAGGTAAAATTAAATAACTCAAAGATGAAATTGTCAGCCAACCTTTAAGACTTAGAATTAGTTCCAACACGGTTTAAAAATAGCATCAGCTAAAAGCAGACATGTAGAAAAAAGTGAGTCCCAGCACACCTGTGACTCCTGACTTTCCGTTAGGCAGACGGAGGTAAATGCTGCTTGGCCTTTTTATTTCTGACCATGTACTTGGGAGCAGATGGCTTACAAAGTTTAATGAGAATCCGAAACAAAATCCTGACCTGGGATCACATACCCACAGCAGATACCTAATACACAAACCAAGTGTCTCCATTATCAATCTCTCTGCCAAGAGAGAACATGAGAACCACTCCCAACACGTGTTACAGAAGATATTCTGTTAGAACTTACCCGTGGACTGCTGTGAGTTCTGAATTTTAAAATACTGCAAATTCATCTGTGCTAATTTCATACAAGAATAACTATGAGGAAAATATGTTGATTTTTTTGGTCTATAATTACAAAATTCATATTTTCTAAATGGAAAAAGTGTCACCTATATATCTAAAACTACATGTAAACAAATTGCCTCCTTTGATATTTGATTCCTCAGGTCACACTTAAATTGTTAAAATTTTATTTACCTATTTCAAATTAAAGAATTGTATTTAATTTTAAATTCTTTAATTTAAAATAAGTAAAGTAAGGAATCCTTTTTGGAACACCCCCTAGATTCCTACTTAGGTTAAGTGTTGTACTGGGCACTTAATATCTATTCACAAAAGCCTTTCAGTGTTCTTGTTCCAATATGAAGCAGACCTACAATCTAGTAAGAGGCGTTGGGGAGAGGGGGCACTTACTTCTTACTCCATCAGATAATAGGTTTCTTTTGAATGATTGATGCTGCATTAGCCTGAATCTAGAGGCTAATGACTACAGCAGTTGATGGCATAATATAAACTTCTGAGTATTTAAAACTGGACCATTTCCTCCGTCTGCTGACAGAGGAAAGCTAATAATTCTTTAATTAAGGATTTCAGTGCAACAAAAACTTCTATTTTATCTATACTAAAAAGGCAGTAAGATCAAGGAAACTGAACAAAACACTAGGTATTTTAAATAGTTAACGAATTTGGCTAGTTCTCTTGCTCAGATAGCAAAAGAAATGAGAAACGTACTCGGTATAGAGTAGCTACTATGATGTGAAGTGAATCGAAGAAAAATGGTATAAATTTCAAAAGTAAGCTTGCTTTCCTCATACATATGTACAGCATTTCCACTTAATCCATTCAATTTCCAAGTCTTGTGAACAGCAGTAGGAGTATATGGAGAATATGGAGGGCAAAGGTTATTGATTTCAAAAGTGAGCCAGCCACCTCCGCACAAGTTCACAGCACTTCCTCTTGAACAGTCCAATGCCTAGATATTCTAAACAGCATTCTAAATAGTAGCAATATTCTCCTCTTTAAATATACCATCTGACCCAAATAAATCCATTTGGGAAAAAAAAATGCATGTATGTATGTGTTTGGGGGAGCAGGGTGGGGTGTATACCTGAGGGCTGAGGGCAGGAACAAGAGAAAGAGAGGAAAGGGGGAGCGAGGAATTCTAATCATAAAAACACTACCTTCAAAAATAGAAAAATTATATCTTACCATGGAGCATAAGAAGCAGCAATGAAGAAATAGATAACCATTCTATCACACATGTGAAAACAATGCTCCACTGTCCTAGTAGGGGGAAAAAAACAAGTTAGACAAATTTCTCAGAAAACTTTCAGAATGAAAGTATGAGCTATCACTCTACTATGTTGCAATTTCCTTTCTTGTTCTAGTTTCTCATGGCTTTTATAACTTGGCCTTCAAAGTCACACAACTTTTTGTTGTTGTTGTTAATGATACAAAGCCACAAGTAAAAGCTTTACATTATTCTTAAGTTGTACACACACTAGATATTCTCACCATGAATGAGACATAGGGACAGAGCCTCATGATAGTTAGGAAGACTGAAGTGGTTAAAACAAACAAAATCTGTCTTTCCTGATGTTTTCCGTTTCTTTTAGATCCTGTCAGACAGAAAAATGAAATTCCTGTAGAGCAGATCACCCCTGGCTCCTGTCACAGTGCAGTGCACAAAGTCCTACTCCTCAGCAAACACTCCCTCAACTGCAATCACACTCGTGTGTCTTTTTACCATGTCTTTAAAGAAGTGTTTACTTCAAATATCCTAGTATAGACAATAAATTGTAATAAAGGAAATCCAGAAACTAATATGAGAATAGCAATAACAAAAACAAAAACAAAAAGGTGCATTTGCTGAAAGAGCATGGCCATCTGGATTTCTAAGTTCTTCCTTCCGAAACTGAAAATCGGAAGTGCATGGTCAAAGTCATTGGCTCACTGAGGTCCATTCATAAAACAGATTAGATAAAATCTCCCCTTTACTGAGGTGATTTAAAAGTACAAATGCATAGCATCATCTTGAATTTATTCTCAGTGTTCAAGCTATATAATAGCTATAATTTGATGGAGCACTAGAATTAAGACTTTGCCTCATCACACAATGTTGACCAAAGTGGACTGATGAGGACTTGTTAGTGAAGTGAGAAATATATTTGTGAGAAAGAATTGTTTTCAGTCTACTAGTTATTAAAAGCTATAGCTTACCCCCAGATAATAATTTAACACTAGATCAAAGCTTCTCAAACTTGACTACATAGTAGAATCACCTGAGAGCTTATAACATCATGGACTCCAGATCTGAAGACTCTAATTTAAAAGGGCTAGATGATGGGAAACAGGGTGGAGGGAAGGGGTAACTCTCTATTTTTTAAAAATTCCTTGGATGACTGTGATTTCTAGCAAGGTTTGAGGCCTTTCTAATTTTGCTTTCTAGATTGATTGTTACACACTGTTAGAGTAAGTAGTCAGACCTGGAATCTTTTTTTTTTTTTCCGAGAAGGGGTCTCACTCTGTCACTCAGACCAGAGTGAGTGGCATTATCATAGCTCACTGCAGCCTCAAACTTCACTCCTGGGTTCAAGTGATCCTCCTGCCTCAGCCTCCTGAGTAACTGGGACTATAGACATATGCTACCATACCTGGCTAATTTTTAATTTTTTGTAGAGATGGGGTCTCGCTATGTTGCCCAAGCTGGTCTCAAAACTCCAGGCCTCAAAGTGATCCTCCTACCTCAGCCTCCCAAAGTGCTGAGATTATAGGCGTGAGCCACTATGCCCAGCTAGACCTAGAATCTTATTCAGGATCTGCCACTCACCTCTCCATCACTTTCCTTACAGGTAAAATGGAAATAAGATCTCTCTCATGAGTACGTGTGAGCATTAAATGAAATAATGTAGGCCATGTATTTAGCATAGTTCCTAGCACATGGTAGCACCTAGCACATAATAAATGTTTATTCCCTTCTCTCTTTTACTTGAATTAAGGCTTTTTTTAATATTTAAAAAAATTTAACGCAGAGCAGAATTCTACACATGGCTTATGATTCTAGCAGTGCTATTTCAAGGTTTAAGAGTCTTGTTTCTATCACACCTTCCTCTCCAGCCTCTGGCGGGGAGGCCCTGAATACTGAAGTAGGTATCTACAACTTTTTATTGATTCAGAAATCTAGACATCAAAGCCAAGTTTGCTGAGGCAACCACAAACATTGGATTGTGCCAAAAAGATAATGAAGTGCTCTACTTTTAGACTGGCTTCTGGGTGCTGCAAGTGTGGCTTGAGGTGATGGGACAGGCACTTTTGTGGCTCTCCTCTGAGTGTGTCCCAGAGTGTCCTTGTGATTCAATGCTGTGGTTTTATTTTAAGCCCAGGGAACTGTCACCTTATACATAAAGGTAGCAGACTGCAAACTCTATGCAATACTGTGAAAGATATGGTGAAGAAACGCAGGACTGGGAGTCAGAGGCCCCAGGATGATGTCATTCTGTTGCTTTCACTGACTCAGGCAAGTCGGGCCACTTCTCTGAGCCTCAGTTTCTCCAGGTAAAAATTAAGGGAGTTGGATTAGGTGATTTCTAAGGACCCCTCCAGCACTAAAACTCTAGGATACTACATATAAGGAAACTAGTAATTATCTCATAAATCCCAACTTCTGCTCATAAATGAGGCATAGCTTTTTAATATTAGATTGTTCAAACAGTTTAAGATTTCTGGGACATTCTGTAAAACCAAAAGGTAAATTGGGTATTACTTTAAATCACTCTTAATCTGCTCTGAATCTCAAATTTTTGAGAAGAAATTTTGCCCTTTTGGGCTGTACAGAATCCATTTCATAAGCAACCCATTCCCACCTAAGTGGTGTGCCTTTCTCAAATTAATCCTTCACTCAGAGGAGGAAAGTTGTTATGTCCTTCTCATTGGTATGCCAAGAGCCAGAGTATTGTTTGGAAAGTGCCTGACAGCTAATAATAGCAAAATATGTGAATTTTGTTTGAATAACATACACAAGACTTAATTCTGAACGCTGAACTTTGCAAAACAGTAAACTCAAACTGTGGTATACCTACCACCTTGTATCACATAGTCCTATGGTCTTTTGTAATTTTCAAATCATTTGCACATATATCACCTCTCATTTACCTATCACAGTAACCATGTGAGTCAGGCATTATCATTCTTGTTTTAGTGATGAAGATGCTGAAAGCCCCACAAGGTCAAGTGACCTACCCAAAGTTAAGCAGACCTGGACCTCAAGGCCCACCTGCTGACCCCTCAGTGTGCTTTGCCATTCTGCCACAGCTGCTGCTCTCACTGTATCCTGAGTGTGCTTGACAGCACTGGAAAAGAGCTCTCAGGATTGTAAGTTGTCAATCCTGGGGAACCAGTGAGGTTTTATTTGTGGTTACTGGGCAAAAAAAAAGGCCTGTTTTCATAGATGCGGGGGAGGGTCCTCAAACTCTGTCCAATCCAAAGAAAATGTCTTAAATAATAGGATAGCATTATAATCTACAAAGCAAGAAAATGTTTACTCTTTGTCCCACCTGTCTCAAAGATGCCAGTGTGGGAGGCTACCAAACATGTTGAGTCAACTATCTGAATCCGTTGAAATAGCGTGCCTCCACTGTACCTTAAGTGGCTCTTTTTCCATGATACAATGTGAAATACTGTGGAAACGATGAAGAGGGCACAGAGGCCCATTCCATAAATCCATGCTGTTATCTTTTCCCAGCAGTCATCTGACAGCCGATGGAGGAGGGCACTGCCCACAATGGCCGGAACAATGAGGAACTGTCGGGAAGGTAAAGAGAAGTGAATAGAACATCTTGGCTTTTACAGAATTGAGACTTTCCCTAAAAATACAAAGGTTTACCAGGGACTATTTTAGAAAAATAATTTTAAAACAAATGTTTGCCTCTCTTGGATAATGAAAATGAGAGCCAGAGGAAGTTATTAGTTGCTACAATAGAAACAGGTACTGCTGTTCAGGGCCCCGGTATTGTGCCAACCAATGGGTACACAGACAAGCAGTCAAGGATGCAACACTACTCAGCTGTTGCAAAAGAGATGTACTTTATACTAATTTCATTAAATAAGGACATGGTCCATTGTACTCTACAATCTGCTTTGGAGTAGGCACTTAACATGTTCAAATACCAAGCATATACCCAGACTTTACAGGGAGGTCCTCATTTTAAAATATTCTATCCTTTCTTTCTACCTCTTGAGATGAAAAAATAAATAAATAAACAAACAAACAAACAAATAAATAAATAAATAAATAATATTCTATCCTGTTGCCTCCATAAGCTACTAAAATCCCAATATTTCAGCAAAGGGCAACTGAATGAATCAATAGTATTATAGTGTATGCAACACCACAACGCACACACACAAAGTCCACTGTTCAAATCATATGTCCTGCTTTTCAGTCTGGATCTGTACATTCCACCAATTTGGGAGCTAGTGCAGAGTGAAGGGATTTGGGGGGGGTCATTTCATTTTTAATAGCACCTTTTAAGTAAGCAACAGTAATCTACTCCAAAGGCCCACCTATTTAAAAATTTTTAAGAAATAGAATCTTAGAGAGAATTTTGATTTCTGCATCATTTTTCATAGTTCATATGACCACAAATTTCAATGTCTAGTCGTATCAGTATGATTATGACTAGTAAACACTTTATCATAACAGAAATTCCCAGGAGAATAAATAACTTTATTAGAGATTAGAATAAGCATACCTGACAAAGAATGTAAACTTCAGCAATTTACCTATCTTTTCTTCCCCGAACACCTAATTTTGCCCTCTTGCAACAGAATATTAAATCCCCCAGAAGAGATCGGCATGAATAGTCGATGCTGAAGTTTTCATTGGCCCAGAGCAAAATAAGAACAGTAAAAATAATAAGGCAAATTTTTCATAATAAAAAATTTATTTGACTTAAAGGAATGTCCTTTATTTTGCTATTATATCCTTACTACTTTTTTCATGTCTTCTCTTTAATGAAATGATGACAATAGAAGTCTTGTGTCTGTTTTAGAAATCTTACTGGTCTTTGAAATCCACAAATTCAGGATACAGTTTAATAAGATTACATTTTCTGTTCTAAAAAATTAACATGGAGGCTTTGTCAGTTTTTCCTCAACTACAGATTTTGTAAGTGCTCCTTAACCTGTGACATTCAGAAGAGATAAGTTAAGGATTATTCAGGTCTAGCCCAAGCAAATATTATTCCTAAAGGTGAGCTGTGTTTCTCAATGTCCAAACCATTATACTATACCAACTGTGCCTATAATAATTAAACTAGTCTGTTGTAAACATTATTCATTAAAGAAGTAAATTGGTCTTTTTCTCTATTTCTGATTTTCAGACTATATCCCAAACATCATTTTTAAGTAAGACTAAATACAACTTTCTAAGTAAATAATGAAACCACAGATAAAGTGAAATTTATAATGACACAAGAAAATGCCAATAATATGACATTAATAGAAAACCTATGAACATACATACATATTCACAAATACCACACACACAAAGAAGAAATGCACCAAACTGTTACCAGTTTATTTCTGGGTAGTTTTGTTTTTCTCATATATTTTTCAGTATTTTTAAAATTTCTTACAGTGAGCATGTTTTGTGTTTATAAGGAAGAAAAAAATTAACAAAAAATTTAAGGATCACACCAGCTTTTTCTTCAACGATACAGAGTAACATCTTCTCTGAGAAGCAACGGCCACTGTAGGGGTGGCAGGATGTGGCTCCCTTCCCCATTTCACAGGATCACTCACTAAAAAAAAATAGCATCTTTTTCAACAAATTGTGAACTCTCCTTGCCAAACGAACATAGTTGATTGTCTTGAAAAGGCAATTAATTTCACTCCTGGGGTGACAGTCTTCATAAATAGGTTCCTTTGGTTTTTCTATAACTAGGGTACTTACTATTATTCTTTTAAAGAAGATCTTGTTGGAGAAAGCAAGTCCAGGAGAGAGTAGACTGAAGGTTAGAACACACAAAGCGTTCTACATGCTCACAGTTTCTGGTAACATGACCCAGCACTGATATCCTGGTAGATAAGGTCACAGAGATGGGTAAATCCAACTAATTGTGCTGAGGTTTCTAGAGATAATTACCCTTCCTCCCACCACAGCCCTCTGGGAAGGATGGCAGTGGCAGGAAACTCGTACTCACTGCATGTGTGTAACAGTTAGCAGCATGTTCGTAGCAAGTTGGTTTGTAGCGGCCGTTGGCTGGGGCCCGATGGTTCATGAACCTGTAAAAACAAAAAGACATCATGTGAGAAAAAGTGTGTGCAGAACAATTGGGAAACCTGCCAGAAGGTGTTTGGTCTATTCTAAATGAGGAGGAGACAGGTGGAAATACCTAGTTAAGGTAACAAAACCAAAGCTACCAAAGAGATGTAAACTGAACCAACAACGCTGATCCTAAAGCAAATGTCCTAGTTTATTGGATTAAGTATTCTTTCAGTTTATTCAAAAGAACAGCCTTCTACCAACCAAAAGCAAACAGAAACCATATCCACTCCTTCCACTGGAACTCCCCTACACTGAAGAAAAAAGGCACAACAAAATCTTAACAGGAAAAAAAAAAAATCAAGGGAATTTTTTCTAAACTTTAGTTATTGTCATTAAATGCAAAGGGATAGACTATATTTGAAAGGTTTCTATTTTCTCTCTTGAAATTTATAAAACTTTATATATGTAGATCTTTAAATCCTACATCACATAATTAACAGGCCTGTCCCACCAGTTTCCCTGTATCGCATTACCTATTCCAGCATCAGGCAGCTCAAATAATGCTACCTGACTACCTCTAGGCCACCTAAAACAGGAAGTATATTTTTACCTTCATTCTCCCTGAATTAGAAGAGTTTGCTTCAAAAACCAAACACATGACTACTAGCTGATACTCTGGCTATAAAATTCATATGTACACACAAATGTATTTATATAGCTAAATATTAAAATCTGTTCACATACAGACATGTGCATGTCCCATACTCCCCTTTGGGCTAACTTTGTGACCATGAGCAAGAGTGAGAAGCATGAATACCACAGGACCTAAAGAGACGACAGCATCCTTGCATTTCAGTTGTATGGGTGACGATCCTCCCAACCCAAACCCAACCCGTACCCACGCCAAGTTTCAAGAAGGATTCTGTAGTAGTCCCCAACCTTTTTGGCACCAGGGACCAGTTTCATGGAAGACATTTTTTCCACAGACTGGAGTGGGGATGGCAAGCAATGGGGGACAGTTGTAGACACAGATGAAGCTTCCCTTGCTTTCTGGCCGCCCTCCTCCTACTGTGCGGCCTGGTTCCTAATAGGCCACAGACTGGTACTGGTCTGTAGCCTGAGTGTTGGGGACCACAGAGATTCTGGATTAGTCTAACTGTTCTGAATAAAAGAGGAAAGAAACAAACGTAGAGAAACAAATGGAGATAAAAGGGCCTTCAAAGTGTTCAGGTCTCAATGGCCCCCTGCATTCCTGTGCTTGGAGTTTGCTAGATGTCAACAGGCTTTGTACAATAAATTAACCCTTTGCTTGAGCTAGTTTAAGTGGAGGGAGAGGTATATTTTGTCACTAATAAGTTCTGGCTAGTCACACCTTATTCATCCACACAATGAAAAATGGTACAAGGCTAAACCAAATGGCAGAGGCAGGTTGCCAAAATTAGCTAAAATACATGACCAGGCCATTCTAAAGAGTGCCCAGTTTATGAACAAAAGCCTAGGCCATACTTCTTCCCTGAATTAAGAAGGGCCTGTTATCCTTAGATCAAATAAATAAAAATAAGATGGTGTCCCTGTTAACTCAAAACAGACAGTTCAGGTAGAAAATCCACTGGGGAATGTAACTGACACAATGAAGATACTGCACTTGGCCCACTGATGGGTTATTTAACTAGTGTGCAAAATATGTACTTACTGAGTGTGATCCACCAGATGGTCTGAAAACTAACTGTTTAAGAGAAATATACAGCTAGCAGCTTCAAAATTTATACAAACTATTCTCAAACATAGATAACTAATTTCAAGCATCATCTTTTCTCCCCTGAAAATCCTTTAAATAATTTCACTAATTTCCTAAGGGACAAGAATGTTGTGTTGCTATACAGCTCTTATTAGCAAAAAGGAAAATAATTACATTCTTGGGAAGAATGCTTTAAAAGTGTCCCAAGCATTGAAGGGTGTACCACTTCATTACCCTGAGACATAAACAACAGAGCTATAAGTAGCATACCCTATTAGGAATTTTCAAGGGTAAAGAGCAAGGCCCCAAGATGGTTGAAGTTTGATTAAACTGAAAGTGCTCTGTGTAGGGTGCAGTAAATAGGATTTGTCTACCCACCACCAGGCTGCAGACTAAAATAGCAATTTATATCTCTGGCAGCCCAATCTAAAAATAGTCAAGCCATTACCCAGCAACAGGGATAGACTTTCACATTTTCTCCTAAAAGCAAATAAACTGGATGGCCATGTTTGTGGCAGCTTAGTCCCTGCCCACCTGGAATAATTCAGTTTAAAACTCAAGTAGGAAGTTGTAGAGAAAAATATCTCACCCATGGTGACTTAAGGCAGTTTCTCCTAATGGACAGGGCAAGATCTGGGCAATAAGGAAAGGTAAGGGTAACTATCCTGGGAGCAATTCACTGTTTGGGGCTCAAGGGGACAGACAGCATAATTGTTCTGCTGGGAAATTACAACACAATTTTTCCATTTCTCTCTGATCTGCCAGAGAGAAATCAAGCCTCCTCCACAGCCTGCTGAAGAAATCACTCCTAAGACCTAAATGGAAAATCAGATGTAATATGCATATAAACTCCCATACACTGGGCCTAATCTCTTCCCCAAAAGAGAATGGGAAAGGTGCACGTGTTACAGAAAACAGCACCCATTCATGGAAGACATCTCTATCTAAGGCAGAGTGACCGTAATGCTCACCCAACGTTTAAGCAGAGTAACCTGCAGGCATTAGAGGGCTGGAGGGAAGGTGATTCAGTCCTGGGCATGGGAAGCATGCTTAAGAAAACTATTAGTTAAGCAGGGTTAGTTCACTTATCCCCTCACTTTCTCTTTTAACACTCTCTCTCACCTCCCTTCTTGCCCCCTGTTCTTACCCACCCCCACCCCCACCCAGCCATGACAGAATTTCAAAACTATTAATATGAAGGGAGCTCCCTATTAACATAGGGAGCTGGGGACACTCCTTAGCACACTTTAAATTCAGCCCAAAGCCCTTGCCCACTGAAAGATCTGCAGATCTCAGAGGCCTAAGATCAAATCCACAAGCTGTCCTTGATTCTCCAAGTGCAAGTACTGTCAACACCATCTTCAAAATGTATTCCAATCAGTCCATGTCTCTAGAGCTCCACAGTTCCTACCTTAAATCAAGACACCAACATCCCAGGTGTGTAAAAATAGGAAGTCTCTTAACTGGTCATCCTGCTGAAAGGAAGCGGGCCTCATAAAGGCCAATACAATGGCTATGCCAAGGGTCCCCTCAACATCACTTGATGTTGCAATATGAGTCCCCCCATACACTCTCTTCTTATACAAAGCCACAACTGTCTATTAAAACTAGATCATATTACACACCTGAAACCCAGCTTAAGGCCTCCCGTTGGCTTTCCAAAGTGCTTAGGACAGTATTGCAACATGTCAGAGCCCCAGAGCCTTGACTGGTCTGGCCCCACTACCTCTCCAGCCTCAGGGTGCCACCTTCCTCTCACTCCACCCTCTAGCTACACTACCTCCTTCTGTTCTTTAAACACATCAAGGTCTCATCTACCTCAGGGTATCTGCATGTGCTATTTATTTCTGCCTAGGATATTCTTCTTCAAAATGCTCCCCTCTCTCCTCATCCTTCAAGCTCAGCTCATGTACAGAATGTTGTGTCAGAGGACAATGTCATGTCTGAGGAGGTGTCAGATGTGACCTCCTCAGCAAGAAGGTTTTACAGGCCATCCTACCTAAAGCATCATTTTGGCCCTCCCCCCGCAGCTGGAGTCCTTATCACAATTGGTAAGACTTTGCTTTTTAAGAAACTTGTTTATTTTTTATTTTACCTTTTCCCACTATAATGTGAATTCCATGAAGGCTGTCTTGTTCACTGTCCCATTTCCAATCTCAAGCACAAGGCACAGCTTATTGCTGGAGCTTAATAAATAATTGTGGAATGAATGAATAGAAAGACAGACATCCCAGCTACAGCTGAACTATTTTGTATTAACAGAGAGATATCCCACAGTCAGTTAGTTTTACTGGGGACTCGGCAGGTTAGGTAAGAGAAACAGCCAGTCCTGGAACTAAAAGAACCCTGAATCTCATGAAAAGAAAACTCTTACAGGTAAAGACAATGGATATTCCAAGGGCCCCTTCAACATCGCTCTATGTTGCAACATAAGTCAACCCCTGTACAAGCACCTTACTACTAGCTCCCTTTATGATTGACCGCGATATTCAGAACAGTGTCCGCTGAGTTGCCAATAGTGGTACTCTTGACTTAACAAGACTACCCCATGCCTATGATTCAATGCTCTAAGAACATGCAGAGTAGACAACCAGCAACCCTGGAAGACTTCCTAATGGTTTAGAATAAGATGCTTTCCCACATTTAATGCTGAAGCTAACCATTGGTCAGGAGACTGGGGCTGAAAAAAAAGCATCCTTTTTCTTGGATTTTTGGATGCCAGGCTGAAGAAATCAGTATGTACCAAGAAGATACAGTAGAAGCTCTGTGGGTCCGAAGCCTCTATGCTATACACATAGGTGGTGTGGTGTGGGCAGGGAGATAGAAAGAGGTGAGCTAGCAGCATGGGTGGTGGAGGGAGAGAGACAGGAAATCGATGTCTCTGGTCTGCCCCTTCCTAGCTGTGTGACTATGGGCAAGTTCCCT
Organism: Lemur catta; assembly: GCF_020740605.2. Classification (NCBI taxonomy): domain Eukaryota; kingdom Metazoa; phylum Chordata; class Mammalia; order Primates; family Lemuridae; genus Lemur; species Lemur catta. The sequence goes on along the minus strand of NC_059142.1, from coordinate 30,616,051 downwards.
TTTATTCTCTTCTAAACCTATTTGCTTTTCTATTAAATGGGTATAAAATTTATGTTTTCCAGGGTCACAGTTGAGGATGAGATAAGTAATATACAAGTACCCAGCCAGTGGTTGGCACAGAAAGGCACTCAATAAATGTTAGCAGTAATCATCAGTCAGAGATGTTGTGAAGGGGAGAGAATGACTTCGTGTGTGTGTGTCTGTATGTGCGTGTCTTAGGAAGACTCAAGTGTGAAAGGGATAAAGCAAGGAAGATAAAATATGTCTCTGTGTCCCAGTGGAATTTTTCCATCCTAAGCTTTTTCAGAAGCCATAAATGCATAAGCCCTCATGTTCCTCATCCAGTCCCAATAAATCTATCAGGGGAAGGAGCACATCCCCCTTCAAAGACAGTGTGCCCCTCTTCCAGTTCCTTTGTCATTTACTTACCTGTAACTATGGTGAATGCTCAGAAAGATGTATAATGAACACAGCCTTAAAAGGTGCAGAAATAGTACTCTCAACGTTTTAACATGTGAACCACAAAAATAAGGACTTTCTTGTTATATTATTATTTTTTTTTTTGCAGGCTTTATTTTCAAGTTCAAATTGATGCTCAGAAATATCTTTCCAATCTAGCCTATAATAGAGAAACAGGAAATTATGAGATCATTCGAATCTTCAAAGAAAATCAGGATAGGTCTAGATGTCATCAAGAAAGAAACTGCTAGTAAGGACTAGAGGGATAAATGTCTAGCAAAAAAGGGGGAGGCAGTTTAATCAGCTGAGATGGTAGGATCCTAAATGAAGAGTTTTTTTCATTTCTTTTAACACTTCTAATGTTTGTGCAGCAGATAATGAAACACTCTTTTTTTCTTTCAAGAGAAGAATTCAAAGGGACAGGAAAGAAATACAAACTCTTAATCAAATAGGGAAGGGGTAATTTCACAAAATATTGCCACTGTTCTCTGAAAACAGGAAGAGTGTAGATGTGCAGAGACGTTAAAACCAAATCAAACAAACCACACCAGGGCTTCACTGATCATGCCTGAACGCAGGTTACATTCTCCCCTAAAGCCCCTCCAGATTTCATTCCCGACATCAGGTTCTAAAGTCAGAACACTAAGGTTCCTTTTTGCCCTTAGAAGCACTGACGAAGTTCCCACTGTGGGGAATGCCAGGCATTCCACACCCTGAGTGATAAACAACATTCAGAAGTCAACCCAAGTCTTCAAGCTGATCCCCTCCTGATGGCATAGACCACCACAACTCTTCCTTTGCATTTTTTGGCCCCTTTACCCTTTGGGACTGGGAGAGGAATGAGATAAGCATAATGGGTGAGTGGGCAGTGCGGGAATAGAGATTGGAAAGAAAAAAAAAAGTGCATTTTAAAATTCTGAAAAAAAAGGCAGTGTTTAAAAACTCAGTAGCAACAGCCACCTTGGGTGATTTCATGTATTTCTTCTTTGCATTCCCCCGTCACTGCACACTGAGCCAGCCTGCTGGAGGTGAAGGTCTGGGAGTGGGGATGGCTGCTGGATTCAGACAAAAGGATGGAGAGTTACCACAAACACAAGAGAGGTGAACTTTCACCCACTTAAACGAAGAAGAAAGGCCCAGAGTTCCTCTAGAACCATGGGCTAGCCTCCATCCACTGCCAGATGGCAGAAACCCCGAATGGGGGAAGGCCACTGTGCCCCCCAGCCTGGCGTTCCCACCAGTTCGGTGAATGAGCAGCCAGTCAGCCTTCCGGTGGCGCTTCCTGGGTTCCTCCTCCTCGTTTCCTAACACAGGCGCCTCCACAGCAGGTCTCACCACCCCAAAGCTAACTTGCCCCTTTGCAGATCCCCAAAATAGCACCGCCCTGGAACGCGAAGCCTGAGAATCAGCAAGGCCTTGACATGGCCAGGCAAGGCTAAGCCAGCGGGCGTGCCTCAGTTTCCCTGTTGCTAGAGCCGTTCACAAACAAAGCATCTAAAACGCCCAGCACCCCCGCTTTACGACAAGTCTCTCCGCAGGGTGAAGCAGCTACCCCCCATTTCCGCGAGCCCCGGGAGACCCCCACTCTGGACCTAAAGGGACAGAAGCCAAAGCCAGGGTCGGAGGACTCGGGGGCGGCCCCTGAGGCTGGATTCGGGTCCTCACAGCTAGCCAGAGCCCAGACTGGATGGGAGTCGGGAGGGTGAAGCCGCGTGAGCAAAGGGATCTTCGGGAAGGAGGGCAGGCTCGGGGTGCTGGGTCTGGGAATCCATCCCAGGTCCACAGATCGCGCAGGGACACCCGGTCAGGCACGAGCTCCCGTCCTCGGAGGAAGGGGCTCGCCTGCGGCCAGCAGAGCAGGGAATCTCCCGGGAGCTGGTCCCCGGCCAAGGCGCGGGACCCACCGGGGATGGACCCAGGTGAGGAGCCAGGACCCACGCGCTACAGGCGAGATCCGGGGGCCGCTCCGGGCACGCGCGCCGGGGCGGGGGCGCCATCCCCTCTCACCGCTGGAATCGATTCTTGAACCGCATTGATCCTCCGCTTCTCCTCGGGGGCCGGGAGCTCCGTCTCGTCAGCACCGGCGGCCGGGCGCGAGGCCCTCATGGGCTTGGGCTGCTCGGGAGCCCGCCTGCGCGCCCCTCACAGCCGCTCGGCCGGGTGGGCCGGACCGGGCCAGGCCGGGGGTCGGGACGCAGCCGGGGCCACACCAGGCGGCTGGGGGCGGGAGGGAGGCCGCTAAAACGGCCCCGGCGCCTCCCGCCTCCCGCCTCCCCGGCTCCTCCGCCCCCGGGCGCCCGCGCCCCGCCCCGGAGCCCGGCTCCACCCCTGCCCGCTCCGCCCGCCTGCGCGCACCCGCGGCCGCCGGCGCGTCAGCGCGCGAGCGACCAATCGGCGCCCGGAGCGGCGCGGCGGCCACGCTGCCATTCATCCCAGGGCGGAGGGACGAGCCCCGCGGTGGGGGGCGGGGCGAGGGGAAGGGGCAGAGCGCTGGGAGGGCGGGGCGCTTCCACAAAGGGTCGAGTTGCAGAGTGAAAAGGGCAGACGGAGGGGAGCGGGGGAGAAATGGTAAAGGAGGAGGAGGGCCAAGAATCTTAAAGGCAATTGTGAAGGAAACAGCAGCGAGCAAGCACCCCGTCTCATTCATTCATCCCTCATCATCTATTTCTCCATCTCTCCATTCATTTATTCCTGCATCATTTCGAGGGCCACCTCCCGCTTGGCTATTGTGAGAGGATCCAGGGCAGCACGGAAAGCCTTTCCTTGTCTGTCTGTCATATGAAGGGGTTGAGATCGCTAAGCCATCGTCTAATCGGAGAGTCAGTGAGAGCTGCTGACGAAGGAATCCTCTACCAGGATCTTTTTATGTATCCTTCAGTATATTTTTTATCCAGGCAGCTTCCAAATAAACCAAAAAGTGACTTGAATCAGGGTCCTGTTGATGAACTTTCTAAACTCAGAGGGCTTCCTGGAAGAGACGTTCAAGGAAAAAAGAATGAATGTGTGATTTATTTAGCCTTTCCAGGATCACTCCTGGAAGTTAGGTGTGCTCCCCTCTAGGTCTCATGTCCACACCCATGCCCCACCCCCAAACTTGAGGCTGTCAAGGGGACATTAGGACAGCCTGTTCGGAGTGCTTTCTTACTCCGCTGCAGTGAGGCATTGGAAAGCTAGGGAACTTTTTCACCCATAATTCTAGTTTCCTTTCTTTTAAACTTCCAAGTGCGGGGGGAGATCCAGAGGGGTGCTTTCCATGCTTATGGCACTAATCTTGCCAATAACTGCTAGAGATAAGCATTATCTTACTCATTTCACAGATAAGGAGGCTGAGGCTTTTAGAAGATAAAAAAATCTTGCCAAAGGCAAAACTAAGGTTCATACCTAGCTTCTCTAACATTAAAGACTCAGATCCTTATAGTACACCGGTCTGCCTCTCCCTGTTTTAAAGTAGTACATATCTCTTTAGGAAAAAAATAAAAAAATCCCTCCCTCCGCCCCCCACACACGTTAAGGCAGGAAGATGAGTATGGCTTGAAAATCTAATCAGCTAATCACCACTAATCACCTATCTTGGGCCGCTGGACTAAATGATCAGTGAGAGAGTGGGTAACAAAGGAGATAACTAATAAAGATAGATGAAAATTAATCGTATGAAATAAAATCAGACGGGTTAAAAAGCAATTGAACCTCACTCAACTGTAGCAAGTGTACCACTATGCTGGGGGATGCTGATAGTGGGGGGCGCTGTGCATGTGTGAGGAAAGAGGGATTTGAAATCTCTGCACTTTCCTCTTAATTTTGCTGTGAACCTAAAACTGCTCTAAAAATCGTCTTAAAAAAAAAAAAAAGAAAGAAATGCAGTACCGACACATGCTGCAACATGGATGAACCTTGAAAACACTGTCAAATGAAAGAAGCCAGTCACAAAGGACCACAGATTGTAAGATTTCATTTATACGAAATGTCTGGAATAGGCAAATCTATAAAGACAGAAGGTAGATTAGTGGTTGCCTAGGGCAGGGGAGTTGGAGGGGGTTGGGAAATGATGGCTAAGAGCTGCTAAATTCTGTGGGAGGGCTAATGAAAATGTTTTAAGGCCAGGTGCCATGGCGACTCAGCATGTAATCCTAGCACTCTGGGAGGCCGAGGCTGAGGATCGCTTGAGCTCAGGAGTTTGAGACCAGCCTGAGCAAGAGCGAGACCCCATCTCTACTAAAAATAGAAAAATTAGCTGGGTGTCCTGGTGTGTGCCTGCAGTCCCATCTACTTGGGAGGCCGAGGCAGGAGGATTGCTTGGGCCCAGGAGTTTAAGGCTGTAATGAGCTACAATGATGCTACTGCACTTTACCCAGGGGGACAGAGTGAGACTTTGTCTCAAACTAAATAAACAAATAAAAATAAATGAAAATTTTTTTAAATTGTGGTGATGGATGCACAATTTTGTGAATATGCTAGAAGCCATTGTATTGTATATGTTAAATGGGTGAATTGTATGGTATAGGAATTATATCTTAATAAAGTTGTTAAAAATTACTTTGAAAAGTTCAATTTCTGTAAAAAGATCAAAATTGAAAACAGACTGAAAACATCCGGAGCGCAGACGCTGACTTACTCATGTTTGTATTTCTTGAAAACTTTTAAAAGAAGTTCTCACACAGTAGGTGCTCAATAACTAGTCATTGATATGAATTTAATTAAAAAACAACCTGAAAACAACAACACAATGAACCGACAGATGTCAGATTACATTCTGTCAATGACTTAACCAATGGGAATGATGTTTACCCAAGCAAAAAGAAAATGAGTGAGTTAAAAAATCAGATTAAATTGGATAGAATAAAACACCTTGACCTACAGTGGTCTCTTCCATAGAAACGCAGGAATATTACCTGAAAGTGGCTTATTTAAACAAATATGATCACAAATTTAAATAAACCTCATTGTTCTTGATACCCACCCACCCAAGGTAAAAGCAAACCTAAAAAGATAAAAATAAAACACAAGAAACAGCTTTGAATGAATCATACAAACACCTGCCACATTTTTTTGCATGAAGTGTCCGTTTTAATCTATTTCTGAGAAGGAATCCCAAGTATGTTTGAAGAAAACAGGTACTTACTAGATTTGACTTAGAGATTAGTGCTGTGGGGGCTGAAGACAATGGAAAGTTTTTCCGCATTAGCAGGATGTGACATTTTTGTTAAGCTCAGAGATATAGTTCTTCTTTCTGCAAAACTGCAGATATATATTTGCATGGGCACTACCTGTGCCTATAAGAAGGGATTTGCGATGAAGCAGGTGCCAGAGGAAACTTTTGTGAGCACAAACACCTGCTCTGCTTACTGAGGGAGTTCCTGGACAGGATGCTGGCCATACGAGGAAGCATCTGGGATCTGATTTCCTAGCTGTAATCGTCCAATCAGAAAGTAGCAGCTCTGCTCCAAACTTGGACTCCAGACACCCTGAGGAGGTTAACTGAACTTCCCATCTAAGCCCATGTTCTGTTATTGGCTTTCAATCTGCCTTTTTACAAATACGAGAGGGTAAAGCAATCTTTAAAATGTAGATGCTCTCAGCCTTTCCCCTTTTCTGAAAAGAGGAACGTCGTCTTGTCCTACTTGGTCTTCTGTCCACAATCCCTGACCTTTCAGGGATACTTGTGTCTGCCATGCCCTGTTCCTAGACTTTCCTGATAAAAAGAATTGGAGAAAACAATGGAAAGAAGAAGAAAGAAAAAGATCCAGAGAAAAAGGGAAGGACTTAGGTAGATAGGTTATATTGATCTACATGATGAAGACAAGTGAGAGAAAAAAAGATTCTATAATCTGGGGTATGTTGATAAAGGTGTTTTGAGAGGTAGGGAAGGACTTAGCAAGGTAAGAGGATTCATAGGATTGTGGGATATGAAAAGAACAAAAAGGGCCGGGCGTGGTGGCTCACGCCTGTAATCCTAGCACTCTGGGGGGCCGAGGTGGGTGGATCGCTCAAGGTCAGGAGTTCGAGACCAGCCTGAGCAAGAGCGAGACCCCCATCTCTACTAAAAAAATAGAAATAAATTATCTGGCCAACTAAAATATATATAGAAAAAAATTAGCCGGTCATGGTAGCGCATGCCTGTAGTCCCAGCTACCCGGGAGGCTGAGGCAGTAGGATCGTTTAAGCCCAGGAGTTTGAGGTTGCTGTGAGCTAGGCTGGTGTCACGGTACTCACCCTAGCCCGGGCAAGAAAGCGAGACTCTGTCTCCAAAAAAAAAAAGAAAAGAACAAAAAGAATAGGAAAGGGATTGTGAGTTTTATCAAGAGTCTGAGTTGTATACTCTAATATTTTCCAATACGTAAAGTTTAGAGTCCTCTTTTAAGATTATTTTTGGCTGTTGGATTGTATTCATTTCAAAGTGACTTCTTTCAAAGACTGGGTCACGTGGAAGGGGCATATACAATGGTCACACACATTACCTTTTTGAGTGGTCCTAGAATTTTTACATCTATTATCTCATTTTATCCTTAAAGCCATCCTATGAGATAGATAATATCGTGTCTATTTTATTGATGAAGAAGCAAAAGCTTAGGGAGGTTTTGTGAGTAACATAAATTTGTGTTAGAGAAAAAGTCAAGATCTGAGCCCAGGTTTTCTGACCCCAAAGCCAGTGTTATTTTCCTTCCATGCTTCAGCACAGTCTATGACTGTGTCATTCCTCACTGCATGAAGCACTGTTCTATTCTCACTGAACTATCAATAAATGGCATTGTGGTGGCTATTGTGATTGTTTTCCTCCCAAGAAAAAGCATTATTTGAATGTGGGACACTCTGCCTCGTGTGTTCCTGCTGAGCACTGAGGGTCAGGATTGTTGTAGCTCTTTCTTCAAAAGGAGGTTTGGGAGGTGATGAGAATAAGGATGGGAATGCAAAGGAGACCCCAAAAGACCAACATCAAACAAAACAAAAAAGTTGATAATAGTGGTTCTCATAATGTGGATCACACAAGGGCTTTCATATTGGTCTGTATGAAACTCATGTCTGTGCTCTTGCATCAGCCACAAATTATAAAGAATTATATTTAACAAAGTGTAGATGCCCCTTCATTGGGGTCATTTTGCCATTTATCTTGATGCCTCTTTCTTTCTTAGGTAGGGGTAGTAGGAAAACAGTGGGGGTGGTCAATCTGGGAGTTCTTTTATGCTGCCAAAGTCAACTGTGAATGGAAAAGATTTGAGAGGTTCTTGGTGTCTGTGTATGGTCTCAGCTATACTATTTGTTCATAATAAATAAGAAGTGGTGGTGAAGATAAAGTGTAACTTCTCTTGAAGAGAAAAAAGCAGAGTACATTGGAGGAAATGCCCAAGAACATTTCTAAACTGGCACACACTGAAAGATGCTCCTCTGAAGCCTCACCTGCTAGCTTATTGGGGAAAGGTACATCATCATCCTTTTGTAATCCAAGTGCAGCTCAGCCTCCTTGGATAAGCCTTATCATCTGCCTTAATGATCCTGGGAGAATCCACACACCTAAATGATTCTCTAAAAGCACAGACAAGTAATGTCAATTGTTACTAAAGTTGCTTGTGAATATGGAAAGGGAATTAAATTGTGCATCACTCTTAGACATCTCTGTTTCTCTGAAGTTCTACATGCTATGGTAGCTGCCATATCCCTTGCTCCCAGATAACCCCATTTTCCCATCCAACATTTCTTCTCCAGACCAGTAAGGAAAACCCTCCACCTCCAGGAGGTCTGTGAGAGAAATAAATTTCCATCTCGTTTATACTGCTCTTGTTTGGGGCTTCTGTCATACACAGCTTAACCGAACAAATACTGCAAGTGAAGCTGGAAGTACAGTGGCTGGTTAAAACAGGAGCACAATAGTCCAGACACAAAGTGAGGAAGGCGACACCAATGGGAGTGGAGAAAAAAGGAAGGATCTAAGAAAGGTGAAGGAGTTCTTTATACAAAGCCTAAATCTGTGAAAACTCTTTAGAGCCAAGGAGGAATAAAATTCCATCTGTGACTGATTGTGTGTGCATTGCATTACATGCACAATTGAGTACCATTTAAAAATAGAAATCTAATGAGTAAAGGAAACAAAATAGGACACATGCTCTTCTGTTCCAGCTCAGGTCTGTTGTAATATAGATATAATTAAATCAATATAGAACCCCGACCTATTCAGAAACTGAGAAATCTTCTTCTTTTGGACTATTTGAAGGGAGGGCAAGCTGAAAGCTAACATACAAATTCTAGAATAATTTAAATATGTGTATATTGTGCCTGTATGTCACTAACTTCGTGTCAACAAAAACAATGATATGTCTTAAGAGATGCCTTAACGAAAAAATAAGATTCCAGGCCAGGTGTGGTGGCTCATGCCTATAATCCTATTACTCTGGGAGGCTGAGGTGGGAGGATCGCTTGAGGTTGTGAGTTCGAAACCAGCCTGAGCAAGAGCAACACCTTGTCTCTACTAAAAATAGAAAAATTAGCCGGGCATGGTGGTGTACACCTACAGCTACTTGGAAGGCTGAGGCAGGAGGATCCCTTGAGCCCAGGAGTTTGAGGTTGCTGTGAGCTATGGCGATGCCACTGTACTCTAGCCAGGGCGGCAGAGCAAGACTCTGTTTAAAATAAAATAAAATAAAGGATTCATTTTAAACTGCAGCACATCCATTGTTTGCCAACAATTTACTAAGACTCAATAATATTGTAAGCAAATTAAGCAAGTTACATCTTTTTTTACACCTAAAATTTGCATCTAAAGCCCTTTCTTCACATGGAATTAAATCGTAAAAAATTCTCCTGAGATACAGTTTGATCATGACAGATCTTATAGTAGTTTGAAGGAATAAACAAATGATTCTTTACTAAGCACAAGTTACTATACCACGTACTTTTGAAGGTGAGAACTGCAAAGAACTCTTGGCACATTAGAGCCCCTGCACTGAGACTTGACTAGTTCTAGCACGGTTTCTAGCAGCCTAAAGCAGGGATCGTTGGGACAACCCAACTCCCTTTTGAGTTCCTGTCAGGAAAAGTTCAGGGCTGTCCAAAGAATTTACTGTTTGTTCTAGCCCACACCTGACAATAGGCCCCTGACTTCCCTTTCCTAGAGCATTTACTAAAAAGGGCTTACAATTATGAATCCTTTCTTTGTCTCTTTGTCCTGTATATGTATCTCTTACAACTCATGAGTGTCTTTCTCAAGGGCCTGCAAACTATTCCTTTGAAATGTAACTGTCAGGAAGGATCTGGCCTGGGCGTGGAGTCTCTGTGGGAGGAGAGAATCCTGACTTCCATCACCGCCAGCAGGCACAGTTGACATAATCACAGTGACACTCCCCAACCATTGGCCACTTTTCACTGCCCTGACTGACTGCGGAGCCCTGTGTGCTCCTTCTCCCTACTCCCTCTTGCCCCCTTAAAATGCCCACTCACTCTGCACAGATGAATGCAGAATGGAGCTCAGCTCTTCCTTTATTGCCAGTAGTTACTGAATAACATCTGTTTTTACCGCTTTAACTAATGTCCAGCTTTGTTTATCTGTGATAGAGGCATAAGTCAGGTCCACACATCTAACAATTCCGTGATGTTGGCTTTATCATCCTTATTTTGAAGATGAGGAAATGGACCTACCAAGAGATTAAATGACTTGCCCAATATCACTTTTGTAGCTCATGAGTATTTGAGTCATAGAATTACGTAATTACTGAGCTGCAAGAAACCTTACAATTCATCTTGTTCTGCCTTCTCATTTTCCAGAGGATTCTGAAGACCAGAGAATGTAAGATTACAGCTCTTATCTGTTGTTAAGATTCAGAACTGGACTCCTGGGTAAGGTTTCCAGATTTTGCAAATAAAAACTATAAGTCGCTCAGTTAAATTTGAATTTCGGTTATCAAAAAGTAGTTTTTTAGTATAAGTCTGCCCCCAGGCAATATTGGCTGTGTATTCATTATTTATCTGAACTTCAAATTTAACTCAGCTGTCCTGTATTTTATCTGGCAATCTTACCCCAGGGCTTCTCCTTCTCAGCGTCCCTCCTACTCCATAACTTAATAAAGCAAGCCTCAAATATCTCATAATTTATTTGTGGGAAATTGTGGTCATGTCTGCATGAGTTACAAGATAGGAAGACTATGATTTAGAGAGTTTTGTGGGTTTGATGAGACACGAAACCTTTCTAAAGTTGGGACAACCCCACATAAGTAATATTTATGAGGGAAGCATGGTTCATTTACAAACTGTCAGAAGATAAAATCACGACGAATTTAGATTAAAGGTCTAATTGGCTTGTATTTGCGATTCTGGAATCGGGCAACACCTCACTGCATAAAATAGAATGAGTGAGCTGAGCAGAGGAGCTTGGTTTTATAGACAGAAAAGCGTTGAGGAAAGCAGAAACAGAGAACAAAAAGTGGATTGGTCATTTTCAAAGTTATTTTTCTTGTTAAGGATAAAGCAGAGGGGACTTCCTAAATCTGGCCTGTTTGGGGATTTGGCTATGATCTCTCCTGATTTCTTGGTAAGTGAGATAAACAACTCAGTTTCTGCTTGGGGGTATAGAACTTCAGCATGAGCCACTCCATTCTGGTCTGGTCTCTTGTGCCTAGTGCAGGAGCCCAATCCAAACTAACAGCCTCCTGTAAATTTTACTTAACAAAATAAATCCACCACAAAAATTCAATTAAATTTAAAACCTCTGTGTCTTGTAAACTTAACTGATCCGAGAATCACACAGTTGGCTGGACCCTCAAGCTCCTGTCTATCGGGCCCATCTCTGTGTGGCCACATAAGTTTCTCCCCCAAGCAATCAATTAAGAGTCTCCTGGGCAGGAATCACAACTCCTTGTTGGAGGTGGGGCAGAGGAGGGAGGCCATCTAGGTCCAAGTGGGTGGAGAGGGTGAGTTTTGGCAAAGCAGGAAGACACAGACAAACTCAGGGCCAAGACTGGAGAACCAGCCTGGGAGAATGTTGTTGCTGATGAGTAAACAGAGCCGTGGAAAAATAGATCTTACTGATAAAGGGACTGGTGCTTCTACAGTTGACTCATTAGCAAGAACAGAGGAATGTGGGCATTTTCTGGCAATACCTGTCACTTGGTAAACAGAGACACTTGAGAGGGAAATACTTTGGTGATAGATGCCATTGCCTTTTTTCTTTACTGGCGGGTCCAGCACCACTGATCACAGCAGGCCTGTGGCTTACACACCAGCCCCAAGGAATGCTAAGCTTAAAAAAAAAAAGCTCCACATTTGCATAGCTTTTTCACTTTCTCTGTCTTAGAGGAGCCTCAGACACCACTCTTGCCCAGAGACAGGAGGCAGGTGAAATGTTTTGTTATTGGCTGTGCCCTCCCTTCATACCAATTTTATAAAGGAAGCTACTGAGGTCCAAACACATTAAGGACCAGTTCAAGGTTTCCCAGTTTTAATAACGTGGCAGAGCTAGAACTCCAGTAAGGTCTTCTGGCTCTTTGCAGAGTATGATGGTCTGCAGCGTGGGAGCTGGCCCAAAGTGAGGACCATGCAATGAGTATGACTTCTGTGTCTAACAGGTGCACACCAGGTTCTTGTCACTGCAAAGAAGCTCCACTTATTTAGCTGATGCAAAGACCAGTTTGTCATAAGAAGTGGGGCTCATAAAATCCTAAAGCAGGAAACATGACATTGCCAAGCCCCAGGCATTTTACAGCTGAGGGGAAATGGGGCTGGTCTGTGTCTTTCTGTGCCTAGTAATCTTTCATTTGTTTTTCCCTTTGCTCCTCCCCCCTAGTTGTTGTTTCTTCCTCTGTAGACTGGCTTTGGCTTCCTCTGCTTACTCATTGGCTTCTTGGTGCCATCTTTAAGTCTCCTTGTCCTGTCCTGCCCTGGGGAGACACATTGCAGCACAGTGGTTTACCGTATAGACTCCAAAGACAGATGGCTGGCTGAGTCTGACTCCTGATTTAACACTTCACTTCTCTGTGTTCCAGTTTTCTCATCTGTAAAATGGGGCTAATAACAGCTTCAACCTCATAGAATATTGTAAGGAGTAAAGATAATGTCCTCAAATGCTCAGCGCAGTGACTGGCACATAGTACAGGCTCCATAAACACAACTGTTCTTATTATTGTACCAACTTTGGTGTTTATAGCTTCTAGTTGAGTATCTTTAAGTTCCAATTCCAAATTCTCAGTGGAGAGAGCCATTGTCTGAGCTCGTCTTGTCTCGCGAGGGCATAGGTAGTTGGGCTTTCTGTGAATGGGCTGCCCTGGTCCAATCAACTCAAGGTGGAGAGAGGACTGTAGTAGAACAAACAAAGGTGACTCATTCACTACTCATGGGAGACTGTGAGCAGGGGGCAGTTCTTTTAGAAGTGGGTAGCAGTGCGGCTAGCATCTAAAAGATGCCTAATATTCAGTGTGTGCCAGAATTTATTCTCAGACATTAAATATCTAATTTTAATAGGTGCTTGAAGCCTCTGGGTAACAACCACCTACTCTCGCTCACCCTACTTGGGCTAGATGGGGAAGTCTTCCCAATCTCCATTCCAGTTCTATGCTTTCTTACACCCCAGAGATTCCCACACCCAGCCCACATTTATCACATGCCTAAGTGCATTAGGCACCATGGACTATACTGTGCATAGTATAGTCCAGTGATGGTTGAGTCCAGTCAGAGGATAAGAAACGAAGATGAATAAGGAACAATTTGTCTTTTAAAACACTTAGAATCTGGTGGAATTCACAAAATAATTCTATACTAAGGGAGTCTATGAAAAATATGGTAAGGGAGTTATAAAGTGTTAAGGCAACACAGACAGGGATGGATATATTCTGTCTACTGGGGTTTTAAAGAAAGTCTTCCATAAAGAAAGTTATTTGGCCTGGATGATGAAGGATGAGAAAAATACTGACCATCAAAAATGAGTGAAAAGTCTATTACGTGCAGGTTGAATAAATATTGTGAGTAAGCTTTCAGAGATGGGAAGGTATGGTGCTCACTGGCATCACAGCAAGTGGTCTTATTGTTCAAATGTAGGTTATTTATGTAATGGGGAGGAGTATATTATGTGTGTAGAAACATTGGCATTAAGTCATGAGGGACTTTGACGCCAAGCTAAAGAGTTTGTGCCTAATTTTATAAAAAGGACAACCTATAAAAGAAAGTAATAAAATAATCCACTGTCTCATTTTATTTTTGTTTTATGTTCTTATTTTGTGCACTGCATGTGTGTTATAAAAGTATGTCTGTCTAAGTGCACCTTTCTTCCAGCTTCTAGAAGGCAGGAATTATATAACTGACATGGCTGGAGTGCTCACCTTTATACCTGCCAGGTGCTATTCTAAGTACTCAATGTATGTTATGTCCTCATAGTAATCCTCTGAGGCATCATTATCTTCATGTAACCAATGATGAGGCTGACACTGAGCACAAAGCAACCTGTCTTCAGTCACCACCTGGAACGTGGTAAAGCTGATATCTGAACCCAGGCATACTGCTTCTTGCTAGCTATGAAATCCTTTTGCAACAACACCTAATCTAGCTCAAACAATTCTGGACTTTCAGTAAAAGAGTTTATTGCAAGCTATGCACAGTGATGCTTTTGATAATCATAGTGATACGAGATGAGGGAAGCCTAGTTACCTATGGCCTAGTTAATTATCTATATCCTTTCTCTGGACCTGAAGAGATCAGAACTGCAGCCTTGATCCAGACTAGGGATGTGGGGAAAGATCCCTGCCTCAATCAAAGACCAGAGGGCAACCCTCCAAAGGACTTCAAGCTCTGAATAATATATGTAGTGATTCATTCCCTCCTTATGTTAAGCTTTTACTTTCAAACCAAAAGAACATCGAGAAGCACAGGTGTTTTCTTAGAATCACAGAGTATCAGAGTTGGAAGGACTTTTAAACGCTTGTTCAAGTCAACATCTCCACCCCACATGCAGTTCTTGGTTCTCCCACTACCACATTGTCATCTGTCTCTGCAGTTCTCAGCCCTCGTTTTCCACTCTCCCCACCCTCCGTGGATAACATTCCCATGGGAGCTACATCACCTCTGCTGATGAGATAAGAGAGTTTGCGGGTTATGTGCAATTCCCGGCACAATAACCCTGTACCACGCCTTTTCCTTCCACTCAAAGTGAATCAATAATGCAAATAATTAAGAGGGATGCTATCATAGGGTCAGTCTTGATTGTACTATAAAGCGTGATTTTAAAGTCATGCATTTGCCAAGGTTGTCAGTTTTATCGTTCTTAGCCAAAATTACTTAGCAACACCCCTCTCAGCTGTTCCTTTCTCTTTTAGTTTTTTTTTCTATTTCAGCATATTACGGGGGTACAAATGGTTAGGTTACGTGTATCTCAGCTGTTCTCGATACATAGATTTTTCAGATGGAAAGTGCTGATTTCCCCTGTGGTTGAGATCCAGCCACTGGGAGTTCCCCATTTCTGCTGGAAGCCCGTGACAACTTTAGACAGTTTTTACTGTCAGCAAATTCTTCCTTTTATTCCCTTGAAAACTGTTTCTAACTGCAGCTGGCCCGCAACAGCTCTGGGAAATACACGTGTGTCCCCTGCTTTGCATCTTCTCCTGGTATTCACAGAAACTATTCTAGATTTTCTCACAATTCTCTTCAAGTCTTTCAGGCCACTTTCATTTCCCACACTCAGCAGGTGACCTCCCCTGGGACATGAGAAGCGCTCAGAAAGTGTTTGCTAGCTGAATATCTCTTCCTCTACGGCACAGATGACAGCAGTGCCCCGACTTCTAGCTCCTAACAGGATCTCATGTTTCTCTTCTCGCCCCAATCTCAGAGGAAGGGGCTAGTTCCTTCTGTAAAGCTTATTTGTCCACTTGGGCTTTAAATTTAATCCTGTTTGGCTAATTAAGGGTCCTGGTTACCTTACACGTAGGAAATAGTGTCGCTCCTCTTGGGTAGAAATATTTTCTTTCCTCAAAGGATAACTTCACTCTGAGAACATGTTCCATTTCAGAAATTCGAGTAGTGAATTTAATCCCTATCGAAGAAACTCCTAAACCTTTCATTCATCTGCTGTGCAGTATTCTTAATTTTAGTTGCATATCATAATTACCTGGGGAGCTTTTGAAAAACCTACCATCAGCCCATACCACAGAATAATGAAATCATAATTCCAGGGGTGGGAGGCAGGGAAGGACCAAGAACCAGGCATTGGTATTTTTAAAGCTCTCCAGGTGATTCAGGGGTGCATTCAAGATTGAAAACTACTGATCTAAACTGAATCCTTGCTGCTCAAAGTGTGGTCCTTGGACCATCATCATCATCATCATCATCATCCAGGAGCTTGTTAAAAATGTAGAATCTCAAACCCCAACTATTCAATCAGAATCTATAATATATTTTAACAAGATACCCTGGTGATTCCAAAGCACGTTAAGGTTTGAGATGCAGTGGTCTAGACCACACACTATAGCAGAAGTCAGCAAACTAAAATTCACAGACCAAACCCAGCTCACTGCCTGCATTTGTAAATAAAGTTTTATTGAATACAGCCATACCCATTCCTTTATATATTGTCTATGGCTGCTTCTACGCTGCAATGGAAGGATTGAGTAGTTGTAACAGAGACCTTATAGCTGACAAAGCCTGAAATATTTATGAAGGGTGGCAGAATATGCCACCCCAAAATATGCCAATTTAGCAATTACTTCCAGCTACAGGCACTTGAAAAACAGCAGATACAAGAAAGCACTCTAATAATCTTCCCTTTTTCTTCCTGAGATAAAAACCCCCATGTGAAAGATGCCTCCCTGTACTAGGAAAAAAGGAACATTCTTCGGTGGGGAGTCATGGCCAAGAGAATTCAGTGCAAACAGACCTGTTAAAATAATCCTTATCTTCATTTTCTCACATAATTCAGTTATTTTCCACAATGGCCTCTTTGTTCAACTTAATACAAATACACAATGGGTTTTTGCCATTTCTTTGGATCTTCATTTCCTTATGAGGGCTCTTGTGTCACATAAAACTTATATTAAATGTGTCTATTTTTCTCCCATTCTTCTATCACATGTCAATTTAATTCCCAAGCCCAGCTGGGGGTCTTAAGAGGGTAGAAGTAAAGTTTTGCCTTCCCTACATTTTCTTTCCGGCCCTTTACAGAAAACGTTTGCTGACCACTGCTTTAGAGGATGGAATGGTTAGGTTTAGCCAAGAAAGCACCTCTGGGCTTTTTTTAGGTCATGGGCAGAGGGGAAGGCAAGATGTATCTGCCCTTATGCGGGTGATGTCCCTTCTGAGGAGGGTTCTTCTGGCACAGTCCTTTATAACCACTTACCAGAGTCGTCCTGCCAAAGTGAGCATGTTGTTTTTGAGTTTCTAATAGAATTAATTCTGGATATATTCTCAGAGGAACAGATGGGCTGGCACAAGTCCACCCTCAGACTCATGCTCAGAAACAAGCAGACATCTTATGTCATTTAAATGATGTTGCAGAATCATTTGACTAATGCAACATTGCAAAGTCAGTACTGGAAAAACAGGATGGCATGAATCAGGAAGATGAGCCCTGGTGCCTGGCAACCAAGATTATCTCTTCCACCCTACTTCCCCTCAAAAATAAGGAGGTTTCTTTATTTTTTTCTTGATTGCATCTTTTTAAAAAAGTGTCCCCTTCATATTAATTAATCTTGGGACCCAGTTAGAAACTCAGAACTTACTTGATTTGCCCAGTAAGTGGGTACACCGCACCAACCTGCTCTACGTGGCACACTTTTGCAAGACAGCTGGCACAGCCTAGGTTCTAATCTTTCCTCTGTAATCACAGAACAGAGAGAAGCTAATCAGCTCATGGCAATACTGATCTGTGACCATGCCCCAGTGGATACTGTACAGCATTGCTTCTCAAACTCACACATACTAGAAATCACCTGAGGATCTCGTTAAATGGCAGATTCTGATTCAGTTGTATGGGGGCTGGGCCTGAGATTTGGCATTTCTCACATGGTCCCAGATAATGTTGACCATCCTAGGACCCAAGGCTTGAATAGCAGGGGTCTAGGGCAGGACCTTGGCCTTTTTGGTAAATAAAGTTTTATTGAAACACAGCCACCCTCATTCATCTAAGACAGGGGGAACCTGTGGCCTTCTAGGTCCTTACATGTCACCTTTTGACTAAATCCAAATTTTATAGAACAAATTCTTTTATTTTTATTTGTACATTTTGTTCATCTTTTATATTTTTATTTTTAAAACAAATGTATTTAAGATACCAAAGAATAAAATAAGTTTCAAAGAAATAATACTCCCAGATTGACTGGCACAATTAGAACATTAGTAAGTCATAAGGGTTAAATTAGCCGCTGCCACACTCATGATTTAGTTCTAACTTCCCCCACCTTGCTAGTGCCACTATAGCTTGAGGCTGGTTGGCAAGAGTTTATGGGAGTCGAGTATACTAGTCTGTTATCAGCTTTTGGCAATGGTGCACTGTGTTTGTGTTTGAAGTGGAATTTGTGAATAGTTGCACAGCTTGATAGCATTTTTAAATTCTGTCTGCTTGACAGCACATCATGTCAAAGAATACCAAGAGAACGCTGAAGGAAGAAAACAGATTTTTTAATGAGGATTGGGAATTGCAATACTATCTTGTTTCTGCTAAAGATAAGATGATTTGCTTGCTTTGTGATACTGCAATATCAACATTAAAGAAATTCAGTGCTCACCATCATTATAGCACACATAAGGACCACAAATATTTTAAATTAGAGGCAGAGGGATGAAAGGTTATATTGCAGAAATTGAAAGATGAAAAGCAAAAGCAAAGACAATTCTTTCAAGCAGAAGTAAGACCTGGAAGTAATGCCACTGAAACAATTTGTAAAGTAGCTAATATACTTGGGGGAAAAAGGGAAGCCATTCAGTGTCGAAATTGTGAAAGGAGGCATTGTTGAAGCTGTAGGATGCTTAGACCCTGATAACATTTCAAAGTACAAACCATTGCCTTTTACAAGAAGAACCATAACTGATCAGCAGCATGAATTAGCCTTCAACTTAACAGAACAACTTCATGCTATACTTCAAAAGGAAAATATTTATTATTCAATAGCTTTGGATGAATCAACTGATACTACTGACTTGGCACAGGTTTTATACTTCATTCAGGTCATAACAGAAGATTTTTTTTACTATGAAGAATTACTTGCTTTGGGCACTCTTGCAAACAGAACACAAGGGATAAATATCTTCAACAACTTCAAAGATAAATGTGGTGAAGTTGGACTGAATTTGGTAAATTTAGTGAATGTATGTACAGAAGGTGCACCTTCCCAGACAGGAAAACATGAAGGGTTTATTGCACAGATAAAAAAAAAGTATTAACAGATCCAGATGCTCTCATTTCTTTTCATTGTATCTTGCAAAAGTTTTTGTGCTAAGACTACTATTTTAAGTGACACTTTTCAACAAGTTATAAGTATTATTAACTATGTTCATGCAAATGCAACACGGCATTGTCAGTTTTGTAACATGCTAAAGTTGAAGGATGAGGTATTCCGTGTGGATTTGCCATATCATTCCAAAGCGCATTGGCTATCTCAGGGACAGGTGTTAGCCAAAATTTTATCTCCGTGAGAACAGATAATTAAATTGTATGAAGAACAGAATCAGCAATGTGAATTATTGAAAGAAGATTTCTGTAGGAATGGAGCTTTTCAGTGTGATATCATGCCAAATAAAAATAACTTGAATATTTCTTTGCAAGGTAAAACTAAGTCTATATATGATATGTTGCCAAAAATCCCAGCATTTTGAAAAAAGCTATTAATATCTTTTTTTCAAAATACTTCTTCAAAAGGAAATTTCGGATGAACATTTTCTGGTTAGCAAAGGTCATTGATGAGCAGGATGATATATGCGAATCATTTGAAGAATACACAGCTGTTATAGACCTATTAATTGGAGAATACAATGACAGGGTCACTGACTTTGAGAATCGTGACATCATACTCAAATTAGCATTTCAGCCTCACCTAGTTGATATCACCAAGGCACCTAAAGAACTACAGATGGAATTGATTGAGCTCTCAGTAGATGCCATTTTAAAGTCATGGTTTGAGGCTTAGAAAGATCCAATTGAAATACGGAAAAAGGTAGTAGAATACCCATGCCTTTGGCAACATGAACAAAAAATGCTTTATTGCTTTTCAACCACTTACTGCTGTGAATCTACATTCTCCTACCTAACCCTTAAGGTCACAAATGACTGATATCCATCTAGAGGATCAAGTGAAACTGCAGACCTCCTTGCCGCAACCAAATATTCAAATGCTTTCCAGCAAAAAGCAGACAAAACAAAGTCATACAAAGGTTAGTTAACTTTTAAAAATTAACAAATAGGCTGGGTGCAGTGGCTCAAGCCTGTAATCCTAGCAATTCTGGGAGGCCAAGGCAGTAGGATTGCTTGAGCTCAGGAGTTTGAGACCAGCCTGAGCAAGACGGAGACCCTGTCTCTACCAAAGATAGAAAAATTAGCTGAGTATTGTGGTGCACACCTGTAGTCCCAGCTACTGAGGCTGAGGCAGGAGGATCTCTTGAGCCCAGGAGTTTGAGGCTGCAGTGAGCTATGATGACCCCACTGCCCTCTACTCAGGGTGATAGAGTGAGACTCTGTCTCAAAAAAAAAAAAAAATTAACAACTAGTTTTCATTTTTTGAAATTATTAAGTACATAAGTTGTTAGATTTTTAAAAAATAATGTACATTTTTAAGGCTATCTAATTGAAGTTTCTTGAATATGGCCTTATTTGATTACAGCTAAATTAATGGGGCCTTCCAACATGACAAGATTCCCCACCTCTGGTCTTACATATCGTCTGTGACTGCTTTCATGTTACAACCATAGAGTAGTTGTGACAGAGGCACCAGTCTTAAAATATTCACCATCTGCCCTTTACAGAAGAAGTTTGCAGCACTGGTTCTCCAAGAGTGGTCCAGGACAGCCTGCATCAGCATCATTTGGAGGTTTTGTTATCAATGTTGATTCCCATTAGTATCTGAGCCCTACTCCTGAGACAGTCTGGGCCTGGCAAGCGCCATCACCTGAGCAGTTTCCAAGCTGCTCAGGCAATGCCATGAGCCACACTTTGTGGAATAAAGCCACATTCTGTCTCACTAAGGGAACCATCATGGATGGGGAGGACATTTTCTTGGCATGTGATGCATTGACTTAAGGAACTCATATGTGTTTAGATGCACAAACCTCGGTCTCACAGGTTTTCTTTCCTGCCATTCAAAGTCCAAATGGAAGGTGGACTATTTAGAATCAAAGTGCTATCAGCTGGGTCCCCTAATAAACCCAGGGAGTGCTCTTGGATTAACATCTGCAGAGGGGAAGGGATGAGCAGGGAAGAGGAAGGAAGTAGGACTGAGAGAAAGGAGAAGACAGGCTGCGATGTGGTCTCAAGGGAGGCTAGCCAACCCCATGAGAAGCTCTGAAGCAGAGACAGCCCTTCAAACTATCCCCAAATAGGGTAAGGGAGCCAGACCTTTGTAACCCCTGCTGCACCCAATCTGCCCTAAGGATGGGGCGTGGCTTTGGGCCAGGTTGGCTGTCTTCAGCCAAGACCATTCCTGAAGACGACTGAGAACTGAGGCTTTTGTTCCTGCGGCCTTCCCCAGTGGGGAAAACAAATCCTTCCTTGATTCCAGAACTGGGATCTGGGAAGTGCCTTTACAACCCTCACTCCATAAGGTGTCATTTTTGTTAATGGCAATCTGCCATTTATGGCTCTCCTACCAGGAACTGAGCAATGTGCTTGCTTGTTTCATCCTCATGGTAGCCTCACGAGGTTGGAAGTATTAGCTTAATTTTGAAGATGGCAAAACAGAGACTCAGGGAAAATTTCCTAGGTTCCCACAGCAAGTCAGGGATCAGGTGGTGATTCTGACTTAGGTTTGCTGACTTCAAGGGTCCTGATTTTCCATTACACCAGCATTTCCCAATATGTATCCCTCAGAGCAGGTGTTAATACATGTTATATAAAAGAGAGAGAAAAAAACTGTATGGTCAAAAGGCTTTCGGAAATCTTGCATTAAACATAAACTAATTTCTTTACAGTCGTCTTTCTCAGAAACTTGAACATGCTAATGCCCCACGAGACTCTCTAAGAGAGACATTAATGTGTGTTACTCCCCAACCTTATTTAAAAATGGAATTATTTTATAGAAGAACGTAATACATTATGACATGATGCATGACTCTAACCAGTCTCCTTTCGAAGCCTCTTTCCATGGGAAGACAGGGAGAATTCATTTGCCTTTAAAATGGGCAATTGTTTGGCAACTGCCCAAAGCTCCTCCACTTTCCCCTTGCCAAGAGGGAAACTTTCGTAGGGCTTTCTTACATAAGGAATGGAATGTAGAGTTTACACTTTGTTGCCTTTGGTCCTGATTTAGAAATACTGATGCAGGATGTCCTGGACAGAGATTGGGGCGGGGGAGGGGTCAGCCTCTCAGCCAGGCTGGTGCTATCACGCTGGAACAAGAAGGCCTTTCCACGTGCCCATCCAAGCTTGGCCAGGGGCTAGGTCCCAATTTCCCACGGCTGCTGTTCTGGGTGGTGGGAGCTCAGGGACTCCCTCCACTCTGGAGGAGGGCTCTTTGGGCTACGTTATGAAGTTGATATACATACTGTATGTGTGCATATATATATATATATTATTTATTTTTTATACAGAGTCTCACTCTGTAACTCAGGCTAGAGTACGGTGGCACCATCATAGCTCACTGCAACCTCTGACTCCTGGGCTCAAGTGCATACTGTATATATTTTTAAAACTAACAATGCAGTGATGACAAACAATACCGGCAACCTCAAATCCCTTCCAAAAGAAGTTAAAAATGCCTCTACTGGAGAATATTTTCTAGCATCTTAGTTTTTCTGTAAAATAAAAGTGAAAAATCAATCACAATGCAAAGTTGCTTTTGCTAAAAAAACCTTTCCTTCGTGAGAAAATGCTGAGTTCGGAACCACTCCCTGGAGACAGGCAGCGGGAGGCAGGCAGGTGGGAGGGCAGCCTCCTGCTTTGCAGCCTTCTCATTACCTGAGGTCCGCTGCACTGCAATTTGCCTCACGGCAAACTTCCACCTGAAACATAGGGTAACCACGGGCCTGCATGGAACTTGTGCAGATCAAACGGAGGGCTCCCTTTCAGTGATTCAGCTAGAGGATTAGAATCTGTCTCAACTCTAACCACTGAGAGGCGTTGGCCATGGTCACTCTCACTGACCTTGAGATGGAAAGACTCTTAGTTGGGTACAGTTCTGGAGACTGAACGGATTTAAGCAGAAATCTTGTGCATTCCTTTTACTACTCTCACTTTTGCTAACCTGTAGGTAGTTGGAGGTTTACAAACGCTGTTTCCTACTCTAGGTAGAATAGGAAATTCAGGAATTCAAGAGGTAAGGAAGGTTGAGACTTGAGCTTAGTATGCCAGTCCTGACCATTTCTGGCCGGAGGGATGACTTGCTCTTTGAAATCTCCTTCCAGGCTGAGTGTGGTGGCTCATGCCTGTAATCCTAGCACTCTGGGAGGTTGAGGCGAGAGGATCCCTTGAGGTCAGAAGTTTGGGACCAGCCTGAGCAAGAGCAAGACCTCATTTCTACTAAAAAAAAAAAAATAGAAAAAATTATCCAGACATGCTGGTGCACGCCTGTAGTCCCAGCTACTCAGGAGACTGAGGCAGGAGGATCGCTTGAGCCCAGGAGTTTGAGGTTGCTGTGAGCTAGGCTGATGCCACCGTGCTCTAGCTTGGGCAACAGAGCAAGACTCTGTCTCAAAAATAAAGAAATAAAATCTCCTTCCAAATCCCACCGTCTGAACTTTGAACCTTTAAAGTAGAACCATAAAACTTTAGAAGGAAAGTGGTTTCCCCAGCCATAAGAGACTTTCTCTAAAAATTCCATAACTGAACAAAATCGAACAGATTGGTTGTGAAACTGATTATTCTAAGTGCTGGTTACAGCAACTCTAAGTTGAAAAGGATCTTATAGTCTTTGTGGCCAAACTCTTCATTTCATAAGAGAAGGGCCCAGAGAGATAAAATTATGTCCCTTAGGTCCCACAGCCGTTAGTTGCAGGGATGGAACAAATGCCCAAATATGCTGAGCCCATTTGACTACTTCCCCTTCCTGTTATCAAAATGAAACTAGTTGACCCCTAAATTAAAAAATGAACAATATTCTGGCAGGATTGGAGTCATCTTATTACACAACTTCCTAAGAGGTGGAGGAGCTTCAGCAACAGGGGCAAAAAGGAAGGCTTATGTTTTGTGGATCAGGAGAGAATCAGAAAATCTAGAATTCAGGTGGGGTTTTCATTTCCAAGCTTGCATCGGGTCTGTTTCTGGCGTTTCTTGTAAGTGAAATAATTCACCGCAAGCCTGTCAAGAATTGGTCTCAAAATGTCCCCACGTTCTCTCCTTGAGAGATCTGTATTGTAAAATATAATTGAATATTTTGAATAGCAAAGCAGTGACCAGAAATGATAGCTTGCTTCAACTACTGTGTGATCCAGGGCAAGTTTTTCAGCAATGTGAGCATCACTCGAGTGAGAAGAATATTAGTACCTATCTTATAGGGTTGTGGAGATTCAATGAGCTGCTACTAAAAAGTCTTAGGGCATTGCCTGGCACAAAGCACGTACTCCGTAAACTTCAGCTATTATTATTACCGGGAAAGGATGTAGTACTTAAGCTTTTGTAAGTGGTCCTTTGATAAACATGCCCAGGACATGGTACCAAAAATGAGAAGGAATCTCTGTGTGTCAACAACAACAAACCATCTTGGACCACTGATTTCTGTTAGAGACTTCGGATTATTCAGGATGTAATCTGGTCCGAGAGAGTCCCTCCTTCCAGGGTTGGGGTTAAAGTTTCAAAATTTAATTTCATTCATTAAAAAATTTCCAAATATGGATACTGGCCAGGTATTGTGCCAAATGCCTGTGAATGGGTGACAAAGATGATAAACTTAACTGTTATAGTCTAGTGACCTCGAAAATTCAATGACAAGGCTAAAGGGAATTGCTATGTTTACCCTCATTATTACTGTTATTTGGAGGCGTTAGGAGCCATATTTACTTTTCCTTTTGTTCTTAGATTATTTTCAAAGTTCAAACAGAGGTGGATCCAGGGAATAAAATAGCTGATGAGGCCACCTACAGAAGAGACTTAGGAGGGTGCAGTTAGATAATATTCAATGAGTGATGTGTTAACATTCTTTCCACCCATCCAGTCATCATCTGAAAAACAACCTTCGGTCAGGAAATTAGCTCTTGGTAGGCACGAGGAACTACAGTTTATTCAATTGCAGTTTTTGCTTTGTTGAAGATCAGTATTATCGCTACTGATTCTCCCCCCCATGTGATAACTTATCACAGCAGACAGATGAGTTCAAACCCTGGCTTCCCCTGACAGGGGCTGTGTGGCTTTCGATAATCAATCTCTCACTTTCCATATCCTTTATTGTAGCAAAATATATATAACATAAAATTTACTATTTTAACCATTTTTAAGTATATACTGCAGTGGCATTGAGAACATTTACATCCATCATCAATATCCATTTCCAGAACTGGTTCATCATCCCAAACACAAACTCTGCACCCATTATAACTTCCCATATCCCTCTCCCACTAGCCCCCAGTAATCACTATTATCAGACCTTTTGTCTATGCATTTGCCTAGTCTAGGTACCTCATATAAGTCATACAATATTTGTCCTTTGGTATATGGTTCATTTCACTTAGCATAAAATCTTAAGGTTCATCCATGTTGTAGCACGCATCAGGATTTCATTCCTTTCTAAGGGTGAGTAATATTCCATTGTATGTATATATCACATTTTTGTTTATCCATTCATCTGTCAGTGGACATTTGAGTTGTTTCTACCTTTTGGCTTTTGTGTTCATATCTTTTAAAGGGGATGATAATATCTATTTCACAGGGTTGTTGTGAGGTTAAGATAACCAAGAAAAGGCCCGGTGTATAGTAGGTGCTCAGTTAATGCTATTTTCTTCCTTTCTCCGTGGTATAAAAGTTCATATATTTCCTTTAAGGGTTAAGTAAGGGGGTGTGATGAAGAGGACACGATAATTCTTTTTTTCTTCCCGTGCCTCTTCTGGTTCCTCTGTTATAATTTCCCTATTCGATAGCTTGGCTCTTCAAATTATTTACGGGGGAGGAAGTTTTTCAGAGGATATGTGGGGGGTTCGGGAGGGGAAGGCTGAAGCGGGTGAGGACAGGATGAGTGTGGAAGACAGAAACAGGCATCCAGTTGGTTATATGTTGCTAGGCCTAGGAATACTTGTTAGCTGAAGGATCTGATAACTTTTTCCAAAACAGCAGTAGAGCTTACTGCAGAGATAGCGATCTTTGAAACTTGACCCTCTTTATTGCAAAAGCCTCAAGTGTTCAGATCCAGGTCATCAGGACTGGAAAATGAAGATTTTATCTCACTTCAATCCTTTTTTTTTTTTTCTTTTAGGGCAGACACTTCAGCCCAAATTGCAGTAGGACAGGGCAAGAGGTTATGTTTTCCTTCTGTAACTTAAAAGCAATACGTGTTTCAAAGGATCCTGAGAAAGTAGAACGTATTTAATCTTGAATCCTTCTTGTGGAATGTTAAGTGGTATAAGGGCTACCGGAAGCTAACTGTACTAAGGCCTTCTCTTTAAAAAGCTAATATCCAGACAGCTGAGGGACCTGCCTAGCAGGGTCATGAAGTGGGTTGACGCAGAGCGGGGACTAAAACCCAAATCACTTTGTGTCTGGCCGAGTGTGTTCTTTTGCTGCTTTACAAATCAACTGGTGCACAGCTGGTTTCGCAAACTTTCAGTTTTAAGGGAAATAGCCAGGATACTCTTACTAAAGGGCTTCTGGAAGTTTCTGTTGGGAGCAACACTCATTGAGTAACTACCTACCCTGTGCAAAGTACTTTCTTGAGCACTATGATGGAGAAATGAAAGAAACAAAAGTCATGGAATGGGGACCCCAGAAAGTGGGAACAACAAATCCCTGAAAATAGTACGAGGGTGTATTTGGGCTGGGGCGGTCACTGATATCTGTAGTGGATTGAATGATGGTCGCCCAAAAGACATGTCCATGTCCTAATCCCCAGAAACTGTAAAAATTACTTTATGTGGTAAAAATTTGAATATTACTTTATATGGTCAAAAATATAATTAAGTTAACTCTTGACAGTAAGATTTTATCTTACATCATCCAGATGGGTCTTAAATGCACCACAAGTATCAAGAGAGAAGAGGAGGCAGCATGACCACGAAGGTGAAGACTACAGTCATGTGACCACAAGTCAAGGAACTCATGGAGCCACCAGAAGCCGAAAGAGGCAAAGAATAGACTTTCCCCTAGAGCCGCTGGAGAGACGGCAGCCCTGCCAACACCGTGATTGCAGACTCCTGGCATCCAGATGTGAGAAAAAAAATTCCATTGTTTTAAGACACTCGGTGTGTGGTAGGTAGTTGCAGCAGCCACATGAAAAGTAGCACGATATCTATCTTCGACTTTTTACATTTCCTCCTTGCTTTCTCTCAAAGGATGTGGGGCAAACCCCTAATTCCCTTCTCCATATTTATCTAGTTACATTGCCACGAGCTGCGCAGAATGTGATTCTCAGAATGTAAGGAAGCAGATCACTGAATCCTTTGGCTTCACTTTACAGAACGGGTGACGGAGGCTCAGAGAGGTGAAGGGACTCGCCTACACTCACACAGCTGCTTGGTGTGAGCCCCGACTTGGAACCCAGGTCTGATATCCAGTCAGCACTTTGCTTTCTGCTTACAGACTAGAGAGAGGGAACTTGCAGCTGAGTTAGGAGACAGAGGCTCACAAGCACAAGACCATACCAGCAGGGCACAGAGAACATGTTTAGGCACCCGGAGAGTCCAGGTGATAATATTGGAGAGTCCTGCGGTTTCTACCTTTAAGATCCATCTCTAATCTGCCCACTTCTCTCTGTCTCCCTTGCCAGCACCTCACTGTTTAAAGCCCCTTCGTGGCTTCTCATCATCCTTAGACTTAGACCCCACTTCCTGATGGTGGCCCACCAGGCCCTGTGTGGTCCAACACCTGCATCTTCCGCAACCTCGTGTCCTGCTAGTGTCTCCATTCCGCACCATCCGTCAGCACCACCCCCCCGGGCAGACCTTGGCCTGGCCCTGGAGCAGGCCAAGGTCTTTCCTGTCTGTGGGCCTTGGCGGCCGCTCTTTGTCTGCTGGGATACTTCCCCATGGCTCTTCCTGCGGCTGACTCACGTTTTACCTTCAAGTTTCTGCTCGCGTGGCTCCCCAGAGAGGCCTGGAAGTGGGCCCCTGGCTATTTCCTCCATATGTTTCTTATCCCGTGCCGAAACCATCTTGTTTATGTGTTTAGTGTCTTCTCCTGCCACTACAATAAAAATGCTATAAAAAGGACCTTGAGCAAGATACAACCTGGCACCACGCCTGACACATGGTAAGTACTTAATAAATATTTATTGAATGAATGAATTTACCAGTTTTCCTAAACTAGGCTGCCTGAGGAATGACTATATATTCCCTACACGAAAGATTTAAGACTTTTTATTTCCTCCTGAACATTCACAATGCATGTCAAAGGTTCTGAGAAATTCTAAAGAAAACACTTCAATAAACTCAGCATATTTGATCCTAATATCCCAAGGGTATTTGACCACACATCCTATTGTCCAGGGCTTTGTGTAAATATTCCTGAGTGTAGATGTCCCACAGAACAGTTTGGGAATTGCAGGTGTAAAAGCTGCATCTGGTTAAACTCCCAGTTCATTTGGAAATACCCGGTTCACTCCAGGCTGCTGCACACAGTTTTGTGCATAGCAACAGCAGGGTGAAGTCATTTACAGAGCTGGGTTAGTGATGGTAACCGGGAGAGAGAAACTCACAGGGCCAGGGGAGTGGGGGACTCTGAACTTGGCCCACGAATCTCAAACTCTGGAGGGGATTTGGGATGGAGTAATTTCTCAGATTCTCAAGGGGACTTTGACCATGAGTCTGAACAAGCCAAGAGCTTGCTGTGAACAGCTCCCACAAGGCTCCAGTTCCGCTGGCCCCACATGCTCCGCTCACACAGTGGTCATTTTGTTCCAGAAAATGGGCTTTGTCATCACTCAGCTCACATCCTGTCTCTGAATGCCCTGAGAGTGACCTCTAAATGTTTGACTTTCCTTTCTAATAGGAAACATGACTGTCAGTCATTGCTGTATATTTTTAGTTCTCCCCGCCCCAACAGAGCATGTCTTTCCTTAAACATACAGCCCCAGTGAGAACAAAGCCATTAGGTCATTGTTTGTTAAATAAAAAAAAAAAAAATCCTTTTATAGTTGGTCAAGCTGAAAGCCCAGGGAGGAAAAGTGAGATGCTCAGTGATCCAAGTTTCCGCGGGGAGGGCTGGCAACAGGCGGCTGTGTTTGGACACTCTTCTCATGCTCCTTTCTCTGAAGTACGCCACCTGGGCGGTCCTCAGAATGTGGGACCACACAGCTAGGCTCTGAAGCATTCAGGTCACTCTTGCTTTCTACTCTTCGTGTAAATCATCCTACAGTTTCTTGGGAAGTTCAGCACTGGTCCAACTAAGATATACCAGCATCCTTGTTCTGGGGATGGCAGGAGTGGTCTTCAGGTTGGTTTTTGTTGGTTTTGTTTTGTTTTTTAACTTTTTGTTGAAGTATAGCATATATACCAAAAAGTGCATATATCATTGGTATATACAAGCATGAATTTTTAGAGGCTGAACACACCCTTATAACTAGTGCTGAGAACAAAAATCAGAACATTACCAGCCTCCCAGGAGGCCTCTCTTCTTCTTCCCTCCACCCCTGCAGGTGTGAATCTATCAGTTCATGAACTGTAATCTATCAATCTATCAGTCCTACTGTTGTGTGTGTGTGTGTGTGTGTGTGTGTGTGTGTTTTGACACAGAGTCTTACTCTGTTGCCCAGGCTAGAGTGCCGTGGCATCAGCCTAGCTCACAGCAACCTCAAACTCCTGGGCTCAAGCGATCCTCCTACCTCAGCCTCCCCATGGAGGGGAGGGACTATAGGCCCTCGCCACCACACCTGGCTAATTTTTTCTGTTTCTAGTTGTCTGGCTAATTTCTTTTTATGTTTAGTGGAGACAGGGGTCTCTCTCTTGCTCAGGCTGGTCTCGAACTCCCAACTTCAAGCAACCCTCCTGCCTCAGTCTCCCAGAGTGTTAGGATTACAGGCGTGAACCACCACGCCATCCTCTACTGTTGTTTGTTTGTTTTGGAGACAGGATATCACTCTGTAGCCCAGGCTGGAATGCAGTGGTGTGATCACAGCTCACTGCAGCCACCAGCTTCTGGGCCCAAGTGATCCTTCCCAAAGTGCTGGGATTACAGGCACCTGCCTCTGCGTCCAGCCCAGTTATACTGCTAATGGGAGGTCCCCAGATTTTAACAGTAAACTCCACAGATGTTCAGAGTAGTTGGGTCAAGGTTTTTTGGCAGTGAGATGGAGCTTCCTTGGGTAATATCTGACAAAACTTACAGTCTTCCCCTCTTCTGTTTTAGAGATGGGCTCTCGCTCTGTCACCCAAGATGGAGTGCAGTGTCCCAATCGTAGCTCACTGTAATCTGCAACTCTGGGGTTCAGGTGATCCTACTGCCTCAGCCTCCCAAGTAACTGGGACTACAAGCGCATGACCACACCCAACTAATTTTTTCCCCTTTAGAGGGCCAGTAGCAGAGCTCTCAGATCCTCTAGGAAATATCTACTGGCATGGCATCATGGGAATTTGCAGTCTGGTATGACTTCATTAGTTCCCAGTGCAAAGAAATACCAGGCTACAAGAAGATCAGGGCAAGTTAGAGCCAAGCCCACTTCCTCTTCTCTCCAGCAGAAGGGCCACTGGCAGCTGACCACCCAGTGTAATGGAACTGTTGACAAAATCAGCAGTAACTTTCCTAGGAAGTTGGTTTTCAATGTGTTTGGCCTGAGTCTTTGAAATATTCATATTTAAAAAACTGGTTTCTAGAGATGCTCACTAAAGGGAGGCAGTATTAGGAGAGAAATGAAGCCCCTAAATAAATTACCCCAGACAAAAGAAGTCTTCAAAATAATATAGGACGGACTGAGAAAGGGAAGTGTCTTGTGGTATTTTGACGTACATTACAAAGAGAAAGAACTGCTGAAGTCAGAACTCATCCTGGCTCAATTATCCTCAATAAAAAAGTCTACCTTTGAGGATTATGCTTAAAAAAACAAAAAACTGCCCAGATGTGGTGGCTCATACCTGTCATCCCAGCACTTTGGGAGGCCAAGGCAGTAGGATCACTTGAGGCCAGAAGTTTGAGGCTGCAGTGAGCTACGATCTGGCCACTGCACTCCAGCAGCCTGGGCAACAGAACGAGCCCCAGTCTCTTAAAAAACATGCAGACAAAAAACAAACAAACAAAAAACCCACATTGTTTTGCTTTTAAAAGTATCACACATTATTTTTTAAGACATAGAAAACCGGAACATTTTTAAATGTTAATTTCATAATTGGGGAGTAATTACCTATTAACTTCTTGATGAACATCCTTTTAGTCTATACACATGTAGTTACATGCCTTTTTATGTTAATGAGGACAGTGTACTTACCCCTTTGCATCTTGCTTTATTTCACTAAAAATGTACCATGGGCTGGCTTTCTTTCTTTCCTTCTTTCTCTTTTTTCATTTTTGAGACAGGGTCTCACTCTGTCACCCAGGCTGAAGTGCAGTTGCACCATCATAGCTCACAGCAACCTCAAGTTCCCAGGCTCAAATGATCCTCCTTCCTCACCCTCCCGAGTAGCTAGGACTACAGGCATGCACCACCACACCTGGCTAATTGTTTTCTATTTAATGTAGAGATGGGGGTCTCACTATTTTGCTCAGGCTGGATATCATGGGATTTCTATGCTCATGATATATTTTTAGTGAAATAAAGTAAGATAAGGCTCACAGACAAATTCAAAACCTCTGGCTTCTTATTTAAGGAAAACATACTACAGAATATAAAATAAGTCAAAACAAATTTAAAATCCTCACAATTTATCATAAACATTTCCCCATGCTGTTAACTACTTTCCTATATAACATGATAGTTAATGACAATAGTTTTTTTCCATCATGAGGAGGTAGGTATAAATTATAAATAACTTAATTATTTATAATTTAATTTATTCCCTTAGTATGGACATTAGGCAATTTCTAATTATTCATTACTAGAACAAACACTGCAATGGGCTATCTCAGAGAGAAATCTCTGTGCATATTCATCATTTTTTACTTAAATTCTTAGAAGAGAAATTGCTCAGTCAAAAGCCATGCTCTTTTCAAAGCATTTTTTTCTTATTTTTATTTTTCATAGCCTTTTCCCAGAAGAATTCAAAGCATTTTGATACTGATGCTTCCAAAATTGCCCTCTGGAGAGGTTGTACTAATTTACAGTCCCACCAGCAGTCATGAGCGTTTGCCAATGCTGAGTAAGTGTGAGCATTTGAAGTCTTTGGAAATTCAATGGGGAATATATGGTATTTCATGGATTCCTTAATTTGTGCTGTGTATTGAGTGAAAATCCCCATCTGGTCTCTGATGCCTTTTATAGTAGGACCACCACCTGTCTCTCCAGGCTCATCTCATCTCCCTCTGTTTCCCTATTATGCACACACGCATGCTCACACCAACGGCTGTTCAAACAGCGTCCACATATTCCTAGCTTTATGTTTCTTCTCCCCAGATGACACTCATATTCCATCCACACTCACCTTACCATTCCCCAGTTCCCCAAAATCCATCATTCGAGACCATTTCAAAGGCCATATCCTTCATAAGGTGTTCTTTTGATCCCCCCCCCCCAAATGGAATCTTTGCCTTCTTCTCCTGTAATTCCTTTAGGATAATTATCTTACCCTACCCTAGTCACATCCGTAATTAATTCCAGAATGAGGGCTGTTTATTCTAATTCTCCCTGCACTAGGGGCAGGTCACTTTTCCTTGCTGTGGCTCAGTTTTCTCCTCTGCAAGCTGAAGAAGGCTAATTCAGCTTAGATGATTTTTAAGTACCAATTCACCTTGAACAATTCATCATTCAATCTTTATATATGACTTATTCCACACCTAGGACAGTGATCCTTAAATTTCCTGAAGCTACAGATGCCTTTGAGAATCTGATGCAAGCCTTGGGCCCTACTTTTTCTCCAAATGCATTTAGAGATATGAATATTCAATGCGGTTAATAAACCATCACTGGAAGTCCATTTAAGGGCCCAAGGTTAAGAATTTGGCTCTTTAAGTCTATGTTTGTATTTGTTTCTCTCTCAAATATAGTAGGAAGTTTATATATATATATATATATATATATATTTTTTTTTTTTTACTGTGAATCATTCAAACAGGTAGGGGGTGAGACTAAAAAATAATTATGTGGGTTTACTCTTGGGGCTTAAGGATAAGTTTCATGACTTTCTAGTCACCTCTGGTGTTAAATCTCCACTCATGTCAACATATTAAAAAGGCAAATTGAGAGGCTTTCAAAATGCACTTGAAATAGGCCATGACCTTTAGTCTTTTAGGCACCATTAAACATCAAGCATTTTGATAAATCCTGCATAGTGGTTTGTGATTTCAGATTTCCTGAGTAAGAGGATTGCAAATCAGTAAGCAGTTATAATGTCATGTTACTCCTCAAACCCAAGGACACAGATTTTAAAGAGATTAATCCATGGCCTAAGAGTCAACTGGAAAAGAATAAGCCAGGGAGTTTTCAAATAAGCCTCCATTATTAGAAAATGCCTAAATGTTCTCTAGATGAAGAACGGTGTTTTACATAGGTGTGCCTTTAAAAAGATATGTTCCTGTTGACGACTCTCAAGATCTTTATCTGGTTATCTCACTAAAGGGAAAAATATTTGTGTATGCCATTAACCCACAGGATGGTGCTTGTTCTTGAGAGTAATATTAATAAAATAGTATAGAGAGTTGGGATTTGCCTATTATCTGAACATCCTCACTGGGGTATGTGCTGTGTATTTTTATATCATGTGTTTTCTCTTGTTTCTCCTTCCTGCTTTATGTTACAGGGAAATTAATGCAATGTACTTTCCTTAGTTTGGGAGCATAAATCATGTATTTTGAATTTGAAATTTTTTCTCTCTTTCAGACCAATTATTTCGTGCAATTCAGTAGTAAAGCTAAGAGTGATGATCCTTTATCCAGACATTCTATTACTTGCTTTTTCTAATTGCTTTTCCATCTGAGCAAACAAACAGACCCACAGTCACGGTATGTGGTGGTGGGAGTTTAATATTTCTTCTGACAATGCTGGTGTAGCTGTTGATGCCATCCACTTATATGGAAGGAGAATTTGACTCACACTATTGATTACTTCAGTTTTAAATGTTCTGTGTTGCTCTAAGTCATCTTTAGCTCACCTGGGTTTGATACATCTCCCCAAAGCAGTCAATAGATTCAATTTTCTGTAGCTTGGTCCTAGATTTCTTTTGTTCAAACTTACCTTACTGAAAAAAATGCAAAACTCATCTGGTGTATGCCCAATATATGTGGCTTATATGGGTCTTTTAAGTCTGAACTTAAGGGACAAAAAGTTGGTTTAAGTGCCTTGCCTCAGAAAAGCTGCTCCTGACTCTCAAGATGAGGTTAGGTCCTCATATTAGGAATTCTCATACCAGCCAGGCATGGTGGCTCACGCCTGTAATCCCAGCACTTTGGGAAGCTGAGATGGGAGGATCACTTGAGGTCAGGAGTTTGAGATCAGCCTGGGCAATATAGTGAGACCCTGTCTCTAGAAAGAAAATAATGATAGTAAAAAAAATAAATCAGCCAGATGTGGTGGTACGTACCTGCAGTCCCAGCTACTCAGAAGGCTGATGGAGGAGGATTGCTTGAGCCCAGAAGTTCAAGGTTACAGTGAGCTATGATCAGGCCACTGCACTCCAGCCTGGGTGACAGAGTGAGACCCTGTGTCTCAAAAAAAAAAAAAAAAAAAAGGAAAAAAAAGAAATTCTCTCGCTGTTCTGTTCTTTACAATTTTAGACTTATTGCAATCATATGTGTATAGTTAATTATGTAATTCTTTGTTTACTGTATTCTTCCATAGGAAACTGTCTTTTAAAATCATTTCTCTATATCCAGGGTTTAGCAAAGTGCCTAGAATAGAGTGGATGCTCAAAAAGATTACTTGAATAAATTATTAACTATTATTATTACTAGAAGTGGTAGTAGTAAATATTTGGAGAGTTCTTTACAGTTTCCAAAGTACTATACATTAACTCATCATGGATAGATCTTAAAAACATAGTACTGAGTGAAAAAGAAACTGTATAAGCCCTATACCATGATACCATATATGTAAATATAAAACACACAAATACACAAATCAGCAGCATATAGGTTTTAGGGATCCACCTATGCACATATAATGAACACACGAGGCACAGAACGTCTGAGAGGAGGAGATTTGCACTGGTATGGAGAATAAATTGAGAAACATAAAATTAAGCAGGAATGAGGCCTCACACAGACTGAGGGTAATTGGGAACTGAGAAGTATGATTATGTCAACTTTGACCCAAGGCCCAGAACAGAGAGAAGGGAGAGATTGGTCTAGACTAGATTTTGGAAAAAATCTGAAATCATTATTTGCACCACATTTGGAGGCCGTTTAATTTCCTAAACACCTGATTCTTGACTCAATATCACCTTACTCCTCAAAATCATCATCCTAGTACTCTTCCTTCTCTCTTCCTGTCTTTTCTCTTGCTCCTACACTCTCAAAACACTTTCATTAAAAAGAAATGCGTATCCATGAAACAACAGGGAAGAATCTCAAAGCATAATGCTAAGTGAAAAAAAGCCAGACTCAAGAGGCTTTTTTGTGTGTGATTCTATTTATATGACACTCTGGAAAAGGTGAAACCATAGGAACAGAAATCAGACCAGTGGTTGCCAGGGACCGGCGGTGGGGGAAGAGGGCTAACAGCACAGAAGCATGAGAGAACTTTTTGGAATGAGGAAAATACACTGTATCTTGACTGTGGTGGTGGCTACACAACCACACTAGCTGGCTGTGGCTGCCATAACAAAATGTCACAAACTGGGTGGCTTCAGCAACAAAAATTTATTTTCTCATAGTTCTGGAGGCTGGTAGTCCAAGATCAAAGTGCTTATGGGGTTGACTTTTTCCGAGGCCTGTCTTCCTGGCTTTTCTTCTTTTTATAAGGACACCAGTCCTACTAGATTAGGGCCCCACCATTATGACCGCATTTCACCTTAATTACTTCCCTAAAGGCCCTATCTCCAAATATTGTCATGAGGGTTAGGGCTTCAACATATGAATTTGGGGGGGTGGAGGACAAAGTCAGTCCATAACAACAACTGTATAATTAAAATTTATAGGATTGCACACCTTTAAATGGTGAACCTTACTCTATGTAAATCATACTTCCATAAACAAAAACCATAAATAGTCATATACGTAAAATTGTACTGTACATTTAAAAATAGAAGACACACACATTTCTGTGAATATCTAGAAAAATATAACTTGTTTGTTTTATGATTTTCATTTCTTTAATGAGGCAAAAAAAACAAAACAAACACCAGCCTCCCACTCTATCAGACTCCTCCTCCCCAGCAGTAGTACTGAATGAGTTAAATGTCTCCTCAAAGTCACACTGTCCTTGATTCTGGTATGTGGTCAGTAAATAGAACAATGCAGAGAATTCTTGCGGAGGAAGGCGGCAAATGTAGGTTACCCTAGGAGTCCCCTGGAACCTTGGTCTGGAGTAGCAGATGGGAAAGGTTGAAGATATGGGTGGTAGCCAAATTCATATTTTTCTGGGTAACGTGTTTGGGAGATAGTTGAGGCCCAGCTTGAAATAATTTAGGACAGCTATTAGGGCAAGTAGTTTGATGCTGTGGAAAACGTATGATCTTGGATCAAATCTTGGATTTAGATGAATAGACTTGGATTTAAATATCGGCTTCTCCACTTATTACTTTAGAAAAGTGAATTAACTTCTCTGGGTCTTCATTTCTGCATCTGGAAAATGGGCTAGTAAAAGCTGTCATGAGAGTTGTTATAGGGATTTGAAATAAAGAACGTAAAACCACTATACAGAGGGACTGGCACTTAGTAGGTGCTCAACAATTCATAGAATTTTAATAGCCATTACAGTTGGAACAACATAATCCATAATAGGTCAGGCCCAGAGATAGAATACCCAGGCCTATGATAGTGTCATGGGCCTCAGATGTGGTCTAGTACCCTGGAGAGCTCCTTTAAAGGTCTGTTCCTGCCTCTGAGGAATGATGGAAGACTTCCCCGCACCCCAAGACCCCAGAGTGGGGGAACTCTCTGTTAAAGAAGTCTTTCCCTTATTATGATAAATTTAGTACCTAAGGAGCTGGGGATTTATATTTATTTACCCAAGAGCATTAGGCCTCTAAGTCAGAAGGAGAAGGTATTTCTGTTCTCACTGGAGTTCCCACAGGATCCTCAGAATAGATAATAGTAGAGCAGTCTCCCCTTATCCTCGGGGGATATGTTCCAAGACCCCCAGTGGATGCCTGAAACTGCAGATGATACTGAACTTATATATACTATGATTTTTCCTGTATATATGTACCTGTGATAAAGTTTAACCTATAAATTAGGCACAGTAAGAGATTAACAGCAGCAAAAATAAAATAGAACAATTACAACAATATATTGTAATAAAAGTTATGTGAATGTGGTCTCTCTCTCTCTCAAAATATCTCATTGCACTATATTGCGGGAACTTTGGAAACTGAAACTTCGGAAAACAAAACTGGATGAGGGAGAATGACTGTAGTGTTGTTATGGGAGTAGACAAGTATGATAGGAGAATGTTGATTAGGGAGTGCACTGCTTGGTGGGGTGGAAAGTGCTCTGCATTAGAAAATAGGAAGCTGAGGCCATAGATTTGTTTTTTTCCCCAAAGAGGTGACTTGAGGTAAATAGTTGCTCCTCTTTGGGTTTCATTTTCTAACTATATGAAAGGAGAATGTTGAGTTAAATGACTTTTAAGGTCCTGTCCAGCTGGGATAGTCTAATGTTCTATGGTTTGAAATTGGAGAAGGATCTTAACTGATTGATCTATAAAAGGCTTGACACTATGTGGGGCCCTATGTTATGTGCTGGGGAGTTAATGAACAAACCAGATACAGACCTTTCCTGACTTCAGATTTTATAATATTTCTATTGCAATGCTACCTGTCCAGAGTGAATTCCCATGCTTTTATCTGGAACATAGAAGTCATGTTAATTCCAACTGCCGTAAGTTTAGAGATGGAAGTGTTGACCAAAACATTATGTGGCAGAATCACGTTAAAAAAAAAAGCAAACAGGGACAGATGCAGTGGCTCAGGCCTATAATCCTAGCACTCTGGGAGGCCCAGGCGGGAGGATTGCTTGAGGTCAGGATTTCGAGACCAGCCTGAGCACCAGCGACACCCTGTCTCTACAAAATAGAAAAATTAGCCAGGCGTGGTGGTGCATGCCTGTAGTCCTTGCTACTGGGGAGGCTGAGGCAGGAGGATCACTTGAGCCCGGGAAGTTGAGGTTGCAGTGAGCTATGATATCACTGCACTCCAGCCTGGGTGAAACAAAAACAAAAACAAAAACAAAAAAACTCCAAACAAAATACTTCTAAAGTTTGGAAAGATGGACCAAGACTTATAAGATAATACATGGAGAGAGAAAAATTAAAAAAAAAATAAACGCATAATATGTAATACAATTAAGTACAAATAAAAGGAAAGTCTTCAATTCGGATTTAAAAGATACAGGATAAGAAATACAGGGTCATGGCTTTAAGCATCTGACCTGCTCTTCTGCTCAGCCTGTGTAGGGATTACATAGTCACAAAGTAACAACAGTCATAAAGTTGGGAAAGGATTGGGCCTTCCCATGATCTCTCTACCTCCCCATGTGGCAGTTTTATAATTTTCCCACTGGATGGGAACCAGTTCTTTAATCTCTTCCACTCAGTAGTTCCTTTCCCTTTTCTTTATTTGCTCCTTTGAGAGCAGGGCGTGCCTTATCTAACATGATATCCACTCCTTAGTCCATAGTTCCTTCATTTGCATGGGATAAGCAATTATTAAAATAATAAAAGGAAACAATACCATACGTTACAGCAGTCCATGTGAAAATAGATGAAAGAGTTTTAATTCATGTCAGTTAACTGTGATGGAGCTGCCAGAAAATATGAAGATCACCTTGCTATTTGGGCTACAATCACAGAAGTGTACAGAGCACAGTAAAAGAGCTCCACACTCTGTGTGCGGCAGACAAATTCACAATGTTTTCTCTTCTGGACATCACATTTAATGAGAGATATTAAACTCGGGGACTGTCTAAACCAAAATAAACAAATTGGGGGCAGTATAGCAAAGTGGTTAATGACGTCTACTTTGGAGTCAGACAAATGTGTTCAGGCCCAACCCCTGACACTCACTATGTCACCGTGGGGAAGTTACTTAACTTCCTGCAGCCTCAGTTTCCTCATCTATACAATGGAAATAATAACAGTAACTATTTTACAGAGTTATGGCAAGGATTGTGAGGATGAAAATAAATTATGATTTACGTTTGAAGGAATTAGAGTTGTTTAGCCAGAGAATTGGAAAGCTTAGGAATTAGGGTGGGGGGATGAATGCGAGGTGATATCTATTTTTAGATATTTGAAAAACTGCTATTGGGAAGAGTTATTGGACTTACTTTGGGTAGATTTATTTGAAAGAATTAGGTCAGCAAGTGGGATTTGCAGAGAAGATAATATTGCCTTAAACATATGGCTGGAATTTTTGGCAATCAGCTTTGTTTAAAAATGGATTCCAGTTCTTTAATCAGGTGGTGATTTCTAGACCACAATGAATGTCCAAGTAGAAGCTGATCTCCATGTCGTGGGATGGTTTTAATACAAAAGGAAGACCTGCACTCGGCAAGTGGGTTTGGGCTATTAGGGGTTCCCAAATTTGGCTGTGCATGACAATCATCTGGCAGTAGAGCCCAGGAATCTCTAATATGCACCTCAGGTGGGTCTGAACAAGGATAAGAAAGTGCCAAACATATTTTGGAGTCATTTGTTTAGAAGGGAGGTTTCAAGTTAGGGAGGGGCTGGAGTCTAGTTGGAATGAGAATACAGGACCAGTGCAGGGAGAGCTTTAGATGCTAGGCAGGGGAGTTTGCAGGTTCCCAAGCAGGGTTCCATGATAAACACAGGGAAAAGGCAGTTACATATAATCTCATTCTGGAAGGATAAGCTAAATGGATGAATAAAAGCACTTCCAGCCAAGATATTCCTTCCTTCTTGGAGTTCTAAAGCTTGGAACCTGTAGTTTGGATTGTCACCTTCCACTTTCTTCATTCCAGAGCTCCTCTTCACTACACACTGTGTGGTGATCCATCCACCACAGTACGGCTCCTTTCCAGTTCCAGTGTGTGGGCAGGAGGGGGCTTTCACTTGCGTGATGCTCCCAGCTGGTAGAGGAAGCACCCATGGGTCTGCTCTACAGAAAAGTAACAGATCACCATTTTGGTGACATCACAAATGCCAACAGCTGGAAGCCAAAGTTCAGAGTTTCCTCTTACAGGGACAAGTTCTTTTGCCCACATCCAACTCACAGACTTCCTTCATGTAAGGGCTTTTGTTCTTATCTCAAGGCAATTCGTAAGTTAATTAGTTGCAATTATTAGCTTGGCTGCAGTGGAATGCACAATGACAGAAGGGGGAAATGAGGCCATCGGGGAG
This sequence comes from Lemur catta, assembly GCF_020740605.2. Classification (NCBI taxonomy): domain Eukaryota; kingdom Metazoa; phylum Chordata; class Mammalia; order Primates; family Lemuridae; genus Lemur; species Lemur catta. The sequence goes on along the minus strand of NC_059142.1, from coordinate 30,575,759 downwards.
ATGCAGTTGGGTGTTCTGGGATAACACACAGAGGAACTGCAATTGGTTACATTGACCAATTAAGTCTTTAAAAAAAAAAAAAAGTCTGAAAACCTATTCCTGAACCCCCAGAGAGCCAAGGACAAATAGAAGCACAAAGCATGAGGCAAATATTGTACGTACACAGTGTTCCTTCTCTTATCTACCCACATCCTGAGGCAATGAGATTTCCCTGGAGATAGTTTCCTGTGGGAATAAGTCACAGCAAGCAGAAAGAAGAGTGGGGCTCGTGAGAAGCTGTAGGGTAAAAGGCTTCTTCTCCTTTTTAGCTGTGGGATTTGGGCCAGTGAGTTTCATCACCTATAGAATGAAGGTAGAGACGCCAACCTCGATGCATGTTGGAGCCTTATGTGGGAAGCACCTTTGACCATACTTGTACTTTGGTAAGTGCAGGTTGAGTTCCCGATCGTCTCTGCTGTAACTGGGCTCTCCTGGTGGGCCAATACATGATTTGTTTGTCCCTACTTTTGTGCCTTCATGAAGACGTCACTATTTTCTAGAATTTTCTCTGCTATTCCAGTACCATGCCCAGCCAAACATATCTAAATTTGCACATTTTCAGGGAGGCATTATAATAACAATAATGTGTTTAAGGGTTTGGGAGTTGTATTAGTTTCTTAGGGCTGCCACAACAAAGGAAAGGAAAGGGAAGGAAGGAAGGGAGGAAGAAATGGGTAGTTTAAAATAAGAGAAATTTATTGTCTCTCAGTTCTGGAGGCTAGAAGTCTAAGATGAAGGCATTGGCAGGGCTGTGCTCTCTGATGGCTCCAGGGGAGGAGAATCTTTCCTCGCCTCTTCTGGTTTGCAGTGTTTGTATTCAGTCCGTGGCATTCCCTGGTCTTTAGTTGCATCATTCCACTTGCACAGCTATTTTCTCCCTGTATGTCTTCAGATTGTCTTCCCTTTATGTGTGGCTGTCTGTGTGTGCAAATTCCTCTCCCTCCCCTTTTTTGAGACAGAATCTCACTCTGTTGCTGGAGCTAGAGTGCAGTGGCATCATCATAGCTCACTGCAACCTCAAACTCCTGGGCTCAAGCCATCCTCCTGCCTCAGCCTCCTGAGTAGCTGGGACTACAGGCATGCACTACCAATGCCTGGCTAATTTTTCTATTTTTTGTAGAGACGGGGTCTCACTCTTACTGAGGCTGGTCTCGAATTCCTTGCTTTAAGCAATCCTCCCAACCTTGGCCTCCCAGAGTACTAGGATTACAGGTGTGAACCATCATGCCCAGCCCAATTTCCCCCTTTTTATGAGTACACCAGTCATGTTGTATTAGGGCTCACCCTAATGATCCCACTGTAATTTGATTACCTCCATAGAGACTCTATTTCCAAATAAGGTCCCATTCAGTGGTACTGGAGATTAGGACCTCAACATATCTTTTTTGGGGAGACAAAACTCAATCCATACCAGGAGCAACACAAATCTGGATTCAAATCTTGGCCCTTCCATTTATTAGATATGATCTTGGTCAACTTATTCACCTCTCAAAGCCTCAGTTTCATCATTTCTAAACTTGGAACTGTATTATTAACTACCGTGCAGGACGCTATGAGGATAAAAGGGGACAATGTTTTCCAAGTGCCTGGCAAGTGAAGATGAAAGGCATTTTCATGGACCAATCACTTTTTTTGGAGGGAAAAAAGCTCCTCCTGGAAGCCTCCTGGAGGAATGGCCATATTCCCATGCTCTAGTTACGAGGAAGGCTGGAAAAGTGAATATCTGACATTTTCAGCCTCAACGATAGGAGATGAGGCTCTGCCAGCAAAGAAGAGGTAGGGTATGTGTGGGAAATGATCACCAAGAAATAGGCAACCAACTGGGTCTGTCAGGCTCCAGTAGCAACTGTCTTTCTTGTACACTCCTTTCTTTGTATTGCCTCCATAGAACTCAGGCTTCCTCTGAATATCTGTATCCAATAGGTGTTAAGGGTAAATGACTAAGTCTGGATGCTGGTAGAGTTGGCTGGGGTTCTTCTCACTCCAGGGATATTCAGGGGTCTGGATGGTAGACCTCTTCTGTCCCTTTTCTTAGAGAAGAGTACAATTTTTCCATCCAGGGCACCTGATACATTGATTCTTGTATCATCTCAATGAAGAGCTAAGAAAGAAACCAACCAGCTGTATCGAAAACTTACGGTGAGGGGAGGTTATTTCTCAGATTTTATTCAGCCTTAGCTCTGCAGCTATCTAGTAGAGTTTGGGAATAGTAGTAGATGAATTCAGGAGGATAGAAAGAGTCATTTTCCAACCATGTTCCTTGTCATGGAATCCCTCCTTCAAATAGAAGTTTACAAAAAAGCCCAATATATAAAACACATGTCTGCAGAGCTGGTTGAAATGGGTTTGGTTGGGAAGACCCAGATATGTTGCATTTACCTTATTCTTTTGCAGTGTCCCTTAAGACACTTTGTGGAATTACACCAGCTGTGTTGTATTTCCTTGGCCACTTTGGGAGTTACAAACCCACTGGGTTAAATATTCATTGGTGAGGATACTATTTCTAACCAGATCTGTCATGTGAGTGTCTGATTTTGAATCCGGGGAAGGAGAATGAAACTCCTCTTAAACAATAGGGCGGCTACAGGCCAGTGCCCACAGCCCTGCAGACCTGCAGTTTCCTATGATTTCTCCTGAGCTCTGTAGTGTTCCATCTCTCTGACGGAGCAAGCTCACTGAATTCCCAATGGGATAGCACGACATGACTCCCCTGCTCCCAAGTTTTTCCCAGGCATTGAGTCCACTGCAGATCCTGACACTGACTTCAGCAGATGGAGGATTTCTTGGCCTTAGGTGCATACAAAATTTCTAGCTCTTGCTCCCATAGGATTCAGTATTTCTACAATGCCCTCAAGGTATAGGAATGGACAAGATCTCCTCCACAGCATTGCATAGGAACACAGGCAGCCATCAGGATCCTTGTAACACCTGAATATGAATTTAAATCTGGTTGTGTGCCCACGTAGCCCAGTGGCTGGGACCGATTTTGCATCTGCCATGATGATTTTGAACCTAGCTTTGCCTCTTTCTTGTTGTACAAACTTGTACAAATTACTTCTCAGCCTTAGTTTCATTATGTATAAAATAGGGATGGTAATATTTGCATCTTAGGACTACTGTATTAGGACAGGTGATATGAGCAAGAATAGTTCTCTTTGTATCTACTCTTAGTGAGCCTCCCTGTTGCTGCTACTGTAGAATGTGGCCGCTGTACCTTCAACCCTGCAGACGGCTCTGATTTCCTAGCGGGGGCACCGTACCATTTTTACTATTAACATTACCTTTGACCATTTGAAACATAATCTTTACTGAAAAATCCTTAACCTTTCTGTGAGAAAGGGCCAGGCTGCTTAGAATGTCCTATAGTAACCTTGCCACTGCTTCCAGTCCAGCGCCTTGAGTGGAGGTAGAACAGCAAGAAATTGAGTGGGATCTCATACATGACTAGATACCCTGTTATTTCGGTACAGGCATGGGTGAGGGGGCTGGGAAGTACACCGTGAGCTGGACAGGAAAGGCAAGGGCAGGAAGAAGGGAGCGCTCTGAAAAAAAGCAACAACCTTCCAATCATCTAAAGCCCTAGGTCTGAATCCTAAATGTTTGGGAGCACAAAGGCAATTTGGGTTTCTCAGAGAATCAAAGCTGGCTGTGATAATGGTACTATAGTTATGAGGGAACTGGGTGCTTAAATATTTAAGGATGAAAATCTCTCCCAAACTTCTGGTCCCAATCTCAGATCTGCTAAAATAGACTTTAGCTAATGGGATCAAAGTATCTGTATTTTTAACAAGCTCTCCAGGCGGTTCTGCTCAGCACACTCATTGGTTGGTTTTGGGGGATGCATTGACTCCAAAGCCACATCCCTTGGATACACGCCCACCCAATGTGGCACAGAGGTGCAGAATTTCTTTTGATGTCTAATAATAATTATCATGTGGGTAGCATTTCATAATAGTTGAAAGAACTCTGGTTTGGGATCAGGAGACTTCAATTCTAATAGTCATTTTCTTCCAATTTCCCCCTAGGAGCTTGGCCTAATCATGTAGCTGCTGTTTCTTGGAGATAATGGTTGCTCCTCACATTGCCTTATAATCATCACAGTGTCTGCAGAACAGCAGGGGGGGACCATGAATATCTCTTAAATGCAATGTGACGAAATTTCTTATCTTAGATTTTTCTATGCTTCCCAATTTTTCTAGGCAAATTATAGACTATGACACTTTACTTGTCTTGAACTTAGCTGTCTCACACTCATAGTAAAAAAACCAGAAATGGAAAATACATTTATATGCATACACACATACAGACATACATTCTCTCCCTCTCTATCTGTCTCTGTCTGTCTGTCTCTCTCTCTCTCTCTCACACCCCCCCCCACACCCCTCTTTAATTAAACAGCCAGACCCAATGGCACTAAGTCGCAAGATACTTTACATGTAGGCAATCCTCTTAGACCCACACGCAGACCTTATTTACTCTTATTTTATGTGTAACTCTAACAGAACTTGATTTCTAACTGCCAAGCTTCAAATAGAACAAAAATGGGGCAAAATAGGTAGATACCTGGAGAGCACCAAAATCTGAGAGCTGAATACTCAGGAACAGGGCAGAAAAAAAAAAAAAAAAGGAAAAATCTCGTAACACATAGCATTTTGGGGTCACTAGGTTTAAGGATAAATAATTCGTTGTGCGTTCATGGATCCTGGCAGTGCTGTGATACAGCACAGTATGACCCCTTCTGCTTTTGTGGATGACTCTGAATCATCGAGAAGGCTAGCTAAAGTTCTGTATTTTCTGTTTAGGAAGCCTGGCCGTGGATATTTTAGCTAAGAAAGATTTATATCTTTAATGTTAACAACTTTCGGTTTCTGAGAATCATAGAATTTTGGAGTTGGAAAGCATAATAATCATAATAAAATTTTGATTTATCGAGTGGTATATGACAATGACCCTCTCCACCAAGCTGACCAACCAGGTGTGACCTTCTGCTACCCATCAATTGAAGCCGATGAGCGAGGCAGGAGAAGGCTTCTTGCCATCCCCGTATTAGATGAATCTTAAGATCTTTTCTGCAGAGAAAGATGATAGAGGTAAAGGAGAGAATTCACTGATTGCCACACGTGGCATGTGCCCAAACTTCTTTCCTACTTCTTCCCCTCAAGTATCCTACACGCTCTACCACTTCGACAACATCACCCCTCTGCCACCATTCCATGTGCCCCACCCTGCCTGATCTCACAGGTCCAGATCTGTTCCTGTTCTCCAGTCTAGCTGCAGTGCCACCTTGTCCAGGTAGCTGTCTGGAACCTACAGCTGAAACTGGTCTCCCTTCCTCTGAACTTCCATGGGATGTTACCGAGCTCTCTTATTGTACTTTTCCATTTCTGTCTTATAGGTTTTTCCTTTTTAATTATGATTTCTTCCTCTTAATAGCCTATAGTTTGCCTGAGGACAGAACCTGGATGCAATTCATTTCTGTGTCTTCAGTAGCGCCTGGCATGGTCTCTTACATATAGTGGGCATTTGATAAATGTTTATTGAATAAATAACAAATAAATCGAGACGGCCTTTGCAGTCACCATTTACTACATTGATAAATTAATAGCTACCTTTGTTTATCCTTTGCATTTGTCATTATTATGTTGTCAACGTAGAGAATTAGGGACTATAGAGGAAACATGAACGTACTGACAGAGGCATTCATATGGAAAATTAGCACTCTTATTCCTTTTCCCTTAGAAGAGTGACAACTTTCCCTCCTCTTAAAATGTGGCACCTAAGAGTGATGGCTTGTCTCAAATAAGAGAAAGTCATTGGACATCATAATGTGGCATTCCACTTATGAGTGTAGCTTCAAAGCACATTTGTTTGACATTCTTTGGTTCATTAGCTCTTAATAAAAAGTAGCCTAAAAACATCTTACATCTGTGCAACATGCAGAATTTTCAAAGTGCTTTGATATGCACCATCTATTTTGGCTGTCATAGGGCAGGCAGGATGGATGCTATTATCTCGGCTTTTTAGTTGAAGGTTCTGAAGTTCCATGAACTAATGTGAGTTGCTCAAGGTTACACAGAAAGGGGCAGAACCAGGGCTATTTTTGTCAGCTCTTGGTCTATCATGCAAACCAGCAGAACACACAGAAATTACTAATTCAAATCTTTCTTGTTTGGTTCAGCCTGAGTGCCCTCTCCCACATTTGAACACCCACAGAAAGCATTGATTCTACCTCTCATTTTGCATTTTCTACCTTCTCCTGGCATTAGTTTAAAATACAGAGATGGCGTAATGGTTAATTTTAATGTGTCAACTTGGCTAGGCCACGGTATTCAGATATTTGGTCAGATACCAGTCTAGACGTCACTGTGAAGGTACTTTGAAAATGAGACTAACATTTAAATCAGTAGACTTTCACTAAAGCAGATGACCCTCCACAATGTGGGTAAACCTCATCTAATCTGGTGAAAGCCTTAAGAGAAAAAGACTGAGGTGCCCCCAGAAAGAAGGAATTCTGCCTCCAGAATGCCTTTGGACTTGAGCTGCAATATCAGCTCTCCTCTGGGTTTCTGGTCTGCCTCACTGTCCTGCAGATTTCAGACATGCCAGCTCCCCCAATCGTGTGAGCCACTTTCTTAAAATAAGTCTCTCTCTCTCTCTGTGCACATTCTATTAGTTCTGTTTCCCTGGAGAACCCTGTCTGATATAGATAGCACCTAATTTATGAGGATAATTTGTTTTATAAATGTATTTAAGTGTAACCTATAAGATCTCATAAATTCATAATGATACTAATTTTTAAAAAAAAATAAGAAACAGAGAAATTTCCCCATCAAAAAATACATATCTATAATCAAGTAAACATAAAACCTCAAAAAACTAATCAGCTGGACACCATTGGAAGTAACTAAAGTTTCAGCTCCTGATTCTGAAAATCGACCATTAAAAGGAAAGAGTTAAGCATTTATATGCCTTTCCTGTATAAACTTCACTGCGGGGTAACCAGGCCCTAATCAAGGAGGGAAAGTCATTTTTTACAAAACATTCCAGCTAATAAATGTAGAAAGACTGATAGAGCTAGAACTATTTTCTAACCTTTAATACAATAATTGACTCAGGCAAGGATCAACAATGGATGAAACCATGAGACAAAAGGTTGATGAAGAACTTTGCAATGGCTTGATCATGCTGACATTACCTGAATTCACCCATCTATTTGAGTATCACTAAAAGTGGGGGAACATGGTATTGAGTACCTCATGGCATGAGGCAATGTACAGCAAACAGAACCATCTAGGAAGAATTCTTGCCAAAAAGGATGAACCTGAATTAGGCCTTTATCTTCAATGTGTAAGAAATATGGTAGGTAGAAGAACAAATTAAAGCTGACAATGAACTAAACAGACAAACCCCAAATGGGTGGGGTGATCAAGGTTGCATTGAGAAGGAGGCAGAACAGAGGATATTCCACATGAGTGGGGTGGGGAAATAGTAACAAATGAGGCTGAATATGTGGCTTTTGCGGGAACTGAGGCCTGGGTCTGTCCTTTTGGGGGAATGGGAAGTTCATCTCACTGGGGGCTTTTCCCTCTTCCCTCAGGTGGTGTCACCCATGGGGAGCCTAGAAAAACATCACAGAAAGCAGAAAGCAGCTTCAGTAAAATTTCCATTTTTTTCTTCCTTGAGAGATCAGGAAACATAAGGCGAGTCTCCTGGAGGAGTGCTGACAGCCCTCGCTCTGCTGTGCAACGGCTGGGAGGAGCCTAGAGATAGACTGGTTCTAGACCAGCCTCAAGCAAGGCTGCTAGCTGAGTGTGAGACAAAGCTGCTGGGAACCTCTGAAAACCCCAGTAAGAGGGGAGGTGTGTAGTTCTCTTTGTCTCCCCTAAACCCTTATCTGTTCTTGGGAATTGAACCCTTTTGGGTTGGCTTATTGCAATGACATGGCCCAGTTTTGCTTACCTACTTCCTTCTTTTGGCCTTCAACCAACATCCCCAAAGTCAGCCTCTGGGGTCAGGGCAGGACACTAGTCCCATGTCTGCTGAGTCTGCAGTAGAGACGGAAGAAACTTGCCCACTTGATCCTGGAGGCTGGAAGCACTTGCACCTCCTCTGGCTCCAGGCTGAGGCATCCCTATGCCATTGTTGGTGTGGGCCCCAGAGGCCCTTCGCCTTTCTTTTCAACACTTAACCCAGGTCATAGAGATTCATTAGAAAAATTGGAAACTGTTCGGAAGTATAAAGAAGAAAAATTTCACAATTCCCCAGGGTTTGATATCGTGCATGCAATTTTAGTGCACATACTTCTAGACATACACAGACATACATAGGGAATTATACTTTTTGCACTATCATGGGGTCATAATGTATTTGCTATTCAGATATTAGCTTTTTTCTCTTAATATCCTATCATAATATCAATAAATTTGTTGCTATAATGAATGTAATCTAGCACATTGTAAAGATGTACTATAATTTATTAAACTATTCACATTTTTTAATATTTTGTTTGCTGCCAATATTGTGTTCTTTATTCATCTTTGTACATACTTTTTGTGCTCTTATTTGATTTTTCCACAGAAGAAATTTTTGAAAGTAGAACTGCTGGGTCAGATGTTTTCAAATATTAAAAGCTTTTGACATATATATCAGATCAAATGGCTCTCTATATGACTTGTATGAATATATATGCTCAGGAACAATATGGGAGTACTCATCTTCCATCATCGTCATCACCATCATCATCACAGCTAATATTTATTGAGCACTTAGTATGTGCCTGGCAATCATCTAAGCATTTTATTCAGAACAACTCATTTAATTATTACAACTCTGTACTAGATACCATGGTTATTCAAAATGGATGATGAGGCTGGGTGCAGTGGCTCACACCTATAATCCTAGCACTTTGGGGGACTGAGGCAGGAGGATTGCTTGAGGTCAGGAGTTTTAGACCAGCCTGAGCAAGAGTGAGATCCCATCTCTACAAAAAAAAAAAAAAAAAGTAGAAAAAATTTAGCCAGGTGTGGTGGCACAGGCCTATAGTCCCAGCTATTCAGGAGGCTGAGGCAGGAGAATTGCTTGAGCCCAGGGCTGTGAGGTTGCAGTGAGCTATGATGACACCACTGCCCTCTAGCCCAGGTGACAGAGTGAGATCCTGTCTCAAAAAAAAAAAAAAAAAAGAAAGAAAGAAGAAGAAAACAAAAAAATTATGACGGGAAACTGCAATACATGATTATATTTAAAAAACCAGAAGTATGTGAATGAAGAAAGGAAAAAATTATTTTCTCCATCTTCAAATCCTACTCTCGAGTGAGTAGCGATGGTTAAAAGTTTTGTGTGTATTCATCTGGATGTTTTCTATACATATATAAACATGTTAAGTGTGTGAGTGTACTCTTTTTAAATGCGGACGAGATCAGAGTGCATATGCTGTCATATTACTCTGCAACTTGCCTTTTCCTTCTAACAAAATACCATGGCCATCTCTCCATGGCAGTTTATACGGATTTACCTCATTGCCTTTTGCAGGTGCGCGGCATTCCATTGCATGAATACACCATATTGCTTCATGTGTCTCTCTCAACTGCCCAACCAGGCTGTAAGTTTTGCAAATCCATAACACAACCCTATGGTATTTAGCAAAGGTCTGAGCTCATAGCAAGTGGACACTGAATGGAAAAAGCTGTTTCGTGTAGAGTGTGTATTTTCTCTGAAAATTCAAGTGTATTGAATGGACCTGAGAAAAGCTACCCTGAACAAGTTATAAATCTCTCGGTTTTCGTTAATGCCATTAGCAACAGGCAGTTGAGTTGAGGAACCCGAGAAGTCTTACTGATGTTTATTTTTGTGGGAGTCATAGCACCTTTGAAGTTTACCAATTAGCTGTATCATCAAAAGCATCTTGAGTAGAGTGGAAAATCACCAGATAGGCACTCAGGGGCCTGAGTTCTGGCACTGACGCTGCCAGGAATGATCCTGAGCAAAGTGCTTTTCCTTTCTGCTTCTCTTTTCTGTTGCATTAGGGGTCGGGACTGGTGGGCCATGGGGCCATGAGGGCCCTTTCTAGCTTGGACTAGAATTTAGAAGCCACAGCAAAACCACTTTTGTGAGCCATAAGGTAGGAATGGGTATGACAGCCCATGTTCCCTAAAGAATAATTTTAACTCTTGGTTTGTGCACTTGACATTTTTTCAGATTGAAAAATACAGAAAGGAGAGCATATGATACGGTCTCAGAGAGTGAGAAGTGAACCAAGTCTGCCATATGGTCTCCCAGAACCAGTGCAGGAGAAAATCAGTCTGTGCTATTCACTCTCTCCTACTGCAAGCACTTTCCAAATAGATTTGCAACCAAGATTTGGAATGCTCTGCTGTGAGGACCCAGGGATACACTAGGTAGGGTCATGTGTAAAGTCACTTATTTTTTTTACAAAGTGGAAAAAAGGTGCCAACTTATACATACACTATGATCATAAATATGTGAAATATGCATAAAGAACAGCAGAAAATGCAACAAAATAATATAGTACAATCTTAGTAATGGAATTGTGGGTGATTTCTATTTTCTTCTCCATAGTTTGCCGTATTTTCTCCAAGTTTCCTGGCTAAATAGGCATTCCTTTTATAATCAGAAAAATACAATCAGAAAAGATACCTTCAAATATGAATAAAAAATAAGCAGACAATTACCTTAAATGCTACTGGAGATCACTCTGAGTCATTAACATCATCTTTTTCTCTTTCTTTTCCTTTTCCCTATTTTTCAAGTTTATCTTAGTAAGCATATATTAATTTTAGAAGGAAAACAGCCCTAGTAGAGCAGTTGCCTACTCCAAATTCATTCTCTCCTTTTTCCTTTCTAATGGAGCCCTGATTTTGATGAGAATGTCAATGTACCCAGCGCAAATCTGCACCTTCCAGTCTTCCTTGCAGATAGGGGCAGACATTTAATGAAGTTCTAGCCAATGAAATGTAAGAAGAAGTTGCTAGGTGGGCCTTTCAGCTAACCCAACTGGCATGTGTCGATTTGTCTTTCCCCTCCTCCTCCCCTTCTTGTCTGGAACTCAGATACGAGGTTTGGAGCTGCACTAGCCAACCTGTAATGAGAAAACCACTTCAAGGATAAAGCAGAGCTTGCAGAGCAGAAATAAATGTGCCCACAATATTGGGGGCATTTCGGAGCCACTGTATCTGGCTCAGTCCCTTTCTTCCCAACATCAGGCTGCAAGTAAGAGAACAAACTCCCCATCATGTTTCAACCATTGCACTTCAGGTCTTTGTTAGTCACAGCTGAACACAATTTCTAACTCATACATTCACTTTTTTTAAAAAAGAAAAAAGTCAACATTAATTCCCAACTACTGTGACCATTTTAAAAAATGATTTTGGGGGGAAACACACTGAAATTCACTTAGGATGGAAATAAAAGGCAATGTTCTACTAAAACTTAAGCATTGTTTCTGAAGCTCCAATAAATCTGCTACACATTGTCAATGTTTCATGCATGGTGGTAAATTTGTTATTTTTACATTTGGGGACAAATAAGTTTGTGAATACACCCCAGCAACTAGGAAATCAAGGCATCACCATATGCCTGAAGTGAGACCATTTGTCACAGTTTATGTTCCTTCCAAAGAGTGCAAAACAGACCTTGACTTGAAGAAACCAACCTGAGGGTAATTACTTGAAATGTCAGATGGAAAATGTGTTAGCAAATGGGGTATGTGCCGGCACCCTGTGAAAGGAAAGGACTCAGCCCTCTGTGGCCGCAGGCAGTTTTTCAGGCAGTTTTTCAGGACAAATCCTCCCAGTCACTAGTTGCTACATTTAAGGAGGCCAAGGTGGGAAGAGAGAAGAAAAGCTGGGAACAAGAAAAGATGCAGGTTCAAACATGCCATAGCTGGAAGGTCTTTGGAAGGTTGTTAATTAACTTTATCATTTTCTTTTTGCAGATAGGCCAATGAGGCCTACTGTCTCCCAGCAAGTTAGTGACTGGGTTAGAATTAGAACCCAGAGCAGTAGTCCCAGGCTGCTCCTCCAAGGCCATCTGAGGAATAAGGAATATGGACAGGCACAAGGTCAAGTGATACAGAGGTGCTGGCCGTATCAAGTCAAGGAGGGAATTGCCTCCATTTCCTGGTGGTTCAGTGGAGGAAAAGGCAAAGAAGAAGTTTGGGTGATTTGGATGAGGCTGGAGCCTTCTTGGGCAGAGAAGCAGAAGGACTAATCTGTTGATTCTGTTTTTCAACTCTGGCCTTCCCTGTGCCAGTTGAGGTTAAGTGTGAGCCCCAGCTTCCTCTCAGCTGCTGCATTCATTACCAGACTATCTGCGGCGTTTCCCAGCCTTCTATGCCTGGAGACTTAGAAGCAGCCCAGCTTCCTCCCTGCTGTGTTTGGGAGCAGTTTGTTTCCATAGGATAGCATTATTGTGCTACAAGGGCTATAAAAATTCTCCTTCCTGTTTCCAGTGAGAAACAAAAGTCATCAACCAAAGGACGGAGAATTCCTGACATGTTCAGTCCTTTACTGGGTGTAGTGGGAAGTTGAAATAGATGTATAAGACACTCACTCTTTAGTTTGAGGTAGTTAAGGTCCAGCCAGGGAAGAAAACACAAAGGAAATGAGTAGGATTTACCTTTGCATATGAAAAACTCACCAAGGAATTATGCAAAACATCCTTAGCAATACAAAGACCTAGTCCAAACTTGAAAATTACTGGTTTTTATTTTTAAAAAATATTTCCGGCCGGGCGAGGTGGCTCACGCCTGAATTCCTAGCCCTCTGGGAGGCCGAGGTGGGTGGATCACTGGAGGTCAGGAGTTCGAGACCAGCCTGAGCGAGACCCCGTCTCTACTAAAAATAGAAATAAAAAAATTATCTGAACAACTAAAAATATATATATAAAAAAAAATTAGCCGGGCATGGTGGCACGTGCCTGTAGTCCCAGCTACTCGGGAGGCTGGGGCAGGAGGATCGCTTAAGCCCAGGAGTTTGAGGTTGCTGTGAGCTAGGCTGATGCCACAGCACTCACTCTAGCCCTGGCAACAAAGTGAGACTGTCTCAAAAAAAAAAAAAAAAAATTTCCTAGATCAAGTTCTTAGGGTTCCCTACCCCATTAATCTACAGCAAAACCCAAGGTTAGGTGGGGGAAGATTGGAGGTAGATTATTTGTTACACATAGACAAAACCCGAGGTGATAATGGTAGAGTGCTATACAGCCAGCCTCCAAAGTGAGGGGTACAAGAAGATTCCTATAGTGTACATATAATTTATAAGAATATGCATATATGTATATATAATATATACGTATATATAAATGTAGACTTCTTTAAGTATACACACACACAGGGATGAGTACTAAGATTTTCTTCACTAATAGGAAGGCATGCTCAAAGGCATTTGGGGGCCACTGGTTTAGAGAATGGGCATTAGTATTCCAGTTGCCTCAAATGTATAAAATTGGGAAAATGATACTACCTCTCAGGGTCATAGTGAAGATTCAGGCAATGTATGCAAAGTGTTTAGTATAGTTTTTCCTGCTACTTGGTAAACTTCATGAGGACAGAACTCCAGTCTGTCTGTCGTGTGCACTGATGTATCCCTGGGGCCTTGCACAGAGTCTGTACAAAGTAGGGGCTTTACACATATTGATGAGTGGTCCATAGGCATATGCAATTCTTTCCACATTAACTGTACTTCCACTCGTAGCTGTGCTACACAAGCATCAAAACTGGAGTACACAGAACTGAGAATGACATTACGATGGGAATAACCTTCAATTTACCTTCCACATAAAAATAGGTAAATCATTCATAAACTTGGGTAATTTATTATTAGTAACAAACTATGTGCAACACACTTCACAGCTGGTGGTGATTCACCGGTATGCTATGACCACATGGTTTTGAACCACTGTTACAACCATAACTTACTACACCTTGTGATCTAATCTGATTGGATTCTTTCATGAGATTTGTTTATATTATACAAATCACCGTATAAACAGTGCTTCTTTATAAAACCAATAATGGGTAAATGAGAGAATATAAACGTAGAGTTCAAGAGCAGAGATTTAGCTTAAATATAGGGGAGACCTTCCTGATGGTGAAAGTTGTCAAATTCAGTCTTGCAGACATTTCAGAAATCAATTGTTTCCTTTTCTGGATCTTCTGGTTTTCCTCCTGAGCATATGTATAATGACTGCTGCATATATGTTTTCCTCCAAAATTCTATTATAATATTAGTTTTTCTCCCTTCCCAAGGGCAAACAGCTTCTCACTGATAAATTTCTAGGATAAGAACATCTTTATCAATTTTGACAAACACTCCAGATTCCAAATTCCACTGCCACGTTTCCACAAAGCCACTCTTGGGTAATGCTAAGCCTTCCCTTGCAGCAGGACACTTTTCTCTCCCTTGCTTCCCGTCATCCTTCCAAACCAAGTTCCCTTTTTTGTAGTGTCTCCAGAGCTTCACATTGTATGCCTGCCAATTCAGATTGCAGTTGAGGACACCAGGCTGGAGATGTGCCAAACAGAAAACCAACAGATCCCAGCGTATGGCTGGTGTTTAATTAAATAATGGCTGGATACAGAGAAGCCTTGAGAAAAAAAAAAAAATGCACAGACAGATATTTACTTCCCACTATCTTGGGAGGATAAGAAACAGATAAGATCTTTCTTAATCCTGGTGTCACAACACCCATATCTGGAACACTGGCAGCCCAAGAAAGTCAAAGTCGCAATGGACGGTTACAACAGAGCTAGATAATAAATCCTCTCTTATTTTCTGTATCTCAACCCCTGGTGTTCTCAGGAAAGATGAAGTAATGAGAAATAGACTGTACTTGTTATTCTTGAGCAATAGTGGACTGGGTCCATCCTCCAGTTCTCAGGGATTTTCGTGCTAATCAAGAGGATCGTGTTATTCTGTGCTCCCCAAAAGTAGAGGCAGGGAGAAACAAATCACGAAAGCATGACCTTTCTGCCCCAGCTGAATCATTCTGTTTCTCAGCGTGGATTCTGGGCAGCTATGGAGTTACAGTGCAAGCTCAAGACTAACAGTCAGGATCCCTGGATTCTACTAATCCTATCCCGTCGACCTAAAGGTTTATGCAGGATAATCTGAAACTCGCTTGTCTCTAGAATAAGAATAATGGTTGCTTCCCCTCACAAATCTTCAGGAAGATTAAATGAGGTGGCTGGCAATCACTGAGTGGCTTTTGAAGTATTTATGGGGTATCTAAAGCGAGTTGGATACTTTAAGGCTAGTTCTGAGCTTTTTGTCTTCAACCAAATAGCTTTGCACTTGAACTCCCTAATATCTTTTCTTTGTGATTTGTCCCTTGCCCTTTTTTATGGAACTGAAAGTTTCTTACTCCTATTCCTCTCAATTATCCCTTAAATTTCATCTTGCAAAACCATAAGCACATTTTTCTCCTAAAGACTTTTCTCCCATTATTCTACCTTCCTTAAAAACACAACAAATGATCACTCTGCTTGTGCAGGGTCTATTTTCCAGGTGACTCTAAGTTTGGCCTCCTAGCTCTTCCCCAAGACTCCAACTCAGCATGGTGTCACATCCAATAGAATCATGTAACTGACCCTGAAAAGCTTTGAAATGTCAAGCAATCCGTCACACATCCAAAGCAATCCCTTTAGTCACTGAATTAGTTTATCAAGGCTGTCCTAACAAAGTGCCACCAACAGAGTAGCTTAAACACAGAAGTTTATTGTCTCACACTTCTGGAGGCCAAAAGTCTGAGACACAGGTGTCAGCAGGGTGGAGCTTCCTCTGAAGGTGTAGGAGGCACAGGGACAGATCTGTTTCACACCTTTCTCCTATATACTGGCAGTTCCTTGGCTTGGCTTGTGCTTGCATAACTCCCGTCTTCACATGGTGGTGTCCCTATGTGCCTATCTGTGTCCAAATTTCCCCTGTTTATAAGGACACCAGTCATATTGGATGAGGGGCTCACTCTTCTCCAGTATGACCTCATATTAACTTATTATACCAGGAATGACACTATTTCAATATAAGGTCACATTCTGAGATAATATGGGCAAGAACTTCAGCATGTGAATTTTGGGGGGAAAAATTCAACTCATAACAGACACGTTCTCCACTCTCCAAATTTCTACCGCATGTGGCAGCTCTCCAGCCTCGTGCCCCTTCCTCTCGACACTCCCGTCACTGCGCCTGAACTGGCCTGAGCCATCTCCAGCCTCCAGGTGGAGAGGTTCTTCTCTAAGCATCTTCACCTCATCTGCTGGGATAAGAGTAGTGGCTCTCATTTTGTTGGAATACTACTATATGCCAGATACTTTTTGTATATTATTCTCACTCTCGTCAACATGAACATTATATCCATTTTATTAGTTGAGGAAAAAGGCTTAGGAAGTTAAGTGATGCACAATAGTCTAGATAGCAGATAAGGGGAATGGAGCTTGGCTTTTTCTGGTACAAAGTCCAGGCTTAGTCCACTCCACCCCAGAGACTTCCAGAACATCAGAAGATAAGATTCTGACTAAATCACAATCATTTATTTTTCCTCTGAGGGAAACTATGGCCATTTGATTCAGAGGAGAAAATCTGAAAGCTAACTAGATCATTTAACAGATGTTTATTGAGAACTTCCTAGGTATGCAATCCTAGCAAGGGAGGGAGATAGGCTAGGCAGAGCAAACATGGGCTTGCTGTTGTTCTTTAGTAGCTTTGACAAAAATTGACAGCAGACATGACACATCTAGAATTGAGTTCAAATCCTGACTCTCATGTGGACCAGCTGTGTGGCTTTGTGCAAACTCCAGCTCTCTTAGGAGCCTGTTTCCCTACCTTTAAACTAGTTTTAGGAGTGTTTGTCTACCTCGTAGGGGAGTACGAGGATAAAATGATGTCATGAATAAAAAGTATCTGCCATGTAGCTGATTCTTGATAAATACCCACCTCCCTCCCTTCCCTCATCTTGGAAGAATTTTGTTTGTGTCTTTCCCAAGACTATCATCCAAATTAGGACAAAATATTGTATTTGCTTTAATATAAATTATGCATGATGGAAGAATAATGAGTTAAAATAAGGTGGAATAGGGAATCCTAATCCCATAGGGAAACAAAAATAAGGAAATATTTGAATGTCAAAGGAACCTCTTGGTTCTAGCTAAGCACTCCATTCCATCACCAGGTTCTGATTGCAAAGTTTTAAAACATTAGTTAGAACTTCACAGCTGTGCAACTACCATTAGGAAATAAAGCTTTACTTAAAAGTAAGAAGCCCCTCATGAGAGTTTAAAATACAACCAAGTAAAGAGATTATGCTGTAGAAAGAGCACTTGGCAGAGGGTGGGGATAAAAAACAGGAAAAAGAGGATAAGAGGACCTTAGCCCCAGCTCTGAGGCCAAATACTCTTGGGAAAATCACGATACCTTCTGGCCTTATTTCCTCACCAGTAAGATTATCTCGCCAGTAAGATTCTTAAAGACACTTCTAGTTCTTACAAAATTCTAAGAGCACATGCTATACAGAGAAGATTGTTTTACATGCTGAGAAGGTGGTTGTTTCTTGAAGAATACAAGTTGAATGAACCACAAATCAAGTGACCAGAGACTTGGAATAGCTCAATACCGTCTATTCCAACATTCACCTTAGAATATTTTTACTTTCCTTCTTTTCTTCTTTCTCTCCCCTGACTTTATATCTGTTCCCCTTATCTGTTGATGTTGTTATTATTACTATTATTATTTGGTTTTTTTGTTCTTCTTCTTCTTTCTCTTAGAATTTATTTTCCTATCCTCCATCTCTGTTAGTATTTCCTCTTTAATTGGCCCCAATATGAAATTGAAACATAACTGAAAATATTTGTATTTTAAAAATTTTTGAATGAATATTTACTTCATATCCTTAACTTTAATATTAGAAATGTTGAACATTTTCTATTCCACTCAAAAAGCTAGATTAGCAATTACTGTTATCATTACTTTCTTGTGGTCTGCTGAATTTTTCTTTTTCTACACTAATATATTTTGTCTCCACTCATCTATATATTCTCATAACAGGGGAAGGAAATAAGGTTAGTTTAGGTGAAGCTCATGCTGTGGAAAAGGCCAGTTCTTAGAAGCTGTCTGTACAGTTACTGTATTTCCCCATTAATTTAATTTTTTTTTTTTGGAGACAGGGTCTTGCTCTGTTGCCACGGCTAGAGTGCTGTGGCATCAGCCTAGCTCACAGCAACCTCAAAACCCTGGGCTCAAGCGATCCTTCTGACTCAGCCTCTTGAGTAGCTGGGACTACAGACACGTGTCATCACGCCTGGCTAATTTTTCTATTTTTTGTAGAGATGGAGTCTCGCTCTTGCTCAGGCAGGTCTTGAACTCCTTGCCTCAAGCAATCCTCCTGCCTCGGCCTCCCAAAGTCCTAGGTTTGAGCCCCCACATCTGGCCCATTTTACATTTTTATTATAAAAGTGAAGATGGCTTCTTGACCATAAAAGGAAAAAAAGTTTTCTGAAAAAATTTCAATATAATTTTTATATTTAGGAGAAAATATGATTTTTTGATAAAATTAGAACAAAATTAAAATAAATGTTAAAAGTTGCAAACAAAGTAACTGGGATTATCTTCATATTTGTTATAGTTATCTAGCAATCCAAAGGCAAAACAATGCTCGTTGTTGAAGCTGGCAGGGCAGGCTCCTCCTCAGTTTTCTACAGGAAAAATTGAAATTTAATTTCTCACTTTTTCTTTGCAGGCTGGAAGCCACCATGAGACTCTCCTAATCAATGAACTCTATAATTCTTGTTCCAAAGCTTTGGTTTTGTTATTTCTTCTATCCAAAATGCCACCTCCTATCCTACCCTCCAAGCCCCCAACATAATTTTGTCCTCCTAAGAAATAGCCACTTATCCTTCAAGATAAATCATCCGATCTTTGGTGCCTGAGTCTGAGATAAAATTGGCATTCGACATTATTTAAATGTTCCCTGAGCCCCTTCTGTGTGCTAGGCACTCGTGTGTCTGTGGACTCCTGCACCCTGTCTAGACTTCTAGCAGGGCATCTGCCATGCTTTCTCGTCTGCTTTGTCTGAGTCATGCCCCAGCTCCTCTTCCTTCTGTTAGGAAGCAAAGACCAGAGGGCAAGGGTCATGACGCTTCATTTTTTTGTATTTCCATACAGGTCTTGATGGAAGAAGGGGCCCAGTAAATCACTAAGTAACTATCTAAGTTGCTCTGAGCTCAGGGAAGGAGAGTCAATAAAAAAACACAAAATGAGATAATATGTCAAAATGGTAGAAATGCATGAATGAAAAGGGGAACAATTTGATAATTCAACAGCCAACAAAGAGAATGAGAGGAGAGCAAGCAGTATTCTGGGGGGCTGAAACTCTAAGCTGTGGGAACTGAGAATTTTTTAATGAGTCTTCAGTAACTTTCTATTGGATCAGGTCATATTTGAAGGCTGGAGATTAGACTTCCTGATGAGACATATGGAAGAGAATAATACCAGTGATCGTCATAAAGCTAATGCTGTGTGTCAAGCAGCTTCAAGTGCTCTCAGTGCATTAACTCATTTAAATAGCAAAAACAGCTTGCAAGTCTATCCCTAGCCCTGAGGCACAAAGAAGTGGCTCAACTTCACCATGGTCACGCAGCTAATAAATGGAGGAGGCAGGGTTTGAACCTGGGCAACCAAACTTTGCTGTTTTAATTGCATGCTCTGCAATGACTGTGTTCCTCACACTGACTCACAGTGGGGAATAGAATTTGCAGAGCTGGTATGTACAGAAATAATAACATTCTCAAGTCTGGACAAGTTCAATGTGGCTGGCTTGAAAAGAAAGGATTTGCGAAGTACAGGATAGGTTTACATTAGTTTCATTCCTCATTACACACACACACACACACACACACACACACACACACACACACACACACACAAAACTGCATTCTCTTCTTTTTATTCTTGCCCCAAAGTCAATCTCTCCTACAAGTTGCAAGGACAGCATCATCAGGAATGTAGCAATCACCAGCTTCACTATACAATAGTATTACTGGCATTTTGCCTTTGGAGAATTTGACCAAAGACCACTCTGAGCTTCTTACCTTAAACAGTTGCTTTATCCACAAAGAGGGTGATGAGAAAGCAGCAAGTAAGACAGAGGTCCCAGTTCCTTAGCCAGGCAGCACCTATGTGCTGAGAGAATTGGAGCCATAACAGGGAATGGTTTGTTCTCTATTGAAAGTCTGTCTGGTGGTCTCTCCCCAACGTCCTCCGTCAGCCTCACACCATGGTGCTTTTCTTCCCTAGCAGAGCACGATCCCCCAGATGAAGACCAGACCCCCTTGCCCAGTGGGCCCCAGGAGCACTTTGCTGCATCACCACCAGGTGGATGGAGGGCTGGGCATCGAGAGTGGCCTCAGGAGCGTACTCCTTGCTGGGGTCCTTGCCTCGGCAGTCGTACAGCACACAGGAGATAAGGAAAACCAGGAGCAAGATGACGTAGCTCGCAACTAGGATGATCAGGTTCAAGGTGACAGGGTCGATCTCCAGGTAGAACTCCATCACCTCTGTCACAGAAGGGAGGTGGGTCTACAGACAGGCGGCTGGGGACAGTTTGGGCATTGCAGGGAGCAAACCCTAGCTCATTGGAATAGCTACATTGGCTCTGGAGTAAAAATACATTAATCCCCACTGCTCCGGGAGACCTCTAGGATTAAAGCTGCTCGGTTTAATAACTTAAGCTCTTTCTGCTAATACCACAGCCACAAAAACATAGAAGCTGTTTCTCTTCAATTCACCTACAAAGAGAGAAAAAGAGCAAGAGAGAGATGGTTCGCGTGTTATGGAATTATGGTATATAAGTAGAGAGTTTATATCATTCATTGTCTAGACAGGCGGTTTGGTGAGCCAAAAATCAGTGCTATTAACAAGCACACCAAGACAACAGTTAAAAAACCAGATTGTCCTGGACAAATTGTGAAGTATGGTTATTTTTATATAAGGGAAGTTTAATACCAAGTATGGCATAATTTGAGTGGTCAGATCAGTGGGCTTTGGAAGTGGATGTGTTTCTTTAACAAGATGAAGATACCAGCACCTGATATTTTCACACTTTCTTCATTTGTTGTTATTTTTTCATTCATTAATTCAAAAATACTTTTGGGCACCTCCCGTGTTTCAGGCACTGTGCTAAGCCATGGGGATATGGCAATGATAAGACAGAAAAACATTTCGGAAAGACAGCTGTTAAATCTTTGCACAAGCCACCACTTAAAAACAGTGGAAATCAGTTTATAAAGGACCAATAGAGGGTAATAGGGGAGAGTATCTCAATGTAGGTCTAAAAAAAACTTCCATGAGGAAGCAACATTTAACCTATGACCTGAAGGATAATTGGAATTTAGCTAAGTGAGGAGAGGTAGGGAAGATTCTTCTAGCCACAGAGGCCATAGAGAACAGCATATGTGAAGACCTGAGCAGAAAGAAGCCTGGAAAATTTCAGGACTTGAAACAAGGGCAGCATGACCAGAGCATGGACAGAGAATGGGAGCTCACGGTGAGAGAGGTGGGAAGGGGCCAGATCACACAGGCACTTGTGGGCCACACTAGGGACTTTAGACTCGATCCCAGAGCAATAGGATGCTATTGAATGGTGTTGTGCAAGGTAGTGACATGATCGAACTTGCATGTTAAAGAAATCCCCTTGGCTGCTGTGTGGATACAGGAAGACAGGCAAATTGACAGAAGTTCAGATATAGATCAGAATAAAGTTATTCCTTGACTTACAAGTCATTACCCTGCCTCAGTTATAGTCTTGTCCCAGTAGTCCTGTATGGGGCCAACTTCATGGGTATGCGACCTGTGCAGTTGCACAAGACCCCTTGCTCAGAAGGGCCCCACTCTTGGTTGCATGCTCTGTTGTCACCATCTTGAAATTCTTAATTTTAAAATTTTTCACTGGGTCCCACCAATTGTGTATCTGGATTTGGTTTCATACATGCATTTTCAGCCTGACATGGCATCAGTAGCCATTTCTACAATAGCTAATGGGACTCTTTTGATAGTCCTCATTAAAGGCCAGAGGTCTGCTGGTTTCTTAGCGTTATTAAGCTTTAATGGGCTAGCAGCTTCCTGCCAGGCCCCTTTATGCCCCAGCTTCCATGGGATCCCGAGGGTTTGGGGATGCTATAGAAAGGGGTTCTTATTCATCTGGAGACCTTGTTCCAAATAATATTTTCCATGATTTTGTGGTCCTGGACTAACCTGTGGAATTATATTCAAGAAGATGAATGGGTCTCAAACACCATAGATTTAGGGCCAGCTTCACTGGAATCAATTGAGCTTCTTATGACTACAGATACCTAGATTAATGCTAGGTCTATTGAGTTAGAATCTCTGGGGCTAGAGTCTGGGAATCTGCATTAATAAAAATCTTCATGGATAACTTTGATATGCAACTAGGGATAAAGAATCATGAACATAAAAGTATGAAAGAAGAATATGAAGGAAAGGGGTCACTATGTGGTCACCAGGGCCTTGGTTGTCTGCCAAGAAATATCATGGGAGGCATTCAATGCAGAATTAACACTGTCCAAGCTTTTAAGTCCAACAGATTCAGAAAATTAATTTTGTCAAGAGGAAGTCCTTTTCCAGGTTACAATCCACATTTACCAAACTCACAGGAGACTGATGTTAGAAACAGAATACCAATGTATTAAACTACTGTGAAAAATACAATTGTCACAAAGTTGGGAGTGCTTATGCTTGAAAGGACATAGTTTTTTCTTCCTGGAGGCAGATCTATGGAAAAAGTCCATTTATAATTGTAAAGTTTCTTGGTAAGCACGGAATCACACAGCAAATGGAGTTGTCTGCTGCATCTGTAAGTCACATGCAATGCACCAGACTGAAGCCAGGCTTTAAAAAGCAGCATTATGCACCAGATGATTACTTTCTTCTGCCCACTTTGGACCCTAGATTTGTGACTTCTATAGTAAACTGATTCTATATAGCCCAGGTGCCTCCATGTAACAATATTTAAGGGAGTTCTTTGGTGATTGTAAATAGATGACACAAGGATTTGTTAAAATTGAGTCTGAAAGGAGTCCACATTAAATTAAACCAAAAATTGTGCAACAACTCTGCTCTATTGAGTGGAATTTTCACATCGGATCGAGGTTTCTCCATGCAATGGTGATAACCCTTAATCATGGTGGTTGATCCGGTTTGGGCTCTCTTCTTGGAATGGCCCAGTTCTGCTGATATCTGTGGTGTCCCAGAATGTTTTGTTCAAGGCTATTGTTTTGGGTTCCAGTATCTTATTACTATTTGCAGAGAGTTTTTTGTCTCTGTGTTGACCCGTGCTCAAAGTTCATTTTAAGTCCAGTCTCATGAAAGCTTTGCTTCCCTGCAATGTCTTCTGTGAAATGCTGGCGGCTTGTGTTACTTAATTAACTCAATTAACTCGGATGGCTGCTTCATTCACATTGCAGCCAACCTAGCGCACCGTTCCTTCTTTTGCTATCTTTCCTCTTGTGCCATCTAGTGGCCAAAGTATGGGCTGCTTAAAAAAAGAAAAAACTTGGCAATATGCAAACTGGGATGGCTATTATCAATTAGCAGGACAAGGTGCCATAAGTAATAACAATAACAAGCTGCATTTCAGAACAGCCCCTTGAGGTAGTCAGGGCATACTCATTCCTTCTATTACGAACATGAATTGTGGACTTACCATGTGCGAGGGTGCTAGGCTTTGGGGTTTATGTGATAAATACTGAAACTGCACTATATGCCCAATGATAGAGAGCTCAGATGAAAAGAAGAATTATCAACTTCATTTTAAAAACGGGGAAATTGAAGCTCAGAGAGGCAGTGGAATTCTAATGAGCTCACTCTCATTCCCTTTCTCCCTCTCACCCTTCCACCTCTCTTTTCTACAGTGTGAAATACGAGATCTATCCAGCCATGTATTATGAAAAATATATTGACAATGGATGGGTACTTTCTGGACAAACCTCATATAAATCAAATATCTACATGAAATGCCCTGTGCTATGGGGCATTCAGGGAGATAGAGACTGAGGTCAGAGTGACGCATCTATAAGCAACGTGCTCCAAGGGTTGCTGGCAACCACCACAAGCTGGAAGACAGGCCTGGGACAGACTCTCCCTTGGATCCTCCAGATGGAACTAACCCTGTGACATCTTGATTTCAGACTTCAAGTCTCCCCAACTGTGAGAGAATAAATTTCATTGTTTTATAGCTGCCTGTTTCTGTGGTATTTTGTTATAGCAGTCCTAGGAAACGAATATACCACCTGTTTAATGTGTAGATAAAACCAGACATAGCTTGG
This sequence comes from Lemur catta, assembly GCF_020740605.2. Lineage (NCBI taxonomy): Eukaryota > Metazoa > Chordata > Mammalia > Primates > Lemuridae > Lemur > Lemur catta. Next base: position 30,551,377 of record NC_059142.1, on the reverse strand, counting down.
AGCAAACTATGAGGTGTACAAAGCTCTTGTAGGTCTTCTTCTATTTTCTTTTGGCACCTGCCCTTTCTAGCCCTCAGCTTGGTTCTTAGCCCCTTCTTCTCATGCATTGCTCCACAAAGAAAATCACAAGATGAAAGAAAATTGCTGTATGTAAAAGTTACTTCCATAAAAAATAAACACCTTCAGTTTAAAATAGCACTTGGCTAGAAATCTCTGATGTAGCCTTTTATATCTTCCTGGTAAAATTCCTCAGAAGGCACAGAAAAAATATGAAAACCTATAAAACAACAGAAAACGATGTCACAGGGGATAATATTTTTAAGATTTAAGGCATTGCTTCTACCTCTCCTTGCTAAGAATTATTTAAGCCCATTTCTGTTCTCCTTCATCATCCAGAATTTCTAAGGGTGGTGACTCTCAGGAGAGATACAGTCCAGAAAAGTCAAATTCATCATTCTTGAGCTCCTTCGTAGACTTCCGTACATTTATACCAGAGTCCACAGACTTAGAGCCAGGCGTTGCAGAAAGAGCAAAGGCCATTTTTAGAATCCTAAAATATTGGCTTTGTGTATCGAGAGACCAAAAGCATAAAGTGTGTATCACAGGCTAAAATATATGAAAAAGTGAAGCACGTGAGCAGCCTTCCTACTCTTAAGGCAATAAGAATTGAAAAGGGAATTCCAAGGGGTGGATATTTGAGTCTGGATCTTAGAAGAAAATCAGTGTTGCAATACATTTTAGAGTTATCAATATATAGGTAGTATCTACAGTAATGGATGCAACTAGACGAGATGACATCGGAAGAAAGTGCAGATAGGGAGAGAAGAGGGATAAGGACAGGGCTTGGAGTATTCCAACATTTAGATATTGAACAGAGAAGAAGGACCTAACAAATAAGAAAGAAAAGTGGCCAGGGATGTAAGAGGAAAAGGAGGGGAACATGGTATCATGGGACTCTAGGGAGAAGTGGGTGTTTCCTTCCATTTTGTACTGCTGTAAGAGAATGCCTGAGACTGGGTAATTTACAACAAATGGGAATTTATTTGGCTTGCTGAGAAGTGCAAGATTGAGGGAGCAGCATCTGGTGAGGGCCTTCGTGCTGTGTCAATTCCATGGCAGAAGGTGAAATGGCAAGAGAGAGTATACACACATATGAGTGAGAAGGGAAGGAGGCTGAATTCATCTTTTTATCGGGAACCTCCTCCTGAGATAACTAACCCTCTGCCACTATACGGCATTAATCCATTCACAAGGGCAGAGCCCTCATGACCTACTCACCTCTTAAAGGACCCACCTCTCAACACTGTTGCATTGAGTTTCCAACACATGAACCTTGGGGGACACATTCAAACCACAGCAGTGGGTTTAACAAAGGAAGTGGCCAGCGAGGTTAAAAGCTGCGAAGTGATCAAGTCATGGGAGACTAGAGAGTTGACTGTTAGTTTTGAGACCTTGCTAAAAACTAAAGGAGTTTTTCGTAGAGAGGGAGCGGTGAGGAAAGATTCCCTGAAAATATAGGTTGGGAAAAGAATAGAAGGGGGCCGGGCACGGTGGCTCACGCCAGTAATCCTAGCCCTCTGGGAGGCCAAGGTGGGTGGATCGCTCGAGGTCAGGAGTTCGAGACCAGCCTGAGCAAGACCCCGTCTCTACTAAAAATAGAAAGAAATTATCTGGACAACTAAAAATATATATAGAAAAAATTAGCCGGGCATGGTGGCGCATGCCTGTAGTCCCAGCTACTCGGGAGGCTGAGGCAGTAGGATCGCTTGAGCCCAGGAGTTTGAGGTTGCTGTGAGCTGGGCTGACGCCACGGCACTCACTCTAGCCCGGGCAACAGAGTGAGACTCTGTCTCAAAAAAAGAAAAAAAAGAATAGAAGGGAAGAAAGAAGTGACGGTGAGTAAAGATTATTTTGAAGAGTTTGGCTGTGAAAGATTGCAGAGAAATGGGACGTAGCTGGAGGGCAGTGTGAGAGTGAAAGACATTTTGTTTTGTTTTGTTTTTGTTTTTAGATGAGTGATATTAAAGTATTATGTGAGCCCATGGGAACAAAGGGCAATTGACAACACAAGAGAGAAAAGGGAAAATTGAAGGGACAAGTTCCTTGAGCAGAGCTGAGATCCAGAGTAAACATGGAAAGCTGGGTCTCAATGAGAGGCAGGAACAATTCTTCCATTGTATCGAGAGAGAGAGAGAGAGAGAGAGAGAGAGAGAGAGAGAGAGAGGAAAAAATAAGTGAGTTTAGAATAGCTTTGGTGGTGGGAAGATGAGGTTTGTTTCATCTGATTCCTGAGGGTTTTTTTTTTTTTTCCCACTCCAAAATGAGTTAAGGTCATTAGTAGAGATTGAGTGGGGGAAATGTGTGGTATATTTATTAATGAAAAGAGGAGAAGTTTTTAAGTAGTTGTTTTAAGTAGTTTCTCTTCTCTTGGGAAAGAGAAGACAGCTATTCTAGAGAAGCAGGGTAGGATTGCTGGGCAGTGTGGAATTCCCCTTTGAGACGGGTTGTCGTGAATTTAAAGTGAGATGTTTAGCTCAAGGTAGGCAGACAGTTTGGTTAAACAGATGGAAGGTTTAATCAGGTGAACAAAACAGAGAGTGGAGGCAAAAGCGTGTTAGGACACTGATGTCTAGGGTCAAAACAATGGTTCTGACACCAGATCAAAACCTTTAAATTGGGTAAAGAGGGGTATGAGGGTATATGGTTTGTGTGTTGGGGGGTATGGCTGGAGATTGTGACAAATCATGGAGTCGGTACAAGGGTGGTCCCTGTGTGGTCCAAAAAGAGTCTGAACAGAGAATTAGAGTTTGCACACTGGGAGGATTGGAAGTGGTTCTTCCAAAGGGCATGATTGGAACTGAGATCTTGAAGTTATTGGCAATGACAAGATTTAGGAAGGACCATGCGAGTGTATGGTTGATGGAGAGGGGAGGGCATATCTTTGAAGTTGAGATAGCAAAAAAATCTGCAAAGGCAGAGTGTTGTTGAAATGGTCAAGAAGGATAAAAGAGTAACAGTGAAGTGAATGCAGTGAGCTCAGTGCTGAAGCCGTTGGTGAGAGAGCAGCGGAGGTGTCTAGTAAAAAAAAAGAGGCATTTGGTGGTGAAATCCGATGACATGTTCTTCACTAGCATAAGCATTTCAGCTCAGGATTTTGATGGAGAAAGAGGAAAAAAAATGTTTAGAAGCAGCATTTGGGGGTAATGAATCACCTACTTACACTGCAGGCCCTGAAGCATGTGGGCGTATTAGTTTCCTGTGGCTGCCGTAACAAACTTCGTGGCTTAAAACAACAGAAATTTATTCTTTCACAGTTCTAGAGGCCAGAAGTCCAGAAATTAGTACTATGGGGCCAAATCCAAGGTGTTGGCAAGGCTGCTCCTTCCAGAGGTCCTAGGAAAGAATCTGTTCCTTGCTGTTTCCACCTTTTGATGGCTACTGGCATTCCTGGGCCTGTGGTCATATATCACTCCGATCTTCAAAGCCAGCATCTTCAAATCTCTCTCTGTTCTACCTTCACATTGCCTTCTCCTCTGTGTGTAAAATCTCCCTTTGCTTCCCTCTCATAAAGACATGGGATTACATTTTAAGCCCACCCAGATAATCTAGTATAATCCCCCCATCTCAAGAGCCTTACTCTAATCACATCTGCAAAAATTGCCATAAAGGTAACACAGTCATGGGTTCCAGGAATTAGGATGTAGATATCTTCTGGGAAGGCCATTTTCCAGCCTACCACAGGGATATGGAAGAAAAGTCAGCCTCTATTTGATATGGCTGCTGTGGAACCAGTGTCCTTAGGGCTGGTCAGCTTTCAATAAAGACAATACTAATAGAGTAGCACCCTCTTTATCCAAGGAGGATACATTCCAAGACCCCCACTGGATGCCTGAAAATGTGGCTAATACTGAACTTTGTATGTACTGTGCACCAACTTCCTTTTCCTTCTTCACAATTTCACAGATAGAAAATCTATTCTTACTATAGATCTCAGCAACCTCAGCATATGATTTTTTTCTTATTAAATTGAGAACTTTCACATTTTCACTTAAAGGAAACACCGTGTGGCTTCTTGTTGGCATATGTGAATTGCCAGCATCACTACTCTTGTGATTTGGGGCCATTAGTAAGTAAAATGAGGGTTCCTTGAACACAAGCACTGTGATACTGTGACAGTCAATCTGATAACCTAGCCAGCTGCTAGGTGATTAGTGGGCAGGTAGCGTATACAGCATGGACCTGCTGGACAAAGGGATGATTCATGTCCCAGGTGGGATGGAGCTGGGTGTGCGATTTCATTACAATGCCCGTAACAGCACACAATTTAAAACTTATAATATATTTTATTTCTGGAATTTTCCATTTAATATTTTCAGACTGTTGTTGACTGCAGGTAACTGAAACTATGGAAAGTGAAACTGCAGATAAGGGGGGACTACCGTAATGTCATTATACTAATACCGTTTACTTAATAAAAATGATCTTGACCTAAAATCTCAGAATGTATGGACAAAAATCAGGGAAGGAAAAGACGAGTAGAACCAGGCTGAATTCATCTTAAATAAGAAAAATGGAAGCAACACCAATTCTTAGCTTCAGCAATTAGAGAGAAGACAATTTTGTAGCTTGTTTTTGAAAGTATCAATCAGAACCCTTACAAGAAATAATTGCATCATGCTAGTTACTCAGTTTTGGGGAATAGCAAACTTGATCGCTTCCCTGGTCTGCTTTCCTTTCTGCTGCTCTTGTTCCCTTTTCTGGCTAGAAATGTTTCACACCCATGATGACATTCTGTATTTCCTTAACTGAGTATCAGACCATCTGGAGGCATTCTGCATTCTTTTTGTCTTTGGACTTTTTATAACCTGTGATTAGGGTATAGATGAATAAAAATGCCTACTTTATCTTTCTCCAAGTTTCAACATAGGATGTATGTAATGTTAGTGTTCATTTATTCTGATGTGTAGATTGGACTTGGGAGGACACAGAAGGGTTTCACATGTAATCCTGGCTCCATGATATGGAGAATGCTCAGATGCAACAGAACTTTGACAGTGCTGATTGTCAAGATGCTGAAAGCGACCCAGAGGGAGGTATGGGCACCATATGGAGTAACAGAAAATCCCGGTGGCTCCACATGCAAAATATATTGAGAATGCAAAACCTTTCTTACTGTCTCCGCCATCAACTTTGTGCCAAGCCACTGTTACCTCTTGACTTGACTACGGCAAGTGGTACACCTGCTCAGAATTCCCCACCACCCCTCCACCAGTCTCTTCTCAACAAGATAACCTGAGCGAATCTTTGTTTATTTGCCAGATGAGTAATCTTCATGAATGAGCAAACCTTTTAAAATATAAGTAAAACCATGTAATTCATTTACTCAAAATCTTGTGACGATTCCCCATTTCACTCCAGTAAAGCCAACATTCCTACAAGGGCAGCAAGGCACTTTGAAAACTGGCTAACCTACCTCTCTCCTCTCATTTCCAAGCACTTTCGGCCTCACCTATTCTACTCTAGCTGCTTTGATGCTCCTTAGACCCTCTAAGCCAGCAGTCCCCAACTTTTTCGGCACCAGGGACCGAAAAATTGTCATGGAAGACAATTTCTCCATGGACTTGGGTCGGGGGAATGGTTTTAGGATGATTCAAGCACATTACATTTATTGTGCACTTTATTTCTATTATTATTACATTATAATATATAATGAAATAATTATACAACACACCATAGGTTGGGGACCCCTGCTGTAAGCCGCTTCCGTTTCAGGATCTTAGTACTTCCTGTTCTGCCTGCCTGGAAAGTTCCTTGTCCAATTGTCTGCGTAGCTTGTTCCCCGGCTTCCTTCAAGTCATTGCTTATGAGAGAGGCTTTCCATGACCACCCCTTGTAGAATACTAACCCTCCCTGCCCAGGGAGCTCCTATTCTCTGTTATTCTGCTTGATTATTCTCTACAGCACTTGTCCTCACCTGACCTGCTCTAAGAGTTGCCGTGTACGCTGTGTGTCCTGTGACTCTCCCCACTGGAAAGTCAGTTCCACGAGGGCAGGGAGCCTGCTTTCTTCACTGCTGTGTCCCTGCGCACTGCCCAGAGCCTGGCACACTGTAACCGCTGAAGACATATTTGGGGAATGGATAGATGCATGAGCCATTCGCAAATATGCCTCTTGCCTCTCTTGATAAAGTTTCAAATTGTTTATTATGAGATAACGGTGATAAAAAGAGTTCTTCTTGACAAGGGAATAGAGAAAATATTATAGTGAGGAAAAAGGGCCTAGTCTAATGTTACGGGCTGAATTGTGTCCAAAATTTATATATTGAAGCCCTAACCCCCAGTACCTCAGTACGAGACTGTATTTGGAGACAGGGCCTTTGAAGAGGTTGGTAGGTTAATATGAGGGCGTTCAGGAGGGCTCAAACCCAATCTGACTAGTGTCTTTATAAGAGGAGGAAACTAGGATATACAAGGAGACAGCAGAGATGTGCATGCACAGCAAAGAGACCATGCAGGGACACAGTGAGAAGGTGGTCGGTCATCTGCAAACCAGACCTGCACACACCTTGATCTTGGACTTTCCAGAGCTTCCACAACTGTGAGAAAATAAATTTCAGTTGTTCAATCCACCCAATCTCTGGTATTTTGTTGTGGCAGCCCTAGCAGACTAACACACCTAGCTTCAGGGAAAAGTAGTATTTTGAGTTGAGCTTTCGAAGTGCCTGGGTCTACTTCTGTGAAGCCAATTGGGAAACAAGCTCACTAAAGATACCTGTTAAATCAGGTTTAGCCGAAAGCTGCCTCTTTAGATATTTTAAATTCAGGCTAAAGGTTTCTCCGTACATGGTGAACTGTAATCTAACTAGATGTGTGAAGGTAACCTACTCTTGTACCAATCACTGAATTTTCTCCAATCACAGGAGCTAATTGTTCAAATAAGGCAAACGCCCAGCTGAAACCAATCCAGCTATTTCTGTACCTCACTTCCGTTTCCTACAGATCACTTTCCTTTTTCTTTCCATACATCCTCTCCGACCACACAACAGCACAGAGTCTCTCTGAACCTATTCTGGTTTGGGGGACTGCTTGATTCATGATTCTTTCTTTGCTCAATTAAATTCTGTTAATATTTTTGACATTCAGTGTTAAATGTAATTTGTCTAAAGTTTTTCTTTTAACATTTCTAAGGGTCCAGTGGTTCAAGGAATTTCATTACTACTAAGAGAGAAAGGTGCCCTATTAGTAGCAATTGTACAAAGCTGGATTGACTTCAATCCTGAAGTAATGAAGAATTACCCAAGAGGCAGACGACCATTACATTATTATCATCCTAACAACTGACTGAGAGTTTATACATGCTAGGTTTTCTTCTAACTGCTATACAGGGAATTGAGCCATTTAACCCTCGCAAGAACTCACTATAACTTTATCAACTCATTTTACAGATGAGAAAACTGAGGCACAGGGAGGTTGAGAAAGTTGCCCAGGGTCTCAAGTTTTTCACAGCACAGCCAACGTTTGAACATAGGCAGTGGTGCTAGAGCCTGGGCTTTTAACTCCTACATTCTGTCTCCTTTTATATATCTTCCCCTGCCTACAGAATGCTTTTTCTGCCCATTTAGATTTGCTAGTTCTTAGCTTAGTCTTCTATTAGCACCGACCTACCTTTCAGTTTTACTTTTCATTATTGATGTGTATCTACCCCTTGTCTCTCAACTTTTCCTTAACTGTTCTCACAACAGCCTTGCCTCACTAATTGACTAATTGATTGATTAATTGTTATTCTAGTTCCCTATGCCTTCTGTGCTCATCCTTACCTATTCTCCACATCTAGAATCCACTCTTCCAGACTAAGTCCAAATCCTACCTCCACCATAGTTTTACATTAACTTTCTCCTCTTTAAATTTCACTGTATGCACAACTAATTTAAAAATTATGGCCAGGTGTGATGGCTCACACCTGTAATCGTAGCATTCTGGGAGGCTGCAGCAGGAGGATCACTTGAGGTCAGGAGTTCGAGACCAGCCTGAGCAAGAGAAAGCCCTCCTCCCCATCCCTACAAAGAATAGAAAAATTAGCCAGGCATGGTGGTGCACGCCTCAAGTTCTAGCTACTCGGGAGGCTGGGGCAAGAGGATGGCTTGAGCCCAGGAGTGTGAGGTTGCAGTGAGCTACGATGATGCTACTGCACTCTATCCAGGGAGACAGAGCAAGACCCTGTCTCAAAAAAAAAAAAAAAAGAATTAATAATGTAATTCCTTATTAAAACCCTTCTTTTTATGACTCAATATTCTCTATATATCTTCCTAACTTAACTTTTCACCAGTGTTGTGTTTCATCTCCAGAACAGATTTAATTCACTGAGCATAGGGATAGGGATAAAATATCTACACATGTGAGACTTTGAACATAATGAAAATACAACAGATTTATTGATATGCTTTGATTGGGAAAAAAAGAACAGTGAGGGTAGAAGAAGGAAACAATAAATGTGGTCATGATAGCTAGCACCATGTTGAATGCATTATATATGTTAGCTCATTTAATCCTTCCAAGGTTACTGTAAGAGAAGTACATTATTATCCCCATTTTATAGAAGAGGAAAATGAAGCGCAGGGGGACAATGCAGGCAGCTTGTCCGCAGTAACACAGGGCCGGCAGCCGCACTCTTCCTCCCCACCACGAGAGGGCGTTAAGAGACCACAACCCTGTGTAAGTCTAAGGTTTATGGTCCAATTTTCCTTCTCATCAGGAGCAGGAAACGGACAGTAATGGCTTTTGGATGATAATGGCGTTTTCTCATTTTCCACTTCTTTGTGTCACCAGTGACATTCTTTGGGCAACAACTGAAAAAATAAACGAATTTTTTCCCACACGACTGCTCACAGTTTGCCTCTGGCACACTTCTCTCTCCTCCCCAGGCTCTCAGTCTCCTTCCCCGTTTCCAGGAACTGTTTTCCCTGTAATGATGCACTTGCTGGAATGATCTGTGGGGAATGTCTAAATCCCAAGACACCACGGCGCTCACTACTCTTCTCAGCAGGGGGCCCTCCGCATTCTTAAGCTCCTTTTATTGCAAGACAGAAACATAAAATACTTAGGGAGGAGACATCCTCCGAGTTCCAGAAAGTGCCTTTGGGATGATCTCTTGGGTGGCAGATCTGTCGTTTAGAATGGTGGTGGGGTGTGTTCTCGAAGCAGGTTGTGCTTCTGCTGTAGGTACCCACGTGACTGATCAGGCTTTTTACGGCTAAAAACGTGAGAAGAAGGGGAAAATTGTTTGAGCCAATTATCTCTGGCTGCTATGGAAAGTTCAGAGACTAAAGCTGCCACAGCCAGAGACAATATTTCTCTCCTGGTGGGGATTCTCTGGCTTCTTCAGAGCCCATCAGTTCTGCGAATATGGTCTAAGTACCAAGCATTTTATATTCAGCCAAAATACAAAAAGCCACAGTTTGTAGAAGTCAGGGAACGTCAGAGAAAGGAGGGACTAAGATCATTTGGTGCAATCCACTAATTTTATAAACAAGAGGCCCAAAGGCCTGCAGCTCACTAGGCTGCCATGATCTGTTTTTTTCTCAATCTATGGCTCTTTCTTCCTCATCTACTCTTACTGTCAACTAGAGTAACCTGTAAGAGGAATTGTGTTTTCTTTCTAGGTTTGCAGGAGGACACAGCTGTAGGCAATTCTAATCAGAAATAAATCTACTTTTCCTTCTTGGAGAGAAACGCTCGCTTGCCAAGGGAGGGCGCCCCCTGAGCAGGAATTTTCTCTTGTAGACCATTTTACAGTCAGAAAAAATAGGCCAGCCCTCAACAGATCCCAGGAGATGGGAACTCCGGTTTGAAAACCTTGTATCTGCCCTCGGAAAGCATCGAACTTGGTAAGGGTGGCAGAAAACGGGCTCTGCCTACTTTTCCCCCAGAACACTGGCACCAGCCCCGTTCTGCCCCTGCATCTCGACAGCTTCGTGTGTGTGCCCGTGCTGGCCTTTGCCTGAAGTGTCTTTCCCTTTTCTCCTCCTCTGGAAAACTTCTAGCTACTGGTCAAGAGTCCTAAACTGTCCCCTTCACTTTTAAGCTTTCTCTCCTCTCTATTCCAGAACTTTTCACATTTCAGGATTAGACCACATATTATCTGTTATTTTTAGTGTGTTTTGCTGTCTGGACTGTGAAGCTCTTAAAAGTCTGGTTTGTGTTATCTCACTGTTATCCCACTACCTAGCCCCAGGTGAGGTGCATAATAAATGCCTGACAAGTGCTTCTTGCAGGTGTGAACGCACAAATCAATATCAAGACTCAAAACTCACGCTTGTTTGCTAACTGGGATATCATCATAGGTGGGTGGGATTGTTCAAGGAAGTCTTAAACTCTATAGAGTAATTGTTTTTTTGTTTTTTTCTATGATACTTGGAAGGAAATGAACTTTGCATGTAAAGAAATGTAGCTAAAGAGTTTGAGACCAGCCTGAGCAAGAGTGAGACCCCATTGCTACTAAAAACAGAAAAAAATTAGCTGGACAACTAAAAATAGAAAGAAAAAATTAGCCGGGCATGGTGGCTCGCCCCTGTAGTCCCAGCTACTCGGGAGGCTGAGGCAGGAGGATTGCTTGAGCCCAGGAGTTTGAGGTTACTGTGAGCTAGGCTGACGCCACGGCACTCTAGCCCAAGCAACAGAGCGAGACTGTGTCTAAAAAAGAAAAGAAAGAAAGAAAAGAAAGAAAAGAAAGAAAAGAAAGAAAAGAAAGAAAGAAAGAAAGAAAGAAAGAGAGAAAGAAAAGAAAAAAAAGAAAAGAAATGTAGCTAAAGAGTTTTGATGAAGGAGCAGGGCATCTGGGTAGAATTCGAGCTCTGCCGCAAACTTCCCGTGTGACTTAGGTAAGCCATTTAACTTCTCCGGGTTTTGGTGACCTCATTTGTACCTTCAGGGGATTCTTTCAGATGTTTGTTCTGGGTCTGTCTGGCACTATTTAAAATTATATAAAGAAGAACTCACAGATGTTGATATTTATTCTGAAAGAAAAATAGAGGTGTTGGACAGAAGTATCCTTTTCGGGTTTCTTCTAACTGGTACACAAGAGATATCCATACAGAAATGATACAAAGCAGAATGTCAGGGAGGGGAGAGCGCTATTTGGTTTTGCAAATAATCTGCTGCATTACGCCCCCAAACTCATCACCAATTTGCCGTTAGGATATTTTATACAATATTTAAACCCAACTTTTCCTTATAAATAAGTTAGCTATGTGGATACAGCTAAGTTACAGCAGATGAATCTTCATTGCTAATCGTTGCGTAAGTACATTGTCAGCCATCCTGTTGAGTGAACTGAGCCGGCTGCCAAAGTTGTTCATAAGACTCTAAGAGATCCCTTTGGGGATAGGTGTTTAACCTATAGCATAGCTCACCATCAAGCTGAGAGCTGAGCTCTCCTCCAAGGCCCAAGTGAGAAAAGAGAAACAAAAGAGAAAGTTTGATCTAAAAACAACAAAGCTTTACAAATCCCCACAAGGATCTCTAAACCCCTGGGAATCTGGCAAAAGGTCATTTTGAATGGATTGTGTATAAAGAGGATAGGAACACAATTTGGCTTTCCAGCGATTGCCTGAAGCTGTAAAGGTCAGGGGGTGGGGAAGAAAAGGATTGCAAATCATTCCAGCTCTGGGATGTGGAAACCGTGGTGCTCTAGGAGCTCAGAGCCATGTCGGCTCCACCCCTGTCTCTGCCATTTACACACTAAAGCCCTAGGGTCCTCCTTTGGCAATTGAAACCTTACTGGAGGCAGAAGGTTTTCCTTTTAGCAATTGGTATAGGAAACTGAGAGGTTGTAGAGCTAATTAATACAGATTGCTCCAGAGGCAGTTAAAAATGCAGGAAACCAGAAAGAATTGCTTGGATGTATAACTTCTCATTTGGGAATTGTCCAGGGGGGAAAATTAAATGAAAGTTTTTTGGATCCTCTTCCCTTAAGCAAGTTCAACGTTAGATTCAGGCAGCCAGGCACAGGGAATAAAGCAGAGATATCTTATTGCAATGTAGTTAATAATAATGACTTAATTTTCCTTCTCCTCCCCGTGGCCATTACTGTAGTTTAGATCTTCTGGACTTCCAGATTCCATTTCTATCTCCTTCCAACCCATCTTTCCAAAGCAACATATCTTCTTAATCACTCGTATCTTTATCAGCTTTTGGTGGATCTCCATAGTTCATAGATTAAAGGCCGAAAATCTCAGTGGTGCAAGGACCTCCACAATCTCAACACTGCTGGCCTTTCCCTTTTCTCCCGCTGATTTCCGCACATGGCCAGGCTTTCCTTGCTTATGCGGCCGCTGCTCACAGGTTCATGCCCTTGCCTTCCTGGTATGCCCTTTGCCTCTTTTGGGCTTGGTGTGTTCCCATGAATTCTTCAAAACTTGCTGCAAATGTCACCTTCTTTTGAAGTTGTTGCATCTCCCCATGCCAGAGTCTTTCGTACTTCCTCATATTGTCTTAGCCTGGTGTATACACCAGCTTCCATCTCTGTTTTCATTTCTTTTTCCCTAACTAAATCATGAACATTTATTATTCATCTCTGTGGCTCTACCTCTTGGCAGTGTCAGTCATATGACTGATGAACAATAAATATTTGTGGACTCAATGGATCTCTTGGCATTTAACTTTTGGGCTTGATGAAGTGAGAATGTTATTATGTATCGGCTGACATATTGAAAGAAATAAACGTCAAAGGAAAAAGAGACAAATTATTTTTTCTTTTGAAATCCCCCCAACTCTTCTTTACTTTGTATAGATTACTTTTATTATGATTAAACATCAGTACACAGTCACCGTTGTACATAAACAGGGAGCTGTAGTAGACGTAATTGTTTAAGGAGTGGAATGTAACCGTAAGTGAAGAGGACAATAGTCTGGAATAGGACTCAAGTAGGAGCCAAACAAACTAGACAATGGTAAGATAAAGATGAGGAGATAACATTCATAGGAGTATTTGCCATCACTTGGAAGAGGTATTTCTACATTGTGTAGAAATAGATCAATCATATGTAACTCAAGTGTCAGTTGTGTGAATGGCCCTAAGTCCCCTCGCCTTCTGGGCTCAACCTTTATTTAAAAATCCAAATAAGTTATTGGTATGGAAAATCTCACCTGTGAATTTCTGTGGCGTTTAGACGTCTTTATCCGTGCCCCTGTGTGCTTCCTAAATACTGCTTTTGGTGTCTGCTATTACTTTCTTTTTCCTTTTGCTGAAGCTTTTAGGTAACTAAGGGATTATAGTATAGCACCATATAGACAGCACTTAAAATTGAATATTAGATACCTTTGTCTTAAAATTCATCAGCCATTCCCTACCACTTGCTGGTTTTGTGGAGGGTGGGCCCTCCTTCTGGTAGCTCAGATCATCTCCTTATCTCTTGCCTGGGTTGCTTAATGAGACTCAAAGTTCTTCTCACATAATTGTGCAGAGTGTTTCACTTCTCTTTTAATTTTTCACATCCTTTCAGACTATACCCTGGGGTGGGGCATACAGGTGAGGTTCAACACCATGAATGTCATTTTTTAATGAACAGCATCTCCTCTGATCTGATGCTACTCTCTCTGCAAATGTGTAGAAGAGACCACAGTTTGTTCTTCTAAATTGCAGTTTTATTCTTTTGGGTACCCATAGAAACAGTTGTTTTCTAGGTGCAGAATTTTCTAAAGCCAAAAACATGGAAACCCAGAATGTCTGACCTGGAAGCGATAGAATTCAAACAAAATAGAATATGTTTATGCTTTTTCTTTTTTCTTTTCTTTCCTTTATCTTTTGTTCATATGTTTTCAACACAAGTTTACCCCCATGATATGAAATCCAGAAGTGTAAAGGCAACATGATAAGCTATTCTTGTAGTATGGATATTGGCCATGATCCAAAAAGTGAGGCAGGTGCTACCAGTAGGCATTATTCAGCCCCATTCTTCCTTATTCAATAATGCTTTAAGTCATTCCAGTTTAGTAATTTACTTTTAGTGGAATTGAATTTGAATGTCTCAGAATACTATCATTGCTTATATTCAGCTTTGATTACAGTTATAAATTTGTCTTTTTTTTTTTGCCAGTACCATGCTGTTTTGACAGTTATATATTTGTCTAACAGGACACATGAACTTTATAGTTGGTAGTGGTCAAAGTAAGTAGAAATGGGACACTTATAACTGGCTAGCCCGTTAAAAAATCCTCAGGATAATAAAAAGAATAACAATACAGCTGTCGTTAATTGAGTATTCCTATGTGCCAGATAATCTTCTAAGCACTTACTGTATAATAGCTACCCCACAACACCCCTATGAGGTAGGTACAATTAGCATCTCCGTTAGACAGCTGGGGAGACAGAGGCACAAGTTTAACAACGTGTTCAGAGAACATAGTCTATTGAGCTACATTTGGCCTTTGGGTCTCATATTGGATTTTCTCTATTTTATATGAGATGAAGAGGCTAAAATTCATAGAAGTGAAGAGAGTTGCAAAGACTTGGACTCACATCAGTTGACACCCATTTTGGTTCTCTTGGCACTGTAGCACCTGCTCCCTTTTCCCCTAAGAGGTTTGGAGTTTCAGTTTTTGCAGAAGGGGATGCATGTTTTGCAGCTACGTGGAGGTAATTAACAAATGGCAGCCATAATACTCCAGGGGCTGTTTGATTTGTCTGCTACTAGGAACATTTTGCCATTGTTTCCCCAAAATAATTAATTATTACATATTAATCTGTGCCTGATTCAAGAATGTAGTTGGATATTACAATAGAAAATTCCCTACTGCTGTGGCCCTCTATTTAACCTCATGAGTGCAGTACGTCATTCTAACTATACAATAAAACTTAAACTTTGTAGAATAGAGACTGGGACAGAAAATAAGATAAAATTTCTCAATGTGATTCATCTTTTAGTTATCTGAAGATCTCTGAGGCCAAGCTACTTCTCTTTCTGGTCAAGCTCCAAGTTAATTCAGAAAAAACAAAAAAAGCAATTGGAAATATTTCCCCACTATAGTTTTCAACTCAGTTATATTCAATTCATTTTTTTCAATTCAGTTATATTCCATTTAACAGCCAAGATTTTTTTGTTGTTGTTGATAATAGAAATCAGTTTGTATTAGTCAAAGCAAGAAAGGAGAATTTAATATATTGATACAAGACATGAACATAACGTCCTGCAAGGCCACGGAAGAGATGGAGTTTTGACTCAAAAGGGACTAGAAGCGGAAACCCATGAGGAGCCCAGAAAACGGGCTTTGTCTATTTTTTGTCTCCACTTCTCTCTGCAAATGTTTTTCATTCTGCTGTCATTACAAATCAGCTATCTCTGTTACTTGTCTACTCCTCAGGCAATGGCTGGGCCCCAGTTCCCAAGTTTATATAGTTTCCATATAAGTGAACCCACACTGAGATTTCACCGTCAGTCACAACTGTAAATTCCCAAGAAGAGGCTCTGATTGGCTGTGTTTGGTTCTGGTGCTCAGCCACTGTCCAATTGGCTGAGTCCTAGGCAATGGCATTATGTAACTAAAACATGGCTTCCAGGGTCCGATCCCCGAGCCCAGAGCTCAGAGTGAAGGGCTGTTTTCAGAGGAGAGGGAATTGTGAGCTGGGCAAACACCACAGAAGTCTCTGCTGTTACCATGCAACTAGCTCTCTGTGCAAAATCAGCCCTTAGAAATTCAAGGACTATGTTGAATTCAAGGACAGTGTCTCTTCTATCTAGCTAGGCATATTTTTAGACTAGATCACTTGAATATGTAATTAGGGCAACAAATTTGAAAACCAGCCTGAATAAAACAAAATGTTCATTTGAGTCTACAGTAAACCAAAAAATATAACGAACCCCAAAGCTAAGTGGAAGTGTTTTGGCTTATTCCTGACACCACACCCTTAATTGGTGGGGATAATTGAGATGCGTCCAAGCTTTTAGTCTTGCTGATGATGTTTAAGAGTTAGCTTAAATTAGACTACCACATTTCCTGCTGTAATTGATGGTCAGATCTTTGGAGACTGTAGGGTTTCCAAATGCCCACATATAATTATATAAATCAATCTGGGGGATGCATGAGTGAGTACAGAAAGAGGAAATTCTAATGTATCTTTTGTACTTACGTATGCCCTGAAAGAAACTTGGGAGATCATCTAATCTGATCCCTTTCATTTTACAGATGAAAAATGAAGCACAGAGAGGGGGAGAGTCTAGTCTACTGTCAAACGACACATAAGTGGCAGCTCCAGGATTAAAATTCCAGATTCCAGTTCTCTTTTTATTATGTCTTACTATTAAGAGTAGGATTCACAAATCACATTATAGCACTGCTAGGTACTTATGTTTTCACTAGTTTTAAAGTCATTTTTTTCCTACATTTGGACTTCACTTATTCAGTCTAATATTTTTCAGGACCTGTGCATAAATTCTTCGGATAATTTTCTGGCTAATTCAACTCACCTGCAGCAATAACTCAGCAGCTCAGATAATTAAGTAGTAGAATTTTTTTTTTTTTTGCTATTGTTTTGGCAGAGAACTAGGTTTAAGGTTTTGTAATTGCTGAAGAAAATACATCAAACAAATAACCTTGTAATTTGGAGCAAATTTGTCCTTCACTACAAATTGTTAAGATATCTGTAAGGACAAATTTCCAGAACTATAGTTTTATGTGTTGAAACTATCCCAAGTACACGACCTGAAATACCTTTTATCTTTGTTTTCTTCACTTTATATAGGCAGACTCCAAGAAGAACTGGAACTGGGCTTTAGATTAGAAATTAAAAACTGGCTCATAGGCGGGAGGATCCCTTGAGCTCAGGAGTTCGAGATCAGCCTAAGAAAGAGCGAGACCCTGTCCCTACTAAAAATAGAAAGAAATTATCTGGACAACTGAAAATATATATAGAAAAAAATTATCTGGGCATGGTGGCACATGCCTGTAGTCCCAGCTACTTGGGAGGCTGGGGCAGAAGGATTGCTTAAGCCCAGGAGTTTGAGGTTGCTGTGAGCTAGGCTGATGCTACCGCACTCTAGCCTGGGCAACAGAGTGAGATTCTGTCTCAAAAAAAAAAAAAAAAAAAAACCCAAAAAAAACTGGCTCATAGATGTATATGTGTACAATATTCTTTCAGTCTTTCTCCTTTTATTGTTCACAAGAAACAAGAGGAAATATGACTAAAGAGATTTACTGATCCAAAGATGGCCATGCTAAATTCCAATATGCATTCTCAATTCCAAATAATTTGGGAAATGAAGCATGATGGTAAACAGGAAAATGGGGGAAAAAAAAAAGTAAGTGCAATGTGCCAACCTCCCTTGGCCAAATGGCCTGGGGTTAAAGTTCTGAATTCCTGGATTATAATTTGTTTGAGTTTTAAATACATATTATATTAATTTGCCTTTTCAGTTTGACAGAAAAAATTATTTGATTCTCAAATGAAGTTTTATTTTTATAATAATTTCAAGAATGAGTTTTTAAAAAATAAAAGAAAGAGCTTGCTGGGAAGACTCAGCTTCTTGGTGATTATAATTTTAAAATTTTAATTAAAATTACTATCAAAGAAAAACAGTCATATTGTTAAAAATCAAACAGAACTACAAGGGTTCTGCTCCCTAACATTGAGTCATGCTCTGCAGAAGCATAAACTTTCAACTCTTAGCACTCTCCTCTGAATTTTATCTTCATATTTCTAAATATGCTGAAAATGTATTGATTTTTTTCAATTATAGACATTATATTGTCGACTGACTTTCTGTACACAGCTACAGCTGTGCCAATATTTGCATGACCATAATATCATTAATGCTGAATTTTAGTTTATATAAAATTATAACATTGGGAAAGGTAGAGCAAGTAGAAGTATATGTATGTGTGTAAGTGAGAGACTTTAGTATACATAGACCTAAATCCTTTTCTTCTTACTCATCCATCACCAATGGATGAAAGAATATTTCAGATAAGAAAATAAAAATCAAGTACCTAAAAGAAAGAAAAGGAATGGGGCTACTAGGCAGATTCTGCTCCTTGATAAATATATTTGTTTTAAATTAAATTGTATATTTTCTATCAAAGAAATACACAGTTAACGTGTTTTTCTTTTGAACAACCTTTTGTTTTACCCAGTATTAATCATTGCCTTAAGTTTTGATTTGCCCATTTTTCTACATATGTATTACTAATTCATTCTAATACCCTGCCGGAGTTGAATATCTCCTCTCAGTACCGTCAAACATTTTGGATAGTCTATCAGTCTATTTATTTCTTTACTTTTTGGACTCACCCTTGTTGGAACTTTCTATCCTCTTGTGCCAATCTGACAGCTCTCTGTGCTTGATGTCCAGCTAACATCCTGGGACTTCTCTGAACTTCATTCTGGAATTTTTTTTTTTTCCTTTCCTGTGTGGAATTTTCTGTTTCCTGGATTCTCTTTTTCAGGCTACTTTCTCATTTTGTAGGGTATATTTTCTAGTCACTTGTTGAGAAAGGGTGCTTGACAGTTAAATTTCTTGAGATAGTATTTCCAGTGTCTGAAAACAATTTTATTCTACCCTCTTGCACGATTAATAGCCTGTGTGTGCATGCAAGGGTGCTTGTATGTGTAGAGTCTATGTGGAAACTCATTTCTCTGAATCTTGAAGACATTGCTTCTTTGTCTTTTAGGTTTAAGTGTGCCTGTAAAGAAGTCTAATATTAATATGATTCACAATATTTTATATACACTCTTCCCCCCCCCTCGAATTTGGATATTATAATGATGTGTGTTAGTATGGGTCTTTTAAAAAATTTATTGCACTGGAAACTCAGTGAAATATTTTAATTTGGAGATTTATATTCTTCAGTGCCAGAGAATTTTTTTCTTGAATTATTTCTCAGATGAACTTCTTTCCTGCAAAGACTTGAATCTCTAAGGGTGGGGTTGGAGCTTGTTGATTTCATTTTAGGGAGACTGGGCATGGACCTGGCTGATTTGCTGGGGAATTCCCCAAAAAGTCCTGAGCCTCTCAGTGTCTGTATAGAGGAATCTTCCAATCTCCTGAGTGGGTGTTGTAAGCATGACTACCAATGTTGGGAAACCAAGTGGAAAAAGAGAGCTGAGAACTGGCTAAATTTCTCCTGCCAGTAAACTTCCTGTTTTTGCTAGATTGAAAGAGGGTTAGTTAACAAGTCAGCTGAATGGTAGAGGGGTTTGGGGAGTGTAACTGCTCTTTATATAATCCTGCAAGTTGGTCCTTCACCTTGACCTTTTGAGAAACCTGGTGTCTATCACAATATTCTGAGCCTCTCTGGGGTCCTGTGAAATGAGTTGTTTGGATCTTGTTGACTCTCTTCTGCAACCTAGAATTACATTGGATCTATTAAGTCAATTACAACTTAATCA
This sequence comes from Lemur catta, assembly GCF_020740605.2. NCBI lineage: Eukaryota > Metazoa > Chordata > Mammalia > Primates > Lemuridae > Lemur > Lemur catta. The sequence continues at coordinate 30,532,000 of NC_059142.1, read as the reverse complement.
TTCATTTGAAGTTCCAATATTTTGTTGGCATCTTTTACATACTATAATCATCTCTACCATTCTCTATATTCTTGTATATTTATATCATTTAAATTTATTTCAATTTAATTCCCTTATTTCCTTCCTTTTTGGAAGGTTTTTGGGAGGCAGGAGAGATAAATATATATGTTTCTCTACCATATTTATTTTTTTGAGGAACCAGGACTTGATCCTCATATGCTGAGCACTGAACTCAGCTCTTTTATCTTTGATTTCAATAATTTATTTTGGCAGGCTCATCTCTAATGTTACCTCCACCATGTAGTATCAAACAGCTGTTGATAGAAATATTATACCTGGCTGCTTAACTTGCTTTTCTGATTAGAATTCTTTCTACTTTGTTTTATTTCTTGCAGATCATAGTCACAAAAGATGCAAAATTAGGAGAAATAGATAATACATTGGAAGGTACAATCAAGAATTAAAAATATGTGAAGTAGATCTGCACATATAAGAAAGCATTTAATCTCAGCAAATACAAAATATTACATTGAGGTTCAAATGACTGATTGTAGAAGACAGGATGAAGACTCCTATCTTGATAGCTATTCATGTGAAAATAAGCTGAGAGTTTAAAAACTATATATGACACACATTTTGTCAGTGTTATTAAGAAAGCAAAAATGTTTATAGGTTGCAGTCTATAAACATATAATTTAAATTTAAAAAGATCAGACCACACCTAGAATTTTGTACTCACTCTGAGCATAGTATTTTATTTTTAAAGGCTGATTTTAAGCAGAAGTATGTCTAAACAAAAGTGTTCACGATGGTGATAATTTCTGGAAGCATGTCCCATGAGGAATGGTTAATGTTACCATAGACATCCTGGAGAAGGGACAACCTGATATTAACACTTCTAAAATATTTGAAGTACTATCAAATAAAAGAGGGAATAGATTAATTTAATCTCATCATAAAGGTCAAAACGAAGATGAGTCTGATGATTAGTATTTAACAGTGCAAAGAACTAGACAACAGTTTCTTAGGAATACTCTTGAAAAAATTCCTCTTTGAGGTGGGATTTTGAACTAGACACTTGAATTGTCTGTCAGCATCCTTTTAATGAAAAGATTGTTGGAAAAGTGTCTTTGAAATGATGTTTGGCTTCGTGTGACTTGGCTCAACTTGGAAAACACCTGGTTACTTTGTCTCCAACAGACTCTTGCAATCACCCTGAATTCATGAATGATGTGGATATGACTTTGGGTTTATAGCTCTCTATAGTGAGTCCTGCCATAAAGACCTACTCCGTCAGTCTTGATGCTCAGCCTTTTTCTTCTCCCTCTTTTTCCCTTATGTTATTCTATTTTATTTATTTGTTTTTAAATCTTTATTAAGTTATAATTGATATATATTAAACCATGAATATAAAGTGTACAATTTGACAAATTTCAACATATGGATGCACATATAGTTGCTATGTTTATTTTTTGTCTGGTGTCTGTGTGTGTGTGTGCAGAGAGAGAGAGTGAGAGAGTCTGTTATTTTAGTTGTTAATTGGAAGACCAAATCCAATCACCTGTTCTGCCATCTTGGTTAAAAGTAGAACTCCTCTTATTCTGTTTTTGTGATATATCTTAAGTTTCTTGAATCTGAACCACTCATTTCTACTTGGGGATGCTTATATAGGCTGCTCTAGGTGGTAGCTCTAGGCATCATATCATCATTCCTAGCTTTATAAAAGCCATTCTGAGGGCCCTTATTCCTAGCATCTATGAAGTAGTCCTATTCCTACCTCAGCAGATGTTTATTGAGTGCTAGGTCTCCGATATTTGGGATGATGAGGTGAAAAATATAGATAAAGCTCTTTCCTTTAAGGAGAAAATATTAAATAAATAATATTAATAATATGATAGCTCCCTATTACTATCTCCTTACTTTATTTATTACTCTTTGCCACCATATGTCTATGTCATATGTCCATTCATTTAATTTTTGGTTTTAATCTCCAAGATTATAAGCTCCATGAGAACAGGGACTTTGTTTTCTTTACTGCTGTATCCCCAATGTCTAGAAAAATGCCTGGAATGTAGTGCATACTTAACAAATGCTGGTTGGATGAATGGATGTTGAATGAGAGTGCTATGAAGAGGAAGGCAAAAGTGCAGTGAAATCTCACAGCCTGGACTACCTCGCAGAAGGTGGTCCTGAAATCCAACTGCATCAGAATCATTTCAGGTGATTGTTTAACACACAGATTTTTGATTCCCTCCTGAAATTCACTGATAATGAATTTCTGAGGGTGATGCCTGGGAATTAGAAATTTTAACAACCTTCCCAGATAATTTGTATACACCCTGCAGTTGGTGAATTACTGGTTTGGGGTATAAAAGAGGTTGAAAAGAAGTATAGTCATGTGCCACATAATGATGTTTTTGGTAATAGTGGACTGCATATGTGACAGTGGCCTCATAAGATTATAATAATTGTATTTTTACTGTATCTTTTCTAGGTTTAGATATGCTTAGATGCACAAATTCCATCATGTTACAATTGCCTACAGTATTCAGTACAATAACATGATGTATGGGTTTGTAGCCTAGGAACAATAAGCCATACCACATAACCTAGGTGTGTAGTAGACTATATCATCTAGGTTTGTGTAAACACACTCTATGATGTTTGCACGATGATGAAATCACCTAATGGAACATTTCTCAGAACATGTCCCCTTCATTAAGCAACGTGTGCTTGTAGTTATTTAAATGAAACTGTGAACGACGTGTGCATATGTATATATCTGTGTGTGTGAGTGCACACATGCATGCATGTGAATATGGGTGCAGACTTAGAGTGAAGGGGTTAACATCTCCAGGAGAGGGAGCACATAACCTCGAAGTAGTAAGGAACTGCTTCAGGAAGTTTTTTTAGCTGGAGCGTGACATGGTTAGGTCTATGTATTTAAAAAAATCACACTGGCTATAGTGAGATAGCTTCGTTTGTCTAAAAACTCCTGCCTTGTAGCTGAGAGGTACCATATGTAGAGAAGAGATGATGAGCTTTGGAATCAAAAAGGCCAGACACAGACTCTTATTAGCTGTGCAACTGAGAAAAAGTACATAACTTCTCTGAGCCTTACTTTCCTCACATGTACAATGGGGACAGGTATAATACATTTCTTATTAGATTTTCTGAAGGACTGACTGGTTTAATTCATGTAAAATATCTGGTACGTAACAGACCTGGGAATAATGTCAGTTTCTGCTCAAGGCGCTTCTGCTCTCTGGAAGAAAACCAGAAACACACACCAAACACTGGCATACCAAATCAATGTTGGCAAATGTGAAACCAGCCATAGGTTTGAGAAGCCCCATACGGTTTGGCGGGGGGGCACGGGGAGGGGGAGGTGAGACTGTGGGAAGGCAGGGACTCCTGGAGGCACTGTCAGGAAAAGGAGACGACAGTGGTATGACCAGTACTTGCTGGAAAAAACACATGAATAATTTATACACAGACAGTTTTTGTCATCAGGAACTAGGACTGGCAGCCAACTATTCAATAAGATCTTTCTCAAAGATCAGCACGGATCACTTTAGTTCCAGCAATAACGTTTTCCAAGTAGTTCATTAAATTTCCCTCCCCTCTTTCCCAGCGGTACATCACTCTTGATTGTATAGAATAAAAACATCAAGAACATTCTGTGCCTTCCCTTCTCAATCTTTGCTTCCTTCTCTCTTTCCTCTTCTCCAAACATCTTAAACAATTAGCTTCTGAGAGCTGGTCCTGTTTTACATTTTCCTATTAACTGGAACTGAGTGATGGTTTGAACAGAGATCCACGTTCCCAGATCAGCATGATGTTCTCTTCCCTCCCACACAGGCCCTCTGCTGTGTCCAATCATCTCTCATTAAGTCTCATGTTGTCTGAGTGTACCTCCTTTCCCTCTTGAGGCTGCCCTTAATGTTCATTGTAACCTACTTTCAGCTGGCTAGAAATTATGGACCGACATCCAGGGTAAACCTTGGCTTGCTGAGACATTATTTCATTCAATTAAGTATAAATAAGCAACTTACACACACACACACACACACACACACACACACATATGCATGTGTACTCTTGAGGGCCTACTATGTGCCATATTGATACTAAATACACACTGGTGAATAAAACGGTCAGAATCCCTGTACTCGTGGAAGAGACATAAAAAAGACACACACAAGTGTGTGTTAAGTTTCATAAACGAAATAAACAGGGGCCATTCACAGAGAATAACAAAGGGAGAAGAATCTCATTTAGGATGAGCTTGGAGGCATCTCTGAAGATAGGAAATTCAGAATGCGATGGGTCAGCTATGCACAGAGCTGGGGTACATGCCATCGAGATAGAAGGAACAGAGTGAGTGAAGAGAAAGAGCTTTCTTTGTGTAAGGAACTGAAAGGAGACAAATGTGGCTTGGCCATCAGGTGGAAAGAGCAAGAGTGGCCCAAGATGAAGCTATACGGGTAAATGGGGACCAGGGGTTAGGTCATGCTGGTCTTTGTGGGCGATCTATTTTAAGTATCTTAGGAAGGCATTGAAAAGTTTTGTGAAAGGCATCTGATCTTATTTTAGAAAGATTTCTTCTGGCCTCTCTGTGGAATATGGATCGGAGAAGCCAGGGAGAATGTGGAAAGCCCAGTACAGAGACAATCACAATGGTCCATGAGAGAGATGGTAGTGGCTTGAACCAAGGTGGTAGAAAGAGCCATCAAAAAAAGTGGGCATATGTCATGTTTATTTTGGAAGGAGAAATGAGGGAATGGGTTTGGAGTTGAGAGAGAGAGAGAGAGAGAGAGAGTAACTAAGGATGACTTAAAATTTCTAACCACTTCTTCAAAGGGCGAAAGGCTGAGAGAGGAGTGGTTTGGTGGTTAAACCAAGAGCTTCATTTTGAAAATGTTAAGTGTGAGATTCTGGGAGATATCTGAGAATACATATCAAGTAGGTTGTAGTAAATAAAGAATAAGCAGAAAATGAAGACGTGGACACACATTTGTAGATAACCCTTTAACAAATGAAAAAGTACAGAGAAATGGAGAAGCTAGAGAGTTATAAGAGTTCAAGGGAGGTTTGTTTGGTTTTTAATGGGAGATACTAGAGTTCATTTGTATGAGTTGAAGGAAATAATCCAATATACAAAGAATGACTTATGATCCAAACACATAAAGTGCTTGGAACTGCATTTAACAAGTAAACTATATATTAGATATTAATATCACTCTATAAATTATAGATTAAGCAATTATATCTTTAGACTCTAATATGGACTGAATGTTGTCATCTCCCAAAATTCATATGTTGAAATCTTAACCCTCAAGGCAATGGTATTAAGTAGACAGCTTCATATTTCTTTCTTGTGAATGGAGACTGCTCACTCAAACAAGTGTCGTGATGATTTATATACTTTGGATACTAATCCACTATCTGTCATATACATTGCAAACATCTTTTTCTGGTCTGTTGCTCACATGTTCAATTTATGATATTTTTTTTCATTCTAACATTTTTCTTTTGTGATGTCAAATATATCATCCTTTTTCTTTATGGGTTTTGATTTTCATGTCTTCCTCTCCTAATATCACAAACATATTTTCCTTACTTTAGAATATTTTCTAAACGTTTAAAAAGTTTGCTTTTCAGATTAAGATTTTTAATCTGTGTGGAATTCCTTTTTTGCATGTGGGCTGATGTAGGGATCTATTCACTTTTATGAATTTCTGAACAGACAGCCATGTGTTCCACACCACCAAGTGGGCCATCTTTCCTTTTCCCACTGATTTGTAACGCAGGTCTCCATACATGTGTAGGCTGAATGTGGATCTGTTTGTCTGTTTCCACACCAATACAACAGTGCTTTAATTATTACGATTTAAAATAAGTCTTGAAACGCACTCAGGCAAGATCCGCCTCCTTGTTTATCTTCTTCAAGATATTTATGGTTCTTCTTGTCCCTTTACTTTTCTATGTGAATGTTAGAACTAGCCTGTCAACTCCATGAGAACAATCTTTGGACTAACATTTATGTGATATATAATTTTTTGATCCCTTCATTTTTAGCTTTTCTGTGTCTTTATGTTTAGATATGTCTTGTAAACCGTATATACTGGGATAAAAAGCCATACAATCTAATAGTTCATCTTTTCAAAGGAGAATTGAATTTATTTCTATTTATTTAGGTATAATTGTGCTTTAAAAAATCATTTTACTTTGTGTTTTCTATTTCTTTGCCTTCTCCTCTCCCCTTCTTCCTTCTCCCTCCCTTTCTTCCATCTATTTGATAAATCATGATTTATTTATTCCCTTTTTGCTTCTCTATAGAAGTTCTACATTCTATTTTTATTCTTTTAGTAGTTGCCTTTACGTTTTAACATGTATACATTAAAAGGTCTGAAGTGAATCAATATCTTTAATCTCTTTCCAAACAATAAAAGATTCTTAACTTTATTGCAATCTCTATTTCCATTTTTTTCTTAATGAGAACTATTTTTTGAATCACTTTCACCCAAATTGGTCAATATGTCAATATATTTTTTTTAATAAGCAATAACTTTACTAACACGTTCACCAATTTTTTTTCTCTTTCTGCTTCTTTAATCCCCCGCTTTCCATCTGGGCTTTTAGCTGAACGATATTCCTTAGAATTAGTTTAAGTAGGAACTGTGAATAAGAAACTCAGGTTTTTTTGGAGCCTGACTACATATTTACTTTGCCTTTTTTTTTTTGCATGAGAATGCTGTTGATTATAGATATCTAGATGGGCAAATATTTTTCCTTAGCTCTTCAAAGAAATCATTCTGTTGTTTTCTGGAATCTATTATTACTAATGGGGAGACTTTTCTGTGTAATGGTCATTCCTTTGTGAATCGTCTGTCTTTTTCTCTAGGGGATCTTGATGTTCTCATGTTGCTCTTCATATTTTGTTACTTCATTATAGTGTATCTAGAATTTTGTTGTTGCTTTTTTCAGTGCTCCCTTAATCGGAGGATGTATGTCTTAAATTCTGAAAAATTTATCATCCAATCTCTATTTCAATATTGCCATTGCTTTTCCCTTCATTTTCTGTGTTCTTCTACAACTCCTATTAGACTCATGTAGGCCTGTCTCTCTCTACCCTCCAATTCTCTTACCTTTTCTTTCATATTTTCCATTTTGTTGCCCATGTAAAGCATCCCACGTCTTTATCATCTTCATTTTCTAATTTATCAATTATTTTCTCCATTATGAATAGTCTGCTTTTGACTCATCCCTTAAGTATGTATGTATATATCTAATATTTCAGTGACTATGTGTTCATTATCAAGATATCTACTTGGTTCTTTAAAATTTTTTTTAAATTCTTAAAAAGTTTAAAAAATCTTTGAAATATTTTAATAATGCTTTATATTTATTACATATTCCTCCTCTCTGAATATTAAAAACATATTTATTTAAAAATGTTTTGTTTTGTCTCTTGTTTTCTATTACAAATTCCTTCTATTTATTGCATCTGCTGACTTTCCCTCATGTGGCTTATTAAATTGTGTGGTTTAAAAATCATTTTCTGTAGTAAACTCATCCTTGGTGGAAGTTGGGTCCCAATGACATGAGATATATCAGCTTCCTTATAAGTGATCTGAGTTTGCTTCTTTTAAACCTCAATGGATTTTTTACCAATTCTGAGTCAGTTTTTGTAAAAATGTCTCAGCTTTGAGTGGTCCCCGCCCCAGGTGGATTGTGTCAATTTAGAGCCCACAATTTCTTATGGGTCTAAATTTTTAGCCATGGCACCTGGCTGATGGGTAGCTTTCTTGTCATGTATCCAGGCCACTAGAGGAGTATTTCAAGTCCAATGTCATGGTCTGATGGCATTTTGCATCACCAGCAAATTTCAATAGATATTTTAATTTAAATAGGGATTCAAGTTCAGCACTGAGTCTTGCAGGGATTGAGGGGATTGAGGTGTTACCTCCTGTCCCCAATGCTTTTGCCAATTTCTGCTCCTTCTGGGAATTCTTTGGCTTTGTCTGCCATTCCTTACCCTGGCTGAGTTCTTGCTCTATTCCTGGGACCTGCAAATTTTCCTTTTGTTACTTATAACTTTGGTTATTTATTCATTTTTTTTCTCTTTGTTGTATTTTCTCCAGTGTTTCTATGTGTTTCATATGGGAGGGTAGCCCTTCCAGAACAGCACAGCTCACCACATTACCAGAAATCACTCTTATCTACTTACTCACATTTTACAAATGAGGAAATTAAAGCTCAGAAAGGGTAAGTGCATTATCCAGCATTTCCAGCCAGTCACTGATGAAGCCAGAAATAGCATGTGGTTCTGTTAGGCTCCAGAGCCCATCCTCTTCACTATACTACACTGTTGAGTTTGGATGGCAGAGGTGGACAGATGGCCTGTGCCACGGCTCAGAGGTGGAGTGAGCAAGTTACGCACAGGAATCAGCAGTCAGGGAAGAAGAAGTCAACTACATGGTGGATAAAGAAGGGTGAATCACAAAATGGATTTAGAAAGGAGAAGGAGGTATTTGTGAATGGCCAATATCAGGCATTAGTTTTTGTACATAGTATTATGACAGATAAAAGAAAATCTCTGTGGGTTCGTGAACTTAATTAAGAGCTGACACAATGGGTGAGGTTAATGGTTCATCCTGCTCATTATGAAAAATACGTGAAAACACATGAGCACTGAGGTGTCCCACTGGAGAGCTTGTGGAATGTTAGACTTGACCGTGAGTAGAAAATGTAGGAGAGGTTTTGTTACATTGGTTTCTGGCATTTATAGGAACTGATCTGAATAACATAAAGTAGAAGACTTAAAAACACTGTGGGAATAGATATGCATCATTCTGAAAGTGTATTGCTGAATATAAACAAACTTGATGGCAATAATGACTGAACTATCATTAATAAATCCAGCAGAAGACCATTATCTCCTGCATGTTCAAGCATAGACCAGGGGCCCTCAACCCTGCCTGTCAGCATTTATGCCCATTTTGCAGAGAACATCAAGATTTGAAGAGGTTAAATAATTTCCTTTACAACACACAGCTACAAGTTGTGATTGAGCCCCGGGTGTATCTGACTCTAGCTGCTAACCACTGTGTTCTAAGTTTTACTATAGTCAAGAAATATTTCTTGAGCACTTTTTGCAAGGTAATATGATAAACACTGTGGGGAAGAGAAATCTCCATCAGACATAGTATAAGTCTGTGAAGAATTTATAGTATATTAGGAAAATACTAATCTGTAATGCATGGTGGAAAATGATAACAACATAATGGACTCAGGGATGGAGAACTAACCTTTCAGAAGACTCCCTGGAGGGTGTAGCGGTTGAAGTAGACCTTGGGAGATTGGTAAGATGTGGCCATACTGAACCAAGAGGATAAAAATGAGAGGAAAGAGGCAAGTGTTCCAGGTAGCAGGCAGAGCAGGGGCAAAAATACAGAGGTGGCAAAGGCAAGACAGTTTTTGGAAAAGTTAAGTAGCTGGTCTGATTAGATAGAGAGTATTTGTGTGAAAGTAGAGATAATGCTGAAAAAATACAATGAGGATTGAAACAGTATGAGTAATAATTATAGCTAGGCACTTAAAATGTGGCAAGCAGTATCCTTGGGGCTTTGAATCTATTATCTTACTGAAAGTTTCTAACTAACCTCTGAGATTGGTATTATATTACCCTCACCCCCATTTTACAGATAGATAAACTCAGGTTTAAAGATGTAACTTATCTAAAATTCTATGGGAGTACTGGTGAAGCTGAGACTCAAACCCAAATTTGTCTAATACTAAAGCTTCTTCTTATCCATGGCACAATATGGTCACCCAGTGACATTACTCTTGGTGCCAAATGGACTTGGCTTCAGAGCCACAGTTTTGATCTACTGGCAATGTTTTTTTCTCCCTTTGATTTATACTGATCTGACATAAGTTGTCATTTCCCTGAAAGTTTCAGAGGACTGTGCGGGAAGAATTGGCGCTAATTTCATCCTTATGGAAAAAGGAAAAAGGAAATGAAAGTGAATCAAATTCCTCTCTGCTAAAAAGTTGTCTCTTTTCCCTGAACTTAGCAATCAGAAGGTTAGGTCTTCACATGTTGCTGAAAGAGAATGAACTCATTCGTCATTAGACTTATACTGGGAAGGGATTAAGGGGACCACTCCCTGAGGCTCTGATAGTAACTACTTGAGGCACCTTATGAGAGAGGATACCATGCTTGGCTTTTTTACTGGGTTACTGATTTAGGGTGACCATACATCCTAGTTTGCCAAAAGTGGTCTTTATTTATGCCTCTTAACCTGGCATTATTATTAATAGCACCACCTTCACTTTCAAATTCTAAGATGATAAATTATATGGTCCCTCTACTGAAAGTCTGGATGGCAAAGGAAGTTAGAGCAGCTCCCAGCACCATTACTTTGGGTGAGGTTTCTGCCTTACATGGAGTTGGAGTTGCAGCCAGGAGTCTGAAGGATTCAGCTCCTTCACAGTCTGGCAGAATAAACAATGCCTTGGGGACCTAGGCTCTTCCCATTGAACTGAATGACTGCTGGTGTCCTTGGCTGGTCCAGAGATAATGACGTCAGGTACTCTTCTTGGCATTTGAGGGAGTGAACTCAGAGTGGTGGAAGAGGAGAGGCTGTGCTCTCTTATGAAGTCAGCAGTTTTGGGAATGGGAGGATATGGACTAAGAACTTCAGTCTCAGGAGATCCCATTGCAAACAGGGTCATGTGAAGGGTGGTGACACATTGTGCTCTGCTGATAGAAGGCTCCTCAATGAGGCATTTATAAAGCCTCCCTTATTCTAGGTAGGAACATACCTGTGTTGGAGGAGTTATTTGTAGTCATTGAAGTTTCTTAGGCCAAAAATAAAATGTATAAAATACCACCTGTCTCGGGTTACTTCTTAACTTGGCATCTTTGGTTATTGATGATTTGGGAGATACTCTTTTGAGTATTTATTGAGTACCTACAAGATGCTGGGCCACTGGGCTCATGGTTGATATTGTAACAAATACATACCAGAGTAAGACAATGTTGTTCTGACTCATAAAGCTCATTCTCAGCATCCACTACAATGCACCATTTAAGCAAATATTTCACACCCCCCAAAATACTATATCTTGTTTATGGAAACATTCACATATAATACAAGTACAAAACATGCATCTTAATGATGCAACAACTTTTGGATACTGATTAACCCTAGGGAGGGTGGGAGCAAAGGGAAGGAATGGATTTGGGCTTTACCTGTATGGAAAGCATTTTATTTCATGGGGAGAGAGAGAGAGAGAGAGACCTGAAGCAAAAATGGCAACATTTTAACATCTTTTATACCTTATTTAAATTTGTTAAATCTTAAAATATACCAGTAGTATTATTTTCCGTACTTTTCTAAATGTTTGGAATATTTTATAATTAAACATCAAAATTTTACCCCATAAATATATATGATACTCTGTCAATGTAAAATTTAAAAAATTGAAAAAAGAATTTATAACAGCCTTCTAAGGAAGATAGGCCTCTTAAAATGGATGGTCCTTTTGTCATTGCAAAGGCTGACCTGACCAGGGCGTGATGAAGAGGAGAGATGGAAGGAGGAAGAAGGGACAGAGAGAGAAGATGAGGCTGGGGCCTGTGGGGTCATGGAATTGACAGAAAGTCTCCAGGTATGGGCTGACTGTTTCATAAAAAGGCATATCTATGTGTAAGTGGAAGTTGTGTGCATTGCTCTAATGCTCCACGTGCTCACACACATGACCCTGGTGAGAGTTGTTTTTTAAACTGAGGAAGGTGCCAGGTTCTTATCTGGGCAAATCTGGCATGGAAGGAAATAGCGTGGCAGGCACAGAATCGACAACCTATGTGCTTAGCTGGCTTGGCGGAAGCAGGAGTTGAGAGCCAGAGTTGACTAAAATAATCTACCCCTTGAGGAACTCACAGGAGATTTGAGGAGGACGTTGGATTTGCCCAGGGCAGGGCAAAAGAGTGAGTGGGATTGAGGTGATCGTCTCTACAGCTCAGGAGCAGGCAGAGCTCGATGGCCTCGGGTGAAATATTTCTCACATTGGTGACGTGGGACTTGGCAAGCCCTGCCACGACAGCCATTATGAGGGAGAAGCCTGGACTCAAACTCCAAACAGAAATATTCCTGGAAGAGTTTACAAAAACCCATTTTGATTGGCACTCAGGAGAAGATGGGGAAGGTAGGGAAAAGGTGAGGGGAGAGAAGATATGAGGGAGACACAAAGAAGGGAGTAAAAGTAAAAGAAAGCGCATGTGGCAGGAACTTGCAGAGATGCACGTGGAGCTCCCTGAGGCCTCACTGGGTGACACTTGAGCAAAGAGCAGCCATTCACCTGGTCTTTGTTGGCGGAGACCATCCCCGGGTCCTCGCAGAACCTGTGGACAATAGAGGACTCAACCTCCCAAACACAGCTGTGAGTTTTGAGGGACATGGCGCTGGAGGGTGGCAGCTGGACTTGTCCACAGGCCTTGCTTCGTCCTGCCCTCCGGACTGTGGGCCGCCAGGAATCCCACAAGGAGTCCTGCTTACAAACACACTGGGGCACTTTCACCACGTCGCTGATTGATGACTGCAAAATGGACCGAGGGTCACAGTCCCTTTAACAACACGAGAGAGAAGGGAATAACCTAGAACAGGCAAAGGAAGGGGAGTGATATTTGGCCATCTGCTGCAGTCACTGAACACACTTCAGTCTTTTTATTCTCCAGGCCTGGTGTCCTGTGGCAGCTTAGTTCCTAGATGGGGGAGAAACTGAGGCAGTGGTAGACGGAGTTCGGGCTCAGATGACGAGGGATTTGTTGGGAAAGGGAGGAGGCAAGGGCCTGGAAGACTTCAAGGGAGGAGAGGCAAAACAGGTTTCTTGGAAATGAAATTGCCTCCCCAAAAGATCAGCCTGATGTGATAAGGGCAAAGTAATCAAAAACAGACGGCTCACATTTCCCTGGAAGCGGAGAGCCAAGCAGCAACTGGAGTTCGGCTGTTCCCAGATCACTGTATTAGCCCAAGTCCTTCCCTAGGCCATGGCTGGGGAATGGGGTGAGGGAATCTTTCTTCAAGGGCTCCCCACTGATTCTATGGCAAGGAGCTCAAAGCCTTGGAAACAGCAAGCCCTCCTTCCTCCACCTCCCAATCAGTATTGTTCTTCCCACCATTACAAATATGGGGGTGAATGATCCTCACTCAGTCCACTGGGGCTTTCTTCCAAACCTCCCCTCTCCACTGTCTGTGCCCCCCACGGCTGCTTCACTAAATCATCCAGCTCAGAAAGAACCGTCCACATGCTCGCCACTCATTCTCTTGCTGTGCAGAGGGCGTGGCTGATTTAAAGAGGAGGAAGGTAAATGGAATCTCTAATTTCATACAGCTCACCATGACAGGGGCTTCATGGTACAACCCTTGTTCAAAGGACTCAGTAGTGGGATTTGATATTGGATCAAACGGATTACCCCTCCCACTCCCTGCTAACCCTACGTCTTGGCGGACCGCCTGCTAAACAGCATCCCCGGGGCTTTCTGCAGCTTGTACCAAAACACAGTCTGACTTCTTGCACCACCAAATGACTACAGTTTCTGAAACTTGGCAGGAACAGTCTGCTGCTTAGCCAGCTGGAAAGGAGAAGGGGCAGGTCTCTCAGAAGGAAGCGAGACCTTGACTTCAAGCTGAAAGATCCATGGACCTTGAAGAATAAATAGGCCCAATGTCCACAGAGTCCTCATTAGCTCCGGAGAGCAGCAGTAGGGGCGATTCCAAAGCAGAGATAGCTTTGCAAAGGCAAGGGTAAATATCTGACGCTTCAACTAAAGTCTTGTTGGGGAGATCAAAAGAGTAAGAAGGGGGCAGTTGCGTAACTTTCCCACGTTAGCTGGAGACTGGGTCTGGGCACTGGTCCTCTAGGTTTCCTGGTCCTAGATCCAACTTCGGGGAACACGATCTCTCCTTTTCTTTGAACTCTCATGGGGCCCTCCCAGCACACTGAGTTCAGATTTAATGTGAGTGTGCTAAGATGAGCTCAGTGCTGTGGTCACTATTGAAAGAATTGAAGACTTGACTCATGATCTACCAGGAATAGGACAGACACATGGACTGATTTACAAATGGCTTAGCTAAAACTTACAAAGATGTTCAGACGACTTCGAATTAATAGTAGAAGCATGAGGTTCAAAGTAATCTATGTATCTGATGCTTAGGAGAAATTTTATACAAGATTCTTATCCACTAGAATTGGTCTGTTAGGTCGGGGGGGGGGTGGTGGTGTGATTTGTTTTATTTCCTGCTGCATCCGGAATACCTAGAATTCTGCCGAGGTATACTGAACATATTAGGTACTCAATGAAATTAATCTGAATGGATGCATCTATTTCAGCATCAAATCTTTTTTTATTTATGTTAAGTACCTGTTAGAAATAGTTCCTAAGTTTCTTATAATTTTTATTGATACTCTAAAGATAAGAGACTAAAGTTACATTTTGCTTGGTGACTCAGGGTCTGATTCTAACCTAATTATACTATCATATGACAAGGGTAGCTGTCATCAGATATTATTGAGATATGTGCCTTTTTGCTCCTACTTGCCCCTCTGCTAAATGGCTTCAGACTGTCCAAGTTCTTCTGTTATATTTGTATTGTCTTTCTGTATCCTCCTTAAGGGGAAGATTGTGGTTTTACCCTCTTGTTATTCTTTGGGCATCTACCTATGATCTCCTGAGTTCTAATTTGCTGCTTTGAATCTGTGACCCGGCATGGCCCAGCATAGTGGGATAAATGTCCAGGCCTTGGAGATCTGGGTTTGATTTCACCTACTAATTTTACATATGTGTAACTTGACAAGCCAATTAGATCCTCTGAAACTCAGGTCCTCCTCTTTAAAATAGGAATAAAAATGCCTCACTGGTTATTGTGAGAACTCGACAAAATAACTCGTGTGTAAGTCAGATGCTAAGGAGTTCACAAGCCTATGAATACAAAATATAATTTGAATGACTGTATTTCTCCCATGTCCTACCCCAGGACTCAGCACCTCTTAGCTAATTCTCTTTAGTTATGCCTTGGAGTTCCCAAAGGATGTCCCACATAGGCTGTGTTTTCCTCTGCTCCCTCCCCTGCTTGCCATCTGTGCTGCTCTCTAAGTGGAGCCTTAGCACTGCTGAAGCCACGTAGGTGAGCTCCAACGTGCACACCACGGTGCAGCCACTAGACGATCCTGCATCCTCAGTGTGCTGGAGTGCTGCTTGGTGCTGTGCAGAAGGAAGGCCTCCCTAGGGCAGCGCTGCAGCACCTAGGGCACGAGGCAGCCCTACCTGTGCTCAGAGTCTCACGAAGTCTTCCCGGAATAATTCAGCCACTTCTGTGCATCATTCCTTGCCTCTAGGAATCTATTCTCACCATCCTTTATGAAAGAACAGCTCCATCAGCGTCTAGCCTTTCCTCCCCTAATCCTGTAACATATTCCCAGCCAGGGGTGTGGCGTGGGAATAGATGCCGTTCTATCTCCTCCATACACATCTGCTCTCTCCTGGCCCCTCCTGCCTGGACTCAAAATTCTTTTTCTTATCTGAGTTACAAAACCCAAACTATGACAACTCCTGGAGTGGAAGGGAAGTACTGTGAATGAGAATGGTCAGTTCTTGTACAAAAAATATCATAACTGAAAAGAAGAATTCCAAATAGGGACAAATGATGACAGTGGAAACTGCACATAAGGTAACCAGTCAGATGAGAGGCCAGGGGACCATTGCTATGGCTTGAATGTTTGTGTTTCCCCAACATTCATATATTGAAATCTTCACCCACAAGGTGACGGTATTAGCAGCTGGGGCCTTTGGGAGGTGATTAGGCCATGGGGGCAGAGCCCTCACAAATGGGATTAGTGTCTTATAAAAGAGGCAGCAGAGAGACCCCTTGCCCCTTCCACAGTGTGAGGTTAGAGTGAGAAGGCAACTGTCTATGAGGAAGAAGCTACTCACCAGATATCGTGTCTTACCGGTGCCTTAGACTTCCCAGCCTCCAGAATGATGGGAAATAAATTTCTGTTGTTTACAAGCCACCCAGCCTGTGACATTTTGTTATAACAGTCTGAACAGAGCAAGACAATCATTGCTCCAAGTTTCACTCTAAGTCGTGGCTGCAATATCCAACATACACGGCCAGACTTCAATGTTTTGCCAGGTACATCACTGCAAAGGAAGATTATAGGGCAATTAATTTTGCACTCAAACAATGCAAAATCAAGGTAAATGTAATGTACATAAATCCATTCATTGAACTAATATTAATTGAGCTCTTTCTTGGACCAGGCATTCTTCCCTGCTGGAATAAGCCCTCATTCTTCCTTCCCTAATGCAGGTTTCAGTCTGGTGGAAGTGAGAGGTGTTAGTCAAATAGACAAATGTATAATTACCAATCATGATATAATAATGATGATGAGGATAATGGTAGCTAACATGTACTGAACACATAGCTGCATGCTAGGGATTGTGCTAGGCATTTTTCTTGTATTATTTAATCTTCTTAAAATGCATTTAATTACGGACTATCATTATTCTTATTATACAGATGATAAAACTGAGGTTTTCAAAGAGGTTATATAATTTGCCTATGTTCACACAGCTACTAAGTAGAAAATCTGGGATGCCAACTAGGCAGTCTGACTAACAGCCTTCATTTTCAACCTTATGCCATACTGTGATTATTTCTATGAAAGAAAGAATAGTAATTTCTTGGAGTTATAGTTCGGGAACGACAATGCCGTATAACAGTGGGCCCTGACACAGTATGGAACATGGAGGGGGTCAAAGATTGTTTCTCTGCAGAAATGACGTTTCAGCTGAAAAATGAGGGAGAAAAATGAGTTAATGAGCCAATGGAGTGGGACTTGAAAGAACTTTCTATGCAGAGGCAACCGTGTGCAGGGTGGGCCCGAGTTGGAAAGCAGCATTTTGCACTTGAAGAAGTGAAAGTTCATATTATGGGCTGTTGTACATTTCACGGTTGTGAGGTTGGAAGTGGTGATGCCTGTGTGTGTCTCCGGGAGAGAAATGAACTGATATGGGTCAGCGGATTTCTGCTCTGGCTGTACCAGGGGGACCCATCACTGTAGCAGGGGCATTATTTTTTCGGTTAAGTTTCTTTCAGTTTAAGCTCAAGATCACTAGCATATCATCTTTTCCTCACTCCCCTGATTAGAAATCTGTCTGCATTCTTATTACTCTTTGGATGAAGACAAAAATTCTTGAAATCCTTCCAAGCCCTGCATGGGTTGGCAGCTTCTTCCTCTCCAGCTGCCCTTTCACCCTGCTCCCCCGTGCTGTCTGTGCTCCCTAATGCCCACCAAACTGACTTTTTTTTTTCAGTCCTTCATGCTTCTTCCATCTCCTTCTGCCTAGATAATTGCGTTTTCCCTCTCTGTTTGATAGTGTATTCAACATTATTTTCTAGCACCTGCTATGTGTTGGGCACTGTTCTAAGCACTGGAGTCGCAACTAAAATGCAAGACATGTAAGTGTTGGGGTTGGGGAAAGCAGACAAAAGAAAAAAAAAAAAGAGGAAGTACACAGGAAGAAATATCAGCTTACGGTAACTGCCGTGCAGAGAATTAAAGTCAAGGGATCTAATGGAGAGAAACTGGGTGTAGGTGAGATGGGATGGTTTGGGAAGACTTTCCAAAGGTGTGATATTTAAGCTGAGACCTGGAGGCTGAAAGGAGCCAGAGAGGCCGAAGTAACAGGGAGGAGTATTCCAGGCAGAGGAGACTATAAGCTCAAAGGCTATACATGGAGAATAAACACGGGCTGTTGGAAGAACTGAAAGCAGGATTGTGTGACTGGAGTAGAGTTAGGGATGGGGCTGCGGTGGGAGTGGAAATAGTAACAGATGAAGTGAGAAGTTGCTCATGTCTAGTCTCTTAGGGCTGTGCAAGTTGAGTGAAGGAGTTTGGATTTTATCCTGATTGTCGCTGGAGGGATTTAAGGAGAAGATGGAAATGACGTGAAAAGAAGTGATCCTTTTGGATGGATCACTATGGCTGTTGAGTGGAGAATGAACTGTAGGGGCAAGAGTGAAATAGCTCATGACAGAGAGAGGATAGTGATGTCTCTTGGCTCTGGGTAGTGGTGGGAAAATGGTGAAAAGTGTTGGATTTGGCATACTGTGCGGGCAGAACAGGCAGCGTTAACTGGATCAGCTGCTTTGGGGAGAGGGAAATGAGGCAAAGGAGAATCAGGGATGATTCCTAAACTCTTGGTTTGGTCAGTTGAGTGGATGGTGGTACCACTCACTAAAATGGAAAGGCTGAGGCTGTTGGATGTTGGAAGGACTGAGAAGCTGCTTTGGACTCGTCAATGTGAGTTTCCTGTATGCCCTCCAGGTGGACTCTCAGGTCTGGGCTTTTGAGGGCAGGAAGGGCTGGATATGTGCATTTGGCAGAAAAAGGCACAGGCGCGGTGTTCAAAGCTGTGGGGAGACGTGCAAAGAGGGAGGAGAAGGGTGCCCACATGTCTGCTGCTCATCATTCATGTTTCCCCCACACCTCCTTCCTCACCGGTGCCTGCCCCACACCCCGTTGGATAAATCCCGGTTGTAAGTGCTCACAGCCCTCACAGACGGCTCCTTCATAGCTCTCCACACAACTAAAATCTGTGTTTATTTGTGTAATTGATAATGCAATGATTGTGTGACTGGGCAATAGATCCCTGAGGGTAGCAGCTATTTCTGTTTTTGTTTATCATCATAAGAAAGATTACCCACAACTTGGAAATAAGGCAAAAAGGGTGACTGTGTTCTTGCCATGGTCTAGAGCATTGGGTAACAAGCCTGTTCATGGGTCAACTGGGATGTACTATTTGCCTGGATTAGGGCCAGACTCTGTCAAGTGAGGTATGAACTTGTAGAAAACTGATAATATGTAAATGATTTTTGTCCAATATAGAGAATTGGCTGGTTTTGTATCCAATTTAGCAATCTTATTCCACCATTCTTTTTGTTAAACTGACTCTGTCTCTCTACTTCTCTCTCTTTCTTTACACACACACACACACACACACACACACACACACACTCATATATATTTGAATATATATATATGTAATGTATATGTATGTATGTATAACATATATATTTTTATTAATGTCTTGTATCTTCCTTTGAATCAGTGTTATCCACTGGATGGATCCCTCACTAATGACTCAAATAGAGCTTTGACATGTGCTTACTGTGTATTTTCATGAGAATTATGTTTTTAGCATTTTGAAAATTGTACACTGACAACCATTCACACAATCTCTCAGCACTTCACACAGTCCCTGACACGGAGTTTGTGCTCAATATGTATTTGCTAAATGAAAGAATAAAGTGGCCTAGGACCCTGTGAACATAACCAGGGTGTCTAAGACTAACTGCCATCTCTACCAAGTATTTGGTAAAATATATGGTAACCAGGCTCTGAGTAAGGACCCACGGAGATCACGAGTCAAGCACATCCCCAATGTCTAGCACATCCCATCTTTGACAAAGCAGTGGTCTTCATGGGGCCTGCTCAGCTTGGTACCAGGTTCTTCAATGCATTTTTTTGTTAAGGTACCTCTTGCAAACAAGTGACCCAGGTGTGTATTTAATCTGGGACTCAATCTTAAAAGCCACACAATTGTTAGTTAAGAATGACTTAACCCCTCGATATGGAAGAAACAACATTCACTTTACTAAGCTGTTAACCTAAGGATAAATCTATAACATTAAAAAATATTTAGTGTTTTAGTATTAATTTCCATTCCCTCCTTATTAAGGAATTGGTGAGACTCTTATCTAGTTGTTGCCCAGGGAAAAGCCTCTGCCTCAATCTATTCTTTTAGATTCTCTTTCTTCTCTTCCCTCCCCGCTTCCCTTCTCCCTTTTCTCTCTCACTTTGTCCAATTTTTGAATAGTCCATCGATTCTCTTGTTTGTCTTAATTATTGATCCATATGTTACTATTATTTCATTCTATCAGTGGCTTTATACAAAATACAGAAAATTCTTTACCTGTGTGCAATTGCTAAAAGCACAGAGTTAAATGTATCCATAGCATTTCTCTAGTTTCAGCTACTTATACTGATGCTAAAATTCTGAAATTCTAGCGGAAGAGTTCACCTTCAAAGCACTCAGCAAAATGCTAGCTGTAGCTGTTGCTTATTCCACATTCTTTTCTTAACAACTGGAAGAGCTGCCTCTCATCTTCTTTTTGAGTTCATTACCTCTACCTATTATCCATAAATCACTTCAGAAACAACACATCTCTTTTTGTGTTGCCACTCTGCTAAACCTGCTTCTCATCTTGTCTTCTCTGTCCTGCAGGAGTTGTTGGTTACCTCCATGGCTATTGTTGGGAGAGAGTGACATGAACAATGAGTCCAGCTCAAAAATGTATCTCTCATTGCTTAGAGACGTGGACTCTTAAAGAAAATTCATTTTACATCCTTGCTAGTGACAGCAGTTAGGGACTTGCTGCTTAATCATCTATGCCCACGTGAAATGCCCTTAATCATGGTCATTCATAATTGATGAATTCATAATTGATGGTGTTGGGAGCCTTTTGCATTTGCCTTAGTATCCTTGGCTCTTTTGCCAGCTCTTTGATCTCTGTGCAGCCGAAACAGTACATGATATGTTTCTGAATGATACAGCATGAGGGCATGGATAAGAGGATGGTTGCCTAGAGAAGGTGACTTTATAAACTATGTTTTAAATGAAGATGGTATTAGGAAGAATGCTGATGAAGAAGGAGGAGGAGGTACTTAAAAAAATTATAGCCTAGGCAAAGACACGGGATAGTATGTCTTCATTCTTCATTTATTCAACAAATAGGTATTGACCATTTCCTACATGCTTGGCAATCTGTTCAAAGTAATGGGAATGGGGAACAAAAATCCATAAGGCATCATTCTAGGCAAATTCATAGAGACAGAAAGCAGATTAGAGGTTACCAGGGGCTGAGGGGAGAGGCGAATAGGGAGTTATTGCTTAATGGTTACAGAGTTTTTGTTTGGAGTGATGAAAATGTTTTGGAAATACATAGTGACGATGGTTGCACAACATCGTGAATGTAACTAACGTCATTGAATTGTTATTCAATGGATAAAATGACAAATTGTGTTTATATATAACCACAATTTTAAGAAATTAATAATGTAATATACCTAAAACCATTGAATTGTGCAAATAAGTGAATTGTGGGGTATATGAATTATATCTCAATAAAGTTATTGAAAAATTAAGGCACTTTTCTTACTTTATAGGAGTTCACTATCTAATGGAGAAAATCACTCTATAAACAAAATACTGGTATTAGCCGGGTATAGTGGCTCATGCCTATAATCCCAGCACTTTGGGAGGCCAAGACAGGAGGATCACTTGAGACCAGGAGTTCAAGATCAGACTAGGCAACATAGTGAGACCCTATCTCTACAAAAAATAATAATAAAAAAAATTAGCTGGGTGTTGTGGTGTGCTGAGGCAAGAGGATTGCCTGAGCCCAGGAGTTTGAGGCTGCAGTGAGCTATGATTGCACCACTGCACTCTAGCCTGGGTGACAGGGCGAGACCTTGTCTCAAAGAACAAAAACAAAAAAGACAGTCTCCCCCAAGCCCCCTCAATTACAGGTATTAACAAAAGGACAAAGGTATCAAAACTTGATGGTTAAGAAAATATTTAGGGAGTTGAGTTGTTTCAGTTGAATCCTTCTGTGTGTCACTAGCCCTATAACCTTGAACAACTTACTTATCATCTTTGAGCCCCACCTTCCTTAGCAATGAAATGAGTCTAGTATTAGTACATACTTCATAGAGCTATTGTTATAATTCAATGATGTAATCTGTGTTTATTTATGAAACATAGTAAGAATGTAGTATATTTTAGATAAAGTTATGATAAGTACAGTTTTTAGTAAATATGCACTTAAAAGCTAAATCACTACAGAGAAGCACAGATTTTATACATATTTACTGTGCGTTTGGAGGTGGGAGATCCAAGGTAATATTAGTTCAAATAACACATAGTACCAATAATGATGTCATCAATCAGTAATGATGTAATCACTATTTCTCAAAATTAAGTAACAAGTAGTCTCCCCAAAAAGAGGAAGAGAATAGTCTCACCAGTGTTGATTAAAGTATTTTTATTATAAGGTAACTTAAATATCTACAAACATAAACTAAATATAAGCTCCGTATGCTTTTAACTCACATGCAACAATATAGTGCACACCAATATGTAAAATAAATGTCAAACTATAAATCACCTAATAAAGTTCAAATCAGAGGCATTAATTTAATGTGATGGATAATATTGTTTTGCTGATATCAAATTACTAATCGTGAAGTTAAGAGTGGAGAAATGAATTTTGTGTTTTATATTTTAACTGTTGACTCGGTTCTTTTGTATTTGAGCATGAGGGGCTATAACATTAATCATCATTGCACAGTTCACTGCTTTTCTGTTTCAAGAATATAATATTTTAAAATAACAATTATAGGCATTATAGTCCAAAAGAATGAATGACATTTCTTCATGTGTATCTACTGCTCAGTTCTACTGAGTTGAGGTGGCTGCTATGGCATCCACTCAATACAACTGATATACACAGCATAGCACAAGGAGTTTTGCATTCAGGATGTCTATATCACTTTCTTCTATGTAATGTCTCAATTCTTTCATCACTTTTCTATGTTTGCACAACTGCAAATCTTCATTTAAAAAGTGCTCTCTGGGGTCATTTGGCCTTCATTTAGTATTATTGCAATTATCATCACAAATGATGTGATGATTAGGAGGGAAAGTTGGAAGTCAGAGCCACTGGCAATCATGTGCATTTAAGCCTCATGGAGATCACAGGGAAGAAAATGGATTCTCCCTCGCGGCAAAGAGAAGGAGTTCATGACAATCTTTTTGTAACCTTAAAATGCAGGAGGCCTCAGCTTAGCATCTGGATTGTGTGTATGTATGTGCTTCATAGATAGGTATCTGGAAGTTTACTAAAATGTTAACCATTGTCCTTTCTGGGTGATGGACTCTCCAATGGCCTTTATCTTCTTCTTTATACTTTTCTGTATTCAAATTTTCTACACTAAATATGTGTTATTTTTCAGTAATGAAGGAATCTATTTTTATTTCTAAAAATTATTCTCAAATTTTGTTTCAGTCAGACCGGTTTTGATAGATATTTGGCAACAGACTACTTTTCAAGACTGTCTACTCCAAGATCACAAACCCCAGGAAGTGTCTGGAATGCAGCTATTTAAGGATGCCTACTACAAATCCACATTTTAATAGTGTAGCTGGGGTAAAGCTGACCTTTTTTTAATAGAAATTGATGTCTGAGAAATACAGGTGGCTGACAGGTGGCCATCCCATGACTATCATAAGTTGGCCTAAGGGAGTGTCCTCAGTTCAGGATCCCTGGAAAATATAGGCTTTCTCTGTTTGGTCCCTAGCTCCACATCTCAGCTTTAGGTCATGGGCACAGATCTACAAATTTAACCTCCATGCCATAGGTTAGGCTTGGACCACTAGAGTTCTTTTAGCTCTGGTACATCACACACACCCTAGGGCTCCTCCTGGGGCTTTGCTTCTGCCCACGTGGTTTCTTTTCTCTTCAAGAGTCAGTGCAGCTGGGAGGCAGATAGTTGACTTCTACTTTGGCATGGCCACTTAATAACAATGTGATCTTGTGGAAGTGACTTGACCTCTCCAACTCTCAGTGACTCATCTATAATATGGGACTAAAAATACTTCCCTCCTCAGAGGTTGTTGTGAGAATTAAATAGATAATGCATGAAAAATCCTTAGTACACCCTCTAGCATATCATGACTGTTGAATAAACATAAGTTGTTACTTTTTATATTAACTCAATTGATATTTTCCTTCTACCTTCCATGGTGTTTTTGTAGGGCTAATAACCCTACTACTGGATCTCCATGAGTTCCCGCACCTTCCCTTCTTTTCGGCAGGATGCAGTGGACAGAGTAGGGACTTTGAAGTGAGATAGTCCCGGTTTAGAACTGTGGTTACACAACTCACTGTGGACTCTTGGCTACTTGTGGTGCTCAATGTCCTTAAGGCAGTTTTCTCACCTATAAAGTAGAGACAATTAAAGAGTTTGGCGAAGATTAACAGGTGTCCTCACCCCTCCGTACCAGTTAGCAGGGTGCTTTCCCCATAGTAAATCAGTGAAAATAAGCACCCCACTCTTTCCTTGTATGTGAATTTCTTAAAGATTCCCATTTGGGATCAGGACTGCCCTCTTCCCATTCCTCCCTCACCAGAAAAGCTGTATCTTTAAATCTCATCCAAGGATATACTAGTAGAGAGGTTAAAATCTGTATTTGATTCCTACTTTTCCCCACATTTGTGCTGAGTAACTTTAGGCAAGTTTTAAATTTTCTGACATTCTATTTTCTTCTTCTTAAAACAGAGATAATGACACTTACTTCAAAAGGTTGTTGTGGGGATCAACTTAAATTTAGTTTACTCAGTATATTTTGAGCACCTGCTAAGTGCTGGGATTTCAATCATGAGCTACCCCGATAGTGCAATTGTGTGGGGCCTAGGACAGTGCCTGGTATACAGGAAGCATCAACACGTTGTGTCTGTCACCATCATATCTGCGTTTTTTATACATAAGCACAGAATAATCCAATTACAGTTTAAATTCTCTGTCTCAATCAAAAGAAATAAATGCTTGACTTATCTTAGGAATTCTTGGGGAATAGGTATCCATCATCCCCATTGGCATCCGGCCACAGTAAAATGCCATAAGTCAGGTAAAAAGGTATTCAAGTGGTTCTGACATAAAATGGAGGTTGTAAATCACCAGTGTAGCATCTCCTGTAGTGTAGTTAGTACCTGGTTGGAGGAGAAGAGTAGCCCAGATAGTCCTAAAGAGCAAATGATATTTTTAAAATTAAGCGATTGAACGGTAGAATGGATAAATGGTGGGGTATTCATATAATGGAATACTATGCAGCAATGAAAAAGAATCTGGTTACACGTAACAAAGTGGAAATCTCACAAACATCATTTGAGCAAACGAAGCCAGATGCAAAAGAGTACACACTATATGATTTGATTTATATGATGACCAAGACAGACAAAACTAATCTATGGTGATAGAAGTCAGAATAGGTTACCTCCAGGGGTAGGTATTGACTGAGAGGGTCATGAAGGAAGCATGATAGATAGATAGATAGATAAACAGCTGTACATACATGTGTATATATATTAATATATACACACACACATATATATGTAAAATTTTATGAAGTTGTATATTGAAGATGTGTGTATAATATTGAATGTAACATTTACATCAATAAAATGTAAATTAAAAAACTGGGTAATAAGTACCCATATATATACGTGTGTGTGTGTGTGTGTGTGTGTGTATTTTTTCCCCTCTGTCTTGTCCACTTGCCTTTCAGTTCACACCTGGTTGAGGCTGGTATTAAATTCAGTTTGTATTTTGCAAGTGTTTTTGTTCTTCCCTTCCTTTCTCCAGCTTCATGGTTGTGCTTAGGGAGGAGGTTGATCCACAGATGGTGGGGAGAGTAGCTGAGCAAACACAAAAGTAGTCTTGGACTTAAACTGTACTGTCAATAATTCTTAAAGTGGATCATCAGAATGTGGAAGGGGCAGTTATGATTTCTCCCCCACTGTGGGCAGTGGAGCCCTGGGGTGCCTCCCACTGGCCCAGAATTAAATAGGATAATTGCAGTTATAAGACACAGGTCTCTAGTCCCTCGAGTTATTACCCGAATGGATGATAACAGCTTAGATGTGCTGGGGATGGGATGGAGTAAGAATGGGGGCGGAGCGGGAACACTGTCCTACATACAGTTTTTGGCACCCACTGCCCTTTTCTTTAGGGTTGGTTGACACCTACGGGGTGAGGGATGGTGCTGGCCTCGTTCCCTGTCGTTCTGACTTGGCAGCGGGGACCAGCCATTGTCATGCCCCTGCAGAGCACGGTTTGCTCTCTGAAGTTTGAAAAAGAAGGTAATCAATAGTCAAAACACTCACTTTGTTGTATGTGACTGTGCTCTGGGAATTCACTTCCCAGCTGGGCCTGCAGCCATGAGAGGAGAGGTGTGGGGGCAGCCAGCGTCTGTAACGGCTTGTTTTTGTTTTTCTCTTAAAAGCAGATGAGAGAGAGAGAAATTGGGCGAGGACAAAAAGAGAAAATGGAAACTGAGTGGAGCTGGGAAGGTGGGAAAGACAGAAACCAACTCCGAAAGAATAGTTACTTGACAACCTCCAAATCATAATTAGGAGACACTTCCTGGCCTCACATTTTCCACATAAACACTCAGGCGCTGGGCAGAGCTAATGGGGCCTGACTGCTGCACAAGACAGAGCCTCTGTCCAAACGCAGCAGCCATTGACGTCACAGACGGGGTGTCGCAGAGCAACGCGCTCCGCTCCCCTCGTTTATATGTTTGACCCTAACCTTTCCCAGATGTGCAACTGTTCTTCCTTCCAAAAAGGGACTTTCAACACTGGCCATTGTGTGCTCTCTGAATCCAGTCCTGCAGCAAAAACAAAAGTTCCAAGTTCCCGAATTTTGGAACTGGGCTCGAGTGGCTGGTGTGTCTCTGGGCTGTTCGGTGTCCTCTCTAGAGGCTTGCATGACGGGCTCTCTGGCTTTATGTGCTTGTTACCTCACGCCTCAGACTGCTCCTTAGCATCTGGCCGGCCGTCTCTGCGTCTGGCCACAGAGAGGTGGGAGTATGACAAGGCAGACGCAGTTAGGATCCGGCTCCAGCCTACTCCTCCACTCCTGCCTGAACTCCCCGCCTTCCCTGGCTCCGGCCACACGCATTATTTGTAGTTGTGCTAAGACTTGCGGGTGACTCATGGCCCTGTGGCTTGGCCTACTCTGCTCAGGCTGCTGTCTTCTTCCCCTTTCCCCCTTCGATCTGATGGACGCCAAGTTCTCATTCAGTCCTAAAGGCAATGCGAGCTTCCTCTACGCCCAGAAGCCTTTTCTAACGCCCTTCCCTGCCCTGTCCCAGTTCACATTGCCTGTTTGCTCCATAACTGCCAGCCCTGCTTTGCAAGGCTGCTTAACCTTACCCTCTCCACCGCACACTGGTGTTTTTAGTTCTCTGCCTGCTTTATGTTACAGTTAGTTGTTCATGTGTCTTTTTCTCTAACTAGATCCTAAGCCCTTTAAGAGCAGGAGCCGTATCGTGCCCATCTTTGAACCTCCAGCATTTAGTACTTAAGTTGGTGCGTAATAGGTATTTAATAAATTGTTTGTGGAGTGAATTAATTAATATGGCCAAGGAAATGGGGACAATGATGTAATAGAAGTTATGTACAGTATCTTGATGACTTTGCAAGAATTAGTATTAACAAAACAGTGAGGCATGTTACCGCTGCTGGAGAACAGCATAGGAAAACAAACATTAAATTTATACAATAGGGACAATTACTGCTGTTATTGCAGGTCCTTAACATGCCCTGTTACTTCCTAAGTGCTTCACAGATGTTATCTCAGTTTCTTCTTACCGCATCCCTTTTCCAAGTGGCATGGGGATTCTATCATCATTGTTTATATTATTTCAAGTTTCTAGACCACACGGTTCTGTAGCCTGCAGTGGAGACATGTTCCAAGACCTCTCAACTCTTTGGAAAGCCCTAAGTGTACTATCTGTTACAAAGCTGCTAAACAAAGGATCATGGCTTCAAAATTCCCTTTGTGCTCATTACATGAAAATCAAATTTCCCCTCCTCTCTGCACCCAAAGTTACTAACTCTCCTTTCCCAAAACCTAAGATCTTTGATGTGAGGCCAAATCTATGGAGGGGTAGGTTGGAGTAGCCACCAGCTGGGCTTAATTAGTAAGACTTTCCCTGAAAGATAAGAATGTGTACTTAAGGAGGACCTGCCCATATCTTGAAAAACCTACACTCCACACCAGGGTTCCATTTGAGAGAAAGAAAATTGGAGTTGTAGCAAAATCCTCAAATAGGGGAGAAATGAAAAGAGGGTTGAGGAAGCATTGGTAACAATTTACCTTCCTGTAATCTGACTTGGGTCTGTCTACCCACTGCATATCCTTCTTCTCCTTGTCCTCAATGAATCTGATCTCAGTTGCACAGAGCTCAAAGGAAACAGAGGAGAGATGATGTTTTGATGCTGTTGCTTTAAACACGCAGGAGGCAAATCTCTCTTTCTTGGTGGGATATAAGGATGATTTCAGGATTTATTGTAGCCAGAGGGCTGGAGGCCACAAGGTATCAGCTTGTTATCATTTCCATTGGTGGTGTTAGAATGGTGAGAAAAGGGGAGGATGGAAGGGAGGGAAAAGAGAAAAGTCCACTTATCTGACCATCTTCTGGGATCTGGTAATCTGACCATCACCAGGAATGATGATGTCCTCATATGGCGAAAACTTTCCGGCTTCCCACTGAAAGGAGATGTCCACAGGGAGTTTTCAAATTGTTGCCTCTCTCTATGGGCAAGTAGACCTCCATTTTAGCAAAGTTAAGGGCTAAGTAGATTAGAGAGTTGCTCAGGATTCATAATTATGTAAAATAATCTTCAAGTTATATAATTCATGTTAAAACCAATCCTCAAATATTTTTTTGTTTCCATTTTTTCTATGCACCCTCCTTAAGAACTGTGTTCACTGAAACTGGATAAAGTGAATTTCTAGTGTTATGGGGATTTTCCCAAGGAAGCTGTAAATTTATGAAGCTGGGAGTACTGTAGGAAATTAATATTTTGAATCAGAAGCAAAAGATGTCTGTTTTCCCAGAGTTTTGGTGGAGAGGGATGTTACAGAGGATTCGATGCTCTCTTTTAATTTCAAACTCTTTGTTATTTCTCTTTAATGTATTAATGTTGGACACAGAACTTTAGCCTATGAACATTTTAAAATCATGGGATAAGCCTTGAATTCATTTAAACTTTTGTTAACTGGTAATTCCAAGGAGATAAAGTCAAAAGAATGATGGGAAAAAGTAAAAATGATCCCCAGCCAAATCAGATAGAGGGACAGGAGGAGGAGGAGAAAGGACGGAACAAAATACAAAACTAACACACCAAAAAGGAGGGAGGAAACCTGGGAGAGTGAAACTATCCAATTACTTCCCCAGTCAGGAAATTATTACTAAGTTAATTTAACGGGTACAGGGAAGAATGAAGTCAACACACTGTGGTTCAGATGAGAGATTTAACTCTCACTTGCAAAAAACATTCCACTGCAATGATAGGCGTAGGGAAGAATGATATAGCTTATTAGAGCTGCCTTAGGGATTACAGTTCCCTGAATGACTGTACCTAACAAACATGATGTGACTACTATATGCACAGCAAGGGCCAGGCATGATTAGGCATAAAGATGAATTGGTCACTTAACCTTCCAGCAAAGTGGCCCTGAGTTGTCTGAAGGGATATAAATCAATGAGATGAAAAGAAAATCCAGAAAAAGTGAGTGTTGGCTGAGAATGAGTCCCACTCACCTGAAGGTTCCAAACTGCATAACTGGTATTAGGAACCATTTTTCTGTCCTGTCCTCCAGGGTGGCAGATGCTCACTCTTAATCATTGTTTCTAGATAGCCTTTATCAGATTAAGGAAGTTCCCTTCTGTTCTAGTTTGCTGAGGGTTTTTAAATTGTTAATATAATATTTTTAAATTGTATGATATCTTTTTTCATCTATGAAGATGATTATGATTTTATTTTTCTTTATTTCCTTAATTTGGGGACTCACATTAAGTTTGGTATGAACCCATCATGTACAACCAGAATAAACATAACTTGGTTATTCTTTTTTGCGTAATTGCAGGATTTGGTTTACTAATATTCTCTTTAGGATATTTGCATCTATATTGATGAGTAAGAGACTGGTTTGTAAATTTCCTTTTATTTTTTTTTAAAGCCTTGGCACTTTAGCTTACTATCAAGATTCTACTGTCTTCAAGAAATGTGTTTAGAATTGTTTTCTTTTATTGTCTGAGTTTGTCTAATATGAGTTTAATTTCTTCCTTCAATATCTGGAAAAATTCACTAATTATTTGGGCCTAACTTTTTTTTTTCATTTATTAATTAGGATTGAACTCCCTTAATGAGTGTAGGACATTTATAGTTTCTATGTCTTCTTTGAATTTTGAAAACTATGTCTTCTTATACTAGTTTGCATGGTGTGAACGTATTTAAGGGTTTGTCAATTTTATCTAAATTTTCAAATGTATTGGCATAAAGTTGTTTATAATAGTTTTATATCTGTGTGATCTATGGTGATTTCCATTTTATATTTCTGATATTGGTTTTCTTCAATCTTTTTAAAAAATTGGTCTAGCAAGGGATTTATCAATCTTATTAAGGATTTTCAATGAATCAACTTATGGCTTTGTTGAAACTTTTAATGCTTGTTTGTTTTCTATTTCATTAATTCCTATCCTTTTAAAAATTGTGTCCTTTAACATTTTGAGGGACTTTCACTTGCTTTTCTTAAAAGCTAACTTCTTGATATAAGCTAACTTCATGCTTAGCTAATTGATTTTCATCCTTTCTTCTTTTCTAATATACGCATTTAAGGCTATGTATTTCCATGTACTGTGGTCTTATCTTCATCACACAAATTTTGATATGTCATATTTTCATTAGTATCATTTCAAAATATTTTCTGATTTTTATTGTGATTTCTACTATGATCCATTGACCATTTAGAAATTAATTGTTTAATTTCCAGATGTATGGAGATTTTGTTACATATTTCTAATTTAAATCCACTATGGCCAGAAAATATACTGTAGATTATTATAGTCCTTTGAAATTTTTTTGAGACTTGCTCTATCAAGTTATAGTATATGGCAGTTTTTGTCAAATTTCTAGGAAAACTGGAAAGATTAAATGGTTCTTTAAAAAATTTAGAGGAGTTGTTCAAAATACGTAAATTAGGGTAGATTTGATGGTTTTTTTTTTTTTTTTAATTTCAGGATATTCTGGGGGTACAAACATTTTGGTTACAAGTTATGACTTTGCCTCACCCAAGCCAGGGTTAGAGGTGTGCCCCTCCCCCATACAATGCTCACCACATCCATTAGTTGTGAGTTTACCCACCCCCATCCCCTCAACACCCAAACACCCAAGGAATATTACTACCATGTGAGCACTTTAGTGTTGATCAGTTAGTACCAATTTGATGGCAAGTACATTGTCTTTTAATTGGAGTAGTTAGTCCATTTGATGTAATTATTAATAATCCCCTTGGATCTATTTTTATTAATACCTTCAAAGTTTTAAATTCCAGTTTATCCCACTAAAGTTTCTTTTTAATCCTATCTTACTTTTTCTTTGAATTACTATTATTATATATTCCATTACAACAAGATTTTAGCTTATTCTCATATACATTGTTCTCCATTTCCCATTCTTCCATTATGTTGAAAATACTTAGACCGGTGGTTCAAACTTTTTTTTTTCTTGTGGTTATTATAAAACATCTCCTTGTTATAACAATATATTTTAAACTAATAACAACTTAACTTCAATCGAATACAAAACTGTATTCCTTTTCATTCCCCATCCCTCATTTATGTTATTGATGTCACAAATTACATTTTTAAATATTTTATATCCATTAATATAGTCTTACAGTTATTTTTATGTTATCTTTTAGATTCTATACTGAGTTAAAAGTGATTTATACACCATCATTACAATATTATAGGAGTCTATATTTGTTTATATATATACTTTTACCAGAGGGCTTTATATTTTCATAGGTTTTTGTATTGTTGTCTAGTGGTAGTGTCCTTTCATGTCAACTTGCAGGACTCTGCTTAGCAATTCTTGTAAGGCAGGTCTAGTGGTGATGACCACCCTGAGCTTTTGTTTATCTGGGAAGGTCTTTACTTCTCTTCATTTTAAAGGATAGTTTTGCCAGATATAGTATTCTTGGTTGATGGTGAGCTCTAGGGCTTGCTATTCTATCATCTTACTGATGTCACTCTGTAGCTACTTTTTAAGACAATATCAAAATCTGCCAAGGTATTTGATTATCAGTATTTTATATAAATCTTGCACCATCTCCTGGAATTTTCTCTCCTCTAATTAAAGTACTTAATGCAAAATTGATTTCAGAATGAATCTTTTTAGGGCAGCCTGAGGGTTTGTATGGCTGAGAATATTTTTATCATCCACTCATACTTAAATGACAGTTGGGCTGAATATAAACTTCTAGGCTCTAAATATTTTTTCCCAATACTTTGAAAATATTACCCTATTTTTTAAAAATCCCCCTTTTGTTGATTGTTTCTAGTGTTGCTATTGAAACATCTAAAATTAATCTGATTTTGATCATTAGCATAAGATTTTTTTTCTAGGAGCTTTCTAGGAGCTTTTATAATTTTCTCTTCATCTTTGATATTCTTACATTTTCTTATTAGCTATCTAGTGTGAGGTTTTTCCTTGTATCTCCTCTCTGGGACTCTCTGGCCCTTATACTATGTAGCCTCCTGCTCTTCCTTCTCTTCATTCAGGAAAATTTATCTCTAATATTTCTTTGAACGTTTCCTCCTCTCCATTATTGCTCCCTCTTTCTGTGATTTCTGTTATTCTTATGTTATTATTTCTAGTTGTATTCCTCTTTCCCTTTGCCTCTTAGATTTTCTTTTAGGTTTTATATTTCCTTGCCTTTTTATTTTTCTCTTTGGGAAATTTTCTCAATCCAATTTTTCAAATTTCACATCCATTCATTAGGTAATTTATGCTGTTTATTTAATTTATATTCTTCATTTTAACTAATTTTTTGATATCTAATAGTGCCTGGTCTTTTTTATATTAATACTTTCTTGTTTCAAATTGCTAATAACTTCTATTATCTCTTTTGGTTCTGTATTTCTGCTTTGGCATAATATGTAAAGTTATTTTCACTTTAAAGGTTGTGCTCTTCAAATGTCTTGTTATTTTGCCTTGTGAGTTCATTTTCCCCTGGAGATATTGGTTACTTTGTCAGATAAGGGTAGATTTTAAGCTGCAACAGCCCTTATTAGCCCAGGTTAGGGAGCTAAGCCCTGTGGAGGAGAAGGCTAGGTGCAGAAAAACTAATTAGTCACTTCTGGCGCTTAGCTTAGGGCCTCACTCTTTGCCCACATGCAAGTAGCATCCTTACATTTTATAAATTAATCAACCCTGAGAGTTTGGAATGGGAGGAATGGGGAGTCTCTGCTCAAGGTTATTTAGCCTCCACTTGTTGTTTTTGGTGTCTCGCAGGTGCAGATCTTCTGCACTGCCTTGTTTGTATTACCTAGCACATCTGGACCAGAACTGAGAGCCACATATATAAGGGCAGAAATTGTTTGTCCAAGGCAATAACAAGGAGAGCAAGAGCAAAACACAAAGAATTCCTATCTTACTGTACCTTCCGAGTGCATGTAGTCATTGCTCCTATTCCAAGTCAACACCTTACTCATACACCAGTCCAAAACAGCATAACTCCATCTCTCCTGACAAGTTTCTTGGTATTTTTCCTCTGTAGTTCCTTGGAGGAAGGAGTCAGCCATCATATTGGTTCAATGCCTTAGAGTATCTTGACTCTAATTTTATTTCTAATTTTTCCAAGAGTGTGATCTTGGACAAGTTACTTTATTTCTCCTTAGTTTTCTTATCCATAAAAATGGGACTAATACATAATGTTGATAGCAATATACATATTAGAAATAATATATAGTGGTTAGTGCTGTTATTGGAATAAAGTAGAAACTCAGTAAATCATAGCTGCTATTGCAATTATTGATATCGTTACTATTGTAACAGAGCCTGCCTTTCTATTCTGAAGTGGGATGTTCTGAATAATGGAGTACAATGTTGCTGTGCTCATAATATAAAAAGCTGTCTTTATTGTGTTTAGAATCACATCACTGAGATTATGTTTCTGTTTCATTTTGGGGTTATTCATATGTATGAGTAACCAATCAGGATTTGGGAGTCTGACTCCAAATAATGGAGACGTGATTGGTAGCAGTCTTCTGAGGGGAAGTAACCGACACCTGCAACATGATAAGGAACCAGAAGGAAGGGTATGGGTGACCATTGTGAAATGGCCATATCCATAATCTAGCATTTACTTTCCTTCTTGTGTGTTGAAGTCCCATTCTCTTGGCGCCCAATGCCTTCAATAAAGCGACATTACATATTACAGAATGGTCTTGCTTGTGTGGGTAATTAAGGGATAGCAGCTGATCATGAGATGTTAAGAAGAGTCTTTACAAAAAGCCGGTCCGGTCTCAGACAGTGTCACTTGGATGACAAGGGACAGACAGGATGGACCTGTGGGACAGCCCAACATGCCTCAGGGATTCTCAGAAATACTTGGGGTGAGGAACCGGATAAAAGACTGGGCTTCCTATAGTAGCAGGATAGGAGATAGAAAATTCTGATTTGGCACTGAACGGGGGAAGTGTGACTCACTGTAGGATGGAGAACCCTGGTTCTTTGCATTGCATCGTTAGTTCCAAATGATAGTATCACCACACTCCAGCACTCTATACCTGCTTGCAACAGAACAAATATCTGCTGTCTCCTCTCTTGCTTGGAGAGCACCTGGAGGCAGAGTGCTCGACTTTGAGTCACTTGATTTGTCATCTTTGGGTACTTGGCTACCACGTCAGTGAGCAACACAGCCTTCTGAAGTGGACCTGGCAATGTCATGGTCAGCTACACCCACTCTGAGGCCTCAGAACATGTGTCCTCAGTTTTCTCTTCTCAGGGCAGATATGAGGTGGGAAGCAAAGAAAATATGTCTGCTGATTTCTTAAACTCACACATATTTATTCTTGAAACATACGCTTCTTTTCTCCCTCAGAGCTAATGAAACCTGCTTCCCCTTTGGTTTTCACATTTAAAATGATGTGGCTCATTTCTTATCCTCCTCCAAGAAATGGCCAATTGTTGGTGGGGTCAGGAGACTCCCAGAGGGTATAAAATAGAAGCTGATGCTATTTTTAAAATTCCAGAAAGTCTTCCATTATGCCCAAATATGGCCACAGGAGACGTGTTCTTTAACTGTTTTCTCCTGAGTTCAGTTCAACAATTACTTAGAGAAGTTTCTTGAAGTGAAGGATATCTGAGCAATTCATGGGGCCTTTGACGGCTTCCTGGGTCACCTCCATAAACTCCACCCTGCAGACCTCATGCATTCCATCAGGGCTGGACAAAAGCAAGCCTCCCTTCTTTGGGACAGGCCCTGTTTCCTTCTACCCTAAGTAGTGATTCTCACAGCCTTTGTTATGGACTCCTCAGATCTCTGTACATAGCAACCAGGCCATGAGGTGAGCTGATCTCTACCCATTAAACATGATGCCACCAAGCTGTTCCTGTCCGTTACTGCCACTAAGATTACAGCTGTTGGTCAGCCCTTAGTGGAAAGAGGTAACTTCCTCCCTCCTCCTCCTTCTCAAAAATAACATGCTTTTCACTCTATCCCTACTAGAAAATGCACATACCAACCCAGGCAGAGTTGAGCTGAGAATTTTTCAGGCAGGATTTCCCACCCCTCGCAGCAGGCTCAGAGTTCTGAACTTGAGTGAGGATGTAAACTTGCCAGGCTTTCAGGGGCTCATCTTGAGCCCCCACCCTCCCCACCCTCCCACTACAGCTATCCCAGGGGTTTGGCTCTAAGATAAGAACTGTTTCACCCTTCGAAGAAGTGGAATCCATTAGGGGAAAAAAAAAGACACTACAAGTCGTGAAGGAAAGAAACAGACAGGTGTGCATGTGTGCCCGTGTGTGCTCACGCATGTGCACATGCATGGGGTTCTTACCCGTGCATTGAATGGGCATATGCGAATTTTTGTGTGCATGTGTGTCATGTGTGTAGTGTGTTGACAGTAAGAGAACTTCACCGTCTCTCCCTCTCATTTTGTTATCCACAGCCTGCTTTTCCTTACCCCAAGGTAACCTCTTATAATTTATTTGCTTTATTTTAACTATCTTTGTGTGTGTGTGTGCAGCAAGAAACCGATGAGAAATTTGGCAAAGAGGATTGTTTGTAGATGTGAGCAGTTCCTCTTGGTTTGGTGGCAGTGTTTTCCCTGGAACCCAGTTCCCGGGCCTTGTGTGCGGGGAGAGCACTGTCCCCTGTGGACTTCACAAACACTGCCTCCCTGCCCACCCGCCCAGCCTTGATGGGAAGGCTGTGTGCTCTGCAGGAGGGAGAATGACCGAGGCAGCCTGCGAATCCTACCTCGTGAACGGAGGACAGTCAGTTGGAAGTGATCTGTGGCTTCTGACTGCATTTTTAATTTTGTTAAACTCAAGTGTCTGTGTTTGTTTCAAAGCTTCCTCCATTTAACAATATGTCTTGGAAATATCTCTCAGATTTACTATCTCACGATTCTTCTTTGATGACCCGCTGATACAATCATATGAAGCCGATTTGCATCTCCTGCACACCTCGGGAAGTATAACATGAGATACGGAGTCGGACAGACTCAAATATTGAATTGGGTTGCTAGCCATGCAACCTTGAATGAGTTAATTCTCAGTTACCTCATCTACAAAAAGGGGATAATAGTGATAACTACATAATAGGGTTGTTTTACAGATTGGATGAAACTAATCTTGTAAAACTCTTAATGCAATACTCCTCATATAGTAAGGCTCTGTTAAATACTAATATTTTTGTCTTCTCCTCCCTGCTCCCAGCTATTGCCTGTGACAATTCTCCCATTCTTATTTCTTTCTCCTGCTTTCCTACAATATTGGTTTCCTGGGCTGTCGTAACAAAATACCACAAATTGAGTGGCTTAAAACAACAGAAATTTATTCCCTCAAAGTACTAGAGGCTAGAAGTTTGACGTCAAAGTGTGAGAAAGGTCATACTCCTGAAGGTTCTAGGGCGGAATCTTTCCTCGCCTCTTCCAACTTCTGTTGGCTTCTGGTATTCCTTGGCTTGTGGCAGTATAATCCCAGTCTCTGCCTTCACATGGCTTCTTCTCTGTCTCTGTGCCCTTTCCTCTTCTTGTGAAGACCCGAGTCATTGGAGTTAAGTCCCATCCTAAATCCAGTATGATATTATATCATCTTGAGATCCTTAACTATTATATCTACAAAGATCCTAGTTCCAAATAGGTCACATTCTGAGTTTCTGGGTGGACGTGAATTTTTGGGACATGAATTATACAACCCACTGTATCTACCAACCCAAGGTCCTCTGTTTTTCAAATCACCTCAAAATTTGTATCTGTCAGAGAATTCACTTCTCCTACTCTATGCATATTTTGCTCACTTTCCTCCATCCTCACTGCCATGACCTATAGCAACTTTCTCCTGTGTGACTCTACCATCCTGTGAATTGACCTTGTATGTCTTTGGTCTCACTCATATTCATTCTCCACATGGCCTCCAAGGTGGTCTTTTAACAGTATAGACAGATCTGATCAAGGGTTCTTCCTTCTTTAAAACCTCTACAAAAGCTTCTAGTTGTCTTTAGAATAAAATACAATACCTTAGCATTCAAGGCTCTTCAAAAGTTGGCCCCAAACTGTTTTTCTAACCTAATACCCCATTGTGCTCTGCACAAATTGCCCTCAGCTGTTCCAGTCCACACTTAACTAGGTCCAGCTAGGTCCAAGGGAGAACCTCACTATTGTATAGTCATGAGAGGCTTGTTCCAGGGTAGGGTCTTGGAGGCCAGGCCCAATTAAGTGGAAGGTTTACTGAGAGTGCCTTGAAACAGACATTAACTCTGGGATGGGAGTGAGGAGGGAAGTCGGAGGCCAGTTCTAGAGAAACATCAGGCCTGAGGAGTGAGTTTGGTTCCACAAACACGATGAGAGCTTTGGAAGCTCAGGAGATCAGGGACAGATTTGGAAGACGAAGACAAGCTGGTGAAATAGTTGAGACTCTAGTCTTTGAACTGAATGGGTGTGATGAATCCATTCATATACTGGGGGCTGGCCAAGTGGCCTGGGCTGGGCTGGCTTCACAACACTGGGAAAGGGTGGAAAGTGCACTCTATGGGCAGTTTCCAGAGTTCTCTGTGGTCAGCAGGGAGGGACACATGGACCACAGAGCCCTGTGACCTAATCCTTGTGACTCTCTCTTCTCTTCTGTGTTTATTCTGTGGGAACCCAAGGCACAGACAACTTCAGGTCATAACTTGTGTTTGTAGCTATTTGCTGTTGCAGTTTCCTAAACAGCTGGGCAGAGGGAAGAACTGAGCCCTCACTGTTTTTGAGAATGTCAGTCTGGACTCTTGCTC
The DNA here is from genome assembly GCF_020740605.2 of Lemur catta. NCBI lineage: Eukaryota > Metazoa > Chordata > Mammalia > Primates > Lemuridae > Lemur > Lemur catta. Next base: position 30,493,723 of record NC_059142.1, on the reverse strand, counting down.
TATTGCTCTTCTAGTTTCTGAATCAGTTTGGACCCAGGCTGAGCATGAATCAAGAGACTGACCTCTACTACCAGAGGGAACTTGACTTCATGGCCTCTAAGGATTTCCAGCTTGGACACTTTATGACTCCAAGTCCAGCAAATTAGCTGGATGAGGCTGCATTGTCTCTTCCTCCTGAATTCTGCCGATCTGCTTAATGCATGACTCTTGCTGGGTAGCTGACGTGTTGTGATCCTTCAGCATCGGCTGCAGTGTAAGGGAGCAATGAGGGATTTAAGGTGCTTCAGGAGTGATTTATAAGGATCCCAAGATATAACCACTTCTTAAACCCAACTTATAATTTATTACTAAAACCAACCTTCCTTCCTTCCTTCCTTCCTTCCTTCCTTCCTTCCTTCCTTCCTTCCTTCCTTCCTTCCTTCCTTCTTTCCTTCCTTCCTTCTTCTCTTTTTCCCTCTCTCTCTCTGCCCCCAACCCTCCTAGTAATGCTTTCAATGACCATAAGTCATTTCAGGGAATTACCAGACTCAGAGGGTTTCAGTGTTGAATTGGGCCTTGCAGATGACTAGGTCTAACATCTTCATTTAACAGAAGGGAAAACTGAGATGCAGGGCTATGAAATCCCCTACCAGCATCCCCAAGACACAGAGCATCAGGTTGACTGGTTTCCAATCCGGGGCTTTTCCCTCTGGTATCATAATCATGATCATTTAAATGATAAAATTTCATTCTCCTCTTCCTGTCTTGATTGTTTTTTCCTTCTCCTCACTTAGGACTAGGAACAAGACGATTTATCAGAACAGAAAGGAGCAAGGATTCCGGGGAGGCAGCTGCCCGCCTGCAGCTCTCATCTCCTGGACTCCCAACTCCTCTTCCTCCTCCTGAGCTAGATGGGAAGGAGAGGAGGCTGAGTTCAGGGGAGGAGACAGGCCACAGGGCTTTCTTCCTCAGGATCAGCCTTGGCGCTGGAAAGGAGGTTGCCCCAGGGTAAGGAGAGCACAGGCTGGGGAACCCCGAGACCATGCTGGATCTGAGATCTGGGGTCTTGAGGGAGAGGGCAGCACCAGCCATGAGGGAGTCTGGTGTCTCAGGTCCCTCCGAGGCCCAGCAGGAACTGGATCTGGATGAGGTCTTCCAGTTGAGGAATACACAAGTCTTTTACATCCCATAGATGAACTTCAACATTTTAAAATCAAGGTCCTGTGTACTTCTTAAGTATGTTTCTGAGTATTTGAATCTCTCATTTTCCTTTTGTAAATTAGATAAAAATTTTCTATTGCATTTTCTAACGTTTTATTTATTTATTTTTGGTTAAATTGTTATCAACTCTTTACTCAATTCTCTTATTTATTTATTTTTGGTTTTAATTTTTTTTATATTTTAGTTTTTAATTGGCACATAATAATTGTATATATTTGGGGGTACAGTGTGATGTTTCAATACATATATAAATTACGTAGTGCTCAGATCAGAGTGATTAGCATATCCATCACCCCAAACACTTGTCATTTCTTTGTGGTAAGAACATTTGAAGCCCTCTCCTCTAGCTATTTTGAACTATAACACCAGAACTTAAATCAATGCTCTTATCTTTCAAAAATATTTTTCAGTTGTTTCTATAAGGCCTTCCCAGTATAAATCACATCATGTATAAATAATAATCATTTTCCTTCTCAATTTTTTTTAACTTCTAGGTTATTTTTCATATCAGATTGCACTGGAAAGTAATTCCAGAAAGATTTTACATAAAGGTGGTGATAATGACCTTCTCAGCTCTGTTTTTTTTCCTTTAATGGAAATATTTATAACAGTTTCCTATTAAACAGGTAGCATAGATCAAGAATTTTTTTTTTCATGTTAAAGAAAAATCCAATATGACTTTTCAGCATCTATTGAAATGAGCATATGCTTTTTGGCACTTTCACCTATTAATGTGGTGACTTGTAGGAACAATTTCTTAATGTTGAAGTGTCCTTGGATTCTAAACAAGCCTCAGATAGTCCTGATATATTATTGCACAATGCACTGCCAAATTGTCTTCGTAATATTTGTTTTATTACTTTTGCATTGATATACTAATGTATATTGGGCTTTCAGTGCACTCTTTGTCCAATATTTGTTTTATTATGATGATGATTGTATAATAATACTTTGGAAACTTTACTTCTCACTGTGTATTCCAGGATCATTTAAAAGCACAGATGCTCTTTGACAACTTTCACAATTGGTCTGTTTATTTTTTTTCTTTCTTGAATCAATTTTGGCAGTTTCTATTTTCCATGAAAAGAGGCCATTTCTTCCAGGTTTTAAAGTATGTGTTGCATAGAACTTTGCAGATATTTCATGTAATTTTTTTCATTTCTTCTTCCTCTATGGCTGTTTTTCTATTATTATTCCTTTTCGTTTTTTTTCTCTTGATTAGTTTAGGTAGTGATTTACTTGTTGTTTATTTTACTTACTGTTCATTTTCAAAGAACCAGTTGTACATGTATCACATCTATTCTTTTTGGTTTTATAATTAATTAATTTCTGCTTTTACTTTTTTTTTTTTTTTTGAGACAGAGTCTTACTCTGTTGCCCAGGCTAAAGTGCCATGGCGTCAGCCTAGCTCACAGCAACCTCAAACTCCTGGGCTCAAATCATCTTCCTGCCTCAGCCTTCCAAGTAGCTGGGACTACAGGCATGTGCCACTATGCCCAGCTAATTTTTTCTATATATTTTTAGTTGTCCAGCTAGTTTCTTTCTATTTTTATTAGAGATGGGGTCTCTCTCTTGCTCAAGCTGGTCTTGAACTCCTGAGCTCAAACAATCCGCCCACCTCGGCCTCCCAGAGTGCTAGGATTACAGGTGTGAGCCACCACGCCCAGCCTGCTTTTACTTTTATTGATGCCTATTTTCACTTTGCTTAGGCTTTTTTCAATTGTTATTCTTCTTTGTGCCAAATGCTTAATTAATTAATGTATTTACTCATATATTTAGTCGTTACTTTTGTTCCAAATATGGCTTCATCTATATCATATAGATTTTTTTCTGTTTTTTTCATATTTGTATTTTAAAAATTTATCTAAGTTATGCATTCATGTTATTTTACAGTGGATCCCAACCTTTTGGCACCAGGGACCAGTCTCATGGAAGACAATTTTTCTATGACTGGTTGGGGGGATGGTGAATGATGGGGAGCAGCTGTAAATACAGGTGAAACTTCATGGGCTTGCCTGCCACTAACCTTCTGCTGTGTGTCTTGGTTCCTAACGGGTGGAAGATCGGTACTGGTCTGTGTCCCAGAGGTTGCAGACTGCAGATTTATGGGGTCAAATAGTTACATAAGACTTTGTTATTGACCCAGGAACTCCCTATTCCTGGCACGTAGTTGGAGGCAGATGTGGAAATAGACGATATGATCAACTTTAATAATTTATATTGTACCTTATATCTCTACCTTCATCCATTTATGGATACTTGATTTTCCATATGCCATGGAGTTGCCCCAGGCAACACTAGAAGTTTCTCAGTGGATTCCTGTAGGTGGAGGCAGCTCCATTCCTGTCTCAACTGGTACAATTGTTTTTATTTCTTTTTTATATAGTATTTCATTTGAAGATTTCATATGAAGACAAGTTTCAACTGCTTCTAATGTTAAAACTCATCAAACTTACCTATATACACAGTGCTTATGTGGAAATCCAGGGGTAAAAGCCCAACACATTATTTTGTCTCCAAAAAACCACTGATGACAAGACACATAATTATTTAATGTGACACTAAGGAAGAAAAAAATGGGCTATTAAACTATAATTTGCCATAGATTTTAGAAGGCATATCAATACCAGAGATGTTAAAATATATAAAAAAGTATATCTTATTGTAGAATAAATGTGGCATATACTTGTTAGATGTGAATTGGAATGAACATCTTAGATTTGTTCGACAGTTCTGTGACTCTGTTCAAAGGGTAAGTGACCAGTGAAGTTATAAACTGAGGAGAAACTGTCAGAGAAGATTATTTGCTAACTGGGCATCTGAGTCCAGCTTGGAAAGTGACATTTCAGACTTTTCTCCTCAATGTTCTTATTTCAGATGATCCAGATGCCATTGCCTTTTGCTCATTCTCTTTGGCAAGATGGCACAATCCTGAGCTGGAGTCTGCTGCTCAGTTGGGAAGCGGAGATGCCCTGGGTCAGGGTTTGGAAATGTCTTCTTGGACAAGTTTAAGTCACTAAGCTCCCAGATGATCTCCTGCTGTTTCTTCCACCCAGCCTGGACCATAAGTGTCACAGCTGGAGCCTCTTCTGCAGTGGTCCCACAGTCTGGAGGGCGATGGCGTCACCAGACTCCTCCTCACTCTTGGCATACTTCTGCTTCTTTCTTGACAGTCCTCTGGATCTTCTCGAACTTTTCCATACAGTGGCTCTGATGGTCCCAGAGGAGTGTGTAGAACCTAGAAGCCTGGGAGTCCAGCCCAAAGAAGTCAGCCCCAAATCTGAAAGATGTTTATGTCTCCCTTTATCCTTACCATTTATACAAATTATGTATTAATGTTTAAGTTATTGTTTTGGAGTACAGATATAGTATTTCTCCAAAATCTTCAAGTCAAATGGTCTCAGGAAAATGTGCCATAGGTATTACTATTGCTTTGTGTAACCTGCACACCACTTAACCGAGAGATTCTTTATCTTCCACTTGGAGAAGCAAGATAAAGGACTCAAGAGAATCTGCGTTCAAATCCTGGCTTTGTCACTTAGGAATTATGTGATCTTGGAAAGTTAGTTAAATTCCCCAATTTTCAGTTTCTTCATCTGTAATTGAGAGATTGAAAACACCACATTCACATGACTACTGCAAAGACAAAATAGTATATTTAGATTGTCACAGTCCTGGGGATGTGCTAAGTGCTCAAAAACAGTTACTTTTCTTTCACTCTGTTTCCTCATTTTTCAAAAACATTATTTCCTTCACCTCTTGTCCCCAGCCTGAGGCCTAGAGAAAGAGGACCAGATGGATGCCGGCACCATGTATTAATAGTTCATCTTCCTGCCTCTGCCAAGCCTGCATTTCAAAGCATCCTAAAAAGACAGATGTTCCACTTTATCTTAAAAATCCCCAGACAAGCAAACTGCCATCATTTGGCAACTCATTTTAGCTTGCTAAATTTGTTCTTTTGCCAATTTATCTATTCACAAGAAACATACATTGAACCTATATGATGGTAGGCACTGTGCTGAGGAGTCTCAGAATTATAATATCAAAAGATATTGCACATAATCCCCCTCCTTAAGAGGCTCATAATATCCCCAGACCACTTTAGATTCCATGGGATAGGTACCTTCCAGGCTTTGGGAGGAGATGGGTGGCACAGGAAGAATGTTAGAAATGCTTCCCAAAGGAGCGGACATCTGACCAAAGGCCTGGCAAGGAACGATAAAGTGAGAAAAAGTTTTGCAATTTCATTTCAGGCAAAATTTCAGAAGTAGAGACCATGATTCAGGAAAGTGAAAGTTGTTAAATAAGATCGGAGCAACAACAAAAATAAATAAATGGGACCTGATCAAATTAAAAAGCTTCTGCACAGCCAAGGAAACCATCACGAGAGCAAACAGACAACCTACAGAATGGAAGAAAATATTCACATGCTATACATCTGATAAAGGGCTGAATACTAGAATCTATATAGAACTCAGGAAAATCAGCAAGATAAAATCAAACAACTCCATTAGAAAGTAGACAAAGGACATGAATAGAAAGTTTTCAAAAGAAGACAGACTAGTGTTCAACAAACATATGAAAAAATGTTCAACATCTCTAATCATCAGGGAAATGCAAATCAAAACCACAATGAGATATCACTTAACTCCGGTGAGAATTGCTTTTATCAAAAAGTCCCAAAACAATAAATACTGGTGTGGATGTGGAGAGATAGGAACACTCATACACTGCTGGTGGGACTGCAAACTAGTGCAACCTCTGTGGACAGCAATATGGAGATACCTCAAAGAGCTAAAAGTAGAACTACCATTTGATCCAGCAATCCCATCATTGGGCATCTCTACCCAAAAGAACAAAAGACATTCTATAAAAAAGACATCTGCACTAGAATGTTTATAGCAGCACAATTCACAATTGCAAAGATATGGAAACAACCCAAGTGCCCATCAATACATGAGTGGATTAATAAAATGTGATATATGTATACTATGGAGTTCTCAGCCATAAAAAACAGTGGTGATCTAGCACCTCTTTTATTATCCTGGATAGATCTGGAGTGCATTCTACTAAGTGACGTATCACAAGAATGGAAAACAAGCACCACATGTACTCACCATCAAATTGGTATTAATTGATCAACACTTAAGAGAACATATAGTAGTAACATTCATCGGGTGTTGGGCAGGTTGGAGGGAGGAGGAGATGGGTATATTCACACCTAATGGATGAGATGTGCACCATCTGGGGGATGGACGTGCTCGAAGCTCTGACTCGGGCAGGGCAAAGGCAATATATGTAAACTAAACATTTGCATCCCTGTAATATGCTGAAATAAAAAAAAAAGATTTAGCATAGATATCATGATAAATGGTGAAGGGAATGAGGCAGTAGACAATAAACAAACTGTCCAGATTTACCCATGTGAAAATGAAATAAATAAATCTGAAGGCAAAGAAAGCAGAAAGGTTAGTGTAGTAATCCAGGTAAACTATGTGGAAAGTCCAAGGTAATGGCCGGGCTAAATGAGAAAAGCCAAGTTTTAGAATCTTGAAGGAGGTAAAACCTTCAAAATAGCAATGTACGAGTTACTGGGCTACATAGAATCTGTCTTCCTAGTTTTTAATTTCTACTTTCCATATAGTGTTAGGGCAGATGACATTATATCATTTTACAGTGGTTACTAAAAGAGGAGGCAATAGGAACATTGGTTGGCAAATGTGATAATTTAAATTAGACAAAGACAAAATAAGAACAACACTTTTTTTTGGCATGTAAAGAATAAACCGTCTATTGTTGAGTTAAATGATAAGAAATTGATATATTCCACTCGTTTTAGTTTTCAATTGTTTGTTCATACATTTGTTCATTCATTCTATGAAGTCAATATAAGAGCTTCAGTTTGATGGGAGAAATATGCATAATAATAACATGTGTTAAAGTGCATAATATAGCCTGAGCAAGAGTGAGACCTCATCTCTACGAAAAATAGAAAAAATTAGTCAGGTGTGGTGGTGCGCACCAATAGTCCCAGCTACTCAAGAGGCTGAGGCAGGAGGATCACTTGAACCCAGGTGTTTGAAGTTGCAGTGAGCTATGATGATGCCACTGCACTTTAGCCCAGGTGACAGAGTGAGACCCTGTCTCAAAAAATGTACATTATAAACTGTGGGATGCTTTTATATACATTTGTTCATTTGGTTCTCCCAATGGCTTTATGAGGCTATTTGCCCTCATTCTGCAGGCAAGGAAACTGAGGCACAGATTTGCTTGAGGACATCCAATAGCTAAGACAGGAATTGGTCTGGGTTAGCTATTGGTTCAATTTCAATGTCATGCTGCCTCCCTGGAATGTGCCAATAGTGAGATCAATATTTCTTCTCCTTCTGAGAAGCTGTCAGGCACTCTGGGTTCTAGCAGGAACCTGCAGGAGGAGATGAGAATATGTCTTGGTGCACGTTATCTCTCTCCCTGACCTCCTCTAGACAAATCACTTGGCATGCTAGTGGAGGGGTGGGGGTTTATTTAGTTTCCCTGGATGTTTCTTTAAGGACATTAAGAGGAACAAGCCAATACTAATCTCAAACAGGATATCCTTTAGGGAAAACACTCCACACTAAATACAAACAAGAGATTTCAAACTGAGGAATTGCAGACACTGAAGAATCCCTTTAATTAAGTTCTTGTAGGGTGTGTGTGTGTGCATGTGTGTGTGTGTGTCTGTGTGTGTATATAGTTTCAGAGTATCTCTTCAACTTTTGGTGGACCACCCAGTAGGGATATGTGTGAACCCTTCTGCCACCCTGCATAAGTCTTGGTGAATATTATCTCCAGGGTTCTTCCTCCTACATATGCTTGTTTATGCATAAATTTTTTTTTTCTGTTTATTTCTTTACATGCTGATGTCGCTCTCTGTTTCCCCCCCCCCCCACAAAGACCTTGCTTCTTGAGTAGTCAAGTCTGTTAGGACACTTAAAAACAAGAAGGATCAGTGAGCTCATCACTCCTAAGTTCAGCCAGGACCACCCAGAGTGACTCATTGTTGATCAGGATGGACTTTTCACTGGGGACAAATCTTCAGCAGATTTTGCTGTCCTCTGCCTTTGGTGTTTGGTCTCCTCCATCTCTTGGCCACAGAAAGTGGGAACCTAATTCTAGAGTCTTCTTACTGAGGTTCAATCAGTGTCCTTGTCAGAAGAGGGAGTGACACTTCAGTCCCCTAAGTCTCTGTTACATTTATGTTTGAAAATCCCTTTCCTGCCTACCAAGTGCTCTTCTGAATACCCCATTGTTATAGCCGTACTCACCACCCTTTCGAGGGATTTAATGGCTAAATCAGATCTTTTTTTCATGGCACGTCTCAAGGCGGACCCCAACCCTTATCTCAGCAACTGATCTTTCCCACTGAAAACCTGGTGCCAGTGTGTCCCAGAACCCTCTCAGCCCCTGAGAGAGCACTTCAGAGTAAACAAACTGAAATACCAAGAGGATATTTACAGCCACTGCCCAAGCTCCCAATTTCCTTGCCTAGCCCTGGACACAATGCACTTCTGCATCAGCCCTCGATTGTACTGTCAGAAATTGATATGGGACCAAGATTGAGAAAATATTATGCTAAGCCAGTCAATAGACAAACAAAACATTGTCTACCATTTCTTTAGAGGATCTGGGGCTATATGTTTGTTTGTTTTCACAATGATATTATCAGTCATCACAAATTCTGGGACTCTCCTGCCTAAACATCCTGATCTATTTCCCAGGGACTCTTGGGAACCTGGCGTTGGAGCAGGGGGAGCCCGATGGCACCTAACAGCTTGTGCTCCTCATAGTAGGGGACAAAGCTTTCCCCAACAGGCTCCTGCCCACTCAGCCCCACTGTGCAAACTCGTAAAACTCATGTCAGAGCAATTCTGAGTGGAAGCTTCTATGCCTGTATAAATGCCTTTTATGCCAAGTGCCTCAAGGCTCCTTGTGGGCCAATATTATCAACCAACTGAAGCTCACAGATTGAAAGCTCTAGATTTTGTTTTGAGGACCCAGAGGGAAAGGCAATCAACTGTAGGGGATGCTTAAATTAGTTTTTCTGCTTTAGAAGCTAATTCTTTTTCACACAGGCATGCCTTCCTTCATTTCTTTGGTTTTGTTTGATGAACCTAGAATACCTTTTTCCTTTCTGCTTTGCAAAAGCCTACCTATCTCTTCAGGCTTGATTTGAAAAGGATAATTCTTAAATCCATCCCTTAGGATACGTCCTGAGCCTCCCCCCTCTACTTTTTGCTCTTTTTTACAATTTGCTTTTTCTGCCATCACTTTTATGATATCCAGTGCTCTCCCCTGACTAGGGAGTGGCAAGTGAGGTGCCTAGTGTACAAAGTGTAGGGAGCCTCTCTCACTTTCAGGGCTGTGCACTTCGAATTTGAGCGCTGGACACCTCACTTGCCTCCCTCTCATCCTGACCTGCTCTCCCTGAGCAAATCCTCTCAGGAAAGACTGTCATGCATCGTAGAGACCTATGTGTAAATGTACTGCCTTATATGCAAACCCTCTGTGTAGGCTGCTTTCTCTTTAATTTTCTTTTAGTGATGTTAGCTGATGATTTCTTACTCTGGCAAGAGACAATTCAGCTTTCTTTTCCTTTTTGTTTTTCTTTTTTTTTCTTTTTGAGAGAGAGAGTCTCGCACTCTTGCCCAGGCTAGAGATCAGTAGCTCACAGCAACCTCGAAATCCTGGGCTTAAGCAATCCTCCTGCCTCAGCCTCTGGAGTAGCTGGGACTACAGGCACGCACCACCACACCCGGCTAATTTTTTCTATTCTTAGTAGAGAGGTGGTTTCATTCTTGCTCAGGCTGGTCTTGAATTCCTAACTTCAAGTGATCCTCCTGCCTCGGCCTCCCACAGTGGTAGGATTACAAGCATGAGCCACCACGCTTGGCCAATTCAGCTTTCTTGAACTGCCCCTCTTGCTGACACATCTTGCTTTCCTTCCCACATTCTTACAACACATTCCCATCACAATTTCACAATTTTGGGTTAAATAGTCTTTGTTTACATTATCATGACTATTTAAACACTATTATAGCTGAATCTGTAGGATACAGTATTTACATTTCCTTCCTCTATAACTTTTGCTTTTCTTAGAATTAAGGGTTTCTTTAACATTTTGTTTGTGCTTAATTTTTAGATTACCTGTCACTAATTGAAGCATACATCATTGCCAGGACTGCAAAACTCCTTCCAACATGGTGGAAACACCTTCTTTCCTCCCACTCCCCACCTCCTGAGTCCTCTGTTCTCCACAGTGAATGGCTGGCTTGCTAAGTTTGCTACTCAGAAGACATAGTGGGTTTTCCCTTCATCTTCCTCCTGGGAATTTCTTTCCATCTCTGGTGCCCAATTTTTGGGTCCTGGATCTCAGGATTTCTTTATTCTTGGCTTACTCTTATCTTTTAGCAGAACAAATCTTTGAGACCTCGTATGTAAAAAAAAAAAAATGTGTATTTATTCTCCCGTCACACTTGGTTAACAGTTTGGGAATAGAATTCTGGATTCAAAAGACTTTTTCCAGTAGCTTCGAAGCATTGCTTCATTGTCTTCTTTCTAGCTTCCAGAACTGCCGTTAAGAAGTTTGATTCTTGATATTTGTATGTGGCTTTTCTTCCTCTTCGGAAGCTTTTCAGATCATCTCTTTATGCCTAGTATTCTGAAATTTTATGATGACGTACCTTGGGGTAGCTATTTTTCAACACATTTTGTTGGGCACTGGGTATTTTGTTTTTCTTTTGGTTTAAATTTGGATATTTAATTCTGGGAATTTTTCTTGTATTTCTATTTTGAAAGTTTCCTTCCTTCTATTGTTTTCTTTTTTTCCCCTTCATCTCTTTTTCTAACATTCTTATCAGTCGAATGTTGGCCCTTGTTTCAGTTGTCTATTGATACAAACCATCTCAAAGCTAAGTGGCTTAAAACAATAGCAATCATGTATTCTGCTCACATGTCTGCAGTTCAGGGAGGGCTCAGTGGGGACGGCATCTTCTCTGCTTTCTGTGGCACCAGTGGGGCATCTCCACTGGGACTGGAGGGGCCACTTTGGAGATGGCTGAGTCACAGGACTGGCAAGGTGGTGCTGGCTCTTGATTGGGGGCCTTGGAACTTTTCACTTTGGACTCTCCATGGGGCTGCTTGAACTTCCTCAGAATATGGTGGTTGGGTTCTAGAATAGTATTATAGGGGGCCTGGATAGAAGCCGTAGAATACCACATCTACCACATTCTATTGGTCAAACAAGTCACTAAGGCCAGCTCTCTTTCAAGGGCAGGGCTTTCAACTCTACCTCCTAATGAGAGGAATAGTAAAGAATTTGTAGCCATCTTTAATCTAACCGTAGCCCGCACTCCTCTAATTTTCACGTATTTCTCTCTTATTTTTCCAGTTTTGACTTTTCCCATAGATTTTACAAGATTTCCTCAACTTTATTTTTCAGTCTTTCAATTGACTTTTAACCAAAAAAAATTTTTTTAAATCATGTTTATGTGTTTCCACGAACTCTTCTCTGAATTAATCAGTTCTTGTTGTATAGATACAATATTTTTTCATATCATTTAAGGATGGAAATTACAGTTTGTTAGTCTCAGTTTTCTTCTGCTCCCTGCAAGTTTTCCCTTTCTTCTATTCTTCCATTTATTTGATTTGTTCTTTCTTTCATGTTTGGGATATCTCTCAATCATTTGGGATTCTTTGACTAAGTAAACCACTTAGACGCTGACAAGGAACTCTGGGTGTGTAGGAAGAGTGTGTTGACTGTTAGGTGTCATTATAGGATGATCAGGCCTGAGATAGCTTTTTCACTAGATGAAATGTCAGTATCTGCAGGTGTTTTTCTGGGCCAAGCTTGATTTGATGAAGAAGAAATATACAAATCCTGTCCAAGGTGTATCATAAGACAGTCTGACAGAGGTCTGGGAGCCACACAATTGAAGGGAGGTAACGGTCTTACCATTCAGAATATAGACATTCAATTTATTAGCCCTGTTTTTGGTATGGCACTTCAACCTGCTCCTGTCTATGCCTGGTATCCTCAGTTTAGAGCCAGTGTGGTTCACTTCCCCAGAGATCCAGCCTCCAATTTCAGTCTGGGTTGGGGAGGACTCCTGGGTTGCTCAGGAGTCAGGAGGGAAAAAGGGGAACCAACTAACTACTCTCTCTCTATGTGCGTGCATGTGTGTGTGTGTGTGTGTGTGTGTGTGTGTGTGTGTGTAGCCTCCAACCCATTCTGTTTTCAGTCTTATCCCTTAACTCTGCTTCCAGAGATATCTGGTGTTTCAAACTCTCAAGCCTTCTGAAACATGTGACCCCAAATCAGCTTTCTGTATTTGGATTTACCCTTAGTAGTCTTTGGTTTTGTTTTCCCTTCTAGTGAGTCTATAAACATGCAATTATCCTTTTTCATCTTCAGAAATGTTCTTAACATTGAAAAAAATCTATTGTCTTTTTTTCTGTTCTCTTTGTCTTTATGAGTTTTCACTTTTCCCCCGTTACTATCATTCTATCCGGGTTTTGAGAGGAAGTGGAAGTACGTGTGTGTTGAGTCTGCCATGTGTAACCAGAAATCTGCCTGTATTTTTTTCCCTCATTGGGGAACAGTCAAGTGGTTTTATTTATTTATTTTTTTTTGAGATAAGAATAATTTCCATCCAGTCCACCCTGAGGAGATCCAAGGGGTTGACTGAAGAGTCTGTTATTTAAAAATGTCTCCACACATTTTTTGACATGCCTCTCTTCAAAAGGTGGATCCTAATTCTCCTCCCCTTGAGTTTAGGCTGGGCTTGGTGACTAACTTCTAATGAGGAGAATGTGGAAGATGTGATGTTCTGACTTCCGAAGGAAAGGTCGTAAAAAGATAGATGATGTCTGGTTCTCTCTCTTTGGGGTAGCTGGCTGTCCTGTGTTGTGAAGACACTCAAACAGCCTTTTGTAGAGGCCTTTGTGTGGAGGAAAACCAACAACCAGCACCAATTCCCCTGCCATGTGAGTAAGCCACCTTGAAAGTGAATCTTCCAGTCTCAGCTGAGGCTTCTAATGACTGAAGCCCTGTCCAGTTACAGATTCATTGGAATATATTTTACATATCATAAAATCGAACGATTTCAGATGTAAATGTGAAGATTTTTAGTAACTTTACTGACTGATGCAACTATCACAATGAATCAATTTAGGGACATTTTTATCCCCTCAATAATATTCCTCATGCCTATTTGCAATTAGCCCTCCTCCCCACCTCTACCCTTAAGCAACCACTCATCTATGTCCTGCACCTATAAATATGTCTTTTCTGAACATTTCATAGCAATAAAATAATAATGTGGTTACCTATGTCTGGTTTCTTTCATTTAGCATGATGTTTTTGAGGTTCATGTGTGTTGTAGTGTGTAATAGTAGCTTATTCATTTCTTTCTTTGCTGAATAGCTTTCCATTATATGAATAGACTACATTTTATTTTATTAGTTGATGATATTTGGGTTGTTATTACATTTTTGCTGTTATGAATAAAGCTGTTATTAATATGCATGTGCAAGTCTGTGTGTACATGTTTTCAGCTCTCTTGCATGTACACCTAAAAGTGGAATTGAATGTGATAAGTCTATGTTTAACTACTTGCAGAACTGCAAAACTGTTTTTTCTACAGCAGCTGCACTATTTTTCATTCCCACCGAAAATGTATGTGTTCCCATTTCTCCACATTCTTGCCAACATCTGTTATTATTTGTCTTATTTATTCCAGCTATTTTGGTGAGTGTGAAATAGCATCTCACTGTGGTTTTAATTTGCATTTCTCTAATGATTAATGATGTTGAGCATATTTTCATGTGCTTATTAGCCATTCATGTATCTTCTTTGGTGAAATGTCAGTTCATATCTTTTGATCATTTTATGATTGGGTTGTTTGTCTTTTTATTATTGAGTTCTTAGCGTTCTTTGTAAATTTTTGATCCAAGTCCTTTATCAGATAAGTGTTTTGCAAATATTTTCTCTCAGTTTGTGGCTTGTCTTTCCTTAATGGTATCTTTTGAAGTGCCAAAGTTTTAAATTTTGATGAAGTCCAATTTATAATTTTTTTTCTTTTATGTATCATGTTTTTAGTGTTGTATCTATGAATTTTCTACTTAACCTAAGGTCTTGAGGACTTTCTTCTTTATTCTCTTCTAAATATTTTATCGTTTTTAGCTCTTAAATTTAAATCTATTATTTATTTTGAGTTAACTTTTGCATATCATATAAGGTGAGAGTCTAAGTTCAATTTTCTCAGCATCATTTTTTAACAAACTATCCTTTCCTCCAATGAATTGCCTTGCTTCTTTGCCAAAAATCAATTGACTATAAATCTAAGGATTTATTTCTGGTATAGTACCACACTGTTCTTGATAACCATAGCTTTATTAAAGTAAGTTTTGAAACCAGGATGGGAAATTCCTCCAACTTTGTTATTTTCAAATTGTTTTTTTCTATTCTACGTATTTTGCATTTCCATATATATTTTAGGGTCTGCTTGTCAGCCTGCCCAATATTTTGACAGCATTTTCCTGGGAGACCCTGGGCCAGAACTGCTCTGCTAAGCCAGTTCTGGCTCCTTGACCCACAGAAACTGTCAGGGATGATAATGATAAATATTTGTTCTTATTTTAAGCCACAAACTTTTGGGTAATTTGTTTCCCAGCAGTAGAGGACTACTACAACCACTCAACTTTATTTAGCATATCCTTGCATGACATTCAGTGCCTCTAAATATCACATTGCTCTCAGATTTGAAGGTTCACTGTTATTGAGGAAAAGAAAAAAAAGCGGCAGATGGTAGAAGCAAAAGGGCTAAGGAGAGGAGGAATGAAGTAGAGGAGATCTGGAGCAGTGGTCAGCAAACTATAGCCTGAGGACTAACTCTGGCCCAGACCTGGTTTAAAAATACGTTTTATATTTTTATGCTTTTTTAAATTTCAAAATATTAAGGGGATACAAATGTTTAGGTTACATGGATCACATTTGTAATGCTTGAGTCCTGGCTATAAGTGTGCCTGTCACCCAGATAGTATTCATTGTACCCATTAGGTAGGTTTTTGCCCCTCCTGCTCCCCAGTTGATTTCCACAGAGTTTTACTTCCCTCTGTTCATGTGTTCTCATCAATTATTTCCGATTTAATAGTGAATACATGTGGTGTTTGTTTTTCCATCCTTGAGATACTTCACTTAGGATAGTGGTCTCCAGTTCCATATGGATTGTTGCGACAGGTATTAATTCATCCTTTTTATGACTGAGTAGTGCTCCATGGTATGCATATACTACACTTTGTTAATCCACTCATGAATTGATGGGCACTTGGGTTGACTCCACATCTTTGCAATTGTGAATTGTGCTGCAGTAAATATTTGAGTGCAGGTGTCTTTTTGATGAAAAGTCTTCTTTTCCTTTGGGCAACTACCCAAAAGTAGGATGCTGGATCAAATGGTAGGTCTGCTTTTAGTTCTTTGAAGAATTGCCATGCTGTTTTCCATAAAGGTACTAATTTACAGTCCCACCAACAGTGGGGACTATAAACTTTCCTTTCTCTCTGCATCCACGCCAACATCTATTGTTTTTGGACTTTTTAATAAAAGCCATTCTAACCAGGGTAAAGTGATATCTCACTGTAGTTTTAATTTGCATTTCCCTGATGATTAGTGTCACTGAGCATTTTTTCATACATTTATCAGCCATTTGTTTTTGTTCTTTTGAGAAGCTTCTGTTCATGTCCTTTGCCCACTTTTTAATAGGGATGTTTATTTGCTTTTTATATTTTTAAAGCATTGTGATCCTTTACAGAAAAATTTTTCTGACCCCTGGTCTAGAGCACTGGAAAGGGTCTGGACCGAATATAAAAATTGTGGCATTCTCAGCATCTAGGTAATATTGGAACCTATCAGAAGGAATGGTTTGATATGGGAACCTAGGGCCTTGTTCCTAGGTCTTTTGCCACTAGGAAGAAAATAAGTTCTTAGCTTTCCAAGGCAAAATATCAGAGATGTAAGTGGTCATTTAGGTCTATCCCTACTTATTCCAGCGACAAGGGGAACTCATAACTACCTCTACTCCTTTCCAGTACGCTGAGAATCCCACTACCAACAGGAAGGCTTAGGCTCTCATGGGGAAAGCTCCTGCAGTTCTTCAAGGTGTTAGGCCTGTACCTAACAAGCCTGGTGTGCAAATGCAAATGAAGGCTTCCAAGGGATGTCCCCTCCTAGCAGGTTGTTGGCTCTGCCTCCCTGTCTCTGCTTTGTGTCTAGAGCCTGAGTTTTTGGCCTGTATCCTCCAAGGAAACTGAGAATGAGGGCCTGTGGTTTCTAAAAGCATTCGTACTTATCCCTTCAAAGCCCAAGTACAAGAAAGGATACCCAGCTGGGCTTCTGTCCACCCAAATTGGCTGCCTGTT
The DNA here is from genome assembly GCF_020740605.2 of Lemur catta. Taxonomy (NCBI): domain Eukaryota; kingdom Metazoa; phylum Chordata; class Mammalia; order Primates; family Lemuridae; genus Lemur; species Lemur catta. Next base: position 30,477,067 of record NC_059142.1, on the reverse strand, counting down.
CTGAACCAGAATATGCTCTAATAATTGAAACTACCTAAATGGCCTCTGACAACATTGCTGTGGGTTAAGTCCCTAGAACCTGAAGAGCAAAAGTCTTCCATTCTGCCAGATGCCCCATTCTGTGGATTCACCCACCATGAAGCTTTCAAAGTAGCAGGGTGCCCTCAGCACCCTCAGAGTCTGTGCTCAGCCTTCTCCGCTTTATGGTTTGCAAATCCCTGTAGCTGTAGGTCAAATGTATGTTTTTACTTTCCGCTTTCAGTTAAATGGAGATCAGCTCTTCAATTCATATTTAATTTTCAAATGAAGGGATCCAGTTCCATTTTGTTTAGTGTAAATTACAAATGGCAAGGATACCAATTTCATTAATTGTTTGTGTTCCCAGGGGGAGGAAGGATTGGGTGGTAGACATTTCCATAGTTCTCCCTGATGCGGTGGAAAGAGCTCCAGATTTAGGGTCTGTCTTAGTCTACTCAGGCTGCTATAACAAAATACTTGGTAATTTACAAATAACAGAAATATATTGGTCACAGGTCTAAAGGCTGGGAAGTCTAAGATCAAGGCAGAAAGATTTATTGTTTGGTGAGAGTCTTCTTCCTCACAGATGATCCCTTTTAGCTGTGTCCCCAAATGGCAGAAGGAGTGAATAATCTCCCTCAGGCCTCTCTTATGAGGGCACTACTCCCATTCATGAGGGTGGAGCTTTCATGACCTAATAACTTTCCAAAGGCCCCACCTCTTAATACCATCACCTTAGAGAACTGGATTAAAGTCTTAGCTTTAAGCTGCCTTGAATTGTTATTTAGCCTGAATGAACCCCAATGTATTTGATTTATATCATGGGGATTATGCTAAGGATTAATTATGACAGAAGTTATAAAGGCACTCGTACCCTGCAAATTTCTATGCATAAGGAAGGTAACACTTTGATTTCATTTTCACATGTAGGGTAATAGTTTGAATCTCTGTCCAATGTACAGTTAGAGTATCTGTTTACCAAAACTCGTATCACAGATTGTATCCAGTTAGGGAAGAAATGAACAGAGATTTCCTAAATTGAGATTACCATATTTCTTCAAGAAATGCAGTTATATTGAGTTAATAAAGTCTTTCCATAATCATATGCCTTTCTGGAACTGAAGATAGGTGGGGGTGAACTTCCTATGCTGTCCCTATTTAAAATGAAAGGCGACTTTATGAGTCTTGGCTAAAGCAGAGGAGAAGCAACTCCAAAGAAATATAGCTCTCAGGGTCTTCTTCTCACACATTCCTCTTTCTTCTAAAATTGGTTTGCATTTTGTTGTTGCTGTTTTTATTTTGAAAGATCAGTCCCTCAGGAAGAAAATAAATTCAGTCTTTACCAAGATTTTTAATATGAGAAATTCTAACCAATCCAGGTCAAATGCAAGGGAAAGTAAGCTTGACCTTGCTCATGAAACAAGCATATTTATTCACTCATTCCATCGTCCCCCTGTGAGAAAGTTACAGCCTCATTGAAAAGCTTTTAAATTGACAGGGCCAAATACCTATTGAATTTCTCTCATGCACACATGGGGATGGGGAGGCCACTTCTGATCTTGGCTGGGATTCTAGGAATCAGATCCAGGATGATGAGAGGTAGAAGGACCTGGCAAGAGCTCTCATGGCTCCTTGCCATTTTTATCTGAAAACCTAAGCTTCCTTTTTGCACCTAACCATATCTAGATTGGTGTCCAGATTTCAGATGGTCTCTTTGACTTGAGTCTCTTCTTGGATGATGCATCTAAGAACTGCCATTTAGGGTCTTTATTTTCACAACCATGGGCAAGAAGTGTCATGTTCCTTTCCCAGCCCATATTTGGGAGTATCCTCAACTTAAAAGTTGCCTCCTTTACATTTATAGTAAAATCTAAAGTGCTTGGTACAAAGTATGCACCTAGTAAGGGGCATATTTCTTCCCATGTCCTCTCCTTCAATGATAATATAAGATCACAGCCCTGCCTACCATGGTGCCTAATCCTTCTTTCCAACCGTTTCCAGGCTATAGGTTTAGCCTTTAATCTGCTGAGACATGAGACCTTAGAGTCTGCTCTTGTGAGTTAAAGATCTGGGACTGGGACCTAGATCCACAAGCAGCCAGCTCTGTAGTGTGTCGCTTAAACAATAAATTGGACACGGAGGAGTTCCCTTGGAACCATTTGCACCAGCTACCTTTCCTTTGCAGCCCTGCCATTGTTTGTAGACATAATGGCTAAAGGTTATTTCTGATCCCTTGAGGGACCCTATCAGGATTTATATCAGTAATTAAAAGAATGCTGCGTAAGGCAGCTGAATGCATCCAACAGTACAATTTTAGGCAGGAAACAGCAAGTTACTCCCATTCACTCCCAACCCACTATGGCACTTATTTGAACACTTTATCTTGCTCCAGCTGCCAGAAAATGTTTCATTCTCTTCCCTTACATGCAGGGAGCCGCCTTTCCTTGGATAGCTGAACTCGGAAACATTTAACATTCTCCCAGGAAATAACTCCATTCAAAGCTATTGTTTTTAAGTGCTAGAGTGATCAACTTGAAAGTAACTTGCGTAAATCAGTGGTGTTGATTACTAAACACAATGGTAATTACTAGGGAGGATAATGAAAACACAATATAGCCATATGAGTAATATGTCACAATTGAAAGTAAAATCTATAATGGACTTTTAATCTCATTTACTGCAGTTAAAGGAACACGGTTGGCAGGTGTGTGGTTTGCATGCTTATGCTACTTCCCCTATTTCCCCACATGGCAAAAATTGTTAAGTAATCACAATGTTTTCATCTGTTCTTGGAAGCCTCAGAATTCTTCTCAACCAGTGCTTCAGGTAACCATTATCAACCAATTACATTTCTCCTCCCACCAAAAAAAATGATTTTCTCTCCTAATGATGGCGTATATGTGTTTCTATACTAGACTGTGAGTTTTTTTGAGGGTGATGAAAGTGTTTTATTTACATAATAAACATTCAGTAAATAGTCATTACATTGAACACCTGGTAATACTCATTTGCTGACTAAGCATTCTCTGTTGAGTCAAGAAGAGCTTTCCAACTTGTGTGTCTGTATGTAAAATGGGAAAGGGATATGTGGACATACTGTGTTCTTCAGTTTTCAGGGCCTAAAGCTGGTCTAAGCATGGACAGAGCCCCACAGCAGTGGCTCCTGCTGTGATTACCTATCTGATTACGCCATATGCCCCACGCATGTCATCATTTTCTGTGCTCAGCATGACATGAAAAGGATCGGGAAATGGTTGGACTAGGTTGGATGACCTTCTCTGCATAATATTAATTAACTCACACTGATATTAGCTCATCTAGATAACAGCTCTGTATTTTTTTCTTTTCTTTTTCAATAAACACTGTCCCTGAGGAAAGCTCTTCATTTCTTTATGAAGTCTTTCAAGTTGTTAAGCTCTCCGATAATCACAAGCAGAAAAATATGTTAATCGCGCAAAGAAAGAATTATCACAATCAAATCCTATTGTGTACGTATGTGTATGTGAACCCAACAGCAAGTATCATAGGGGCCTCGAGGAAGTCCTGCACCTTGCAAAGGGAGTCTCTCATCTCCCAGAAGGGGTAGCCAAGGAACTCAATACATACCCATTAGACAATATTATGACTCTTTCATATGCAGTGGTTATAAATACTTTTCCTGGAGGATGAGTACAATAAGTCTCCAAAGAGAAGTGAGAACTTTCTTTTATTTTGTGATCATGTTCTTTGAGTTCTTAATGTGGTAAAGAAATTTTCAGAACTAGCATCAAAGACATGAGCTGACAATGAGATAATCTATATGAAATTAAGACAACCTTTGAAAATCCAGAACCCATGACTCCCATTCTTGTAATGGAAACACACGCACCCTGGCAGCATTCTGAGAATGATGTACTTTCAGAAAGTGTGTAGCACCGTGGGAAGAGGATGTGGGCAGTCTTGGAAGAAGAATAAGTGGGGAGACAGGTGTCATGGGATATCCAGGTGGTTTAGCCATGGAAGGAAGGTTGGAAATGAATTAGAACAAGGCTCTGTAAAGGGTCATACCAGGGTGATGAAGACTAGGAAAACCACTGGTGACACCTAAGAGGCCCAGAGTAACCTTCCAGTGTGGTACAGTGGAGACAGAATGGGCATGAAGACAGAGCTGGGTTTAAATGCTGGTTCCAAGTTTCCATAGCTGTGTTGTTTTGAGGTCTGAGCCTCAGTTTGCAATTGTAAAACACCACCTGAGCATATACACTGTACAAATTGCTGTGAGGATTAATGAGACATTGTTTATAAAGCTCTAATATACCTGACAGGATTAGACCCTCTGCATACATTATTCCTTCTTTTCACTCCCATGACCCGTAAAAACCAGATCACCAGACAAAACAGACAGAGGCTCAGCTGGGTAACGGAGTTCATCCTCATGAAGCCTGCCAAGCACACACTACTGTAGGGTTAGGGACAAAAAGGGAGTGGCTCCTAAGGCTTTGGGAAACTTTGATGAGTAGCTAGTGGTATATGGCAGGCAACATTCTAAAATAGCCTTCAGGATTCCTGCCCCTTGGTGTACACATCATGTATAATCCCCTTCCCTTGCGTATAGGTGCAATTTGTGAATATTATAGGACAGTCACTCCAGTGATTAGGTTATGTCATATGGCACAATTAATTTTAAGAAAGGAGGATTATTCTGGGTGGAGCTGACCTAATCAGGTGAACCCTTAAGAAAGACTCAGCTCTCTAGAGTAGGAAATCCAACATGGGTGTGGAAGGGTTTTTTGTTGTTATCGTTGCTTTTTCTGGCTTTAAAGATGAAGAGGCCCAAGTAGCAAGGATCTGAGAGAGAACTTTAGGACCTAACAGCAGCCTGGGAGAGCTAAGAGAAACCCCCATTGACAGTGAGCAAGGAGCAAGGAGCTGAATTCTGCCTACAAGCATGTGAGCTAGAGGACCAGGAGATCCAGATGAGAACACAGCCCCAGTGACATATTGATTTCAGATTCTCCCCCTCAGGAGAGAACCTAGCTATGCCGTGCTTGGACTTCTGACCTACAGAAATTGTGAAATTAATGATGGCTGTTGCTTTAAAGTCACTGAATTTGTAGTAATTGGTTATGCAGCAATAGAAAGTGTTTTAAATGTGATCCATTTGGGTCTTTTCTTTTGTCAGTCTCATCCAATATGTTAAGGGGTCTTTCAGAATTAGGGGGTTTATCCAACCCTGCCAGGTATTACAGATATGTGTTTTCACATGTGTCTTCCCAAAAGTTTGTAAGCTCACTGAGGATGAAGTCTAGTCCTTCTTACTGTTCTTCCTTAAGTAGTCCAGTGTAGGGCTCAATAAATGTTTGTTGGATTGAGTTGTATTTGTAAAGCATTTGGCCTTCTGCAAAACATTCACAGCCCCGCTCCCATGTAATCTTCACCATGACTATGTTATAGAGGAAGGGCAGAGAAGGGAGCTGAAGTGCAAAGAGGAAAAGAGATTTTCCTGGGGTTAAAAAGGAAAATCTCCAGAGCTTCATAATTCCCAGTCCAGTGTACTTTCACTGCATCAGAGCTTTCTCCACAACAAAGCCTAGGTATCATATTTTGAACAGAGTTTCATTGCAAAAGACCTTGAGGTTTCCAGTGGCTCCGAGCCAAGGGAAACAATATCTAGACATTTGAGTCTCATTTTATATTTTCCAGAGCTTTAAGGAGTTACATGCTTGTTTTTCCTGTTCCATTTCTGCAGGACAAGATAATCAAGGAAAATGTTCCTTTGCTATACGGTAACATCAAAATGACAAACGTATTGCCTGACGGTATTACTTCAAAGGCAGTAACCCTCATGAATATCTCACCAGTTCAACTGCACTCTGAGTGTATTAGAAAAATTAGGGGTCTTGGTATTTTTGAAGGTACCCCTCTGCTGGTCCCCAGGGCTTTTAGAAGATTTGGAAGGACTCTAGTATTGAGCATACTGTTTCTTGGTGCCAAGACTATCTGGATCCTTCAAATGTCAGCATTATCACTACCTCATTAATTAATTCAGCTGTTTAGCAGATATTTGGGCATCACTATGTGAGAGGCACTGCCCTAAGTTCCAGGAATACAGTGGTGTACAAAAACAGACCTGGTCTCAGTTCTCAGTGAGTCAATCCTGTTGTGGAAAGCTGTTCTTTACTCCAAGGGAGAGTTTAAGAACTTCTACTCTATGACCTATCCATTCATCATACATATGACACAGAATTATTATAATCATTATCTCATTGTATAATAGCTTTTTTTTTTTTTTTTGCCTTTTGGTTTAACAATTCACACATAAGCTTCTCTAGGGCAGGGAGCACACTCTTTCTTCATTGTATACTCAGGACTATTTTGCCTGCACAGAGGATGTACCCGACATATAGCTGATTAAATACCTTGATGAGTCAGTGAAGGAATGGATCCCTTTGAGGGCCATATTTGGAGATGACTATTTTCATAAATGCTCTCAGCATGGGAATTTTCAAGTATTCTTCACATTTGTTTCAAATGTGATAGAAGTTCTGATCCTACTACCCATGGGGTCTCATTCCCAAGGGAGAAAATTCAGCTACAAAAATCTTGAATAGGCCCAAGGCAGATTTCCTAAGTCACCCCCTTTTTTTGCCTAGGAATCTAGAGATGTTGCAGCAGCTGTTTATAATTGCAGCCCAAATCCCAAATTAGCAAGGCTAAGTGGAGATATTAGCCAGCCATTACTCTTGGTCCCTAAAAGCATCTTCAAAAAAAAAAATGTCATAGTGGCATTGACACTACCGTTGGAGGCTTTAAATAACCATGAGTTCCGACTGCCGGGTCCTAAGCTGAGCAGCCCCTACGCACACGGTGTCCCTGGCTCCCTGGGTAGCAGAGAACTAATCAACACGCCCTGGAAACCCCTGTTAGACCTCAGGCTCCATTAGCAACAACACAACAAACAGTTGCAAGGGCTTCTGGGTGTAGGCTTCTGGCTGCTTCAAGAATTGTTGCTAAAATAAGGGGGGCAAAGCTGCAGGTGTTCTCAGCCTTCAGAAGAACAAGCTACCAGGGCAAAGCCAAGGCCAGGCGTGTTTGGCTGGGCCTGAGAGGAAGTCCTTAGGATAAGAGTCATGGACTAATCTGCAGACCTGAGTGACAAGGAAGCAGGGTAGATGTATTAGTTTTCTTACAGGACGTGTCACTCTCTAATTGAATTCTCTGACCCGAGCCTCTGCCCCTCCAAGCCGTTATCAATACCACTTCCAGTTATCGTTTCGAAACTCAAATTATGCCATTTCTGTTTGAAATTCCCATCTGGATTTCTAGGGCATAGAGAATTATGTCACTTTCATGGCAAGCGTTTAACCTCCTCTCACTACCTGGCCACAACTCACTTGCCAAACTTATCTTTGGCCACTGATGTCTGTGAACACTGGGCTTCAGCTTCATGGACCTTCATCCCCCAAACATGCCATTCTCCTTGTTCCTGAGGCGACATTTGCTAATGTCTGGAGACATTTTTGTTTGTTACAACTGGAAAAAAATTGTGCTACTGATATTTAGTGGATAGAGACCAGGAATGCTGCTAAACATCCTACAGTGCACAGAACAGCTCCCTAAATAATGAATTTTTTGGCCCAAATTGTCCATGGTGCTGAGGTAGAGACACGCTGGCATAAGCTATTAACTCTACCCAGAACACCCTTCCTTGTTCTTTCTCCCTCCCTCTTTTCCCAATTTGGTGAAATGCTATTCATCTTCTAAGACCTTGCTTAATTTTCCCTCTTCTGTAAAGCCCTTCCCAACCTGCTTCCTTTCTCTTGTTACTTTAGTTTTTCAGTTCAGTTCTGTAGTATTGTTTCCTAGCCGCCATTAAAATACTTTAAAATTTTTACTTTTATTTTTTTTTCAAAGAAGCATAGATGACAAAGATCACTCTCTCATTATGAACTCAAAAATGGCCAGATGAGGTGGCTCACACCTGTAATCCTAGCACTCTGGGAGGCTGAGGCAGGAGGGTTGCTTGAGGTCAGGAGTTTGAAACCAGTTCGAGCAAGAGTGAGACCCTGTCTCTACTAAAAATAGAAAAATTAGCCAGGCATGGTGGTGTGCACCCGTAGTCCCAGCTACTCAGGAGGCTGAGGCAGGAGGATCACTTGAGCCCAGGAGTTTGAGGTTGCTGTGAGCTAAGCTGACGACACGGCACTCTACTCAGGGCAACAGAGCGAGACTCTGTCTCAAAAAAAAATTAATAGCAATTTTTTTTCTCATTATGATATTTTTTCCATCTGATGTCCCATCGCAAAAATACATTCTTCAAGGACAGAGACTGAACTTCACTTATCTATATTTCAGGGCTTAGGACAGTGCTGGTTACATTGTTGACCAGCGAATACTGAAGAGCTATTTTCCCATTTTGGTGCTGATGTGGAGAGAGGATTATTTGGGACTTTTCCCAACCCTTGGGATTCCACATGGATTGGAGAGTGTGTGGAGCTTATGTTTAAACTTCACCTTTTTAATAATGAACATCCCTGAAATGAAAAAACAAAAAAAAACCCCAAAGAGCACTAAGTGGGAATACCACCTTTCTTTGCCTCCCACAGCTCATGCATGTATCTTTTACACTCAGTGAGCATCTCTAGAGGAGGTGGCATCTCTCTCCACAATTAATCCCCTTTGGCCCCATCACAGAAGGGGAATTCAGTCAATGGCAACGAGGCTTCTTTATTCCTTGGTCATTTAGTGCCAGGACACATGATACGCACAGCTTTGTGAGTAGGAGGGTTTCAAAGCAAGGAGCTTAGATCTGACTTAGGAAGGCTAGTTATCCACTTATGATACTTGACTTAGAGGAAACCAGTCCTTGGAAGGGCTACCATTGGGCCCCTATCCTGGCATCACAACATGGAGGCACTTAATCCTCTGTGAACCTACTGTTCCTTCTGGGAAGCTCCAAGCTCAACAGAGTTATGAGCTTGCATAGATTCATGCTCTAGGCTAGGGAGGTAGATTGTAGTAGAATTTAGAGCCCAGTTCTTCTGCTAATACTTCTTTCTCTACCATATTAGGGTCTTGTGGGCCACTTTGAAACTCTAACCACAATATTTTCACACTTTCAATGGTAAAATGCATTGTAAATAATTTTTTAAGCTAAACAATACATTTTGAATACACAATTTATTAATATTTAGAATTTCCTGTAATAGTAACAAGAATAAGAACTCCATTAAAATATTATTAGAAGAACTTTCAATAACAAAATTGACAAACTGTGCACACAAACATCATGGGATGGAAGTTAATGTAGTGAAAAGGAGGGAATGGGAAGGCAGGGAACATACGAAGACCTAATTTCTAATCCCAGTCCTGCCAACTGCTAGGTCTGAGAACTTAAATCATGATCTCAGTTTCCTCATCTCTCTGTGAAAACAGGATAACAGTCATTGTCCTGCCAAGAGTATAGATTTGCAAGGTGGATCTAAGGAAATAGAGGATTTGGAAAAGATTTGGGAAATTAAAACTGTTTGCAGAGAATAACAATAACATTGGAGTTATCTGGGCCAGAATGGCTAACCCAGGTAATTGTCTTGTGACAGCCCTTTCAAAGAGTAGGTCACAGTCATGACAAACTGACACTGTCCAGGCCTTATGGTTTGGTGGGCCCCATGTTGCCTGGAGACACATTCTCTTATAGTTTCCGAGTGGTTTAGACAGTGTGGGGAAGAGGGACATGTGGCTCTGGACGATGGTGGTGTGAAGACGCGGAGACCACTATGCCTTGGAGCCGCACGTAGATTTCCAGGGAACACTGGGTGGTCACTGGGAACATTCCTTTAGGGCCTTCCAAGGGTGACATAGTGCATAGCGGGATGGACCCTGGGCATTCCGTATCATGGAGAGCTCCCTGGAAGAGGCCCTGCAGTTCTGTGTACTCCTGCTGACCACAGAGAACAAGCACTTTTTCCAGTTTAGTACCAAGTACCAATTTTCATACGTGGGGATTTAATCATTAAAACTAAAGGGCCTGTGTACAATTTTTGATATAGAATCAACATTAGCCTCCCCAAAGACAGGTCCAGAAGGGTCTTCCTTCACTCACCCACTAGTTTTCTCTTACCGTGAAGTGAGAGGATCCTGTCCATGAACGTCTATCCTATACTCCCCATAGTATGTGCTGGGGGATTATTTCCTTCTTGGACTTGGTGGAAATCCCTCAGGGCATCCTATGAGACATCTTGGTGGTGGGGGAGATGGGATTCTGTGGGTACTGCTCACCTCTCAGGAGCTCCACCATGGTAAGCATATTTCACAAGGTGTGAAATATTTCCCTTAGCAAATTTGAGGAGAGCAAAAATGTTCAGGGGAAAGGGACCTTATGGCTGAAAAAAATACACTCCTTCACAAGGCTCTGTACCAGTCTTCATCCTGACTAAATTGTAATGTCAGAGATAGCAATTGTCAAAACTTTGTACTTAAGGAAATGGAATTTTCATACTTAATAACCTAATACTTTCCCTTCTCCCTTCTCCAGGGTAGAGTGTGAATGAAGTGAGTTTGTCAATACAGGTAAGTGATAAACATAAGAAGATGCCTTGAACCGTGGTAATGAGAGGAGAGTGGGCAGTCACAGATGTCACTTAGGAGGCAGAAGAATAGCAGTGGGGTCATTCAGATCTGTCAGAACTGGGTGGAGAAGAAATAAAGGCAGGAGGTGCAAAATTCTGAGGATAATCAAAGGCCTGAGAAGCTCCCCTCCTCCGTGTTTAGCAAGGCATTGGGGGATGTTTGCTGACAGCTGCACATGTGAGCATTGACAAGAGAAGACAGGGAGGCTCTGTCTATTCCTGAGTAAAAGGAACACTAACTATTTTCATTTAGTGGTTGCTGTTCTTGCCTAGTTGCCAGAGAGCGCGTCAGTGATTATGCATCTCAATGACCATGTGTTTCAAATAGATGCTGTTTGCTGCTCACTCTTCAGCATGTACAGTCCAGGGAATGGGGTCTTCTCACAACTGAAGAGAATGTTAGAGGCTGGGCCATATAGAGAGACCTCACATCTATAAAAATAAAAATAAATTAACTGGGCATGGTGGTACATACTTCTAGTCCTAGCTACTTGGGAGGCTGAGGTGGGAGGATCACTGGAGCCCAGGAGTTTGAGGTTACAGTGAGCTATGATCACGCCACTGCACTCCAGCCTGGGTGACAGAGCAAGACTCTGTCTCTTAAAAAAAAAAAAAGAGAGAGAGAGAGAATATTAGAAGAGACAATACCTAAGAAATATTGATGAAGTGTAGATCTTACCCAAGTCTCAAAGTAGGAATATAGGAAAGGAGTGTGAAATAAGTGAAAGAGATACAAGAGAGGGTTCATATGTAAAATGTGTGCAATCCCTTCCAGGCAAGGGCTCAGCCAGGTACAGAGAATATGTGGACGGACAGGTCACTGCTGGGGTGGGATCTAGATACGTGGAGCTGGGTTCCTTGTCCTGGTTCCTTGTTTGGTGTCCTTTCAAAGCCACAGAGATTTGGAAGGGCCACAGGACAAGTTTTGACTTGCTATTCCAGGAAAGTAGAAGTCCAAGGGAAGAAGAGTAGACAAAGCCAAGAGCATTCAAATGTAAAGATATAGAGCACTGTAGGGCTCTAGCACATTGCCACAGTGTTTTATTATGAAAATAGAGTAAAAACTTCGAAAACAAAACGATCCTTTCTAATTTAAAGAAAAATTTATTATTTTTTATTGATTTCTGGGCGTGTTATATGCAACTTGAAAAATAGTTCACGTGGCTCCCAAGGTAGAGAGGTGTGAGTTACATATGCTTCATGAGGCCCCGAGCTCAAAACTAGCATGAGTTAAATACAACTCACATGGCAGTTAATGTGCTGGACACTTCCAAATTACAGCTTCAACCAGATCTTCTACCACATCCTATAGGAAGCACCTGGGACTTAGCAAACTACTCCAGGCACTGCTTAGCATGACCTCTATTTCAACCCTAGTCAATCATCCTCCTTCATACCTCGGTTCAATTGTCCCTGTCTCTGTGACCTCCCTGACCACCTTGCATCCTCCCCTTATGGCCCCTAGGACATCACTTCTGTAGCACTTTTCACAGGTGCGATTTTGCAATGATTTGATTGGTGCCTGCCTTTACCATAGCAGGTAAGCCCCACAAGGCCAGGCCTTTGCAAGTCGTTGCACTCTCAGATCCTAGTTCAGTCTATGAAACTGTGTAGGTTCTTAGTTGCATCAGTTTGATGGGTAATGGAGCAATGAATAAATGTTCTGGTTTCTCAGATTCTCATCTCGTTTCCTGGAACCTGGAATCTCTTGCTCAGCTTGGCCTCTCAACATCAGTGATTTAGTTACAACTTTTGCTTGGCTTTGGTTTTAGTTTCTAGCCTTGAAACTACCTTGGCTCCAAGTTCTGTGTCTAATGGATTAGATAACAGTGGAAATAGGAATCACACAAGTAACATAAGAACAAAGTACTCGAAGGAATGAGTAAGAAGGACCGTGATAATTGATAAGAAGAAAGAGAGGTCAAAATTCACTTTTATTGAGCTTTGATCAGGCTGTATGGGTATGGTATGGGATCAAGAAAACCACAAAGAAGAAGAAATTCAAAGAATGTCCTGAGATACTTTAGTCAAGCAAATTTGACTAAAGGGGTATTGAGTGCATCAATCTAGATTCTTATAACTTTAGTTTTCCAAAGATGTCAATAGCTTTCTCACTGTTGTCTTGCATCTTAAACTCTGAGTTTATTCTGTGTATTGCCTCCAAATTAACCTTTCCAAAATACTTATGGGTTGTGAAATTGCTTTCAATTCACACCCCTGAAGAACAAACAAATAAAAGATTCACCTCTCTAATGGATTTTCATGTTAATATTTCCTGGGTCCTCCAAGCCCCAGACTCCTGGCAGACCAGAATTAAGAGATAATAATAGTATCTATGCCTAATACTTATCAAGCACTTACTGGATCCCAAGCATTGTGCTGAATGCATTAATAGTTATTTTCATATTTAATCTTCACAAAAACTCCAGGGGATGGAGCCTCTTCTGCATATATTATAGATGAGAAAAATAAAACCTGAAAACTAATAACTTGCTTCAAATTACACTGCTAGTCACTGGTGGAGCTAAGATTTAAATCTATCTGTACCCATCTGATTCTGGGGCTTAAATTCTCAGGTAAGTAGCACAGCAGCAGAAGTGTGCAAGCTCTTTTTACTGTTTCAAAAAGCATCATGGAGCTGGCAATCTAAATGCTCTGGGGCTAAAGCCATAGCCTGTGAAAGTAAGAGATCAATATTTTTCTTCACCATAATAGTCATAATGGTTATTATCATTGTCATTATGGTAGATATTATAATATTAATAATTGAACATCTAATTTGTGCCAAATATTATGTTCTAAGCATTTTATTTTCATTTTCCTCAATTCCTGCTTTATATGTGAGAAAACAGGCTGAAATAAGTGTTTTTGCATGTTTAGATTAGAAGCTCCATGAAGACAGGGACTCTGTCTTTAGTCTACTATTTTATCCTCAGCGTCCAGCACTTTGCCTGGCCCAGAGATGGTGATCAGTAGGTATTGACGAATTCAGTTTATTTGATTACAAAGCATCTGTAGACCTTCAAGAGATGAAAATAATTGTTATGAAAGAAACAAGAATTTATGTGAAAGGGGGAAATTTTTGCCTATGAAATACCTGGACTGATGCTGGCCAGTAGGAGAAGAGAAGCTCATGGCTCATGGTGAGGATTGTGTGTGCACAGTGCTCAGGTTGAAATATAAGCTATTTAGAAGCTTTGTTAAAGAATGATATGTGGAAAGGAAAAAAAAATAAGGCTAAATATGTATAAAATTGAAATGTTTAAGACATCTATAAATATGTACCACAATGAAAAATTGATTTATGGTACAGGGTACTCCAAGCGAAGAGACGATTGGTGCTTGGGGTAAATTTCACGCACATGTCACAATAAGAAAAGAAGGTTAGATATAAAATATTTTAAAGGACTTACGCACTGGCTGGGCCCCGTGGCTCACACCTGTAATCCTAGCACTCTGGGAGGCTGAAGCAGGAAGATGGTTTGAGCTCAGGAGCTCAAGACCAGCCTGAGCAAGAGTGAGACCCTGTCTCTAATAAAAATAGAAAAAAATTAGGTGGGGAAAAAACACATAAAAAAATAAAAGACGTAGGCACTGAAATCTTTTTAAAATGCTCATAATAATAAAGGACTAAATAATATTAGTTTGTATTTGCTTACTGACAAGTCAGCTAGTGGAATTTTCATTTTTTATGGCCAGTTAATGTTGTGATATATAACTTGAAATGCACTATAATCTCTGACCACACAATGGTTCATTTCAATTTCTCAAAATTTCTCAAAAGCTGAGTAATTTTGCCTATGGAGTCTCACAGAATTCTTTTGGGAATAGGAAGAAAAAATGTTAAATATATAAAACAGGGAATCTCCAAAGCATGAAATCTGTAGTCTCTTTCCTTGATATCATAAGCCAGGAATTTTTTGGTCGTATAAAGAAAGCTTTCAAGTAAGTAAAAAAAAAATATGCTGAAGTCTTTGAAGAATAAACACAGATAGGCATGATAGCAGAGGAAAAGAAAGGGTAAGAAGGTGAAGAACTATGAGGCTAAGTATTGAAAATCAGAAATTCAATGAAACATATCTGTTGACAAGTTCAAGGAAGATATCAAGCAAGACAAAAGGCTCTGCCCAGCAAACACATTCCAGGGTGTCCAAGGAGGTGGTGAGGGAAAAGGAAGATGATTCTTTTAAAAAGAATGGATTAAGATTGTGCCAAGAAATAATCTGCTGATAACTACAAGTTTTTCTTCTTTCCTGACTTGTCCAAGGCAACACACGGAGCAAAGAGGAGGACAGGGCTGGAGTCCTCAAAGGATAAATATGATTAAAGGCAGAGCCCACAGCTCCAGATGTGAAAACCACAGATTGTCAATGACAGACTGGCCCCTGAGTTTGCGGACCTCCCAGGGAGCAGCGCATCTCAGAGGGCTGTTGGAGCGGTTTTGTTTTTTGGTTTTTGTTTTTTTTAAGCTCTTGTGTGTTTGTTTTTATTTTTTATCATTTAATTTTTTTATTGAGACATAATATATGCACATAGTTATGGAGTAGGTTTTTGACTGCAGAATTCAATGATCCAAGAATGAGGAGATGGACAAACTCAATGTAACAAAGAAGTTTAACAGTGATATTTAAATGGGAAGGAGAGTATATATTGTATTTGTTTCCTATTGCTGCTGTAACAAATTATCAAAAATAATCAAAACCTTACAAACTGGCAAAATTATAAACTCACAAACTGCCTTAAAACAACACAATTTTTTTACCTTACAGTTCTAGAAGTCAGAAATCCAAAATGGGCTTTACTGGGCTAAAATCAGGGTGTTGTCAGGGATGCATTTCTTTCTGGAAACTCTAGGGGAGAATGCTTTTCCAGTTTCTAGAGGCTATGCCTTCCATTTTCAGAGCCCGTAAAGGTCAGTCTAGTCTTTCTCACGTTGCATCCCTCTGACACTGACTCTTCTGTATCCCTCTTCCCAGTATAACGACCCTAGTCATTGCATTGGGCCCACCCCGATGACCCAGGATAATCTTCCATCTCAAGGTCAACTGATTAGCAACCTTAGTTCTACCTCAACTTTAAGTCTCCTTTGCCACAGAACCTAACATATTCATAGATTCCAGAAATTAGGACATGGATGTGTTTGGGCAAGGGTCCTCATTCTGCCAGCCACAAATATCCTATTTGGACTTGAAATCAAGCCTACAGGGTGCTATTACCTCCATGTTACAGGTAAGAAAGTCAGTTCAGAGCAGAAAGTGCCTTACCCAAGGACACAGCTATTCTCAGAAACAGACCTAGAATTGAACCCAGTTTTCCATGACTCCAAAGTATGGCTCTTGAGAATATTGAATACTGGATGTGACTAAAACTATGTAACATTTATCACAGGCTTATAAAGACTCGTTAAAATAAGAGAGGTCTTACAGAAGATGAATTCAGGAATGTTCCCAAAAGATCAAGGCAAAGGCTGTTTTATTGAGGAACTTCTGAAAAGCTATGAAAACATGCCAAAGGAAAGAGGGAGAAAAACATAATAAAAAAGAAAGAAAAATGCTTTTCATAGACAAAGTTTAGGGCAATGCCAAGGATTTGGTGCCTCATGGGCTACTGAAAAATATTCTTTTGATGGTATCCTAGACCTAAGGAAACTTAGAGAAAAGTTCTGTTGTTAGTATCTGCAAATTTCTTAAGCCTTAGGTTTTCTTTCTTGGTTAGCATCTGACTGCTGTTTTTTATTTGATTTAAACACATTTTATGATGTCTTTAAGAAGTATCAAATCCTTTTCAAAACAAAAAAAGATGTGAATACACAAGCCAAAATATAATTTGGAGAGAAAATAGGAATGTAAATTGATATCGTACTACTGGCACTTTTATCCTCAACGGGCAGGAAAAAAAAAACTGAAGCCACAAAGGTCAGGAGAACAAAACTAGCTATGTGGTCTTCATCTTTGGGTGGTCTTCAGATATATCAGACCACAAAGAAGTGGTCTTTTTTTTTTTCTTTAGCCTAACAGGACAGGTACGAAAGAAGTGGTCTTTAAATAAAGAACAGGGATGGGAGATACACAGGTTTGTCTCAGCTGCCACATGTGTAGATAAACCTTTCTGGCAATAACAGCATTTAAAGCGCATGGATTCTATTAATACCAGAGAACTTAGAATGTAAACTCCATGAGGACAAGGTCAGCATCATTTTATTCTCCCCTGGGTGCTCAAGGTCTAGAGAATAAACATTTATCAAACAGACCGAAGTGGTTTTAAAAATGCAAACATAAAAGTTATGGGGAAAAAGGACAATAAAAACAAAATTTTAAGAGTGTAGGTACAAAAAGACATTTTTAATTGGAGCAAAACCAAAGAAAGGAAGCAGAAGAGAACCAGCTGCCCAGAGGTGTGGGATAAATTATATGGTATGTGAATTATATCTCAATAAAGCTGTTAAAAGTGCCAGCACTTGCTAAAGCACTTTACCTTGTAAGGCAGGATCTATTTACATTATTTTCCAGAGGAAGAAACTAAGACTTAAAATGTCAAATGACTTGCCTCAGGGCATGCAACCTAGACATTCAGACCCAGGTAATCTGACTCTGGTGGCAACCGTGAGTGCAGGTTTCCTGGAGGGATGGGGATGGGGGTGCTACCTGTAGAGATTTTGGATGAAGATGAAAACACACTTTTGCTGAACACTGCTTGGTGCTAAGGCTTTAGCAAGTGCTGGCATTATTATTCACCCATGGCACAGGCAGGCACTGTGAACCCTGCTTGCCAAATGGGGGAGAGGGTCTTGGGGACAGTTCCTAAGCCATGTTTTGTAGGAACTCTTGGAAATAATTTGCCAACGTTTTTCAGTTGGAAATTCAATGTATTTTTGGAGTCTCCAAAATGAAAGGTCGTGTCTGATAGTAGCAGCTCGTAGAAACATGAAGCTGAAACTGGGTGGGTTTTCACCAGAGTTCACTTCCTCTCTTTCCTGTTGGCTTTGTTGTTGCTGTCCTACAGAGAGAAAGGCTTGGACCTGGATATCTAAGATTCACATGAGATTTAACCCTGTGAGATCATATGCAAATTTCTGTCCAGATGTGCATTCTTCTGAGAAGAGGGTTTCTAATTCTAGAAGAAGTTTCTGATTTCTCTGAAAATATTTAAGAAACTCTGAGTCAGAGAATGAGTCAAGACATAAAGATCCCAGAACTCAGTAGTCTTTAAAAAAATCCTATCTTTAGACTTTTTTTTTTTTTTTTTACAAACCTGGTGAAGAAACAAAATTAACTATAGCCCATACATCTTTTGGTGTTGGTTTGCTATTATGTCCTTTATTCATCAAAATTATTTAAGGATTTCATCATGTAATTTACATGAACAAGAGTAATTAATTTCCAGTAGTGATGAATATAATTTTTTTTTGGAGAGGATGCAGTAGAAATAGAAATATGACATTATAAAAGATTGTAAGACTGGCAGGCAATTTTTCTTGCATATGGTCATTGCTGTCGGGTTTATACATCATTAGTGGAGTAGAATTAATAGCATGAGTTACTTATTTATAACAGGGTCAGGTTACTAAATTATTCATGCTCAAGCACTGCATTTTTAGAAGATGTATACTTTGCTATTATTCTATCTAATGGCTATGCACATAATGTTTGCAAATATGCCATGACAAACATGTCTGGGAAGAGAAAATTATTGTCAGTGTCTATTATTTGGAAAGCAGGGAATTTAAAAAAACACTAAAACTCAATAATTTTTAAAACACATTCTGAATGAAGAAGAACTGAATTTTATTCTTTTACAAATATTTTCATAAAACGTAGGAAACCAATTATCTTGTTGGTACTTCGGGTAATTTAAGTAACATAAGTAGAGTCACAATATTGCCCTAACATGATTTATTTACACATTCATGAAATATGCATTTACTGAGGGCCACTCTGTCCTGCACCGAAAATAGAACAGTGAACAATACAGAGGAGGGTGGAGAACCTGCTGTAAGGTAGGAGCTCAAAAGTGCTATTTCCCTTCCCTTGCTATTGAATGAAATCACCGTGCCCCAAAATTATTATTCAGTGTTGTTAAACTTTATGTAACTGAACTGCACAGGAAACAATGGTATGTAATTCAGAGCTGATTTTTCAGAGGAAGCGTCCATGAGTTTGTACCAAAGAGAAAAGACAAAAAAATTGAAGTCTGCTATGGGAATTATAAAATGTATGACTCGTTCCTAAGTCAAGGGCAGGGAGAACAGTCCTAAATAAACACTTCTCTCATTTAGATGAAGAGAAGTAACAGAAATTGAAGCTCGCAAGCTTCCCATGACTTCACTGCAATCGCACATTGCGTGACCCTCTGCAGCCGTGCGGGACACACCTTCGCATTTCCTCCCTAGTGATCCAGAAACCCTGCAACAGGCCACCTTTAGGAAATCTTTACAGTATTGATAAAAATATCACTCTGAGCCTAGGGCCAAGTAGTTTCTGGGCACCACTAAGGAGAATGACCCAGGCTGGACCTAACCTTTTGTATTTTATTCAGATTAAAAAATAAAAGAGTATTTATCCATCCTCCCTTTCACCTCCGCTCCCTCCCTCCCTTCCTCCTTCCTACCTTCCTTTCTTCCTTCCTCCCTCCCTTCCTTCCTTTTTTCTTTTTTCTGCTACATTATAAGCTCCTTGAAGGCACAATCATGTCAGTCTTTTTTGTTATGGTATCTTAGCACCCAGCAGAGTGCCTGGCATATGGATATATGATAATTATTGAACAAACGAGTGAATGAGTGAATGAATTCAGCAAATATCTATTATGCATAAAGGATGGTGTTAGGCCCTGGGAGTGGGAGTGGAAAGGAAAGTGGGCTCAAGGATGAAGCAGCAGTCCCACGTTAGTGAAAGCCTATGCCCTTCTAGTTAGCCAGTACTTGACCTGGGAAGATGGTCTCTACAAATCAGAAGTGACAGGCTTGTGTTCCCTTCTACCACATCCTAGCTGTATGAGCTTACGGAAATTATTGAAATCTTCTTGAGCCTTATTTCTTTGTTTCTAAAGTGAAATAATGCTTACTTGTCCTATCCACCAGGGTTGCGGTGAGGGTCAATTGATTTCATAGGCATGAACCCGTCCGTAAACTATTAAGCTATGAAATTATTTTGGCCTAAATAGGAGATGACACATACAAAATCACTATTAATTACAAGAGTAAGATGATTATGGCATGAGAGAAGTTCGGATAAGACGCCATGCAGGTGGATGACACTGCCATAGTAGTAACTAGAATAGTGCTGCTAATTCAATATGACTTTCTTCAATTTTATAGATGATAAAACTTACTCAGAAAAGAGTAAGGTCGCATAGCTAATACGTAGAGCAGACGGGATGACCAGATCTGCTTTTTCATTGCGCTCTATGTCTATTCCAAATTCAGTTCAGTCACTTAACATAGACATATATTAACCAAAAGATGGTGGTGTTACTGCCATTTTTCTACATTTCATTGTTTGTTATCCTTCTGGGTTCAAACTTCAGGTCACACATAAAAGTATATCTTTTCTACATATCATTCAAGGATCCCAAGAGCATCATCAGACATAAATCAGAAGAGAAATAAGCATTTATGTCTATTAAGTAATAACATAATACTCAGATTATGGAAGAACCTTGCATCATTGGTTCAAGGGGAAATAGAACTGGACTTCTTGTTCAAATAAACAGGCAGTTTCAAATAAATGGCAGCCAGAGGGCTGTAGTCTGTCTTTATCTCCCGTTCATGACATTTTGTCAGAGTAAAGATGTCATGTTCCCGCAGGAGAAATATAGCCTTGGAGGAGGGCAGCGAAGATTAAGCATGACTATAAGCGTGTGTGAGCTCAGCACACTGTCAACACGTAATATGTTTTCATACTCTGCAAAAGGCTACTCTTGGGGCCTGGACTGGGGCCCTCCATGCAGAGTTCTGGATCTCTCCTGCTGTGGACATAGAAGCTGGAAGGAACGGGACATGTCCTTGGAAAGCCTGTCGGCTGCTTTCTTGTGCCACTCAAGTTTAAAAGGGCACATTATGTGCATCAATTGGGAGACGGGGGATGGGTTCCTGGAAATGACAGTGATACCCGAATTAGCACTTGTCACTTTGGTTCTAGCATAGTGCCTTTGGACTGGTGTCCCAGACATCCTGCATCCACATGTTCTCATCTTTTTTCTTCAAATTCCCTGAAGTCGTGTCATGCCTCTGACAAGGATACCTTTTAGCTACTGTACACTGGGTTGTTGGTCCATCCTCTCAGGCCACAGTGAGGTTTAGAATGGCATCTATAAAGGGACTTTCACTCACCCCCAATGGCCTCTGCTTCCTCCGCTGTATCCTCTGCTTGCTCGGTCATTGCCTAGGAGGTGCCTCCAGGCTGGGAAAAACACGAATTTTATTATCTTGCTTAATGGTTCTTGGCATTTTAGCAGCACTTCCAGGACATTTCTCCAGAACAGAGACTATCTGTCAACTGGCTCCACCATTTACTCACTGTGTAACCTTGATACTAATCTTTCTGTGCTTCAGTTTTCTTGTTGAGTAAAATAGGGAGGATTAAATAGGTTAATATATATGATATGCCTGGCACAGAGAGAGGACTATATGAGGATTAGGTTAAAAAGAAACAATAGCGAAAACTCTCATTGGCTGACTGTGGTGCTCATTCCTCTATGCTGTTCAACCAGCAGTGAGATTACAGATACACATAAGTATAGGTAGAGATATACATACATGTATGCATTTATGTCACTGTTCAGTGCTGTGACATACATATCTTACATATGTATATGCAATAATATACACATATATGTATTTAAAATTGAAATATAATCCAAGAGAAACTCTGCTATAAAGTACTGAAGCTTAACTAGGGAAGCAGTAAATGGTGAGATGTGATTGTATTTGTTCTTCAGGTTTTATCACAAATTATAAAATGCTTCCAACATCAAATGAGGACCAACATCTCCTTCTTGGTCTTTCTCATCCTTAGAGGCAGCAGCTTTTGCCACAAAGTCTTATGATTGATTAATTAATGGATTAACGAACAGCAGAACCGGTGTCCTTGCTCTTGGCTGTGTTTCCTATTCTGTTAGAAATCAAGGTACCATAGCAAATAATGATCATAGATACAGTAATTTTGATTTTTTTGCAATACCTACTCCATGCTAGATCCTGTCCTAGGCACTTTTCACATATTATCTCATTGAATTACTATAGCAGACTGATGAGGTAGGGCCCATATCTCCTTTAATACATGAGAAGGCTCCAAAATGCAGTAGCGAGTAAGGCGTGCAGCCTGCCAGACTCCAACCCGGCTCTGTTGCAGTTGTAACCTGCTTCATTCCCCTGCCTCCCCACCTTGCTCAAAGGACGCAACTCAGTAGAACTTCATTTCTTCTGAAAGAATATACCCTCTGCAAATCATCAATGAGCATTGCAGACTACAGTGTACATGTTGTGTGAGACGCAGAAGAGAGTCTATATTCCATGCTACACAGCAGACTACTTAATATATTCCCCTTTAGATATATTTCTGCTCACTCCTCCCCAAACTCTCTCTTCCAAGCAGCTACTCAGGTTCTCCTTTCCCTCAACATACTTCCTATGATCTGAAGTAATTTGGTTCACTGAAAACTTGCATACACTTCTCAGCAAACAAAGCCCCCAAAGTAAACAGAACCACCTTCCTTAGCACAAAGTAGGGTCCTTTAATTTCCACTTGGGTGTATCCCTCCAGCCCCAAACCAACATATCAAAGATTGCTTCCAAAGACCTAGAATCTCCTCTCTAAAAGGAATCCTGATGCTAAGAAAAGTATCATTGTTTTCCAAATGTTTTCATAATGGTTAGTCTTTTTTGAGCACCTACTGTGTGCCTTGGGCTTTATACCCATTATCACTTATTCTCTCAATAGCTCTGTGTTATACAACTTCCTTAGCATCAGGGGACACTTGCCAAACTACCAGGTGGTACCCAGTGGAGAGGGGACTAAATAGGGATGGGGGAGAGGGGAACTAGAGCACAGGGTTGGGAGTGTGAATCTGAAACTAGACTGTGGGTTTCAAATCCCAGCTCTGTCATTTCCTGCTTATGGGGCCTTGAGTAGGATACTTCACCTCATCTATTCAAATGGAAATCATCATCTGTACCTACATCACAGAACTGAGATGACAGTTAAATAAGATAATATTTATCAAGTGCTTAACACAATGCTTGGCCTTGAGTGTGAAGTGCTCAATAAGAGTTATTTATTATTATTATTATCAATATTATTAGCAGCAGCAGCAGCCTCATGCTGGTTCTGTTGGTAACTCATTCTTCTCTCTGTACCACTATTCTTTTATCTAAAACAAAAAGGAGAGAGAATAATAATACTTTGCCCTTCCCAAGTGTTAAGATAAAAACTTTAGATAAATTAAATTCAGCCGAATTTAACCGAGCAAAGAATGATTCACACACTGGGCAGCCCACGGAACCAGAAGAGGTTCATAGGGTTCCCGTTTAAAATATGGGCAGGCAATGTTTATAGACAGAAAACTGAAGTAAGGTACAGAAATAGCTTAATTGGTTACAGCCTGGTGTTAGCCTTATTTGATCAAGGTCTGGTTAGCTGGCCACTTGTGATTGACTGACATTAGGCTGCTGAGACTCAGCTATTTGTTATAAAAATAAATTCGTAAGTCAGGCCTTCAGTTCCTTTATGTACTACGTACCTTACGTTGCAGTTGTTAAACAAGGAATCAAAGTACAGAGGCCTTCTCAGGCCAAATTTAGTTTAATTGAACCCAGGTAACAAGAATGACCGAGAATGATGATGAGTATAAATGTACCTTGAAAATATATAAATGACTACACAAATATAAAGGACTGCCGTTCTCGACATACCTTTATGGGAACAGAGTTAAAAACTGTTCGAAGCCCCTGTGATTCAGAGTAGAAGTTTGCGTTGAATTCCTAAGTCAGTCGATCAAGTAACACGATTCAAGTACAACACACCTCCCTCCCCAGAGATCAATCAATAATTGTCATTAGACACATTTACAGCCCACTTCCTTCAAAAAAAAAATGTTCATTGAATGTTGTACAATAAACCATTTCCTCGTCTTGATGCTGAACAACAGCAACCCACAGGCCCCTTCTCAGTTTCACTGAGCTAAATGCTGTTTTTTTCATAGCCTAACCAACCCAGCTTCCCACCTGATTCGCAAAGGATTAACTCTTTCTGCTCAAGGGGGCTCAGACTCCCTCTGAGCCAGCAAAACTGTTTTCATTCTAAAACTGGAAACGTAACAGGATAAAACAGACCATTTACATTTTTCTCACAGCGTGACTGTTCTTTGCTCTGTCAAAATCTCTGTGTCTGGTCTCACCATTTGTACTGAACCAAAAGGACCAGGACTCCAGAAGATAAATCCACATCAACACATTACGGGGACAGTAGCATCTCTGCCCCACCAGGGTGTAGGGTTCAGGGCTGATGTAAAGGCCTCAAGGAGTCAGTACTTGTGAGCCCTGCACTACTGTCTCCAGCTCCACCATGGTGCCTCTTGCCAGGCAGGCTGGTCTTGCTGACTCTCTGACTCGAGTCCCACTTTTGACACCAGGGAGTCTACTTCTTCCTCCCTGTCTTGGTCTGCTTTACAGATTGGTGTCAAGGAGCCACAAAACATAGGTTTGCATCCTGATGTAGAGATTTGCTAGCTGTGGGTACATGGGCAAGTCAGCTTAGTCTCTTTGAGCCTCCGTTTCCTTATCTGCAGAATGAGGTTTCATTAGTTTTCCCATACAAGTTTGTGATAATTGAATGAGATGATGAATGCAGAAGTTGCTTTTTCAACAACTGGTACATGACAGGGTCTCAAGCAATATTAATGGAAGTTGAATGCTTATCTGTGCCTCTAATAGCTTCCCCATCCTCAGATAAGGCCAACTTCTAGTGCTTGTCTTAGCTGCCTAACCTTTCCTCATTGTTATTTATACTCTTCAAGTACACACACTGACCTTTGCATTTGATGCCTAGAAAATGATATGTCTCAAAATCCCAAGTGCACGTCAATTAAAGTAAATGTAATGCATTTCTCAGGCTGTCAACATTCATTTCTCCCAGAAAACTCCAAATGCAAATGAGACATCTGGTTCTCTTGTACAGATGGTTTGTGCATTATTTGCATCTTTGGCAAACAAAGCTAATGTCCTCTGTTTCTTTGTTAGAGATTAGAGAACATAATGAAAAAAATGACTAGGATATGAAAAAAGTCTTCTCTGAAGTCACACTAATTTGTATTTTGCTGTAAGTTGAATCATTTGATTGTTCTCAGCAAATATTTGTTGTTTCTCCATGTCTGAGGCACTGTTTTCAATTCTGTAGAAAATTCAAGAAAACCATGGTGTGGACTCCACCCAGAAGGGGAACATCGTGAGCCCTATCTTTTTTTAATAGAGAGAGTATTAGATTATGCATTGCAAATCCTAGGACTGGGTTTTCTAATTGGAGTCAGGACTCTCAAACTCTGAGTCTGATCGATTTTAAATCAATTAAAATTCAACAAATATTTTTGAAATGTATGCCACTACTAGCCATGGATGACCAATGATAAGCAAGCTTCTGCCTTTGCCATTTGGTGACATTTAGAAATTTTCAGTTTAATTGAGAGAGGCAGACAAGTAACTAAATAACTGTAATACAATGTGATCAGTGCAAATGTCAGTCCTATAAGAAAGAATTGAAAACATTGTAATTGCGCACACACAAGAGCTAGGGTGGATTTTAGTCCTTGCTCAGATGCCAGCTTCCTCTTCTAAACTCCCCCAGCATTTTATCTGAACTTCCATGATGGCCCTTTTCCATTTTTGCATCCTCCACAAATATTTGTAGAATGAATGAACAATTTCCTTACCTTTTCCAAACACAGGAAGCCAGTATCGCTGAATAGTTACTGCTCGATATCTGATCCTGCATACTATTAGCCAAGCTGCTAGCTGAGTGATAAAGCCCCTTGCAACCCCACCCCTGAGAACTTACATCTTTGCATGACCCTGAAAAGGGTAGGAATTCAATGAAATGAGTAAATTATCAAAAAAAAAGAAAAAAAAAAAAGAACCAACTTCTGGAATTTTAAACATGGCCAACCTCCCTCACATCATGCTGGGCCACTGTGACCAGAGGATCTTCCTGGATATCCATCCAAGAACACTCTCCTGCCCTCCCTTGGCCCATGATACCCATACTCCTCAGTTTGATTCTCTGACCCCATGTTCATGCTGGCTTCTGTCTCCGCTTCTGACCCTACCCAGGTCTGGAGACCTGTCCTAGTATCCCTATCTGACCATGTTTCCCTCTCTCTCTGCTCCTTCTGCCCCCTTGATGCCAGTCTTATTTTTATAGCTTAAAGTGAAGAACCCCCACAAGGTGGCTTCCTCTCTAAAAACCTCTTGCAGCCTGGGCAGGCCCCCCTGGTTTTCCCCAAAGGAGGGAGAATTTGGGCAAGGAAAGGAAGATGAGATTGAGGTGTTGGAGTTCCAGCAATAGCACTGACCAACTGTGCAATCTCGGATTAGAGTCTTTACCTTTCTTTGTCTACTTCCTCATCTGCAAAAAGAGAGCTAATACCTACCTCAGGTGCTTATGAAAATCAAAGTTGAATGAATGTATGTATAAGTGCTGGCGATGAAGATGACATTCAACAAATAACAGTTCTTTCCTCTGTTACATCTTCCAGCTGTGGCCTCAGTTTCCTCTCAGGCCCTGCTGTCAATGTGATATTACTACCCACGCAGAAGGATTAAGAAGGCCCCTTCCTAAGGAAATTCCAGACTCACCTGCCTTTGGTGCTTCTTTGTGCTCTTCAAAGGTTGTTTTTTCTTCACTCTTAGTTCATCTCAGGAATACTAGAGTATTCCCAAATCCAGTGCAAGCCAATTGTTTTGCAACTGACTCATTGATAGTTGAACATGACATAAATCCAGGTATCCATCATGATAATAATAATACCATAATAATACATAATATGATATAACATAAGAAATGTTACTTTTGTCCAGGATCTTTGTTAAGTACCTACCTGTAGGTGGGTGCTGCAGGGTCAGTGATGCCATTCTGCCTGCCTTCTGATGGCTTCTAATCCTGATGTTCCATGTGTGTAGATCAAGGCTGCTGAGGGAACCTGATGACACTTTGGAGTTGCATTCTTGGCCCAGAGTTCTGCTCTTTGGCTAATCTAAGCATCAAGATTCTACTGAGCCCTCACAATGAGACCAGATCTACTGACCCAGCTACTTCCAGGTTGTGCCAAAGAATGTGCATGCTTGCCCCACCATTGAAACACAGATATCACAGCTGCCCAGAGACACCAAACAAAGGAAATAGAAGAGTCTGTAGAAACAAACTGTACCCACCCAAAACTGGTCATCTTTGGGTCAGTTGCTGGCATCTAGAGAAAGGTGGGAAATGGAGTAGTGACGTGGAGACCAAAGGGGCTTGCATCCTGCCTGCCTGAGACTATAACAGACCCCACCAAGGACTTCACAGATAACCCATCAGAATCCCTCACACACAGTCTGGTTATCATCTGGGTGGAAACCACAACCCTGTAACATATCCCTGAGGTCATAAAACACCTTCAGGGAGCAATAGCAAGTTACACTGCTTCCTAGCCACACTGCCATACACCCTAGGTACAGTGTAGCCAGGTGACCAACACCGTGCACACATCCTAGCCTCTTTTTACAGATCTAGCCAGGTTAAGTGACTTGCTTGAGACCACCTAGCAAACAGGTGACGCACACTTATCCTTGCCAGATTTTCATTTCCAGCCGCATCTTCCCTGCCCACCTCTTCTCACTCCAAATGAATCTCTTCTGTCTCTCCAACATGGACCTTTTACTCAAGCCAGACCAATTTCCCCAGGCACCTTGTCTAGAGTACATTTTCCATTTTCATTTCTCCTCTGCATCCCCATGCCTTTATAATTTGGCACAGAGGTCAGTTTGTGCAAATATTTTCCCCAAGCTCTAACTTCACCTGGGTTCTCAGTAAGCAAGAAAGGAGATGTTGGAGCAACAGAGATGAGTGGCCTGGGAGTGGGGCTGGGACAGGAACGAGTGAATTGATAGTTGTGAGGTTTTTTTTTTTTTTTTTTTTTTTTTTTGCGGTTTCTATCTCCTCAACCAAAATTTTGACCTCAGCCTTTACACCCATGCACAGGTAGTCCAGTTTGCAGCGTGCATTTCATAGAAGAGGAAATCGATGCTCAGAGAGACGGAAATGACTTCCCCAAGGTTACGTAGCTAGTTAATAACGACTAGAATCCAGGCATGTTTTCCAGTACAGGCTCCTATTCCACAGGACATGGAGAAGACTCGCTGCTCACTGTTCTCCAGGTTTTCACACTTAGAATCTTGATGTCCCTGAAAAGCGTGCTGTGCAAGGCTGTTCCAAAGCTGCTTCTGCTATCTCCTGCCACTGGCACTTCCTTCTGCTGCATCCAGGTGGCACCATCACCACTGGGCACCCCCACCATTACTGCTAGTACGCAGGAGCCCCAAGCCTTGCTTTGGTCACCTCCTCGTCACCCTGTTGGTGAGAGAGGAATTGCTGCCCTAGGGTTATGGGAGTGTCTTACACTGGACAGATGAGATTGACAGTTTATGAGCCACATATACTCACAGTCTGGCAAAGGAGGACACGGCACACCATGCAGGACCACACAGGGGTTGCCCTCGGGAACAGAACGAACAACCAGAGTATGGGAAATAAGTTTTATACTTGCAAAAGGGCGAAGTGTCCTTGCTTCCCATGGGAGAACGTGATTGGCTTATTTGAATAATTCCACGGGCTGGCAGGGAACCGAAACCCACGCATCCGGGCTAAGCAGCACAGAACCTGGTCCATCCCATAATATCGCTTGGCGAGGGGACCTTATCAGTGGGAGCAGAGTGAGGAGAGGAACCTGCAGTTAGGCCATGTGAGGCCCTTCTGATTTCACCCAATGTCAAAGCAGCGCACAATTTGGGACCTTAATTTTAGGCCTTACCCGTCGCCTTCCTTCCCAAGCCCATCTGTGTGCTCGCCGGGGGAGAATGCTTCCCTCCCCTCTTGCCTCACAGTTTGTCAAAGGCTCACCAAAGCAGCGTTTGAGCATACACAGTTCTTTCACTTTTGTGTTCTTTTACTGCTCCTAGAATCCCTCTTCACAGGGAAAACATCCAAATTGCAGACACGACGCTGTCCTCATAAAGCCCAGACCCGTTTGAACACTAGGGCTTTGTTTCCAATAAGCTCATCTGTCTGCCTCGCTCCGTCTTTTCCCAGGGGTCCTCTCAGGCCTGCAGACACATAGACCCATGGTGGGCCCTGCCCGGGGGTCTGCCCAGTGTTCACAGATGTTAACAGACTCCAGAAGTGGTCAGGGTCTCAATCCGGCATCTCTGCCCCTTTTAGCACCGCTTATTCGAGAGCTAGAGGGCAAACAGTGGCAAGAATCAGGGCCAGGGACGGGCTTCGCCTCTGTGGCTGCTTTTGTTCATGCAGCCCCAAGCATTTCTGGCTGAATGCTGCCACTCACAGCACTCACACAAAATCTGGAATCGATTTGAAGTTCAAAGGCACCCACAGACTTCAGCAAAGCAAAGCTGGAGGCGGCCCCTGGCTGGACAAAGGACATTAACACAGGCATTTGTTTACGGGGCTTAGGGGCTTCTCAGTAGAGTTTCTGTCTGAAAAGTCACCAAAGAACATGCATGCCTGTAATATTTTCTCTGAGCCAGGGTTGGGAAGCACCCTTAGCATAGGATTTATGGAATGTCCAGAGAGGTATCTGTCAAAGGTCAGGAAATGAGAGTCCCTTGTCCAGCCTCTTCTCAGCAGGCAGATGGCAAGGTCTTGGCCATCTTGGCCTTCCGACTGCTCAGGATGAGAACGGGATCCCTGGGTGCAAGGAACCCAGTGTGTTTTTGCTCCTTGGTGCACACAGCAGACTCCATGTGATGCTCAGATTTGGAATTTCTGAACCAGGAACAAAAAGATATGCTCAAGTCTGTTTCTTGTTTAGTAATCCCCCTTCCTGCTCCTTCCTCCGGTTTGTGTTTTCTCCTTTGTATTCCATCTTCTCGCCTCCTGCTACCTTCTTCCCTCCCCCTTCCACCATTAGCCCCTCCCTCCCCCCTTCCTCTCCCTCCTTCCCTGTCTTCCCCACTCTTGCTCCCGTCTGTCCTGTGGTTGATCCTCTCAGAGCCGCCCTTTGGCGGAGGTTGGCGCAAGACCCTTTAATCCAGAGTCCTGCCTCTTTCTTCATCAGGGTCTGGTGATGCCTTGTGGGTGGGAGGGAAGCGCGCACTCCCCCCTGGTTCTGAGTCTGAGCCCTGAGATGTTTGCTCCAGCAATCCTGCTAATGACTCATCTCCCTCCTGAGAAGCTGGGCAGACTGTGAGAGTGAGATGTGGGGCAGACAACACCTGGGAGCCTCAGTAAGGCAGGCGTTAAGGAAAGGGAGGGTGTGGGGCTGGGAGAGGCTCAGACAACCCGTGATCTAGTTCCTACTTTCCCTTTTGCAAGCTCTTGGGCAGGGCACCTTTCCTCTCTGTTCCTCGGAGTCCGATCTGCAAACGTCATCATGCTGGACTCAAAGAGCTTTACTGGTTCCTCAGTTTTGGGTCCCTTTTGTTTTGGCATTGCCATAAAACCACAGGCTTTATCTCCCCCAGTGTTATCCTGTTTCATGAATGGAAAGACTTGTAATGCAAGTGGCCGTTGATACAATTTCCAAGTGGAGAGAGGGAATCCAATTTTTCCCTGGGACTCTGGGTCGCTGGTTCCACCCAGTCTTTGTCCCAGCCATTCGCAGTCACTGGCTCCCACATCAGTGACACTAGACACTGGCCCCAGGACACTCTGACTTCCGTCTTTCTCCAGTGTGTGGGGAAAAAATATTCCTTTTAGAAACTCAGAAGTAGGTTTGGAAATTAAAAAATGAACGTTTAGTGAAAGCAACACCACATGAAAATAAATAAAAGAAAGTATTTCTGAAGATTGGCTTCTGAATATATTATATTTGGGAGCCAAGCTCAGATAAGTTAAACTCTGGATTTAGGTTGTTTTAAGGCTGAGTTTCCAGATCTGACGAGATCTTCAGACTCTCTCAGGAGACTCCTTGCTCCACTTTTTACGGAAACTAAACTCCAGTGTTACCACAAGACTTCTGACAGTCCCCCAAGCTGGCTTTGTGGTGGGAATATGGCCAGTGTGTACTAAAAATGGAGCCATCTAGTGAAGGAGGGGCAACGGTCAGGACCAGATCAAAGACGTCCCCTCTTTCTGCTGGGAACGCCCTTTCGGGACAGACCCTGTCCCCTAGACCACAGCTCTGCAACACCGGCCTCTGTTCCACCACCGGTGAAGTCTCTAGGGATGGAAAATCAAAGTTAGGAATTCCTTTGGGGAAAGAATTGCTGGTTGGTTGATTTGTTCCTTTGTCATCAGACTTGGTTTTCATCCCTGTTCATAACAGATCATTCCCGTTACCCTGGCGCGAGCAGGAGGGACATGAGGGGAATCAGTTACAGCCTTGGTCTTTGCCCCGCTTCTGTGGGGAGGTGCTGCCAGGAGCTGTGGGGAAAGGGGTGGGGCTCAGAGATGATGCCCATTTGCGGAAAATAAAGTCAAAAAGTTAAGGCAAATGACTAATGCTAGAAAGTACACTGTTGTTTCTAGTGAGGAAGGAGCTCTCTACAGAAGTGAGTAAGGATTGAAAACAGATAACTGCTCCTGCTTCACTCACTTGTAAAATGAGCCAGTCTAATTTCTGCTTTCTAGAGTATTCTAACACCAAATTCTTTCGTTGATAGAACCCAGAAAGCATCGGCAACAGACACCTCTGATGTTTATATCTCTGTAGCTCTTTACAAATTATACTCTTCATAAATGATTACCTGAGGAGATTAATGGAGATAGCCTTTCACCTTGCCATGATGCCTAGAAATTTTGAAGATGGAACAGAATTGTGCTCCCATTTCTCTTCTGAATACCTTCTAGTGACTGTTCCCGGAACCTCTTGGAGTTGTGTCAATAAACCCTATTTTTCTTTCACAGGTAGAAAAGCAAGGCCAGGTGACTTTTTTTAAAAAAAGTATATGAATCCTATATTCTTCTAATTTTAGACTATGAGAAGATTATATAGATATGAAGTAGAGTTTTTGAAATATAAGGATATCTTAAAGAAAGTTATCTCATAACTCACATGGTCAGCTCCATAGATGAGAAAATGCATTTGAAAAAATTCAATACCCATTCTTAATTTTAAAAAAGTAAAAATTAGTAATCAATACATCAAAGTGACTTCTTAGGACTGGATACTTTGGGCCAGCATTAGAAATGAGATGCCATGAAATGCCATGAAATATCTGGTACCTGCCCTACTTTGAACCTCAAAAAGGTGGAAGAACGTTAGACATAAATGTTCTCATTCAGACCTTTCGCTTGTAAAGTCCTGTTCATGTCCAAAGGTACATGATTTCTAGTAAAAAATGGAAACAGAGGTGAGTGTAGATAATATCCTTGAGCACTGGTATGGGCAAGAGTGTTAACTGTTAAGAAAACCAATGCCAGGAACACTTGAGATACAAGGAAGGCCCTAAAGCCACGTTTATTTGATTGCTTTTGCTGCTATTTAAGTAACTTCTTGCCATTGCTGTCACCCAGCTTATTAAGGGTTTATTCTTCAGAGACCAGGCTTCTGGGAACATCGCCCTGCCCCTGTGTGACTCCTCTCCATCGTGTCCCGGGCCAGATGGTCGGAGTCCACTTTACTACAGTGTGTGGAAATAACAGGCTAAACTCTATCCTGGTGAGTAATGACGCGTCTGGACTCATTACTCCGCTCGGCTCCGGTTGCCACAGGAAGAGTTTCACCATCCTCTCCCTTTCAGCTTCCCATTTCTCACTGTCTGCCACCCCTTCCAGTAACCTTCCTCTCCCCTCAGGCTCCGAATCTCTCTTATCCTCTCCCTCCACTCCCAGCTATCAAAGACAAACAAGAGTCTTTCTAGATAAATCTAAACTTCATAGTGTCGTGTCCGTGCAAGTCAGGTCTCCCCCAAAATGAAATAATACTTGACCTGGCATTTTTTTCTGAGTTATGACCCCAGAATCTCCCAGACCTAGAGTTTTGCCTTTCCAGGTATAGACTCCAAGGGAACAAAATATTAAAGCAGTACGCCTCCAAGCTGTTCTTTCAGCTATCATCCTGCCCTTTACAATTCTCTCTTCAGAGGATGCTGTAAATTTTTGCCTTCAATGTCTCCAAATATTCATATGTTTTTAACCCACTGTGCAAGTCACAAAAGTATTTGAATGACAGCAGTTCATATTTCCATATGCTCTTCAATGTAAGTATGCATATATAAAACTTAATTCCATTTCAATTAAAATAGACATGTACATATAGTTTCTTTCTTCTATGCCTATTAAAATAGACACACATACAGATTTGTGTATATATCTCTATTGATATCTGGGGGCATTTGCTTTTATAAATTTTAGTTAGTTGAATTATGAAAGTAAGATGTACATGTTGTAACAACTCAGAAAACATAAAAGAGTCTAAAGTCAAATTAATACTCTTAAGTTCTCCTCCTCCAGTCCTCCAATGGGAGGTATACAATGGCATGGGGCACACGAATAGGTGGATATATGTAATATTTTTATTCAAAGTGTGTCATACTCAGCATATTATTAGTCTTTAACTCCATCTTTTCACTCAGTGATGTACCATGACTATTCTTTATTAATATACAAATCTTCCACATTTTTCTATTTCTCAGGGAAAGCCCTAAACCACATGTGGTTGATAAAAGAATATTACGATATCTTAGGACTGCAAAGAGCCTTTGCCATTACAAGTCCGGAGGACTATAACCTCTTTGCAGTTCATTGATGCAGTTGAAACTATTGGAAGCTATGAACCATCTTGTCAGAAGAATAAACATATATGTATTTACGTATATTTGCAGGAGGCTCACAGATTTCCTGAAGTTCAGCCATGGGATCCAGGTTAAAAACACCTAATCCGGTCCAATCTCCTTGTTCCTCTCACCCCTCATTGTATAGAAAGGAAATTGAAGCGCAGGTAAGTAAATATCACAGCCAGCATGAGACAGAGCTGTGATGGAACTAAGGTCTCCTGGCATCCATTCCGTTGCTTGGTTTAGATGACATAACTATGAGG
Organism: Lemur catta; assembly: GCF_020740605.2. NCBI lineage: Eukaryota > Metazoa > Chordata > Mammalia > Primates > Lemuridae > Lemur > Lemur catta. The sequence goes on along the minus strand of NC_059142.1, from coordinate 30,443,201 downwards.
ATACCCTTTGTTTAATCTTACTGCACACATAATAAAGAAGAGATCACAAAAAGAACAAAGGTGGAGGCATCACATTGCCTGACTTCAAATTATGCTACAAAGCTATAGTAACTAAAACAGAATGTTACTGGTTTAAAATTAGACACCATAGATCAATGGAACAGAATAGACAACCCAGCAATAAAACCACATACCTATAGCCAAGGATCTTTGACAAAGTCAACAAAAACATACACTGGGGAAAGGATACCCTATTCAATAAATGGTGCTGGGAAAATTGGATTGCCATATGCAGAAGAATGAAACTGGATCCCTATCTCTCACCATATACAAAAATTAACTCAAGATGGATTAAAGACTTAAATGTAAGACCTGAAACTATAAAAATACTAGAAGAAAACCTAGGAAAAAATCTTCTGGACATTGGCCAAGGCAAAGAATTCATGACTAAGACCTCAAAAGCACAAGCAACAAAAATGGATGAATGGGACTTAATTAAACTAAAAAGCTTCTGCACAGCAAAAGAAATGATCAACAGAGTGAACAGACAACCTGAAGAATGGGAGAAAATATTTGCAAACTGTGCATTTGACAAGGGACTAATATCCAGAATCTACAATGAACTCCAGCAACTCAACAAGAAAAAAACCCAAATAGCCCCATTAAAAAAATGGGCAAAGGACATGAGCAAACATTTTTCAAAAGAAGACATACAAATGACCAACAAACATATGAAAAATACTCAGCATCACTAATTATCAGAGAACTGCAAATTAAAACCACAATGAGATATCATCTTACACTAGCTAGCATGGCTATTATTAAAAAGTCAACAAATAACAGATGTTGGCAAGGATATAGAGAAAAAGGAATGCTTATATACTGTTGGTGGGAATATAAATTAGTGCAACCTCTATGGAAGGTTGCACTAGTGTAAGCCACAAACACCAAACTAAACATAGAACTCAAACAGAACTACCATTTGATCTAGCAATCTCACTACTGGGTATATACCCAAAGGACAAGAAATCATTATATTAAAAAGATACCTGCACCTCTATGTTTATCACATCACTATTCATAATAGCAAAGATATGGCATTAACCTAAGTGTCCATTAATGGATTGGAAAAAGAAAATGTACACACACACACACACACACATACATACATACACGCCATGGAATATTACTGAGCCATAAAAAAGAATGAAATTATCTCTTTTGTAGCAACATGGGTAGAGCTGTAGGCCATTATCTTAAGTGAAATAACTCAGGAAGTCAAATACTGCATGTTTCTCACTTATAAGTGGGAGCTAAATAATGTGTTCACATGGACATAGAGTGTGTAATAATAGACATTGGAGACTCAGAGGGGTAGGAGGGTGGTTGAGGGTTGAGGAACGAGAAATTATTTAACAGGTACAATGCACACTATTTGGGTGATGGTTACACTAAAAGCCCAGATTTCACCACCAGGCAATATATCCATGCATCAAAATTGCACTTGTACCCCCTAAATTTATACCAAAAAACCCCATCAAATTTGAATATCTGGCTATGGAAAAAAAAAAGCAGAAGAGATAATGGTGCAAGCAAGCAGTGTGTGTATCTTCCTGCATGCATACTATTCTGAGGGAAAGTGGGCCATAGGGTTGTGAGATGATAGATTATGTAATATGTGTATTGGTCAGTGTATTAGTCAGGGAGCTCCAGAGAACCAGAACCAGTAGGATGTGTACAATTAGGGAGAATTATTATAAAGAATTGGATCATGTGGTTATGAAGGCTAGACAGTCCAAAAGCTGCAGGTGGCCAGCAGGCTGGAGACCCAGGGAAGAGCTGATGGTGTAGTTCAGATCCAAAGCCATTTGTCTGCTGGCAGGCTTCCTTCTTGCTCAGGGGAGATCAGTGTTTGTGATCGACTTATTAAGGCCTTCAACTGGTTGGAAGAGGCACACTCACATTTTGGAGGGCGGTATGATTTACTCAAAGTCCACCGATTTAAATGTTAATCTCATCCAAAAAACACCCTCACAGAAACATCTAGAATAATATTTGACCAAATATCTGGGCATCTTGGCCCAGCCAAATTGATACATAAAATTAACTACTATAGTCAGTCTTGTCTGGATCGTTTAGCTTCTTCAGACTTAGGTCACAACCCATTGGAATGTGTTTGAACCCATAAGAGCATTTCCTGGAATGAGAAGATGCGTTTTTTATTATCCTTTGATAATGAAACCAGAAATGTGTAATTCCTAATATTAGTAATTAACTAACTAATGAACTGTATTTACATTGTAGCAAAGTTATCCTGGAACAAGCAATTTTATATACAGATGATATTAAATTTGAAGGCTTCCCCAGATTCTAGAAAGGGTCCAGAGTTTTAGTGTCCAAAATTTCTGCTCCCTAAAAGGTATCACTTCTTTAGATAAATAAATATCGAGCACCTGCTATTAGCCAGAAATTGTGTTCATCACTGAGAAAATGTAACAGTTCTTTTGTCAAGAAATTTATGATCTAATGGAAAGAGTAGACAAGGGATTGAAAAAGTTCCTCCAGCCTTCCCTCCAGTTAGTACTCTGAAAGAGATTTGCACAGTGTGCTAAAGGATGCATAATCACAAGCATGACTCCTATATCACAATTCATTTCCTCTTCATATTTACTGTGAACTCCTGGTTTCAAGATTGAGAGGCAAGAATCCCTCTGGCCAACTTGCTTAATCTTGCCCCAGCTCACACCATCATTAGTTCTCTAACTTGAGAATCCAGTTTCTCTGCAAGTGGCTGTATCAGAACAAAATTATTTCAATAGTTTCCAGGTGCAATGCAGACTGAAGAGTGAGGAGTTCTGGCCCAGAATATAATTGAGCTTGTGGTTCAGATCAGTCACTTCATCTGGGGAGGAAAGTCATTTGGGCTGATTTGGATCCCAGGAAGCACAGCCTATGGCATTTGCATAAATTGAAACCCCTTTTAGGGAGGCAGCTGAGTATTTGGTGGATTTCTAAAATAAGGGTTCCATTAACAAGGTCACTGTGTTGTACTGTTATGTTAGCAATTATCGCAGAGGAAGTTAGTCTGGGATTAGTACCAGATTTTCCAAAGCTGGACTTGTAAACACCATGGAAGTAGACTTTCCTGTTGGTGATAGAAAGATTGACATTTAACAACAGCCTTTTGTGCAGCAATGACAGGTCTGATTATTCTGAAGTTTGACCAAGCGTGCGGGTTGATTAGATTATGGTTTAGTGGATGTTTCAATTTCTGGTTCACTGACAGCTAGCTATCAACCGTGGGTCCAAAAATTTTCACTTCTGTTACCTTTGTGCTGCAGTAGCCCAGGTGGTATTTGTAGTTGAGGGGAAGGTTCTAGATTATTGTGTTAAATATTTAAAATCAAGGAGGGAGAGTATAGCATAGGCTGGTAATGGAAATCCCAGTTCTGTCATCCTAAATAGGCTAAAAGTTTTCCTGAAACCAATCGTACTCTTTCCCCTGAAAAATTTGTGCTCCAGTTCAGAATTTAAAACTTGAGCAACAAGTGCATTCACTAAATATTGGAAATAAGAGAGTATACACATTATTTTTCTTCCAAACTCAAAACCGAATGAACTAAACCTTATTTTGTTGGAGGAAACAGTCTCTTAGTTTTAAGTAAGGCCTCATAGCTGAAACAGATTAAAATGGTAAGGAGCTTAATGTTGTTTACTTTTGAGCCAACAAATAAAACATTGTTGGAAAACAACTCTATTACCCAGAAGAGAGCAACAGGGAAGATTTCCAATTAGGTCAACCCCCAAAGAATGTTTTGACTTTACCTTACAAACTTGTCCGGGACTACAAAAGGAGAGCTAAAAGCTGTTAATAAAAATAGTTGTCATGGTAGCTTGAATTAGATAAACTTTTGATGTTATTGAGTGCGTTATAAAAGAAACGCTCAGATATCATTTTGTTTCAAGCTGACTGATCATCTACAAGATTTAAGATCCATTCTGGAAAAGTTTAGCAATGTACAAAAATTGGCTATAATTGGTAATTTCTTTCAAAATATTGTGAAATAAGCTAGTAGACACACGGTGAAACATAAGATTTAAGATGGAACAGAGACTGATTTGAAGTCAGTCATGATCCTCATGTAATAAATATTATCCACAATAGTATTAACAAATCATCAAAATTAGTAATAATTTAAAAACCCAATGGACACGCTCTTTTGCTGATGATGTCAGTAATACCGTGAGCACTATTTGTGATCACAGTGAAACAGGGCTCAACAATCTGATAGTTATTTTGGCAGCGTATCCTTGGGAGTACCTTATTGCTGCAAGAAACAAGAAATAGGGAGAGGCAAGACTGAGAAATGTTTTCATCAGTAGTGAGTCTCATTAAAACCTGTGAAGTGATTGGCTTTCTCTAAAAATATGATGCTGAAAGACATCTCAGTGACACTGGCTATCACAATACTGAAGCTCAAATATTTTGGTGGGTATGAACCAACAAATGGCCAAAATAGCATTTCTAGAAAAAATATTAAATGGACACTAGATATGAATAAGAATGCAATATACTCTATAAATTCTAATAGTATGGAAATTTACAACTGTTCTATAGACTTCCCTGCCTATATCTTCAACATTTTCTGGCTTGGCTCTTTCCTCTCAATCTGTGAAAATGTTTAATTATGTTTTTAAGCTTTCTTTAGCATAATTTATCTTTATAGCTATTAATTTTACTCTTTCTTACTATCCTGAAATGCCTGAGAAACTAGTCTGCTTTCATTATATGTATTTCCTTTTCTGTATCTCTTTGAATTCATTAACGGCTGTGTTCATAATAATTGTTCTTGGTCAAGTCACCAATGACTTCCTAATTTCCAAATGCCAAAATCAGTGGGTGTCCTTACATCCTCATCCTCTTTGATCTCTAAAGCACTAATACTACCTTGACCTCTTCATTTGAAATCCTCTGCTTTTTTTGAATCTTGGAAAAGGTCCCTTCTGGCTGTCCTCCCACCTCTGGTTTCCAATCTTCTATGTGTGGGCTTCCCTTCCTCTTCTTTAGAGGTCAGCATTCCAGTAGATTCCTTCCTAGTCTTCTTCTCGATCTCTGTGAACCATCTGGCTCCCCTATGGCTTCAGCAAATAATAATTCCCATCCTACTATTCTGAAAGTTCAACAATCATTCATAAGTCCAACAGTTGCTCCTTGAGCAACTTTTACGTGCTAGGCACTGGAGATACAATGAAGAATAAGATAAGGTATCTGACTTTAAGGACCTTAAGTTTTAGTATGGAAGCAGATAGACACAGAAGGATAAATATAGAAGGATAAATGGAATTATGCTTAAAGAACTATTTTATTTATTTATTTATTTTATTTTAAAGACTAGTGAAGTGCAGTAGTGAGAAGGGGGGAAAGCAGTAGAACAAGAAGTTCAATCTGTAACTGACTGTGCACAATCAATAACTCACTACCTTCGGACCAGCCTTAAACAACTATTTGAACACAGAAAAGCACCTCCCTCCAGCTTCCATCTCCCTTTTGAACTTCACATGCATTATTTCTTTAATTGAATATTTCTCAGTCACCTCAAACTCAACATTCTGAAGTGAGAATGATCTAGTCCTCCATCCCACACTCGCCCAATATCCTAAACCCACATCTTTTGCTGTATTCCCCATATTGGTTAATAGTGAGAAAGCAATTCATGTTTAGGCGTGAAGTTCCACAGCCCTTGTCATCCATTTTTTCTTTCCCACTGTTTATATTCAAACAGTTGCCCCCTAAGTATCTTTCAGATCTGATTTTTTCCCTTTCTCTTTTCCATATCCTCTATCTTTTCTTTATTTTGATCTCGCTTCTTCTCTCTACTGTAATTTTCAATCTTCTGAATGCTCTTCTTGCCTCCCAAATCTTCCTTTCCAACCCAAATTATCATTAGAGTTAGCATTTTAGATTTCAGGGTTGTTTACATTGCTGCCCTGACAAGGTGGCCCACCTGGCCCAGCTGTCTAGATCTCTCCATACTCTTTGCTGCCAGTGGGGCCCGGGCCATATAAGAGACTCGATAAGTCACAGCACTCTCTATCTTTCTCTGCTTACCCTGAAACTGAACCTATTTCATACAACTGGACTTCTTTTTGAGCATTTCTCATTTGTTCTCAGTTTTATCGCACAATATTCAATATCCCCATAGAATTAAGAGAACCCTAGAGATTTTAATCCTATTATTCTACTTACCACATCCATTTCATTCATCTGGCCTTGTAGTCATCTCGAAAATTGATTGTTGAGCTTCTATTAGGTACCATCCACTGTACTAGGCACTGAGGTTATAGACGTGTGTAGCATCAACTTTCAGCCTTAGGAAATGCGTGACCTGTTGGGGGTAGAAGGTCATTTAAACAAATCATTACAATATTCTATGTATAGAGAAACAGTAACACAGGAGAGTGCAAAATGCACAAAATGTGGAGGGATTGCCATTCTCTACTTTCCAAATTCTCTACAATGACCCCTTATTCCTTTTATAACTAAACCAGTATAAACCCACACAGCAAAATCTCAAGATGGCAGGCAGAGTACTTGCAATATTCTCTATGAGAGTTCTTGGAAATAATAGAAAATATGAGAAATCTGAACTTAAAATAGCTAGCTTTAGAAAACATATGATATGTGAACTTAAAATAGCTACCTTTTAGGCACATAAAATAAAAATTTCCAAATATATTTTTCTACTCAGCTCCTATATAATACTATATATTTAATTAAATTAATTAATTAACTTATTTATTTATTTTTGAGACAGAGTCTCGCTCTGTTGCCTGGGCTAGAGTGCCGTGGCGTCAGCCTAGCTCACAACAACCTCAAACTCCTGGGCTCAAGCGATCCTCCTGCCTCAGCCTCCCGAGTAGCTGGGACTACAGGCATGCGCCACCATGCCCGGCTAATTTTTCTATATATTTTTAGTTGTCCAGCTAATTTCTTTCTATTTTTAGTAGAGATGGGGTCTCGCTCTTGCTCAGGCTGGTCTCGAACTCCTGACCTCGAGCAATGCTCCCTCCTCGGCCTCCCAGGGTGCTAGGATTACAGGCGTGAGCCACCGCGCCCAGCCTCCTATATAATACTATATATTTTAATACAGCAAATACATTTGCTCTGTGACTGAGGTACTGGTATGTGAGAGAGAACCCAGGAAGTGGCTTGGCCCTCACTTACTCTTAGCCTCACCCTGCCCCTTCCCCTCTTCTCTGTGCCCTCAGCAATCCAGATTCTTTCTGTCTTTGGTACCTCTCATGTTCCCCCGGCCTCAAGGCCTTTGCACATACTGCCGCTCCCTGTGCCTAAACGCCCCCCCACCCACTGCTGTTACCTTGTTCATACTTTAGGTCAGTCATGCTCAATTCCCTGCTTGTGTGAAAGGGATTGTGCCCCAGAGGACACTTGAAAATGTCTGGAGACATTTTTGGTTGTCACACTAGGGTGGTGGTGCTATTGTCATCTAGTGCATAGAGGCCAGGGATGCTGCTAAACATTCTACAGTCCACCAGACAGCCCCCAACAGCAGAGAATTACCTGGTCCCGAGTGTCAGCAGGGCTAACATGAAGAAACTCCGATTTCAGTCTCGGCTCAGGGAGGAGATTTCTTTGACAAAATCAGGGCCTCCTGCCATCCTTTCTCAAAGCACTCTATTGCCTTCCTTCAAAGGACTTAGCTCTCTTTGTAATAATGTATCATCTGAGGGTAGGGACCGTGCCTATTTTGCTTGCCATTTTATCTTTGATGCTTAGGTGAGAGTTAAGCCCAGTGAGTATTTGTTTGCAGAAAGGAAGTAGGGAAGAGGACAAAAGGTAAAGGAAACAAGACAGGAAGAGAGTTGGTTTTTCTGAGCCCTTCATCTGTTATTAGTTTGCTAACATAAGTGACACATTTTTCTCCCCCTCATCTGAAAGACAGGAATGGTTGTCCATTCTCTGCCTCTGTCGCTGAGGTTATGTGAAGAATAAATGAGCTTCACTCTGTGACAGAGCGTAGAAAGCATGAGGAACGGAGGTGAAAAGGGACCAGAGCATCAGATGCAGCAATCTGTGCAGAGGCAGATCAGGAGGGAAAGGGAGAGGGCAGCTGCAGTCATCACAGAGAAGCAGCAGCAGCAGCTGCAGCAGCAGCAGCGTCCCAGGGGAGTGAGATGTTCATAGACCTGAACCACCTGCACACCCTGGCTGGAATGGCCAAGGGCGCAGCTAGTGGCATCTACGAAGACAGGGTTGAAAAGTTTAGGCAGGAGAGTAGAAAGCAGGTACAACTATCCAAAAAGGAAAAGGGAGCACAGAATGAAAATAAGGGGAAACACTCCTATAAGCATTTTGGCTTCAAGAGGAACATCCAGCAGACAAGAAAAAAGAAGTGGAGGCTTCTATAAGGAGATAACTCAAAAGGACTCCTTTAAACGATGATGACCTTATAACAAAGTGGAAAATGTGATTAACCTGCATTTTGGTCAGGGGAAAGTGAGCTGACCTGGTGAGTCTGCTTCTCCTGGAGAAGCAGTGGAGAGAGGGCAGGAGGGGGAACTTAGAACACGCCTTCCAACGGGCTACGTGATGGGAAGCAGCAGAGCGAGAAAGAGAGCCAGAGAGCTGGTGAAGAATGAGGGCCTGCCATGTGATCCACTCTCCCATGACGTTCCATAGTTTGCGTAAAGTTGTTGACTGTCACATCATTCTTATGGCTGGATTTCTTGTGGAAAAGAGAGAGGACAGCATTTCAGATTGGAGTGGCATAGGCCTGTAGAAGCTGCAGGGACCCTGGAGAGGTGGCAGAGAGAGACTGAGGAAATAAAAAATGAAGTTGTGGGGAGAACTTTGCAGGCCTTGCTGGCAGGTCTGCAGCCTCAGTCTCTGGGGGGCTGAGGATGTGAGCTTACATTGGAATGACGGCAGATACTTAGTGAAAAACTGTATAACGGGGACACCGATGTCCAATGACACTGTAACACAGCCCATAGATAAGATACGAACTTTCAACGAACTCCAGATGGAAAAGGAAACTGAATTTGCTTTGGTGAAAAAGGCCTAGAAGTGTTGTGAGTAATTTATGGTGACCCTGTCAACAAGCCAAGGTGAAAGAATCTCTTCTTTCTTGCAAACGAAATGTCACAAAAAGGGAGATGTTTGACTTCGATGAAGAAATTACCATTTATTTGTAGACTAATTTAAAGCAGTTGATTTTGCTGCTATTCTACATACAGCAGTGAATCTTCAAACTAGCCTGGTAGGTTGAGTCTTTTGAGTCCCAGTTCGAGCATGAAGCCTAGTGTGTTAGCAGGCTCTGAATACATCCTTGCTGAATTGACATGGATTAATAAAGGAATTATGCTGCTTGATAGAATAGCTAACAACCTAAAATGTTTTAGAAATATAATTGGCATCTGGCAGGTGATGCTACCGAATCTCTCAATTTCCAGGCTCACAGTAGAACAAGAAGGTGAACAAAGAACTGAAAAAAATGTAATTGGATAACTAAGAGAACTTGTGAGTGGCTCTCAGGAATGACCTGTCGTTTGTAGACAGTTTTTATTTATTCCTTACGAAGTTCCCCAGGAAGAAGCAAAGGAAACTGACTCAGCATTAATGCATCTTTGTTCACAATCACTGAACACACCAGAGGAGCAAAGATGATGCTGTCAACACCTTCTCATGGAGCAACGTGGAAGATTCCAACACAGTGCAGGTTGCTGTAAACAGACCCTCCCAAACAACGTACAGTGGACTATGTGTGATGAGTTCTCTCTCTGTTGCCTAACTTCTCTTCCTGGCAAACACTCCCAACCATTCTCACTTTTAATCACAAGCATCTATGCAACAAAAGTTTTTTAAGTCACACAATTCTGGATCCCAAGAGCCCCTAAATATGTATTGTTGTATCTTTTCAACCCACAGCAGAGGAAACTGAGGCCCAACATTGAACATTTGCAGAATGCCTTACTAGGATAAAACCTGACGGAGCCAACATGCTCAAAGCCATACCAACTACTTTAAGGATTCTAGAAAACCTGGCCTTTGTCCTCCAAATTCCTCTGGCTAATGGAGAGTGCTATTCCCAATCGGGACCTTACTTTTCTGAACCTCCTTTTCCTCATCTTGTAAAATGAGCATGGTCATAACTTCATCTCAAGGTTATAATGATAAGAGTGAGTGAATGTATATAAGTCTTATGAACTCTCAAATGTAATAAAATCCATTCATTTATTCACAATAAATAAACAATATTCACTGATAGCCAATCCTACCCTCCTGCACTTGGGCTTTGGAGACCAGACCAGCCCCTTTCAAGGACTTTGCTACTAACAATTCCCTTTCTTCTGTTTCATCTTTCTTTTTTAAAATAAACCTTTTATTTTAGGATAGTTTTAGATTTACAGGAAAAAATGGGAAGATAATACAGAATTCCCATATGCACCACACCCTGCCACGTGGGCGTGCCTCCTGTCTTACAACAGAAGGGGAACATCTCCTCCCCTCACTTCCCCTTCAATTATTATTCAATTTCACTCTTCCACTTCACAGCAAGACTACTCCAAGAGTTCTTTATCTCTGTTAATGGGCTTCTCTACTTCACCCCCATTATTTCCATAACCCACTTTTGTTCCCATGACTCCGCTGACTCAGGGCCAGTGGTCACTTCTCTGTCTTTATCTTATTCAACCTCTCATCAGCATTCGATTCAGTTTCTCTCTTCCTCCTTCTTGGAAGCCTCTCTCCTTAGCTTCTGTGATGCTACACCCTCTTATTTCACTGGTTGTCCTTCTCCAATCTCTTCTGCCATCTACTTCTTCTCTCTGTGCTCTCTGAATGTTGGCATGCCTCTGGGCACTGTCAACACCTTCTGTTTCCACCTATCTATATTTGAGTTTTAGAAGAGCTCATTTAGATACATGGCTTATATCCACCGTATCACCAATGACTCCCACATTGATATTTCCAGTCCTTGCCCCTACTTTGAGGAGTGAAATTACATCTTTGCTTGCTGAGTTTGTATCTTGACTTGGATGTCTAATAGCTGTCTCAAATTTTAGGTGGTTAAAACAGAACTCCTTACCACTCCCTGCTCCAGTCTGTACTTTCCCCAGTGCTCATCCCAGTAAAGGGCGCTGTCCAGGGGCCCAAGCTTGATATTTTGATTTCCTCAACCCTTCACATCCCATCTACCAACATGTCCCTTCAACTTTACTTCAAATATGTATTCTCAAGCCATTCCTGTTTCCATCTCCAGACACACCACTCTAGTTTAAGTTGCCATCCAGCCTCCTTGAATGGCTTCCACAGTGGTTTCCCTGGGGCCCCTCTGGCTCCCTTCCCACCCCTTACTAAACTCATTCTCCACATGGCAGCCAGAGTGATACCATTGGACATTGACCATATCCTGTCACTTCCCTGCTTTAAACTACTCAGTGACTTGACAGTGTGTTCAGAATAAACCCAAACTACCCAAAAATCTCTTGGGCTTCAGGGCTCTCTCTGCATGATCTGGCTTCTTTTTCCTCTCAGATCTCATGTCCCATCATTCTTTTCCTGCATAGCAACCACTCTTGCCTGCTGTAAGTTTTGCAAATATAGGAAGATTATTTCTGCCTAGGAGCTTTTCTCTTGCCATTGTCTCTGCCTAGCACACTTTACTTGGCAAAGTTATCCTGTGACCACCTTCTTACTACCTGGTCAGAGAGACCTTTCTACTCCTTGCTACTTGGTCAGTTAGACCTAACTGCCTTTTGTAAAGTACACTCTTTCTCCCTCCTTTAGCTGCTTGCAATTTTGTATTTTGGTTTTAATTTCTCCATTGCACATAGCATGATTTTAAATCTTCTCGTTCATTTTATTTGTCTTTTCCCCCCTTCTTGAGAGCAGACACCCCATCTGTCTTCTTTGCTACCATCCCTGGAGTCTCAGCACTGCTAGCACATAGTAATGTTTTCGGTAGGTACCTGAATGATTAAATGGATAAATGTGCTCAGCAGTAGAGACATAGTGGTGAATTTTAATTGCTTTCACAGCAGGGTATTTTTGATAGTTACCTTAGTGTCAAAAATGCACCCATTCAGAGCCATGCAGGTATTTCCAAACTGCCTGCCTGGCCATACAACCCAAGAAGAAGAGTGAGTTGATTGTTAAGAGTTTTGTGGTTGATTAGTGGATGTGTGGGTGACTCCTGGACACTTGCAAGCTCCCTGGATAGGACTGGAAGTTTTGTAAGATGCCAGTGCTATCCATCTACTTGGCAGTACAGAGGCATAACACTTGCTAACTGAATGTCTACCCTATGCTGGGAATGCTGCTCGGTGCTTCTGTTTGGTTATCTCACTGAAGCACTCCAATAATCTCACAAGGTGTCATTATTCCTCCCACTTTACAGACAAAATAACTGAGGCACAAGGAGTTAAGGAAATTGTAAAACATCACAAAACTAGTAAATGACAAAACAGAGATTTCTAAGATAATTTGTTCTCCATTGCACACTGCAGCTTTGAGAACTAAGACATACTCTCTAAATCATAATAACAGAGAGGTGAACTAACAATTGGATCCCAGGTGCCAGTAAGCCTAGATCTATCCAAGTTACTCTTGTCTGGGGTTGCATCCAAGGTGTCCCAGATATTGGCAAGATGAAGAATCTTCTGTGAAAAACTGGAATGGTCATGAAATATGTTTCAGTATTAAGAATTAAAATGAGCATTCCTCCCCACCTTATTTATTTTCTTAATTTCTAATCTTTATTGAGTGCCTACTGTGTGCCAGATACTTACTAGATTCTGGGGCTGTAGTAGTGACAAGACAGCACAATCTCCTCTAGTGGGTTCCTTTGGAAGAAATTTAATTCCTCACTGCTTACACCGTCGACTTCCAGGTCCCTAATGACAACTGAGTTCTTCAATGTGGTCTGGAGTCAGCCAGGTGTTGGTGGATAAAAGGGACCTCCAGAAGTCTCCATGGAGATGCTACTTGACACAGAGCATCAAGTGATGGAAACAGATGGCACCATTCACAGCCAGGCCATCTTTAGTTCAGCTTATGAGTATGGCTTTCCTTAACTAATTATGCTTTATAATTATTTGCTTATAACGGAGAAAATCTTTTTGGTACACTATACATTTATTACATGAGTTTGGGAAATGTTTAGGAAGTGGTATTGACAGGCTTTGGGGTTGCATAGATATGAAGGGGATGAAGAAATGGAAGAGTTGGGCCAGGTGTGGTGGTTCATACCTGCAATCCCAGCACTCTGGGAGTCCAAGGCAGGAGGATCTCTTGAGCCCATGAGTTTAAGACCAGCCTGGGCAACATGGCAAGACCCTGTCTCTAAAAAAATAAAAATAAAAACAAAAATCCAAAACTAGCCACTATTTTTCTAGCTGATTTGTGCCCCTACAAAAAAGAAAAAAAGAAAAAAGAAATGGAAGAGTCAAGGATGAATTCCAGGCTTTGGGTATGAGCAGCTGGGTGATTAGTGTGTTATTTACTAAGACGACATACATGGGAATAGGAGCAGGTTGTTTTACTTTGTTTTACTTTGTCTTGTTTAGAAAAAATATCATGAAGTCAATATGTAGAGATAGAATTGCCTATAGACATCCAAGCAGGATATTCAGTAGGTAGTGGAAGATACAGGGTTGAATCCCAAAGAAGATCTAGAGAAAAAGCTGGGAAATTGTCAACAAATAATAGTAAGGCCATGAGAGTGGGAAACTTTTGGGAGTGGTACCATGGAATTCAATAACTCATATAAATTGAGTAGTTTGACAAGGCATTTTTAATTCTGTGGCTTTGTTGTCTTTAACATTCAAGTTTCTTCCCTTGGGGGGAAAAATCCAATCAGGAAAAAGAAAGCAAAGCAAACAAAAACAAAAACCCAATACCACCTTCTCTGCTAACATTGTCTTTAAACAAGCTTATCTTGCCTAGTCCTTTCAGCATCAAGTGAGATAATCATTTCCCTTAAGGGAAGGAGGCAGGCATGGAAATTGAATTAAATCCTAACAACACAAGCCAATATATTTCCCCTCCATTTATGTGCAATCTTGTTTCATCCCAGTTGTGACTGATGCCTCTGATAAAAGAGTCATGCATCTGTGACTGATTTAAACAGTGTTATGCAACACACACTCTGTCATGATCAAACCTTTTGTTTTCTTTGAATTTTGTCTTGTTTAAAAAAGGAGCTTTTTCATTTTTGCTTTTGCTTGAGAAAAATGGTAGGGTGCACGTGAACTTTGAGACGAAAGGTTTAGATTTCTCTCCCAGCTCTGCAGCTTTGCACTGAATAATTTTCAGCCCTTTCTTTCAGACACGATGTACCCATTTCCTTCAGGGGGCTTTGAGACTCAGACATGCCTGGTGGGGAGGAGGGGAACTAGTGGCGGGCACTGTGCGTTGCCTGCCCAGTGTCTATACTCTCCGTCTTCCTTTCCAACAGAACCCCAATTTTGTTCAGGACCCCAGTGTATCCATATGAAATTGCCTCTTTGATTAAAAATGCCCAAATGTTGGCAATTTCATATAGCCCATTCTAAAACAAACCAACCTCTCTTCCTCACCTCTCTTACATCTAGGGGTAGCACAGGGCTTTTTCTGGCCAATGAGGTATTGGAGGGGCCATGTGTGGAGTTGCCCTTTTCTAAATAAAAAGGTGAAGCCCATTTTATCCCTCCAGGAATGTAGACATGATGCCTGGAAGAACAACAGACACACTGCAACTGTGAGAATGAAAGGCATATACTAGAGATGGGGAGCAGAAAGCTAGAAGAATAATTTCCTCAACAAATAAAACTTTTACTAGTTTAAGTCACAGGTTAGTCTGGGTGTCCTGTTGCTTGTAGCTGATTGAAATCCTTTCTGATACTATACTCACCAATTCTTACTTTCTCTTCACCTCCCCTCTCTAGAATCATCCCATTTTTTTAAAATTCCACGATGAAGGAGGGCCTGAGATAGGGCTTCCTCTATCATTATTGGAGTCAGTCCAAACTACTAGATTTATTAGTAGATCTCAGTGTGCAACAGTTATTTGATAAAATGGTTTCAGCTTCAGAATAATCATTATCATTTTTTGAGCCTATATGATGTGCCAGACATCATTTTCATCCCTTTGCATACAAGGCCTAATTTAATCCTGGCAACAAGCCTATAGGAAAATATCAATGAGTACCCACATTTTATATAAAGGAAAAATCAGGAAGAGAGTTTAAGTAACTTGTTCAAACCAACCAGCTTTTAACAGGGTGAAACTAGATTAGTGTTCATGTCTATTCCTAGCTACTGTGCCATGCTACTTTGGTTCATTCATTGTGCTGTGACCAATCCTGCTACAGGTTTCCCTCCCTGCGAAATTGTTCATTTCGTTCTTCTATTCTGCCCTTCTCTGTAACAGTGCTACCAAATACTTTCTGCGATGATAGAAATGCTCTATATTTACCCCCTGCAATATAGTGGCTACTAGCCCTATGTGGTCATTTGGGACTTAAGATATGACTAATGCAACTAAGGAATGAAATTTTAATTTTTTAATTTTCTTTATTTTTTAAGAGACAGGGTCTTGCTCTGTCACCCAGGCTGGAATGCAGTGGCATCATCACAGCTCACTGCAACCTTGAACTCCTGGGCTCAAGAAATCCTTCTGCTTCAGCCTCCCAAGTAGCTGGGACTATAGGTGCACATCACTACACCTGGCTACTTTTAAAATTTTTTGTAGAGATGGGGTCTCACTGTGTTATCCAGGCTGGTCTCAAATGCCTGGCCTCAAGCAATCCTCCCACCTTGGCCTCCCAAAGTGCTGGGATTACAGGTGACTTGCCCAGCCAAAATTTTAAATTTTATTTAATTTTAAGTAATTTAAATTGAATAGTCCCATGTCACAAGTAGCTGCCATATTGAACAGAGCCTCTTTAGAAGACCACAACCAGATGATGCCCCAGCCAGGCCAGGCCTTAGGTATCACCCTTGACAGCCCTGACATTTTCCAGGGTTAGTGGTTGTCCTCCCCAGCCCTTGCTTGTGGAGCTGACTGGAAGGGATAAAGCCTTTCAGCTACACCTGTATCTTTCTTCAAACTCAGTGCTGTAAAAATGACAGCTTCTGGCTTCAGCGTTTGATGTGCAACTCTTGCTGCAGAGGTAAAATATCAAAATTGCTGTGAAATGATGGTAATAAGTGTGTGGCATTTTTGTGAGTTACAAAAGGTTGAGAGACCATCATTTCTTATGGTGAGTGATTTATCTGGGGATCTTGGATGTTTAAAAGGCACAGTGAAATGAAATGAAAACCAAATGAAAGTCATAAAATCCCATAATGCTTTTAAATTTCAAAGATAGAATATCGCCTGTAATTTTCCTACTTCTAGCCTGGATGTTAACCTCACCTTTATTTCATAGTTGAGATATGGATGGTTTCTGACACTACCAGTTAGTGTGTCAGGAAGCAATGGATCTACTCTGTGGACTTTCTTAAGAAAACTACCTATTTGTAGTCAAGTAGCTGGGACAGGTACATGGCTATTTATTAATACAAACTTCCTTCAGGTGATCAGTTTGGATGGGGCCACAAAGAAGAAATGGTGTTGCCATTTCATCTCCCTAGTTTGGGACAGGAGATTAGAACCGTTGGATGTAAGGAAACAGAAAAAGCACAAGGTAAGGAATTAGGAAACTTGGCTTTCCTACTAGCTGGCAAGTCATGTAACCTGTCTCAATCTGTTTCATCATATGTAAAAGTCAGGATAATAAAGATGGTCCTTCCAATGTCAAAAGTTTGAATTCTAAGCCGATGGTGCATGTGGGGCCAGCAGCGACATGGTGCTTGGCGTGAGCTGTGGAATGTTGAGAGTTTCTAGAAGTCAATCTACTAAGATGAGGAGAAGGAGGAAGACAATTGTGAGGGCTCATACAGCCGGCCATAAGTCAGTTGGGAAGATTTGAGAAGAGACGAATAAGCCGTAAAAGCAATGACACAACTAGAGAAGTTCACACATGTGCGCTTCTGAAGTTCCTGCCAGGCTGACTTTGGCAAGTGGTGTAGTGTCAAATAGGGTGTTTGAAAAAAGGAAAAGAATGATCACAGTGGAAAAAAGTGTGAACGAGAATAGGGAAGGATACAGGAAGAGAGGAACAAAAGAAGGGAGAGGACACGGAAGAAAAATCTAAGAAAGATAATGCTACTTGCACCTTCCATAAGTATCATCTATCACAATTCTGGACATATGCTAGGTCAGCCCACAGTCGTCCCCTGTCTGGATTATTGCAATAAAGTCCTAATCGGTGCCCCTGCCTTCAGTCTTGCCCCCTTCAATGCATTCTGCATATGCAGCTAAAGTGACTTTCCTGACACACACATCTGAAGCCCACGTCATTCTCTTGCTTAAACTCCTTCATCAGCCTTCCCATTGCTCCTAAGAATCAAGTCTAAATTTTTTAGTATGGCTTTCCAAGACCGTCATGATCTGACTGCTTTGTATGCCTATGTCAGCGGTTGGTAAACTCTTTCTGGAAAAGCCCAACTAGTAAATCTTCTCTCCTCTGTATTCCAAATGGTCTATGTGGCAACTAGTCAATTCTGCCTTCACAGTAAGAAAGCAGCCATAGGGAATATGTAAATGAATGAGTATGGCTGTGTTCCAACAAAACTTCACTTACAAAAACAAGCAACCCTCCTGATGACCTTAGTTTTCTGACCTCTGCCCTACAGTCTCAAAATCATCTTCCTTACCCAACCCCTTAAAGCTCTGTAATTTAAGACCCATGGAACGATTTGCAATTCCTTAACTGTGCTCTACTCTCTCTCAATATTGTGCTTTGCAAACACTCTTCCCTCAGTCTAGGTCACCTTCCCCCGACTCTTTGTCTAGTTAACCTCCACTTGTCTTGTGATTCCATTTAAACTTCCTTGACCAACCTCACTCTGACCCTGTACTCCCACTTAGCACACCGTAAGACAATTTACCTGTTTGCATATGTCTCTCACACCTCTCTCCATCACAGGCTATTGGAGGCAAGGAACTATGTGTTACTCATTTCAGTAATAAACACAGTGTCCCTGGCAGTGAATGGATGCCAGAATCCATTTATCATTATAAAGATTTAAAGCCCAAAGTATGTACCTCTAGCTCTATTGCCTAGACACAGAATGAATGCACGACACTGACTGATGACGAATTGAGTTTAGGAGATTATAGGCCATATCTTTAATGATTCCAGTTCCTAGAAATAAAGAGTTTGACATAAAGCTTCAGAAAGGATAAATGGAACTTAATTTGGAGCACATTTCAGGAGAAACGAGGGCAGTGGCTCTGACAGCTTCATTTGACTTTATGAAAGACTATGTGTGGGTCACTTAAAGAGATGCTGTGAGGGATGCATCTAGTAAATTTAGAAGATGAATTACAAGGAGAGGATGCACCTGCCATGTCGTTTTTGTTAGGGGCAGAGAACAATTTTAGCTGGGAAAGCTGACAGCCAGAGGCATGCCAAGTAAATAATCTGCATAGAAGGTGTAAGAATGCAAAAATATTTCCGATGTGGAGAACAAGGTCTTGGCAGGGTTTTCTGTGAAAGGAGATTGTGAATAACTGCCCTGATAAATGTGCAAATCACTTAAGAGATTGCCCTAAAGTGATGAGGGACAACTAAGATTTTTTGGGTGACGACTGTGTGCCAAGCACTATCTTACCTCTAATAATGTCCACAAAAACGCATGAAGCATGTTGCAATTTTATCGGTAATAAAAATGAGGCTCAGAGGGCTTAAGCAACTTCTGTAGGGTCACAAATCTCTGTTTTTTTCATGGCACTAGCAGATGCAGCATAATCAGCATCTGGTGATCAAGAAAGGGAAATGAAAAGAACTAAGCCAGTAATGCCTGGCTGACTGAGTGGGGAGCATCTATCTGGATTTGAAAAAGAAAGGAAAGATGAGAGACTAAAGGCCTGTACTGGGCACCTCCATTTTTTTGTTCACCAGCCTTCAGTACCCTTCCTGTTCACTCTGCTTCCTGACAGCACTCTAGTTTCCTGTCGGAGTATCACCCACCCCATTTTATACAAGCTTGTTGGTATTGTAAATGTAGAAGTCTTTCCCTTCTTTTTGTGTGGAAGCTTAAGGGATCGCTGGAGGTTACTTCTACCAGATCTTTTCTAAAATCTCCCCATACTTAACCTTGGCCAATCAGACTCCATCTCTCAGGACGTTAAATCTTGAGTGGATAAACATAGGCTAAGGAGATGGCTAGAATTCATTCCAACAGCATCTTGATAATTAATAGTTCCTACCCTATTTCTAAACCTGTTTTCCCAGCCTCCCTCCAATTCTCTAACTCCCCAATAATGTCCTAGTAAGTCCCCATTTTGGGGCCAGTATTGGTTCCTATCACTAACAATGACGGGTGTCACTTGTTTCATTGTTACCAAAAAAAAAGAGAGAGAGAGAGAGAGAACAGAACAAATTAATTCCAAATAATATTCTCAAGAATAACTCAAGTATGTAGTTTAAAGAGACTCATTGATTTCTAAGACTACATTAATGTAAACATTAATGGACATAATCTGGTACAACTTCTAAATTTAAAGGATAAATAAAGGATCCTATAAAGTTCTATACCAAAACATACAGCTACCAACAAGGCAACAAAATACAGGCTGACAGGTTTCTCATGGAAGACGTGAACAGAAACATTTTCCAACTGACAGCAGAAAGCACTGAGCCTATATGAAGACTTCAGCAGGGAATCCCCTGTAGAGAGTGACACTCAGCCATTTACTGCAAGTAAGGGATGGTTACGTAGCTTCAGGAATACAGAAGGGCAATAGTAGCCTAATGCTACGGCACAATGCCTACCTCATTCACCTCACTTCATGTCATCATGTAGGCATCGTATCATCTCATCATCGCAGGAGGAAGGGAGAGTAGAGTACATAAGATACTTAGAGAGAGAGGGAAAGACCACATTCACATACCTTTTATTACAGCATATTCTTGTAATTTTTCTATCTTATTATTAGCTGTTATTCTCTAACTGTGCCTAATTTATGAATTAAACTTTACCATAGATATGTATGGATAAGAAAAAACGGTATATATAGGGTTCATTATTATCTAAGTTTTCAAGTATCCACTGGGGGTCTTGGAATGTCTTCCCTGCAGATAAGGGGGGACTACTGTAGTAGAATCAATAGCAACTACTATAACAAATGGCAAAAAACAATCAGAAATAGAAAAGATTTCAGCCAACAGGATTGACAAATTTGACCAAATTGACACATGACACCACACTGTTAGGTCTGTCTAGATGTTTCCCTGTCCTCGGTTCCCAGTGTCAAGAGTGAGTACTGGTACCAACTTGACCTGATGATGGAGTGATCACAAATACAAAGTGACCCCACACAAACAGTTTATTACAGAAAAGAAAGAAGCTATACAAAGTGAAATTAAAGAAGGAAGCTACCCAAAGTGAAGATATGTTGGGAGCGGTCTCTGATTACGGGTGAGCACATAGCCAATAGAATCATTGCTGGGAGCCTTGTCAGGGCCCTCTACCAATCACTTCCCGCCACGACTACCTGCAATGGTATATAAGCCCACTGTCCTTCCTGTTCGGGGTCTCTCGCCATGTAACTAGACTAGATGCCTCATTAAACTGCTGTTGGAAGAACTCCAGTTTGTTGCGTCGTCCTTGCAGGCGAGTGCGGCGCGACAAGTGGTGCCGAAACCCGGGAACTTCTCGCACCGGCGGAGACGACCTCTTTGGAGGTGAGTTCAGAACCACAGCAGCTGGGGCGGCTTTATTTTGGACCCCTGCCCTCTTCTGACGCCGGCACCGGGTGCTTGTGACCTACCCCATGGGGAACTCTCCTAGTTGTCACCTGTTGCGGGCCCTGCGGGGTCTTCTGGCCGCCCGGGAGCTTCGTATCCCTGACCGTGTCCTGCGCCATTTTGTGCAGGACGTGGACCGGGTGGCCCCATGGTTTCTCCACTCGGGGTCTTTAACGATTCCGAGTTGGGATAAGCTAGAGCAGGACCTTCGCCGTGCCCGAGAGTCTGGTCCCCTTTGGGAGTGTGTTCTCCCTGTGTGGGCACTGGTGCGCTCCTGTTTAGAGGACGACCCTTGCAGCGGTCCGGTCCGGGAAGGTCAGCAAGTACTCAGTGATTATCAAGATAGTATGTCTGAGAGAGGCAAAGTGGGTCCGGCTCGGCCGGGGCGGCCGAGGAAAAGGCCGGAAAGGAAACGTAAGTCCGCAGGTAAACAGGAACGGCGGGGACGCCCGCCGCCTGAAAGGGACATGGAGGAGGTGGCTCTCAAAATGGCCTCCCTCCACATGTCGGCTTCCTCTTCTCCCTCTCGTCCTTCTTCTTCCTGTTCTTCTTCATCGTCTCGCTCTTCTTCCCGTTCGCGTTCTCGCGAGGCGGAGGAGGGGCTGTCTCCGCAGGAGAAGGCGGAGCTGGAGGAGGCGGCGGCTAGATATGAGGCGGAGCGTAATCGCCCGCCCCCGTATGCTACTGCCCCTCCTTTTCCCGTTGCGGGATCCGCCCCTCTAAATATGGAGGGCGGAACCTCGTTTGTGCCTCCCCGAGCTAGAAAGAAGATACAGAGGGAGTTTGCTTTCCCCGTCTTTGAGGACGCTAATCAACATCGCTTTCACGAACACCTAGATTACAAGCAACTAAAAGCTTTGGTTGAAGCTGTCAAGGCTTATGGGTGCAATGCCGCTTACACCCGTGGCCTACTGGAACGGCTAAGTGCGCATGCCATGACCCCCAGTGATTGGGCTGGTACCGCGCGGGCCTGTCTATCCATGGGGCAATATTTAGATTGGAAATCCATATATCAAGAAGCCTGTATTAATCAAGCTCGGCAGAACGCGCAGCAGGGCCAGCCTGCCTGGGATGCCGATATGCTCTTAGGACAGGGTCGTTGGCAGAATAATCAGCTTAATTTTCCCATTCAGGTCTATAACCCCCAGGCCCAGGGTATCATAGAGCGTGCCCATGGCACCTTAAAGGCCTATCTCAAAAAACAAAAGGGGGAGACGGGGACGAGCCCTTTGGGCTTACGTACCCCTAAGCCTGTGCTCTCTCTCACCTTGTTCACTTTAAATTTTCTTTTGCTGGATGATCAGGGGCGCTCTGCTGCGGACCGCCATGCCAACCCCGGTTCCCCTTTATCAGAGCAGGTCTTGTGGAAGGATGTCCTGCTTAACAAATGGAAAGGCCCAGATCCGGTTGTGAGCCGGTCCAGGGGAGCTGTCTGTGTTTTCCCGCAGGACACTCCTGATCCAGTGTGGGTCCCGGCACGCTTAACGCGGCGAGTGCAGCGGTTGGCGGATGTGGAGGATGCAGATGATGGGGCATCCGCTGCCGGGGATGCTGCTGCTCCTGACCTTTCTGCTGCTGGCCGCATCGGTGACGATGGACCGGCGCTGGGCCATCCTGTCGGTGTTCCCGAGACCGATGCCGGTGACCCATGATGCCCAGATCTTCCCCCGGCTGTTCGCTACTAATGCCTCTTTGGGCCTTGCCAATCTTACATGGAACTCCTCCTCAACATTTGAGACGTCAGTCCACGCTATTCAGCAGCGTAATCTGTCTTTCCCCTCCACACCTGTTTGCCTCTGGCCCCCTTTTATCTGGATCACTGCTACTTCCTCTGGTCCTGGTGTTCTCAATTGCTCCACGGCAAACTGCTCCTATACCCGTTGCTGGAATGCCTCCAGCCAGTCCATGGCAATTGTTGCCCGTATGCCTCGGCATATTCCTTGGCCGGTGGAGGCTCCTAGCTTCTTGACCCTTTTCCGACAGCGAAGAGATTTTGGCGTTACTGCAGCTGTAATTTCCACATTGGCAGTGACTGCCGCACTGGCAGCCGCTACGGCTGCAGCAGTAGGCTCTGTTCAGACAGCACAGACGCTGAACAACCTATCGGCATCTGTGGCTACAGCTCTGGACACACAATCCGCCGTCAACGCGCACCTGAAGGGTGGTATCATGATACTGAACCAATGTGTGGACTTAGTCCAGGAGCAAATAGATGCCTTATGGCAGCTGGCACACCTGGGCTGCGAATGGCGTTTCACAGGACTATGCATTACCGCGGTACCGTTTGATAATGCTTCCGCCGCGGCCAACAAGTCTCGTCAATTATCTGCTATGTTGACAGGACACTGGTCTAGTCAATTTACCGCCTTGACCCGGCAGTTGCAATTGGAGATCACCCACATTAACTCCACACGCCTGGACTTGACAGTGACCAATGGTCTCTTTCCTACATTTCAGTCAATAGTCCGAGGACTTCGGGACTGGGCTGGCCTGGGGTCCCTAGGGTTCATGGGGATCCTGGGAGCAGGTTTCGTGATCTGGGGGTTCCTGCGCGTTCGTGCACAGCGCCGCAGGGACCGAGTGGTGGTTACCCAAGCCCTAGCCACCCTCGAGTGTGGTCAATCCCCTGGCATCTGGCTACAAATGTTACGCTCCGAAGGTCAAGACCGCCTCCCCTCTCGCACAGCGTGACATGGCCCATGCACTCTGAGGGGTTTCCCCATTGCACCAGATTGTGGCGTGTCACCCCCTTACCAGCCGTTGCACCTCCCAGAGTCTCTGCTCATTGCACGGGAGACGGTGGCCTTTGCACCTGCTTCGGGGACTCCACCCCCTGGATCCGGACCTTGAGGTTGGAGTCCCCAAAGCTTGTGTTGCAAAACAAAAGGGGGAGCTGTTGGGAGCGGTCTCTGATTACGGGTGAGCACATAGCCAATAGAATCATTGCTGGGAGCCTTGTCAGGGCCCTCTACCAATCACTTCCCGCCACGACTACCTGCAATGGTATATAAGCCCACTGTCCTTCCTGTTCGGGGTCTCTCGCCATGTAACTAGACTAGATGCCTCATTAAACTGCTGTTGGAAGAACTCCAGTTTGTTGCGTCGTCCTTGCCGGCGAGTGCGGCGCGACAAAGATACATTCCAGAGAGAGGAACGGGTCCATCCCCACGAGTGGAGAAAGATGTTGAGGACTCCCAGGTGATGCCCTATTATTGGCCTGGTCTGGGGGAGGGCTTACAGGAGGTGTGGGATGTTACCAAATGATTATCAGTTGTTCTGCATTTTCCTGCAGTCCCTTCCCCTGATTGGCCCCCCTCAGCCTCCCCCACCCCCCCACCCCTGCCTCTCTGCCCCTAGGAGCCACCCTCCTGACCTACACCCACACCTGAAGATTTGATCCCTACCTAACAACACCATCAACAACCCAAAATACATGCTCAAGTGCACATGAAACATTTACTAAACTGACATTCTAGGCCGTAATGCCAATCTCAATAAACCCCAAAGGCTTGATATAGAATACATCTTCTGACCATGTGGAATTGAGCTAGAAATCAGTAACAACAACAATAGTAACAAACAAACAAGAAAATCCCCAAATGTTTAAAATATAAGCAATATACCTAAATAATACAAAGTATAGTATATCCATATGATGGAATATTATACAGAAATGAAAAAATAAAATGCCACTACATTCAGCAATATGAATAACTCTTACAGATATAAAATTGAGTGAAAGAAACAGACATGAAGAAATATCTATTGTAATATTTCTTTATATAAGGTTCAAAAACAGACATAACTGATACATGGCCCTAGAAGTCGGAATAGCGGTTATATTTATAGTGGCATTAAGGGCTTAGAGCCTACTAGGTTCTGGGAATGCTCTATATTTTGATCTGGATGGCAGTTTACAAGGGTGTGTTCACTTTGTAAAAATTCATCAAGCTTGTACATTCTAGCCGGGCATGGTGGCGCATGTCTGTAGTCCCAGCTACTCGGGAGGCTGAGGCAGGAGGATCGCTTAAGCCCAGGAGTTTGAGGTTGCTGTGAGCTAGGCTGACGCCATGGCACTCACTCTAGCCCGGGCAACAAAGTGAGACTCTGTCTCAAAAAAAAAAAAAAAAAAAAAAAAGCTTGTACATTGAAGATTTGCATAATTTTTTACACATTGTAATTCAATTAAAATGTTTACAGAAATACTTCTCAATTCCAAAAAATAATTAGATGGTTGACTTAGAAACAGCAAGGGAAAAATGAAAACACATGCTATAATTTGAGGCAGAAAACCAAATAAACAGCAAGAGAACTAAAATAAAATAATGAATAGAAATAGGAATAAAATCAAATATATCAATTATGATAGTAATGTGGACTGGATCATCTTTTTTTATTATTTAGTTACTAAAAGCACAGACTCTTGCATTGGGCTGAAAATGCTAGATAAACACTATTTTATCTTTAATAATACACTAAAAGCAATGCAAAACAGAAATTTTAGAAGTAAAGCATATGAAACATTAAAAAAACATTAAAAAAGGGTAACTCTTAACATCAAAATATCACACAGACATAAGACAAAGATGATAATGAAGGTATAATAGCTTTGAAATGTTAGGCAACAGTTAATATTGTAATATGTTTATTTCCACACATTAATCTCAGTGGTTACTGAACTAAATTTTCTATCCCTACTATCCTCTGATGAGTCTTTGTCAGGACACTTTGGCAAATGACTGGCCACTGTGAATTGTGTGATTTATTTATTTATTTATTTATTTATTTATTTTTTGAGACAGAGTCTTGCTCTGTTACCCGGACTAGAGTGAGTGCCGTGGCGTCAGCCTAGCTCACAGCAACCTCAAACTCCTGGGCTCAAGCGATCCTACTGCCTCAGCCTCCCGAGTAGCTGGGACTACAGGCATGCGCCACCATGCCCGGCTAATTTTTTCTATATATATTTTTAGTTGTCCAGATAATTTATTTCTATTTTTAGTAGAGGTAGGGTCTCACTCTTGCTCAGGCTGGTCTTGAACTCCTGACCTCGAACGATCCACCCACCTCGGCCACCCAGAGTGCTAGGATTACAGGCGTGAGCTACCGCCCCTGGCTGTGTGATTTATTTTTACTGACAATTTACTCAATACCATTATTCTTTGATTTTAGATAGCATGGATCTATCAAACTGATTTATCACTTCTAACCATCTCTAAAACAGTGGTTAGAAGGAGAGGATTGCTTTATTCTCCATTATTTCCATTAGCAATTCTTCATTTTGAGCAATTATCATCTCAATTTATGCAAACCTAGGGTCAAACACTCCCTACCAACCCCAGTCACCCCCAGATAAAAATTCTGAAGCCAACCATGTTCCTAAATAGAATGGATATTTTCTTTAACTTTTTATTATTGAACGTTTCACACATGCACAAAAGTAAAGACAATGGTATAATGACCTTCCTTGTACCTAGTTTCAATAATTATTCTTGGCCATTCTTTCACCTATATTTTCCCTGGCTGCCTCCCCCCCGCCCCCTGGATTATTTTGAAGCAAGTTCTAAACATCACATTTCATCATATAATGTCAATATTTTAGTACCTAACTCCAAAGTTAAAGACATAAAAATTAATTTTTCTAGTTGTTGTTGCTTTATAACTTCTCCGTAAAATAGCAGAATGAGTCCATTTTTAATCCCCATTGTATCTTTAGTTCTCATATAGCGTCTGGAACATTCTAAATAAATATTTTTAAATCAATAAATGAATTGAGAGAGGATCACTTATGTAAATTAATCCTGGGATACTTCTCTGCCTGGGTCATTAAAAAAAAGATTGTGCTTAGAAATAACAAAGAATAGTTACAAAGATTTTAGAAAAATTTATTTAAAAGGAGAAACCGGACATAAGATGGCAGAAATATTGAAGCCTATAAATATGAAAAAGAAAAGAACTACTCCAGAAAGCAAAGTAATAAAACCCATAGTAGAGAAATGGGAGAAACCAAAACAAAGACAAATTTGGTAAGATGAGCTTACAAGACGTTGATAAGACATGTTTGTGGACATTTGACTGATTTATCAATGAGAAGACAAATTAACTAAGAAGGTATGCTTAGCATGTAAATGTCATTTATTAAAAACAATGACAAGGATAAATAATAGAATAGATGTGAACATTGCTGGAAAGCTATTAAGTATTATCCTTCGGGTTTCAACAACAAGTTTTCTTTTGGGATTCCCCAAAATTAGTTTGAAAGAGATACAAAGTTGGAAGATATTTCTAGCCTCGGTAGTTCAACTTAAAGGCAAAACTGAGCTGACATAAAAAAAAATACCTTGTGATATGAATCATTTGTGCATGAGAAAATGTATGAGTGTGCCAGATGCTTTCCAGGTGCTCCTTGACACCCACTCTGCACTCATCCCCACCCCCCAGGAAGTCAATTTTCAGGAAAGCCTCCAGCTTCCAGTGGGTGTGGTCAGTAGGCTCTCAGGAGGTTGAAGGGGGAGAAGAGTGCGAGGTCCAGGTGTTTATTCCCCCACTTCCATTCCTGCAGGTTGCTTTGGACTGTCCACTGCTCCTCTCAAGTTGATTATCTATTTATCTCCTTTTAGGATCCCCTAACTCCTCCTTTCCTTATATCTTTGAGTCCTGGGTGGTAACATCTTCTGTTACTATCCCTGAGGAAGCTCACTCATACTTTTAATAACAGGCCTTTATGGACTGTCCTCAAATTATCCTATTAACAATTTGAGTGTGCCCCTGTCACCGGCAGGTATCCACACAGGACTTTTACAATCACAGTTATTTCTACTGCTTGTAGGCAAAATAACAACAAAACCTTCCAGCACCCTAGCCTGATGTTTTCCTATCTTTTCCTAATTATTTTTAGAGAAAGAGATTCAGCTTCCCTCAATAGCTCATCTAGCAATAAACCACCTCAGTAATACATCCAGCATTAACTGACCTTTGCTGATAGAAATTTATACTTTTGCCAGGCACAGTGGCTCACGTCTATAATCCCAGCACTTTGGGAGGCTGAGGTGGGAGGTTCACTGGAGGCCGAGAGTTCAAGACCAGCCTGGGCAATACAGTGAGACCCCATCTCTGCAAAAAAATAAGAAAAAAAATTAGCTGGGCATGGTGGCACATGCCTATAGTCCCAGCTACTTGGGAAGCTGAGACAGGAGGATTGCTTGAGTCCAGGAGTTTGAGGCTTTAGTGAGCTATGAATGGGCCACTGCCTTCCAGCCTAGATGACAGAGCAAGCAAGACCTTGTCTCTAAAAAAATTTAAAAATTAAAAAAAAGAAATTTATACTTTGTATGTCATGATAGTCCATCCCTCTTTCCCTTTTGTGCTTGTTACTGAGAACAGAGAATTTCAGTGTGAAAAAGGGACCTCAGACATCATCAAATCCAGAAGTTTCCAAATGGGTGTTTCTGTTTATGTTCTGACACATTCTCTAAATGTGTTATTCTGTTGTTTGCCATGTATTTAGTGGACAAAATCTTTCCAAACACACACATTCCACATGAAAAGTTTGAGGACTCACTAACCTAGTTTAACCTCCTCCTTTGACTGTAGCTCAGAGAGATTTACAGCTTATTTAAAGTTAGCTTGCTGCATGGGTTGGAATATAGCCCTGGTTTCCTTGCTCCTAATTAGTCCTTTCCATTACACAATCTGCCACCTTAGATGAAAACTTCCTGCTCCAATATAGTTTTATTATCCATGTCCTTTTGGGATAAATTTCCAAAGAGCAAATTGCCAAGTAAGAGCAGCCTTGCTACTCGAAGTGTGGTCTGAGAACCAGCAGCACCAATGTTACACGGAAGCTTGTTAGAAATGCAAATTCTCAGGCCCCACCCCAGCCTAAAGCACCTTAACAAGGTCCCCTGGTAATTCTGGGTATATATTTGGATAGATAGATAGATAGATATAGATATATATTGAATAGATAGGAGATAAATAGATATCACTATATAAAAAGATTTATTATAAAGCATTTGCATACACAATTATGGAGATGGAGAAGTCTCAAGATCTGCAGTAGGCAGCTGGAGATCCAGCAGGGCTGAGGGTGTAGCTTCAGTCCAAGTTTGAAGGCCTGAGAACCAGAAGAGCTGATGGTGTAAGTTCAAGTCTGAGTTGAGTCCAAAGGCAGGAGAAGAATAATGAATGTCCCAGCTCAAAGACTGTCAGGCAGAGAGAATTCTCTTTCAATCAGCTTTTTTGTTCAGGCCTTTAGTGGCTTAAATGAAGCCCACCCACATTGAAGGGGGCAATCTACTTTTCTAAATCTATATATTCAAATGTTAATCTCATCCAGAAGCACTCTCACAGACACACCCAGAATAATGTTTCACCAAATTATCTGGGCACCCCATGGCCCAGGCAAGTTGACACACAAAATTAATTATCACATTCACATATACGTTATAATCTGAGATACTTCAACCTGTTGTCTTGCTAATTTCACAATGTAAGAAGAATCTATTGATAGGAAACACACCTGTAGGTGGTCCCCAGCATCAGATGCACAAGATCCACCTTCATCACCCCCAGTGGAATTTGTTGTAAGAAGGCTCACAAGGAGAAGAAATTGTACCCTCTCTTTCTGCTCAGAATAGAAGGTTGACGTTGCATTAATATGATTCCCCAGAGTGAACTATTTCTAAGTTTCCCAGGGTTGGTCATCTTTATTAGTGAGAGCTCCTTGAGAACTCATGTTTCTTCCACCTCATTGCCTAAAACCTGCTAATAGAAATTAGGAAATTAAATGAACAGGGATAAAGGGGCTAAGAGGTGGCAGTGGGGAGCCTCAACTAAACAAAGAGAAATCACTGGGAAATTAAAAACAAAACAAAATAGGGATCCAAGAGTCTGGGAGTTGAAAAGGGAAGTTTTGTGTAATTCTAGCCAGTTGATGTCATCAGAGCCAGTTCTCTGCTGGCCAGGGAGGCCGGGGGAGGGGAGGATGTGGAGGTGGGAAGGACCCAGACATTCTCCTTTCAATGTGAGACTCAGCCTTATGTGTGCAAGATGAGGCCAGTGAGAACAAAGGGATGTGTCTGAGCAACAGCCAGGGCCATTTCCCTGCAGAGATGGTTCCGCAATCACAATTGCAAAGGAGGGCCACTGTGAGTTTAAACCTCTGTCATCCCTCCTGTGCCTCCCTCTCCCTCCGCCAGCCTCTCTGCGGCCTCCCAAGCCCATCCTCGCAGCGTTGACGCCTTGCAGGCTTCCAGCCCATCTGTGCTCA
This sequence comes from Lemur catta, assembly GCF_020740605.2. Classification (NCBI taxonomy): domain Eukaryota; kingdom Metazoa; phylum Chordata; class Mammalia; order Primates; family Lemuridae; genus Lemur; species Lemur catta. The sequence continues at coordinate 30,413,074 of NC_059142.1, read as the reverse complement.
GGAATGGGAGGGTCGGGGCCACTGACACACACCAGTATCCTGCAGCCTATTATTTCCTGCCTGTCCTGGCTCCCCTCCAAGGCCCAACATGACAGGTGGATGAAGTTCACGAGAAAGCCCTGCCAGTTTTCCAGGAATGCCGCTGCTAACTAGACTCACGAACTAAGCCAACTCCCCACCACCCTAAGCTGAATGGGGAGGTAGCTGAATGGGGCAGAGTTGGTTTTTTTCTTTTTTGCCTTCTGTCTCCAGTCTGGATCCTGTGATTGTTTCAGCGGGTATAAGCAACTCCCTATTCAGGCTCCAGGGTTCCGAGTGCTTCCAAGGCCCATGCAAGGAACAAAGGCGCTTAACTCATGCCTCTCATTTCCAAACCAGTGACCCACAACTGAGGACTAGAAGGAAAAACAACCTGTGACATTGTGAAGCACCGGGGTGAGGGTGTAGGAGGGCCGCCTGCTTTAGCAAGGAAAGTCTAAGCGTCATTTGATAATCTGATTATGGAAGGAGGAGACAGGGAAAAGCATAAAAAGATCAAGGCTTTTAACAGGCAATCTAGAAAGATTTAAAGAGCCAGATTAAATTTAGAAAGATAAATTATTTCATCTGCACAGGGCTTGGATAAAAGTGGCTCATCTTAAAATATACTTATGGCTAATTTTTCCAAGTAAAACTGTGAGTTAATAGGGCAAAAAGTTATGCAAATGCTTTTTGTCCACGGCTTCAGACTTAGCAGGGCATCATATATGATCCATTCAACAGAGCATTCCCTGTGCACCTAATCTGTGCCTCCCACTGTACTGAGAAGGAAAGGAGAAGGGGAGGAAATGCAAAAATAAGTATAAATCCCTGCCCTCCTGGAACTCACAGACAAGCAGCAAAGGCAGATATGCAAGTAGATAGATTATAATACGATGTGGCTAGCACTGAGATAGAGGTATGTGAAACTGCCAAGGCAACTCAGAGAAAGGAGACCAGGAAAAGATACCAATGCTGGGTGAGTGAGAGTTGCCTTCTTTCAAATTCAAGGTAAACGAAGCCAGAATGGGATGGATCTGGCTTCCGGATTTTAAGGCAGTAAAACTTGCTAATGGGACCAGCAGTCTGAAAGCTGACTTTAGCTAAAATTGCAACCCGTGGGCTAGGGTCCGTATCTATTTATTTTGGGCTCTCATTGGATGCTAGTCACCACTTCTTACTACTGTGAGCCTAGGCACCACTGGGTAGGCATTTGCAGAAATCCTTAGAGAGCTGCCAAGAATCAGCAAGCCTGCCGGGAGAGCTAGCTTTATACTTCACACAGATGTCCTAGAGATCTGGTGAAAAACTATTTGGGACAGGAGTATGTATTCCAAGGTCTTGGCCAGTATCTAAATAACTTTTGTTTTTGCCTTTATGGTTAAACACTAAACATATCTTCCCCATGTTATAGCATCAGTGCAAGGAAATGAACTGGAAGAGCCAACCATCCTCCACTTCAAATCATTTCCATTCTGCCCACAGGTGGAGAGGGGGAGATTACTTGGATCTGGGGCTAAAAAACTCTCTTACTTCCTCTGGAAAAGATTTAGAGAAGGAGGAACAAAGGGGTTCACTTGACTTTGCATAAATGCAATACTGTCCCATTGGTAATAGGGTCTTTGAAGATTATCCTTTATATAGGAAAATGTTGCACTTTAAATAAGTCTCTAGACTACATTTTTCTAAATATTAATATTTATTCATGAGTGGAGGGGAGTATTTACATATGTGTGCCTTTGAATCAATGTTTATTTGCTTGGAAACTAGGAAGAAAGAGAAAGCATATCCGGATGTCACAGTGATAAGGATTTATCAAAAGGGACAACAGAGTCCCAAAGTCCACCCTGGGATGTTATTTTATTGAAATACTAAAATCTACCTTTGAATGTCTTGCCAAAGTCCCTATCATCTCCCCTATTCTTCCTTTCCCTTCCCTAGGTATTATTCTAAGGGGAATAAATGAAACTTTGGAAAATTACTGTAAATTATTATGCTTTAGCAATTATGCTGTTGCGTTTGGAACAGAGGTAGAGATGGATTCTACCTCTCTGGGAAAAGAGTAAAGGATCCTGAAGGAGTGAGGTTATTTGCAATGTAAAGGTTTAATACAAAAGCCAAAAATAGGACTCTCTGAGAGGAAGAGCCAATCTTGGGATAGAAGAGTTAGGGTGGCTAGAGAATAGAGATCATCTATGGAGAAGCTCTATGAGGAGCCTCCCCTATGATAGTTTTAAATTATCTCAGTTTCTTACTTTGTTCTATAAAAATAATATTTATTTTAAGTCTGAAGTTGGTTTTGCCTTTTTAATTCCTCTTTTATTATAACAACCCGTTGATAGAATGTAAATACAAAGACATTTGGTGAGTTAGGAGTTAGGGACTTTCTGTTTTCCTCTTTAGTGGTTGAGATCCTTGTTATAGTAATACCATCATCTTAAGAAAAATAGTAGTCCAGGCATTCTTAATGGGAGTAAACCTGAGATCAAAGATCTTTTCTACAAAGATACCAGAAGGAGAACATATTTAAAAAGAGTTGGATATCTGGATACAGGAGGAATTGAAGAGAAAAAGAAAACAAAAATTTCTTATGACCCTGCTACCTTCAAGGGGCTTCCAGTTTACTCAAGAGGATAAAGCATACATTCATGACTCAATTTTTCCAACCAAAGTGGACATTTGCCCATCCTGCCTTGTCTCAACTTGCTTTCCCTATGGTACTCCTATCTTTAAGAATGGGGTACAATCCCGTCCACCCAGTTTCCAAGCTGGGAACTTGGGCACCATGTTTGAATCTTTCCTCTTCCTCATCCTCCATAAATAATCAGTCTCAAAGCCCCATTAGTTTATTCTCCCAAATATTTGTAATATTTTCATTTGATACATCTACAAAGATTTTGGAAAAGATAGAGAATGGGGAAGCCAGTGGATTTGGCAACTAGAAGCATTTTACAGACTGATGAGGGAGCAGATTGAGTAGCCAAGTTACAAGGAATCAAGTGAGTATGAGTGGGAAGAAGAGAATATGGCCATTGTACCCAATGAATATTTTGGTGTAACGTTATTCAGGAAGTGCTCAAATTTTAAAAAGTCCAAATTATGCCTTCTGTAATGATTGAAATGAACTTGTGCTCTCCCCACTCCACTGTTTCATCTCATAATTTCTTTTTCCTTATTAAAATCAATTCTATGTTTTGAAGAATTAAGTATAAAAATCATGATAATAATAATCTGTGGAAACATTAGCCTTTCTAACTGTAAGCATATGGGCAGGAACATTCCACCATCTATGCAGAACTAAATAAGTGTTTAGGAACCTCCTGGATTCTTAGATGGCACATACATTTTTGCCCCAACCCCTGCCTTATTTATTTATTTTTAATAAATACTAGCCTTCATATTTTTCCAACTTGTTTTGAGTTTCCCAGATTCCTGTCTGTCAACTAAGCCAGTCTCCTTCATATCTGTATGGTCTTGGCTTCTCTTGGAATTTTTATTTGAAATTATTTTTTCTAATCTTCCCATTAGTCTGTAACCACAACCAGCCTCCCAATTCACCTAAAATAGGATTTTAAAATATGTAAAGAATCTAGCAGCCAAAGTATTCAGGTGTGAGTATTGGGTACACCACATGATGGTTGTATGAACTTGGAGGAAAACTTAATGTCTGACCTCAGACCCCTCACCTATAAAATGGGGAGAATTTATGCCACCTCACTACAGGGTTGAGGTAAGGGCTAAGTAAGAGCAAGTATGTGGAAGTGCCTGGGTCACAGTATACACTTAATAAATGTTATTTGCTTCATATACCTTCGTTAAAGCCCCCTACTCTTTCTTGAGCTATTAATATATACTTGTATTTCCAATTTCCTTCCAGACATCTCTACATGTAAGTCTTCCTATACCTCAAACTCAATTTGATGGAAGTCACCATTTTCCATCAAGCTCACCCTTCACATTTCCCTCCATACTTTTGTTAATAATACCATCACTCTATCATTCACCACATTTTTCTACCCAGCCTTTGTTCCAAGCTCCAATGATACCAGGCAGAGAGCATGAGATGCCTTCAAGGTATCCCCAGGTAGGAGCAGAAGCACTTGGGTCTAAACAAGAGATGACAGGTGCAGAGAGCAGCAATCCACTTAATGAAATTCCCTGGAGACTTTCTAAGCCTAGCTCCCTTCACCTTTTTTCTTGTCTGCAATGGTTGGCTCCTGATTTATACTTGGGATCTGCTGTTATCTTTGACAGTTGAGGATCCAACTCAACTTTTATAGACTGCAAATTTTTCTGACTAATCTCTGGAACCTCAACTATTACAAATACTCATTAACTGATCTCCCTTCCTGCACTGTCTTCCTGTCTAATCCGGTCTTTCAAAAGGGATCACCTTAATTATCCAAATAATTTTTTAATAACATTAGTCCTCTACAGATTAACCTCAATATCTCCTTACTGTCTATATACATAAATACAAAATTATTTTGCCTGGAAATTATATGAGCAGCTCTACAACTTAATTCTAACCTACGTGTATAGACATATCGCTGACCATCATCCCAGATAAATATTTTACTCTCATGTCAATCTAATTTACTTACTCTCTAAGTAAAGTGTACTTTTTCTGGCTGTCCAACAGTTCAACCACCTAACCTTCCTGTTTTGGGGAGAATCCCCCCCGTTATATTATTCTTCGTGGGAGGTAGGGTCAAATGCTCCATCTGTCTCCTCCTTGCTTCCGTGGTATGAGCACTAGCTGAGGCTTAGCCAATCAGATGCTCCTATCCAGGACTATGGAAACTGAGTGAGTGACACGAAGACAAAAAAAGCAGTTGGAATTCATTTGCAACTGCAAAAGTGGGGCTGACTCAGTCCTCTGGCAGTTGTCCTAGCATCTTGGCTAGATTCTTTTTGCTGAAAGACTGTTGTGTTTCCTGCTCCTGAGCCCTTGGGAATACCTCTGCTTCTTAACTTTTTAAAAGACTTGTCCGCTAGCTTTCTGATAGTCCTGTAAGCCACTGATATTCCAATACATTTTCATTGTCCTTCCTACAGATGGAGGTGGTCTTTGTTGCTTTCAGCCCCAAGAACCCCAACCCATATATCCCCAAACATGTCTTGTTTCCACCATTGTGTTTTTGCTATGCTAATTGGCCATTTAGAATGCCTTTCTTACTTCTTTTTGCTTTTCCATATCCAACTCAAATTTCACTTTTCTTGATCATCCTAGTATTTTCTGAGTCCATCCTATGAGGGTAAGCATGAGCAAAGACAAGGAGGCATGAACAGGCATGGCAGTACAGAGGAACGGCTTAAAGTTTAGTGTGACTGTGGCACAGGATGTGAGGGGAGGGAAAGCCATGAGAAATAAAGCTGGGGAAGAACATTCCTATCAGACAAAGTTGCCAGTGTGGGGCTCCATCCTCCAGGCCACAGACCCCAAACCTTCTGGATTGTACATCCCAACAATAAAGTGTTTTGAGCTTCCCCCAAATGTACATACATTTACTTGTCAATTTTATACATTACTATGATGAATCCATAGATGAAATATTAATTATATTAATTTTATACTTGAGAAAAATAACAATAAATGAATGCTAATATAGTCTTTCCACACTCCAAAGGATTGTCATGCATAACCACGATCTGCTGTCATTAGAAGAGTTTATTAGAGGGCAACGGTATATTTACTTTTTTGCAGGATAACTCTACCAGCAGCATGGAAGAAGCACTGGCAGAATCCTTGAGCTCTAATGTATGTCAAACTCACTTGGCTTGCTTTAAAAATAAAGAACCATAGTCCCTAATGAGTTGGTGGAAGTCAACAATAATCATCGATAGCTACTAATATTACAAAAAAGACAAGCACACATGTAGTGGCCCTAGATGAAAGTACTGAATACTTTTATGCCACCTATAAAGTATTCTTGCCAATAACATGAAATCTGAATCTAATTGAGGCTTCCCATTTCACGGATATTAAGAAAAATATTATTAACTATTATATACTTATTAATAAATAAATGATAAAATGAAATATACAATAGATTATAGAGTTTATTATGCATATTATATATAATAGAATGTAAAGTTAATTATTATGCATATTATTATATAAATTAAAGGAAACATGGGCTCAAAAAGACATGTTAAATGATACCATAAGAATCTAACCAGCAAAATACAGACTGCAGGAATTTCTATGGGACAAACAAGCCAGTTTCTTCAACAAATATTAATATGAAGCAGGGGAAAAAAAGAGTAATGGAAGGGCAATAAAAGAGGCATGGGATATATCGACCATTTGCAACACAGGGAAGTTATTTGGCTTTTGATTCAAAAAATTATGAGACAATGTGGGAAATTTGAACACTGACTAGATATTAGATATGAAGGCAATATTTCAAATTTTTTAAGGCATGATAATGGTACTTAGATTTTTAAAAGTCTTTACCCTTTAGAGATACACACTGAAATATTTACAGATAAAATGATATCTGGGATTTGCTACAGAATAATCTGGGGCAGGGTATTCATCAAATAAGATTGGCCATAAATTAATAATTTTAAAAGATGGATGATAGGAACATGGTAGTTCATTATATTTTTTTCTCTTTACTTTGGAATATGCTTGACATTTTCCTAATAAGAAGTATTTTAGATTCAGATTCCTTGGTTTCACCTCCTAGAGATTCTGACGCCATAGATCTAAAGTAGTACTTGGAAATCTGAAATTTTTAACAAGTGCCCTAAGGCATTCGGAATCAGATGGTCACTAGACCACAATTTAAGGAAAATTAGACCAGACAGTGCAATGACTTGAATGCAAAAAAATTAAGCAGGAGAGAGGTTGCCAGCGTCTTCCATGAAGTAGGTGCTCGTAATAAATATCTGCCAATTTTGTTTGATGATTGTTTATGAGTAATTGCCCCAAATCTTAATAACGTTCATTTGTAATAATCATTCAGGGTACAATTACCAGCACTATTTCCTGACTTGGGCCTTTTTTTTTTTTCTGTTAGATTTTTCAAGAGTCCTCTAATACTTGCCACATGCACCAAGGCTAATTCCCTGATTAGATAATCATCCTTGCGAATGCTTCCTTCATAATCACAATGGCGGGAGAGATGGTGCCAGGCCTTTCAGGAAGGGAGAGACACCCAGTTGTGACCCTTTAAATTGGTATCAGCTCTCACTCCACCCCTTCCAAGAGGAAAGGATTTTATAACCCTGGAAAGGGGAGGGAGCAGAGAGGTGACCCATCTATCCCAATGCTGTCAGGTCACATCACAAGGTACACACTCCCGCCCCTTTTTCTTTCCACACTGGAGACCTTTTGACTGGAAAGAGCCCTCAGCCCTGGGGCTGGGAAATGTAATGAAGATAGGGCTGGCCGTGTTATAAGGCAAACAAACTCAAAATTGGAAGATCCTGCCCTAGCTCCTCAGAACATGGGTCCCTCTCCAGCCGTTAACCTGCAGCTGGCCCTCCCAGCGAAGTCAACACACAAATCGCTGCTGTCGGCTGAGCCTCCCTGGGATTGCAAACATGCTTCCTATCCAGGCTCAGCTCTGCCGTCCTGCCAGCAACAGAAAAGCAGTCTTCCAGAAGAATCTCCTTATCATGAGAGGTTCCGGGCTTCAGACCTGTCCGGGATCAGCTCAGCTCAGGGTAGGTAGATGGAGTGGCTGCATTCCACTCTGCCCCAAGACACTGTGAACTGCAATGGCCTTACCTCTCCTGCACAATCCAGGGAAACCTCATTACATCCTCCTGATAAGTTAATGAAATAACAATAGCCAGAGATGGGCACTGTTCTTATCCCGATTTTGTAGACAAAGACTTTGAAATGTAAGGTCTCAGTGACTTGTTCAAGCTCACTGGGCTCAGAATCAGAGCCAGGATCCCAGTAATCTTGCTCCAGATTTTGCGCATTTACTCCCTCAGAGGTGCTTTGCTTAGTTGCCTTGATGCAATCAAGGCTTAAGTCCTATTCTCCTCCTCTTCCCTAAGGATAACCTACACTCTCACCAGTGTGGACCGCATGTGTTTCCTGAACGTGTTCCACCTGTTCTGAGATACTTCCTTTTTCCTTAGCTTTCCTTCTTCCTGCAGGAACTGTCTTCCCCTCAGCCCCGATTTCACTGACTAAAATTCTGCACCAGCTTCAAGGCCCATGTCAAATGCCTCTTCTTTGGAGAAGCCTTTCAGGATTCACTCCCCCACCCTCATCTATGAGACACATTCTCCTACTTTCCATCTTCATCACATTCTGCTGATTACATTTTTTTGGCATTCACATTTGTTTCTTTTTCTTGTATTATTTTATTGTGGCAGTATGGCCATGTGTATACTTGCCTTAAAACTCCTATTATGTTGCTAAGTCCTTGAGCCCAGTAACCATTTATTACTCAACTTTTTATTTCTTTCAGCATTTACTACAGTGTTTTGTATATAGTAGGAGCTTAAAAATACCTATTGGATTGAATGTATGCAATCAAACACATATCATTTAATTTGCATTTACCAAAATATAATTAAATGCACTGAGGAAGTTACATGCTGCAAACGAGTAACACTGTGATTCATCTTTACGCAATTAAAAAACTCCTTAAGCAACAGTATCATTTATGTCTTTGTTAAATATGTATTTGCACGTATGAAACACATTAGAAGTGAACTGCCACTGTGTTTGGAACATCTGGCTCCATTTCTCCACTTTATAGGCATGAGAAAGCAGACAGAGCTGCCTGGGAGGTTAGTGGAGTTGGATGCTCACTTCCAACCCTCCTTGCCCTTTTGTGGTTCCGGATTGGATTGGGTGTGTGAGGAGGGAAAGGACAGCCCTCTGGGGAGATTAATAATGTGGTCTGAAGGATGAAGATCAAAGAGTAGCCTTGGCTGCGGACCACGTAGTGACCGCAGTAACCGGCAGAGGCTTTCTGATCTCCACGCTCCTCAGTGCCCCCTGTAATCCCACACTGCATTTTGCACCCTTTGTTGGGGTCAGCACCCTTCTCAATTACACCGTCTCCACTCCACTCTTGCTTCTTCAAAGCTCCACCTCCTGCAAGGCTACAGGTCTGCTGTTTCTTTGCATATAACCCACTGTCTAGCCATCAGAGAGTACCACCAAGAAAAGTTTTACAAACCTGATATGAAGCTAATTTTTAGTTAGCATGAAAAATCAAAGGAAGTTTGTTTAAACTACTCTTAAAATATCTATCCAAAATGAATGATCCTGATTGGTCTTCTACAGATAGTATCTAACTTCACTGTAACTACAGCCAAGCCATAAGCCTCATGAAAATTTTATTGCAAATTATCGATTGCATGTTGTCTGAGATGTGCGCCAAAATAACCTGGTGGTAGGTGGCAGCTGAGGGGAAGGGGACAAACAAACCAAGACTGACTGTGAGTTGAGAATTGTTGAAGCTGGTGATAGGGACCCGGGGTTCATTATACTATTATCTCTTGCTTTAGTAAATGTTGTGAAATTTCCCTTAAGAAATTTTTTCTTTAAAAAAAAAAAATCTATTTTGTTCTCAAATTCCGGCTCCAAATAATTCTAATGTGGTTAACTGTCCTGTTTTAGAATCTGGTCATCACTTAGTTGGGTCCCCTGCTCCCTCTGTCTTCCTTATTCTCAATTTCTGTCATTGTCTTTTTTTAGCTAGCTTAGTGAAACAGGGCTCTACCTGCTTGGCGAATCTGAAGTACTGTGCACTCTTGAAGAGTGGCCCAAGAATCTTGGGCATTGCCAGACTGAATGCTCAGACTCCTTTCGTAACCATTTAAAAATATGCAGCGGTAGCTGTAGTTCCAAGTTGGAGGGTTTTATTTTCGCTGGGAACTTCAAATACCACCACTGGGCTGCACATAGAAACTAGGATGGTGGCTTGTTTGTGAAAGTCACCGTGTTTGTTCCTTTTCTTTTCCTCTTCCTTCTCTTTCCTTTTTCCTCTATTGGAAAAGCACCTATTGGTGAATAATCACCAATTTGGGGATACAAGAACTCTCTGGTGTTAAATATTTCCCAGGACATTGAAAGCCACGCTGTTTGAGCTGCTATGAATATAGACACAGTAAATTGCCCAGCCTTTGTCCTTGTTTTGGGATATTGTTGGTCTGGGAGGAAAACAAGCTCAAAACCCAAATGTAAAACCCTAGATGCGAAGGTGATACTCAAGTTTTGCTTCACAGGTGTTTTGGCACCAGCAAGCAAGCAAGCAGGGCATTTCTTAACTCAGATGAGCAGATGGGCTTGCCATTTGATCCACAGCAGAGCTTGTCCTGCAGAAACCAAGTCCAAAATATTCTACGCAGTGGGCGATTCTTTGCAACACTGGTCACTGGCAGCCTTCCCTTGAGAGCTGCCTTGGGAATGTCCCCTGAGGTGCTGCATTTCTTTAATGCTTATCTGACTCCACCACGAGGCCAACAAGGTTCCTTGAACAACCAAGAAGGGCAAGGCAAAGAAAAAGAGCAGTTTAGTCGAACTGGTTAGAACCTCGGACCGTGGAGGAAGATGTGCCAAAGAGCCTGGATTTACAACTGTCAATCATCCCTCTTGTTTTGCACAGGAAAGGCATCTCTTTAATCCACCTGTTCAATTATTTATCATGCTATGTGTTTCCTCTTAATTGTAAGTCGGGCAAAGCCTTTATGTTGTAAGGGGACACCCTAGTATTTTTTAATGACCTTAGGCAAAGTGATTGACACTAGATCCTGGAGTCAGATGTTCCTAGTGACGCAACTTGTTCTCCCAGTAGCAGGAAAGCTTCCTGCCATGATTAAGTTAGAACTTGTGAAAGTGCTAAAATGTGTGGTCAGCCTTCCTCTGATGCAAGCACTTTTATTATAGAGCCTAGCTGCAGAGGAGTGTAGCAACACAAATCCTGCCTCCAAATACCCCTTCTCTCTCTGGACTAACCACTCCAAACAGAAAGGCACTGTGCTCTATACATGTACCGGGTGCTTGAAATATCCCTGATCATAGTCGTACTTCCTCCAAATTTACAATTTTATTGGCTCTATCCCTTTCCCCTTTTCTATTTGTTTTTCTGAGTTCGTATCACAGTGTGATCACAACTGATTTATGTCTGGCAGGCTGCCAGTCTCTGAGCCCTCATCAACTACTCTAGTCAAGCAAAACAAGAAGCAATCCATTCTGTATTTGAACTTGAAATGGAAAATCATCTGTGTTTGCTTTTCTAGATAGGAGGCTGAGATGGAGCAAAAGTGTCATTCTATTTTTTTTGGATGTGGCCTACACTTCCCACTGAAAACGCTTGAGAACGTGTGAGCAGTGGATGTCAGATCCACTGTGACTCAGCACTGGATGATCCCTTCCTAGTTAAAACAACACAATAGGGCTCCCCCCTCTCCCCTTGGGTTATCTCCCCTGAGCCCGCTACTCTTCAGGGTTCCTAGGCAAAGGGTATTTTTAGGATGTGATTGCCTTCTGAGTGGTTGGATGATGAATTATTACTGATTCATTAATTTACCAATGTTGTACCACAACTAATGCAATAAGACCAAAACACACATGAGGCTATGACCCTTATAAATTGGTGACTAACTTGGAAAGGAACAGGAAACCAACAGAGAGTATGTGCACTCCCGTTACTTTATGCTCAAGACTCTTAAAAGTATTTATTCCAAATAACCATAGGCATATTGTTCCCATTCTATCTTGATCTCAAATACTCAAATATTATAAACCTATATATATAATATCAGATACTATTTATTCCAAATAACCATAGGCATTTTGTTCCCATTCTATCTTGATCTCAAATGCTCAGATATTGTAAACCTATGTATATAATATCAGATACTAAAAACCTATATTCTATAGGTTGTTATTGTTTTTGTAGAAGGTTTGTGTCTAAATTACCTTAGCCAGACTCATCTTAATGCAATTGCAAAGCATGCCTTCTTACTGCTTGACTTTCCAATATCTAGATGTGCTTGGTGCATTGTACATGCTCAGCAAACATTGGGTAAAAGAGCAAATGAGTGAAGGAATGAGAAGACCCCCGGTGCAGAAAGGAGCTGGCCTGAATCAGCAATTCCCTAATGTTGCTGCATACCAGAATCACTTAAATGTTTTTTTATTTTTAATGTCTCTCCATTTTCTTTTCTCCTTTTCCATCTATGTTCTTTTAAAGTTAATTGTTGTTCATTCAATAATTTAAATAATATAGCAATCTCTTAAGAAAAATGTCTGATTTTCCTTGAAGTAACATCCTAATGATGTAAATACTCTTAACAATTCAACAAGTGTTCTATATTTTTTCCTTGTTTAAACAAACCCAAATACACTTTCAGTTTGTTTTATAAGAATGGCATCATCTAATAAAGATTAGTTTAAAACTTGATTTTTTTTCACATAATATATTGCAGACACCCTTCCAAATTAATGTTAGTACATACCAATCGGCCTCATTTATTTTATTAGCTACATAGTATCCAGAATATAGATGCATTGTAATTCATTCAAGTTTGTGTGTGTGCACATGCAAGTGCTGACAATACAGATATAAATATTCTTGTAGTTCCATTACATTTGTATCTTTCAGATAAATTTTCAGAAGTATGATAGGAATAAAGAGCATATACATTTAAATTTTTTAAAAAATGGCCGTATAACCTGATTTCCTTTTGCCAGCACTATACTTACCAATCTTCTACTTTATTATATATCTATTGAGAAATAAAATGATATCATATTGTGGTTACTAATTTGCATTTCCTGGGACATTTTCTTGTTTGTTTTTCCCACTATGAACCTACTGAACCAAAATCTTTGGGGTCAGCACCTGAGAATCCTGGTCTTTATGAAAACCCCTAGGCACGTCTGATGCAGCCAGTGCCCAGACAGGCATTTGGAAACCACTGGTCAAGACAATCTCTCACGCTCTATTGAGATGTAAGCATCTATTATTAAAAAAAGAAAAAAATGAAACCCCCCCAACAACAATAAAAACCTCAAAAGCAACAAGAGCTGGTTAGTGAAAAATGTGTATTGCATTATCATGTTATGTTTTCTATATGATTTAAAACCCTACACTTATTTTAGATGTTGATGCAAATTTCAACATCATCACTTTTTTTTTTAAATGTCCGGTCCAAGCAGAAAGAAGATAGCTATAGACATAACCAATTACAAGACCTGCTAAAACATTTTTAACTGCGTGGCCAGGGAGCATTGAACCCCAAGGGAGGCATCCTATAGGAACCTACAATGCCTGGGTTAGTGAGGTGGTAGAAAAATGCAATGGAAAGAAGAAAAATTTGCAGCCAGAAGAGCTGCATCTGGGCGTGAGCCTTATTTCTACCACATATGAACTATTTGATCATGAGCAAATCATTTATCTTTTCCAAGCTTCAGTTTCTGCATCTATTAATAAAAATGAGAATAACATTTTATAGAGTTTCTGGAAGGAATTAGCAAGGAAGTGCAAGGGAAATGCTCTGTCCACGTTAAAGTACCATGGAAATGCTTATTGGCCCTCTGTTAGGTAGTTTGATAGCATCAAAGCTACTTTTGAGATATGTAAATTTGGATGTGACTATGCTGAACACAAACAACTTCTGACTGAGAAAACAAAACATCGATATGTACATGGATTTGGAGAGGACGAGTTCCCCGCCGGATAAGGCCTAATGCAAATTTCTGTGGCAACCCATTTCCATCAGAATTTGCAATTTCACCCACAACATAAACTGCTGTTTTTCTACTAATGTCCCATTTAAACTGATTTTCTTGTAGCTTTCATAGTTTTATATGTCACCTATTCACTCAAAGCATGTCAGCTTTGAGATAGAGAATAATATTTTGAGTACTAGGTATTGGCAGAAGCACTTTATATCTATTAATTCAATTAATACTTAAGACCACCATACGAGGTGAACAATTATTAGTCCTATTTGGTTGGTGAGAAAATTGAGGCAGGAAGAAACTGATTTGTACAGAGACATATAGGTAGTAAGAGGTAAAGCTGTATTTTAAGCCCAGGTACTTTAACCATAGTGATATACTGTCTTCGGGAAGAAGTATTTGATATGATGATGAGGCAAAAAAATTTAATTGTGGTAATATTTTTTATTAATGATCCCCAAGTGCTTTTAGATTGAAGTGAAGTGCTTGTGCTCTATTAGAACCTAAACATTTTGTTCTCTGGTCATAAATTCGAGCCCTACAGATGTTGGAGTTATTTAACCCCTTTGCTTGTACAGAATTTTGCAATTGACAAATACACTCAACAAGTTCTTTCACTGTCACCCTGAGCCAGTGAGGTGGAGAGACTGAAGGTGAGCTTTTTCCCTCATCTCCCAGCATTCACTTCTGGTTTTCCCTCTGGGAATATTCCTGATTGCACCTCCTCACTTCCTGTCACCTGGCTAACACCTCTACCTCTCCTGCTCTTATCAAGTCACCACCTGCAGAAAGCCTTCTTTGATTGTCCCTAAAGTGTGTTAAGTTTTCCTGCTCTGCACTTCCTTCACACCCTGCCTCCAGTGGCAGGCTGAGGCTGCCTCATATCCTGAATCTCAAATTTTCCACATAGGAAACTCAAGGAGGCTGAGAATGAAAGCAGCGCCTTTGGTGGCAGAAGATGTGGCTGGCTGGGGTCCCGAGTCCCATGTCCACTAATAGGAGAGAGTGCCTTGATATTTGTAAAAGGCTACAAATCTATGGAAGGTTCTCAGAAGAAGGCCTGGCTTCTGATGGCAACTGATTCAGTAATCATCTCCAATTTTAGTCTTGGTTTCTCAAAAACTGTTGCTGACCACACTCTTTAACTGAGACACTTGACCCTGTGTCGCTCAACTTCTACTTGGGACGTTTATTCAGGTGTAGAGTACTGAAAGATTACCGTGTACCAGGCAGGATAGGGCTAGTGGTTAAGCGAGTGGGTTCTGGATTTTGAATTCAGGCCCTACTCTTTACTAGCTGTGGGATCTCAATTAGTCGGATTCATCAGTGTCTCAGTTTCCTCATCTGTAAAATGAAGACAGTGATAGTATCAACATCACTGGATTGTTGTGAGGATCAAATGAGATATTCCATGCAGAGCTCAGAGTACGATGTTTGGAGCATAGTGGATGCTTGATAAATGCTGCTGTTGGGACTATAAATTAAATTCCCAGTCTCTAGGCTGATTTCCTGATTTTTAGAGCACTTCCCTGAGAATTCCGTTTTGCTGCTTTGCTCCTTCAAAGCCCAAATCTAAATCTGATTTTTCCGCTCTAAATCCTGGTTTCATCTCTAACCTGTGCTGCCTTGTCAGAGCCCATGTGACATCTCCTCTCTCAATACTTTAAAAGCAGGAGTTTTATCTACCAGAATGATTAAAATGAAAAAGATGAAGATGTAGTACATCCAGGCTATCTTATCATGCTGGTCAAGAGTAAATTGATTCTGCTATTTTTGAAAAGTGTGTGGCAGTAAAGCTGAACTCATACCTGTCCTTTAATCCAGGAATTCCACACCTAGGTCTATCTTTAACATGCATATACGTATATCAAAATTCACGTAGAAGAAATTTTACAGTAGTACAATATTAGCTACCTATTGCCACAAAACAAATTACCCCCAAACTTAGCAACTTGAAAAAACAAACATTTATTATCTCACAGTTTCTGAGGGTCAGGAATCTGGGAGTAACTTAGCCGGGTGCAGGGCCAACTCATCCATTAGATGTGGTAGGCACAGTGCCCAGGGCCCACAATACTTGTCAGTACAATTTTCTCCTTCCAGTGAGTGAGACACATCCTTTTTTTTTGGAATGGAGAAAGGGGCCTAGAAAGATAAAGGTTCCTAGTTCCCGTAAAGTCACAATGCAGCCCTGGACGGGCAGGGTGGGGTGGGGAGGGGTGGTGGTGATGGTCTCTCATGAGGTTTCGGTCAAGCCATCAGCAGGGAATGCCATCGTTCGAAGACCCCACTGGGGGAAGATCTACCACCAAGCTCACTCAAGTAGTTGCTGGCAGGTCTCAGTTCTT
This sequence comes from Lemur catta, assembly GCF_020740605.2. Classification (NCBI taxonomy): domain Eukaryota; kingdom Metazoa; phylum Chordata; class Mammalia; order Primates; family Lemuridae; genus Lemur; species Lemur catta. The sequence goes on along the minus strand of NC_059142.1, from coordinate 30,397,036 downwards.
CTGTGATTATTGGCCAGAGGCTTCAGTTTCTCACCACGTGGACCTCTCTAGAACTGCCTGGGTGTTCTGATGACATGGCAGGTGGCTTCCCTCAGAACAAGTGGAGAGAGTGAGAGTGAAAGTAAGAGAGAGAAAAACACCAAGATGTTTTTCATAACCTAATCTCGGAAGCGACATACCATCACTTCTCCCATACTCTACTGCTCACACAACCCAGCTCCAAGACAGTGCAGGAGGGGATCACACAAGCACGCGAACACCAGGAGTCAGGGGTCACTGGGGCTGTCATAGAGGCTGGCTACCCAAGGTTCTATCTTTTGTTAGAAACTAGAAACTATCCAAATGCCTGTCGACAGTAGACAGGATAAATAAATTATGGTGTATTTGTACAATGGAATTCTATACAGCAATGAGAAGGAACCATTTATAACTGCATACAATAATAGAGATGTATCTCATAAACATACTATCGCACAAAAGTCAGCCACAAAGAATATACACTATATGATTCCATTTACAAAAAGCTAAAAACAGGCAACACTACTCTATGTGTTAGAGGTCAGACTGTGGTTCCTCCTGGAGAGATAGTGACAAGAGGTGGGTACAAAGAGATTTTAGGTGCTGGCAATATTCAGTTTCTTCATCCAGGTGTTAGTTCCACAGGTTTGTTTGTAGAAATTCAATTGAGCTGTATGCCTTTCTCCGAGTATGTTATACTTTCATAGGAGTTTTTCAAAAGTTGGTGTTATAATACCTATATTGTCTCCCTTTCCTAAAGAGACATTCTGGAAATGATTTAGGTTATGGCTAAGTATAAAAAGGGGTGCTATAGACTAAATGTTTGTGTCCCCCCAAATGTATACGTTGAAAGCTAATCTGCAATGTGATGGGATATGAAGGTGGGGGTTTTGGGAGGTGATTAGTCATGAGGGTTTCACTGGGTTTAGTGCCCTTATAAGGTGCCCCAGACAACTTCTCTGCCTCTTCTGCCATGTGAGGGCACTGCAAGAAAGCTCCACTTTATGAACCAGAGAGCAGGCCTTCAGCAGAGACCGAATCTGCTGGCAGCTTGATCTTGTTCTTCCCAGCCTTTAGAACTGTGAGAAATAAATTTCTGTTGTCTGTAAGCCACCCAATCTGTCCTACTTTTGTTATAGCAGCCCCAAAGCACTAAGACACTGGGATAACCATAATGTGTCGTCAACGTATTGATCCCAGTACTAGGCCTCACTCGCTGTGAGATATTGGTTGAACAAGTCACTTAACTCTCTGAACTGTAGTTTTCTCAATTGCAAAGCAGAGCGGACACTTATACTACTACACTCAGAGTGTGCTGGAGAATATTGAGTAATAACAAGTGCAGTTGAGTCCTGTTACACTATAAGTGCTATAATATTAAGATCTTCCAACTTCAAAACTATAATTACTTCCCAAGAGATCAGGATAACTATCATCTGTCTATTATTCATCTATCTATTTACCTATCCTCTCTCTCTCTCTTCCCTGTCTCCCCCTCTTCTTCTCTCTCTCTCTTTCGGGGTAGAGGGGGTAGAATAAGTAGGTTTGAGGATTTGTGAACCGGCTCTCCTGGGTTTATCTTCTGGCCTTAGCCGTCTGCACTATCCACGTGACCTCCTTCAGTGGTGAGATTCCCTAGATTAGCCAAAACAGCAAGGTGGGGAGAGCAAAGCCGCCAGGCAGCTGTGGTTCTTGCTGGGCCAGAACCCAACTACCCAGGGTAAGGTTAAAAGTTGTTTCCGTGTCCTCTGGGATGTGTGGGTTTACGGGGAATCTTAACAAGTGATACAGCTGGTTTCTGATGTTCCAGGGTGAGGCTAGATTATCTTTTTAATACATTTACGCATGCATGTTGTATATGTATTCATTTAACACCTGCTTATTTGTACATAGTAGGACCACTTGTAAGGATAGACTTTGCCCAATAAAGACATGCTATGAGATAATTGTGATAATTCATAATTCAAGTCTGGGTATATTCTCCTTGTGGGAGCTGGGATTCACAGTGTGCAGGACTGTCTCTGTGCCTTATAGCTTTGCAACGGTGTATACCTCTTAATGTAACTGGAGGCTCCCTAGGCAAGGCAAGTCCTTCCCGTACTGGGAGAACCCCAAGATAACCAGTGTGAAGTAGCTTAGGGTAGTGGGCTAAATAGAGAATCTCCCCCAACTCCTCACATCTGGGAGACATATGATCCTATTTCAGTCATTACAGCTTAAGTCTTTTCATAGTACTGTATATTTTGTGGGGACTCAAGTAGCAGCATGACGCCCCCTGGTGGCCAGAAATAATCAATGAGTTTGCTTTCCAAGCATTTCAAAGGGCCGATCTGGTTGAAGAAGTACTGAGGGAGTAAGTACTCACCTAGACAGGGTGCTTACAGTGGCGGCATGATCGGGTGGGATGACCTATATGGGAGAGAGTTGAGAACTAAACCATTTTTAAGGAGATTAGAACGAACTGTAATTTTGGATAAACCAGTTATTCTCTGATTTTTCATTCTATGGTTCATTTACCGCCTCAGTTAGGTACTTACTGAGTACCTAATCTGTGCACGACATTATGTTAGGCATCACATTGGAGTTAAAAAGAAGTTATATCACACACTTCCAAGGATATTTGGATAAAACATTTATACCACCAACACAATAAAAAATAAGAGGTGCTAACAGAAAACAAATAATGACTTTCGAAAGGGCACTTTCAGATAAAAGAGAAGGCCTCCAGGAAGAGGTAGAGTTTGAGCTGGGGTGCTGAGGAGAAGCAGGATTTGGGGAGATTGAGATGGAGGAAAGGATGGTATTATAAAAGAGAGAAAATGCAAGTTTGAACAGATATAGAGGCAAGAATACCAGGGCCCAGTGCAGGAATGGTGAATAGCCTTGTCTGGCTAACTTGTAAGTCCCTTTGGGGGTCAGAATGAGAATGAAAGCTGGGTACATCTGTTTGGTTCAAACTGGAGGAACTTGAATCTTGCCTGAGAAATTTCTTCACAAAACAATGGGAGCCTTTGATTATCTTTGAGCAGAAAAATGTCAAAGCAGACTAACTTGCACTGAAATGAGCACAGTCCTATACACTTGCTTGCGTTTGGCTGGGAGGAATGTTGATCTGCACATGCCACTATCTGAACTCCAAATTCATTAAGGTGCTTCCACTTACCCAAACCATATGAGCACCAGGGAGTAGCCAGTGCCAGAAGGCTCCTGCCATATTTAATTAAATTCCTGGATAAAAGTCCTGTCAATGAATGTGCTATGCTAGGCTTTTTTGGTTTTGTTTTTTCCAAGTTTTAAGAAATGCCACATGCCTATCTTCATGCTTTAATTTCATGTGGTTTAAACTACATGGATGAGGAACATTTCTGGCTGGAGTCATGGGGTAGAGTCCTAGCTATGGAATAGCTCAATGTCCACAGAAGAATTCAAGCTGTAACCTTATTTGCATTGCATCAGAACTAACCGAGTAAGCAGCCTGAGAATCTACATGATATTTGGCATACAGCTGGTACTTAGAAACACGTTAAACAAATAATGACTGATTCAGTAAAAATGCAATGCACATTTAATGGGACATTATAAAATTCTTGACCCCAGGTGTTGATTTCCTAAATTATAGCAGGGAAATCCTTTAGAATGTAGTAAACATAATTAATACTAGTCTTCAGAAGTAATGAAAAAATAGGATAAAAATAAAAATCTTAGAGTAGAGTTAAGAAAAAGCAACATGCCCATTTGAGAGAAGTACAATTGAGAACTTGCAAATGAGACAATGGAAGATGGGCAATTTGGAACTGCAGTAAAAATAACTACAACAGAAACAACCATTTAAGAAGTTTCAGCAGCAATGAGTATTTATTATTTTGAATTAAATGTACATTTACCTTTTATATAAAAACCATCAAAAGTGCTTGCTATACTGGATTATTTTAATATTAATTTAGCCCTCAACATCATCTATTAGCTATAACTTTGACTTTTTTCCCTTCTGATACATCATTACAAACACCTAAAACGGTCTAATGTTAAAACATAAAAAATATTAGTTTATTCTTCAAGATAAAGTACCACCAGTGATGAGTTACTGAAAGTGAAAAATAAAAACAGATGCCAGAAAAATCAACTTATTGGAAAAAAAAAATTATCACAGAATTTCATAGGAGTATGCAAAGTCCAAAGAAATTTAGACCCTTGGCAGAAAGCTTTTTATGATACAACTTCTTAAGAGTAGGGGTTATTTCTTTTGGAGGCAGTTGTCTGGTGTGTCAGCACTAGCCTGTTATTTTTCTCATCTTTTCTCCGCTACTTTCCAGGGTGAACCAATTGCTGCCTAATGCTGTGCACCTCCTATGACCCCCCCAAAATGTTTAACGTAAAGAGAAAGCTGGTTTTTCAGTCTTAGAAATAGCCCTTAGGGTTAAGTTTGTCATTAAAGAAGACGCGAGTCATTTCTCTCAAAGGAGAAACCCCTCCACCCCCTCCCCACCCCCGGTTCTTCTCGTCTGCTCCGACACCAAGTCAGCTGTCTCCCTTGATGGTTCTGGGTGCCAGGGCTGACAAAGTTAGAGCAGGTGTTTGGGCCCACATAGCCCACTGGGTCTCATTCAGTCTTAAGCAAACAAGCTTCTCTGATTTGCCACGAGAGCTGTCTGACTCTCCCGTCTCTTGGCCTTCTTGCTCCTTTGTCTCACCTTCCAGCACAGGGCGCTGGAGGCTAATAAAAAAAGTCCAGAAGACAGAACCACCAGGCCAAAGATGGAGATGATGGAGCCGTGGGAATTGAAGCTGTAGGCCACCGCGGTGACCACGACGCCGGCGATGAAGACGACCACGGCGAAGGGGATGATGCAGCGGTAGCAGGAGAGCTCCGCGCCCCCTGTCGCGGCCATCAGCTGAATCTCGCTGACCAGGGGCACTGTGGGGACCACAGGTTCGCTCTTGGGATTCTTCTCTGGCATCACTGGCATGCGTGCCTTTGGGGCTCCCAGGATCTCTTTTATGGGCTCTTCAGTCATTTTTACAATGGTGATTCTTCCTAGCTGGGTTTGCAGACTTAGATCTGGAGAGTCTCACCTGGGTAGAAACTGCAGAAAAAACAAGAGACGTCAACTAAATGTATCAGAATAAGCCCTGCAAGCAGGAGTGCAAAACCGGGGAGACAGATGCATTTAAAAATCACCTTGACTCTTTTCCCTAATTGGTTGCATTCTCTTTGCATGGAGCCAAAAATTAAGAAAGATGAAGCAGATGAGAATAAAGAAAGGGATGACATAAAAAGCAGGAAGCACTTTACAGTGTTTAATATACCCTGGCAGTCTACAAAAATGTTTTACAAGCTTTTCCGCTTTGTCTATTGCTTCTCTGTCCCCTGAACACACAGAAAAGCCTGAATCCTAATCTAAAGACGGCCTCATTTCAAGAGGAGAATATGTTATAAACAATATTTCGCAGTTAGTTCCACAACTCATAGCAACTTAGACTGTGCCAGTCTTGCCGGGCATAACATGCATTCTTTCCAAACTATCACCCATCCACTGCCCACAAAATCCATGTCAAGACAAGTAGCCAGAAATGAATTATGTTCTTCTCCATCAGCTGACAGCCAACAAGTCCATTGTGTTACTATTAAACACCTGCACCCTGGGACCTTTCTAGTTCACCATTTCGGGTGGGCAGTTCAGCAAAATATTCATTGACAATGAGGTGAGGATTTGTGATCTGAAATGTGACAATGTCCATTTGAAAAGAGAAAAATAAGAAAAAAGAATTCAACAACTTCATAGGATATAATTTTGTGCTTTGTCCTGTTAAAAATAAAATCAAGTGCTAGGACAATTAGTTGTCAATTCACAAATTTTCTATTAATCAACAAGGAATTTCGATATTATGTATACTATGGCATGCTTAAACAAATAAGCATGCTAGACTTTTGCAAAAGTTTACAAATTCATTTTTCTCCATGCCCTTGTGTATAAAACTTGTTGCTATGCCCCTTCCTAAATATTTTTTTAAAATTTTTAAGTTTATAAAGTAAAAAAGTTACAGTAAGCTGAGGTTAATTTATCATTTTTTTTCTTATTTCAGCATATTGTGGGGGTACAAAAGTTTAGGTTACATATATTTCCCTTGCCCCTCCACCCCCCTGAGTCAGAGCTTCAAACATGTCCATCCCCTAAATATTTTGAACCTGAAAATTTCAGGACAAAACGTGAAACGTTTGATCAAAAGCATCTGGTTGAAATACTGTCTAGTAGAAATCAGTGGCAACTCTTGTCTGCTGCTCAGACATATTAAGTCCCTGCCTTCCATTCTCAAAAAGCTGTCTAGTTGCTGAATAGTTAAGCAGTTGCAGTTACCGAGTTTAAAACAAGATACTTGAGACCATTTCAATGAGATTCACTCTTTGACTATATTAAGCATCTACTACAAACAAATTCAACCCCAAATCAAACCTCACTGGTTCTCCTCCCACCCTGGCAGATCAAAATATCACTCTCTGAGCAATGAAATGAAATATCAGGGCTGTCTACTTACGTGTCATTTTTAATAACCAAACAAATTAATCACTGTTGTCCAATGATACCCTAAATACTGGCTAAGCCAGTTAAAGGATATTTGAAATTATGTCTGAAAAAAAACTTCACCCCAAAGCTGTGATTGAGCTAATCTGAAAATGAAGATCTACCCCCAGACTTGCACGTACCTCTGAGAGAGGCAGTCCATTACCACGGAAACCACTTGACTTCGAAGGGAAGAAACAGCAACAGGAGCTTCTTCGTTCAACTTCTGGGAAAGATCTGGAACAGCCCGGCTGTCAATGAAATGACAGGTCAGGGATCTCTTCTGGGGAAAAGAAAAGATGTAAAAATATTTTACTACATGGGCTGGTTTGGGATCCGGAGCTCTTTGCTTCTTTCAGGCTACCTCTGTTCCTAAATGACGCTTGTCTTTCCCTCCCTCTCTCTTTTTATTCCCTCCCCCTGGGGTTTGCCCCTCCCTGACATTTTTTTTTTTTTTTCCTTTCGTTCTTTTCCTTGCCAGCAGATTTTGGCTTCCCCCAACTCTGCTCAGTGACATGATAAGTCGGAATCATTTCTACAGAGTCTCTAGAGAGAGGAGCCAGCTTTTACTTTTATTTCTCTCGCAGCATTTACTAAGCAGACTGCTTTGTGAGTTTGAATGACTCATTTTTTCCCCAGCCAACCTCCAGATCTTCCTCCCGTCCATCAGGCATTTTTATAAGAAAATCCCAGAGTCAGCGTTGCAGGCCCAGCTGAGGGGACAGAGCCGAGGGGACAGACACGCTAGGGCGGCAGGAACAGCTGTGAAGTCACTGGGCAGCTGAACTCAGCCTCTAAGCCAGCAAAAATCCATATTCCTAGGTTTTCCCTGTCATGTGTGTGATGGTCATATGACACTTAAAAATCCCACTTGTTTGATGTTAATTTATTTAGGAAGGAGGATTGGAGACACAGATGTTTTTGGTTAAGGGGGAAAACTAGTCATCTTGATTTAAACAGAATTGCTGACAGCTTATACTAGGAGGTTAGTAACTTGGGGAATGCTTGGTCATCATCATTGCTGCCATTACGGAGTACCTATTAATACCGTGGGCATGGCACCATATTAACAAATGCCACCATTAACATTAATTCTCACTAGTTGACTACAAAATAAAGTAACAGAGGCTCAGAGAGGTTAAGTAATCTGACAAAGGTCACACAGTAGGAAAGAAACCCTTGGTTTGAATCCTAGTCTTTAATGGATACATAAATCACCTGTGGAGCTTGTTAAATGGAGATTCTGATTCAGTCAGTCTGTAACAAGCTCCCTACCTACACTGAGGCTGCTGTTCCTTGGCCCACTTTAAGGAGCAAAGTATTTTAAACATTCAAGCATATATCACATTGACACATCGTACTCTCAAACAATAAAGTTACAAGTCTATTTCCCACCTCAATAAATGGCCTTATAGAGTTATGCTTTCTTACAGACAAGCTATTTGAAATTTTAAAGTATTTGAAATACATAAAGCCCCACGTTGCCTTTTTGAGGGAAAAAAAATGAATACTGGGAGACTATTATAAGTTTGTTCTATAGTTTTGTAGCTGAAAGTTATCCACCCCCATTTTTTAATCTGAACAAGTGTTAATAACTCCTTTTAATTAATACAGTGAATCTACAAGTCCAAATAAAATCTTGGAAGAGATTTGTTTTCCTTGTTTCAGATTGTTAGATTTCTCTAACTGCTGGCAAATCTCAAACATTTTACTTCCATTTTATAATAGCACATTCTTTCCAGCCTCATCTAGTAACGATACCATGGTGATTTTGTCCCAAAAGAGGAGGGATCAGAAGTCCTTTTCTTCTAGAATGAAAGCCAGGGATAAGGCTTCATCATTTCAAAAACTAAAGTTGAAACGTCCCTAAAGCCTGGTTGAATTGGGTGAGCCCAGCCTGTGACAACTACCTGGAGGATCTCGGTCACCATCCTCCCCTTCTTAAAATGTGGCACCTAAAGGGACAGAGCCATCATCCCCAAGGAGTCTTGTCACTTTGTCACTTGGCGTTGAAGATCAGGGATACTTAGAACCAGGGCATCTCAGAACTTGCTAAAATTGCCCCAGGAAGACAAGGAGATTGGGAGCCACTGGCTACAAAAACTGGAGATTCTTGAGAAACTCCTTAAAAGAGCAATCTTCCCACCTGTGAACTCTGGCCTTCGGGAGCAATTCTGCTCTGCTTCCTAGTATGGGCCACTTTCCCCCCAAATTAGGTCAATTATCCCACTGAAGCTCTGAGTATCACCTGATTCTGTTGAAAATCATGCTTCCCTGTTACCAAAGCTAAAGGTAAATGAATGGAACCTCTTGAGAGGAGCCCTTGGCTGAATCTACAGTGAGGCACAGTGAATGTATCTGTGCCTGGGGAGCATGGACAGGTCTGTCATTACTTCTAACAGCAAAGCTTGCTTCAGCCTTGCCAGGCTTCAGGTGACACACTCACCCTAATTCTCCTTCACCCTAAGTCTCCTGTATCTGCCTCTGCCTACATATACATCTCCGGACTCATAAGTAGACAACCGATGATTTCTATTGATAAATTCAAAGACGTATGAAGATTTGAGATAAAGCGGCAATTGTATCAGAAAATACCTATTATTATAATCACTGACACAGGCTGGCTTTAACTAACTTTACTTCTTCAAATTGAAATTGAAAGAGAATTCCTAGTGATGTATGCCTGATGCCTTTGAATGTTTATTCCCCCTTCCACTCTATGCTTATAAGCTAGTGGACACCCCTGGGAATCCCTTCAGGAACACCTGCCCCCAAATGCAAAATTTCATCCACATACAACCAGTCTTATTTTTGCAAGTCTTTTCTTTTCAGGAGAGAGAGGAAATCTCTCTATTTCTTCGCAAAGTACATGGCTTTAGGAGACTCCTTTAAGTTTGGAAAACTTTTCTGAAAGTCTTTAATGTATGAATTATATCTATGCCTCCCAGCCCCAACCCTCATAGGCATTCAACATCTCCCTCCTAGATCTTTTCAAAGAACAAGGCAAAGATCTCTTACCTTCCCCAGCCAGAGTCGGACTGAGACAGCTGCCGGCCCCCACCAACAGCCACCCAGAGAGGGGGATGCAAATCACTGTACTAGGGACCGTAAACAAAGTACTCAGCAAGGCTTAAACACAATTAAGGGACCGGAGACAATTTGGTAAGAGGAAATCCCTTGAATGCTGTTATGTTTGACTGTGCGTTTTCCTCTATGAGAATGTAATCCATACGTTCCTTTTAAAGGGCATCATGTTTGCAAAGAATGTCTTTCTTTGTTTCTCTCTCTTTATATCTTTATTCCGTTTCAAGATTTTCTCTATCCAAAGCTCCATTCTGAGGCTATCCCTCTGTACAGCCTGAACCTGCTGAAAAGAATTTGTCTGTAATCTTTGTTCTATGCTTCTAAGAGGGTGTGGGGCTTGGGAAGCGTTTGTGTAGGGGAATGGGACCGTAAACTAATCTCTTTCACTATTACATGCAGGTAATAAAAGGGGTGCACGGAAGGTAAGTGTTAGTGGTGAAAAGGGCATTTGGTGCCTGTGTGGACGCTCTCCCTGAAGTGAGGGCAGTGATCTTATCAGGACTTTTCAACAGAGATCCCAAGGCGCCACGGACAGGGTGGTGTACTGGACAATCACATCTCTGTGGCGACTTTCCACCAACGGCATCATAAACAGCAGAGCTAGGAACACTTGCCCCCAAATTTGAAAAATCTCATTTTTCTTAGAAACAAGACAAGAGACAAAGTTACTCAGGGGAAGGTGGGGAACCATGGTGGGTACCATGACAAAGAGGTCATTTTGTCCATCTCCCTAAAGTAGAAGCCAAAGGTTCAGGCTCTGGGTTGGAAAGGGGGATGTGCTATGTTTTGATTTTGCGTTTGAGCGTACGCTGTCCACAACTTGGAACCTTCTTCTTTGGGAACACATAAGCTTCGCATTTTGTGAAGGGTACCCCCATGTGCATTAGATTATTCACCCGTGTTTACTTTCCGTTACTTTTGCTTGGTGTGGTTGAGTTGGCCGATGTCCAGCAGCCCTGAAGATGCCAGTTCCTCCCCGCCTCTGTCCAATCACTGCGCGCCTTTGATCTCGGTCGTCACCCAGTCCAATTGGATTCAGTGAGATTCGGGAAGCTGGCCAGTTTTTCTCCTTTCTAATGCTTCTTTTAAGGGTGTGTCTGCATTTATGTTCTGAAATCATGGACATTTTGGAAAGTGATCTGGGCTTGTGTGTTCATTTTGGGCAACAGGTCATGTTATTGCCTTTTTTCTTTTTTTCTTCTCCAAGGCATTTTTCTTTGAGATCTAGGACATTAAATAGAGAGATCTGAGAGTACCGAGAGGAACAATGAGTGTGCCTTAGATATAAAAATCTATTTTACTGTTTGCTGGTCAATTTCCTGGTACTGGAACCTCATAAGATCCACATGGATACAGAAAGGAAAGCATAAATGTCACAATCCCCATTCTCTTACCCCATTTTGTTCTAACTATGAAAGATCGCATAAACATGAAAAAACAGAGTTGCTGAAATCAAATGACACAGTGGGACTTGAGGGAGGGCTGAATAAATCATCTCTCACTTCACCAAGAACTAATTGTCATTCTGGCCTCAGATGAGAAGAATTTATTTCCTTGTATCAAAATCAGAATATATGCTGAAACTCCTGTGATCCTGGTACACCCTCATGTGTTTTGCATGGTCCTTTATATTTACGTACATTATTCTTTGGAGGCTAAAGACAAAGGAGCCCAAAGCTAAAGATTTACGGCAAGTTGGGCCGACACTTTCCTCTGTGCACACTCGTAGGGCCAACCTGCCCTAGTGAACTATGTGTCATGAATTTGGGGGCTTCCAGGAAACCCACCATACTTGCTTTTTCCAGGGAAGAGAAGAGAAGGAAACACAATGACCTCACTCCTTTGCCATTCCTGCCTATACCTGATACTGCTGAGTCCTTCTATACCTGTTTATAAAACCAATCCATCCCCCCCAAAGGTTCTGGCAACAAATGTCACTTGTCCTGTCCATAAAATAATTTACATAAACATTGTGTGACCCCAATCCACTCCTACTCAGCACACAATTTCTAGGCTTCAACGTCAATCTAGTGCCAGAGATCTGAAACCACCCTGCAATATGTAAAGTTTCTTAAAAACTAATAATCTGTGACATTCCCTGTATGGGTCAGTTAGCTTTTCTCTATTCCATATTCATAGAGCAGAATTACCTTCCGACCCGATTAGCCTTCTCCCAGTTGTGTAGCACTGGTCTTAAAATGATGGGCTCAGGGTGAGCCCATCAGTGCTGGCCCTCCCCTAAATGGTTAAAAATACAGTTCAGTAGACTTTAAGTTCCATGCTTGGATAAGGGAAGCATCGAGCATATTTTCACAACAAGTAGTCTTTCTTTTCTCTGTTTTGCAGAGGAAGAAATGGAGGTTTAGAGACTGGTGCTGGTGCCAGGTTTAACTCCAGAGCCTGGGCTGCTTCATTCTGGGCTGACCCACACGGTATGCTCAGTTTGAAGAGTAAAGGAGCGTGTGAATGCTTATGAAACATCTAATATGCACCACCCATAACACAGACTCTCTCTTAGGTATTTGTATTTTAACTTTGCTGAAGAAGACACTGAAACTCAGCGGGGTTAAGTAATTGCCCAGGGTCTACTACGAGGGAAAGTGGCACAGCTAGGTTTCAAATCTAGGTACCTCTTCTATGTTGTCCCATGAGGACTCCTTTGTTTATTATTTTATTAGATTATGTACATATTCCTAAGGTCAGCTAAAGTCTCGTTTTCTTGGGTTCAGGGTGCCATACTCTCACTAGGTTTAGTTTTGGAAGAGTGCTCTGATTCATTTCTTCTAGAATGAATAAACCATGCATTTTGCCTTGTATACATTTGGGTATTGAAATAGAGCTGTGTTACTAAGCAGATTCAGGTAGGTTTGAGGCCAGGACAGACACAGGCCTGGTACCACCAGAGTCTATGGAAGATGCCATGGCAGTAGGGGCGTTTCAGAGGTCACCGAGAACATCCTGCTTCCAGGAGCATTTTACTTCCACTAATGTTTACTACACTCCTTTTGGGTGCCAGGAACTTGTCAAATGCTCTCACTAAGTGGGTGTAAAAACAGTGGATGAAACATGGTCTCTGTTCTCAGGGAGCTTATGGTACAGAACAAGAAATCCATTGGGATACCAATGCGGGTGATCTTTCTACTAGACAGAGTTACAAACTGCTATGGGAGGCCCAGGGAATATGAAATTGGTTCTGATCTAAGTGTGATTGTGGGGTGGGGAAGGGGGATTGGAATCTTCATGGATGACAGGCATTTGACATTATAAATAGGGAAGAGAGTGTGATTCTAGGGGAAAAGTGCAAGACTTCTACAGAGAGCGTTGACTAGTTTGTTTGACTGAATTTTAGAGAGTATAGGGCAGGCAGAAAGCAGTCAAAATAAGACTGGAAATAGTTTATGGTCATTTTTATGCCTCAGTGGTGAGTTTGGACTTTATTTTGGGAGCAATGTGGTTTTGAACAGGATGGCAAAGTCAGCTTTGTGCATCATAAACAGTAGTCTAGCATTAGAGTGTTGGGATGCCCTGAGGAAAGTCAGTACGGGAAAGAGGAAAAGTGGGGCTGAGACACCAGTTGGGAAGCCTCTATGATCGTACATGTGAGAGACACCGGGCACCTGATATTGGGAAATGGCCGACAGGCAGGGAGTCACCACAATGGGTAGAATTAGCAAAACTTGGCAATGAATTTCAAGTGGGGAAAGTTATCAATGGAGAGGAGTTTGCAAGGTTTTAAAGCCTAATTAATAGGTTGGAGATACTGTCAGCAGAAATAGAGATACCAGGACAAGGAGTAGGTGTGGGGTGAGGAATATGCACTAATGTTGTTAGCATAGCTATCACTTCTCCAGTGGAGAGGCAAATGCTAGAAAAAGTTGGCATTACTGTCTGCCTACTGATTTATGATGCATTGTCTGAATTGTCAAATAATGCTGTCATAGGCTCACAGATGAATTTTCCACTAAAATTATGAATAATTTTATAATTCACTTCATTCCATACACACATGCATACACACACAACTGCTGACACACATACAATACACACACATGATTTGAGGTTGCTAACTTGTTACATGCAAGAAAATACATATTTTAAGAATTCCAAGTTGAAACTTCACTTGTACGGACTATATACAAAGAATATATTGATTGTATGTTCAATTTTAAATTCCTTGAGAACAAGAATATAACTATCCAATTCTTCATGTACAGTTTCAGGCATAGAAAAAGCATTCTATAGATGTTTTCTCATAATAAAAATGTTTTCTCTATTGATCACTACTCCAAGGTTCTACTCATGTAGAAGGGTACGTATAAAATGTTCCAATCTCCCCACTTCACATGTAACAGCCTTTGCCTTACCAAGAACTAATTTTACGTTGCTCCATGTATTAATGCTATAAAAAAATAGAGCAAATCCACTATGGCTTTCTTTAGAAATGTCATGTTTTGGACCTCATGCAATGGAAGCAAACCTTTATATTAGGGTGATCATGTTGATTGGTAAATCTCCCGTAAGTTCCTCAATGGTTAGAAAGTTGTTGCCAAATAAATATATGAATAAATAAAATGACTCTACATTGAAATCAAATGTAAACTTTAATTATTTAAATGGATTATTTCAAGGTGCCCAGATATTTAGTGCTAAGTATATTCATTATTCTTTATAATTATATTGATAAATTATAATTCATAAGTGAATAATTATAATAATTATTCAATTACATTTGGAAAATGGTGGTGCCTAGGACTAGAAACAAAGTCTGATTAACTCCTAATCCCAGTGGAATATTGTTTCTGTTCTCAAATGATGTGCACATTTTCTGTAGCTCATGGGAGGATATACTTACCCCCAAATAATCTCTTGGGTTTGGAAATGATTATTTTACCAGAAAAAAACGTCATCACCTTCCCACAGAACCTCTGTAGTGGAACATTGATTGAGAATACAACCAGCTCAAAAAGCCTTTATGGAAGCATTTTTATTCCCTTAAAAAGCCTTTGATGTCCACGACATGTGTTGAGTAGTGGGAAACAGGACAATTTGCCCAGTTGAAATGAGTTCAAAATAGAACTGTTTATCTTATGAACTTATCTTATGGAACAATGCAAAGGACAGATTTTTTTGCTCTCTTTCTTTAGATAAAAATTTTAAAGTCTTGTTTCGCAAAGGAGACAGTACTTTTGCTGTCTCCTTCTTGTTTACTTAAATAAACTATACAGGAAACAGGCATTATTGTCTTTGTAAAAGCAATGTGAAACTTGGTAAAACCAACGATCCCTGGAGAGCGTGTGGCCACAGAGTGAGAACTCGATGTTTCTTCCCTCAGGGCACGTGAAGGGGCATGTTCACTTTGAACTCTCCTGGCCACTGGCACCCTGTCAGTAAATCTGCCATGGATGACTCTGGCTGACTTCCAATATGATGGACTCAGTAGCCTCAGGAGAACCTTGTTTCTCTGGTTTATTTCTTGCTATTTATTTTCTAAGTTAAACTTAGTTTGGAAATTTTTCTTTACAGTACCGATAGGACTTGCTCATTTTTTCTTGGGTCACAGTGTAAGGTTTCAGATCACTTCCACATAACAGTTAACGTTTCTGACTCTCTACTTTTGTGCAATGAAAAAACCACGAATTCAGAGTCAGGAAACTTGGATTTGAATCTTTCCTCTTTGTGACCTTGGGCAAGTCACTTAACTTCTGAGAATACCATCTGTCAGATCTCAGGGCTCCACCTGTAAATATTTTATTATTCTTTTCTTCTCTTTCTTAAACATCCGATTTGGGCTCAGACTATCAGAGAATGGGGACAAGGCAACTTGGGGAAATAGCTAACACTGCTGCCCAAGCTACCAGGACAGCTGTAGGAAGCCTCTTTAAAAAAAAAAAAAATTCTCTGGTGCAGCATCTGTCAGTAAAGCCACTGACCTCTTACTGAGGATATTCGTCTGTTTCCATGTGCAGAGAGTCACAGGCGACTGGCTCAGGGACTGACTGCTGCACGGAAGGTTTTCTTCAGTTCCGACCAGAAATTCTAGGTTTGAAGTGTTTGCATACCAAGGTCCACTCTTGCTTACCAAAAGCCAACGCAGTAAGGAGCATGCGGTGTCCCATAACACAATAAACTGCAAACCGAATTTGAAAGTAAAGCAGCAGGGGCCAAAATTCTCACTGGTGGAGCCTCGCCCTGCTGTGACTGACATGACGTAAGTCCGAGACCTCGGTTCACAGTTTTATGTGACAGGACACAGGAGCAGCCAACTTTAGGGAAGACTGATGGGAAAGCCCAAGGGTGACCCCCCTCTGGGAACAGGAAGCAGGTATTGCTGGACCAACAAGGCTTTTGGACAGAGGACTTTGACAGGTTTCCTAGGAGCAGTTGAGCTCCCCAGAGGCTGCCAAGAGGGTGTGCTCTCATCACATGGAGCGTGCATTTCCTCAAAGCTTCTCCCCTCCCAGCTCACAGAGTCCAGAAAGGAACAGCTGTGCTACTGTGTGACTTCCATTAACGCAGCGGATGCCTTGTAATCACCCGATTCACATTCTCACATTATGGATTAGAGCAGAGAAAAGGATAACTCTATATATTCCTCTCTTCCCAGAATTCTCTTATTTCCTTTCTGGTAGGATTACAATCTTACCACTGTCAAATATGCGAGGATCTTGACTACCTGCATCAGCATCACAAGGGTGCTTGTAAAATATGTGGGTTTCTAGGCTCCACCCCAGCCCCACTGCATTACAATGTCAGCAGGGTATTTGGGATATGTGTGTATATTGGAAGGAATCTGCATTTTTTATCTGCCTCACAGATGAAGTTTGAGGTCCCCTGCTTGACACCAATACAGCAGGATATCAAGCTTGTGAACTGACTATACCCCTCTCCTGGTTAAAACCCATCAACAGTTCCTCTTCGTCTAAGGTCTGGACTCTCAGCTTGACACACAAGTCTTCCCTTGAGCTGGCCTCACCCTTCCAAGGAGAGGATCGAATTACAAATTACAAACACAACACACTGTTTCATGTTCCTCAAGCTTTGCTGGTTCCTACTCTGAGATATTCAAGATGATGTCTATTCATCTTTTTATGACTACCTCAAGCATCTCCTGCTTCTAGAAGCCTTCCCTGATAAGTCCTCCTCTATCTTCAGACTAAGTAGCTTGAGTGTCCTTCCCCTATGTTTCCATAATGTTTTATGCCAATGTATCTCAACCTGGGTGCTTCTGACATTTTGGGCTGGAGAATTGTTTGTTGTGGGGGGTGTCGTGTTCATGGCAGAATGTTTAGCAGCACCCTTAGCCTCTACCCACCACATGCCAGTAGCAGCAGCCCCACCCCCAACTAATTGTGACAACCAAAAATGTCTCTGCACATTGCCAACTCGCCCCTTGGGGGGAAAACTGTCTCCAGTTGAGAACACTACTCTGTGCTTAAATATATCATAGCCCCCACCAAATAGTGTGGAAAGTAGCTGTTTGCTTATCTCCTCTAACCGAAAAGAACTGAGAACTTCTCAAAAGTAGGTAGTATACAAAATTTATCTTTGTGTCCCCTGTGCCAAAGCATAGCCCCTGACTCATGGCTAGGCACATATTATACATCTCTTGAGAAAAACTGGATTGAAGTCTAGGTATCAAATCAAAACCCTAGTCGATCTTGGTTGGCTCTACTGCTTAAAAATCTCTATGCCTCAATTTCCCTCATTTGGTAAAGGGGGATAATAACGCCAGTCGTGCTGCTTTGGGTTGTTACGTGGATGGAATGAGAGTGGGTATGTGGAAGTGTAACGTGCAGGAAGAAGCCTGGTGAAGGCAGCATGACCTTAAGGTTGCTGCTGTCATGTTTGCGTTCTCTGGGCACAAAGTCTGGATAACACTGAAAGTTCAGGGCCACTCCGACGATATAGTCCTCTATAACGATATCTGGAGGATTTCTTTAATGCAGAACATTATTAATATAAGAACCTCCAATATGGAATGAAACTGGCAATTAGTAAACAGTTATCTTAAGCATAATGCTATAAGATACACTATGCACATCCTAAAGGGCAAAAGGTGACCCCTCGTGATGAAGACTCGGCCAGGCCTAAAGGAGCCTTCTCTGCTCTCGGCCTGTCTGATTTTCTGTGTTCTCGGGCTGCCAATCCCATTCTCCCACCTTCTTCTATTCTGGTTCCTTTCTGCTCTGTGCTGGGACAGCTGGGTACTTCCTTGTTTGCTGACCTTTACTGTCAGGTTGGGGAATTAGCAGGTTTTGCATCTGCAACTGCTTAGAACTCACTGTCTTAGTAGGGAGTCTCATCCACTCTTTGTGAAGGAGGTCATTTCCAATACAGTCTAAGAGATGCCTCTCCTGTTATTTATTTAGCACCTTCAAGAACAGTCCCTCTATCTCCCTCTCGCTCTCCCTCCTTCTCTCTGCCTATTTTATGACTTCCTTTTACACTCTGGGCATTCCATCACTGGTGCCTCTGTGTTAGCCCAGCACTGTGGAAGGCTGATTTATACACAGGATCTCCCTCCCTCCTTTAGTTTCCAGATTGAGTTCAGCTGAGAAGGACCCCTGTTGCATGGAAATGTAGACTCTGCTTCTCTGAGCATGCCACCCCTCCAGCTCCAGCTGGTGGGGGCTTTCTCATTAACCATTTCATGCCCCAAACATGTAGACTACAAAAACACTTATAAATGGTAAATTTGATACAAATGAGTCAAAATCCCAGACATATACTTTTAGGGCTGCAAGAGGGCTTGGAAACATCTAATCTAGTTCTCACATTTTACTCTTGGGAATACTGAAGATGGAAGAGGTTAAGTGACTCACTTATTACTATTTTCTTTGCAGTTCTAACCATCTTAAAAAGCTAATCTGAATTTTTTTTTTTTAGTACATCACTACTAATCTTTATTTTCCAACCTTTCTTATACTTCATGATCCCCCCTTTAAGTTTAAAATATTAATAATAAGTTCCCTTTAGTGCAGGGTTTGGGGATGTTTCATCTGAAAGTGGTGATAGATGTTGTTTTTAAAATAGTGGGTTCTGTGTGTCCATTTTTACAGTAGCACAAATTGAGAGTGTTAAATAGGTTTTAATTTTTTGTACATTTTTAAAATTTTATTTTATTTTTACCCCAAAAGGCAATTAAATGTTTTCTGATACAAATTGAAAATAGCTCTATTCTGTTCTAAGATTTTTTTCTTAAATTAAAATATATATTTTTATTATGCAGATTGCCTGGACTTGTTTGTAACGAGACTTCCATTATGAAAATTTGTACCTCTCATTAACTACTTAAATTTTTCTATCACTATTTGAGAATTTTGGAGATCTTGCAGCTTGGATGTACTTGTCTATTAGTTTACCTGAAGAGCTCATGAAGTGTTTCAGTTTGGATTATCTAGGGTATGTAATTTTATTCTTTATGCCTTCTTACGTTTCACTTTGATCATGATGTTATTAGGAAAGAATACTAAGTAAAACAAACCCTTTGAATATTTCTGAGACATCTGTAAATAAATTAAGGGTTAGGTACTCTAAATTCTTTACATATTTATCTATAGAAGAATATAGATCCATGTTTGTATTTACATCTATTCATGTATTTATTTTAAAATCTTATTGTGACAGAACACTTAACATGAATGAGAGCTATTTAACAAATTTTCAGGTATACACTACATTACTATTGACTATAGCTATATCAGAATTGAATCAATTTGCCATATTATTCAGTAAAGTATATTCATTTAGAAAAGATTTTTAACGTGTATTTTGCTATATTTTTCTGAGAAGCATATACACTCTTGTTTGAATATTTCCTTTTTAGCCTGTTAAACTTTTCTTATCCATTTATTTTTTATTTGTATGTATTCATGAAATACAAGTGCAATTTGCTACCTTGATATATTGCACTGTGGTGAGGTCAGGACCTGCAGTGCATCCATCACTGAAGCAATGAACATTGTACCCACCAAATATTAACCTTAGTAAATCATTTCTTATCCTTAAAAACAAACAATCCTTCTCAAGGCTGTGTTAATCTATTTGCAAAGTCTGATTAAATGTACCAAAATAAACTTTACATACTACAGTATATAAAGACATGAAATATATGTCAGTGCCTGGCATAAAATAGGCACTCAATTATTTTTAGTTCTCTGTACCCACTGAAAGTACATGTTTTGACTCCCCATATAATGTAATGCCAAAAATTCTGCAATGTAAGTGATAGCCAAACTGCAATTATGCTTCTATGATCTGTTAGAAATTTTCTTGGATAAATGAGCAAAAAGGAAATCAAAATAATTTTTAAGTGTTATGAAACCTTTCAACCCAGCTACACACCAGCTTTTCCTACTCACTTCCTTCTGTCTCTCTTCTGCGCCCTCTACCGACAGCAAGGCTGTATTGAATTAGCAAATTTAACTGTTTTGAACAAAGGATCACAATTCTTCCCAGCCTGTGACCGGAAAGTGATAAGTCACAAATTACCACTTTAAAAAAAATCATGGTGTCTTCTTTTTTCCTCTTTTAACAGCACCAGGAAAACCTATTCATAATATAAAAAATGAGATAATATGGATAAATATAAGTAAAAAATAAAAATCACATTAACTCCACCTTCAGTAGAACTATCAACATTTGCTGAATCATCCTTCTATTTTCGCTACATAATATGTACATTATTTTTCTTATAAAAACAGGATCATTTTGTATATACCTTTTAGAAACTTGCTCTTTTATCACTAACCATACCTGGCAAACTCTTTCCATGTCAATAAACGAATCATCAGAAATGACTATGTGATGTTTCATTGCAAGGATGTCCCATAATATTTTCATGGGTGCACACTAGGTCTCCTTCCAGATTTTCATTTTTTTTTTTAATTTCTTCTCGTGTCCCATCTTCTTTATGAATATATATTAGAAACTAGAGCCAACGCTGATAATATTCAATAACTAATATTGGGGGCTAAAATGATACACCAGTACTCAGATCTCAATATGCATACTGTATTGTCAAACATTCTTCCTGTCCCTTTCCAGTTCGTGCACTGCCTATATCCTTTTCTACTAAATTACATTAAAATAAACAGTATTTATCATAAAGAATGAACATTTTTTAAAAATTTAAATTTCTTTCTCAATAAGATTCAAGATGATATTTCACTTCCAAAATGAGAGTTGATGGTCATGAAAAAGGAAAAATATGAATATATGAAAATAATAAGAGAAAAAGATAAGAAATGAGTCCTAGTCCAAGTGCTTTAATCTATGCAAAGTAGGAGTCCAGAGAAGAAAATGGAATGAGAGAATATAAGCAAAAGGGAAAGCAACAGAAGAAGAAAATTTTGAGCTAAAGAAATATTTGAGTTTGATGCTTAAAAAGATTCACTGAAAAGAAATGGAAAAAAAAACCCCACATGCCTAGGTATATATACAGGCAAAATTCTTGAATATAAAAGACAAATAAAACTTCTCTAAGAATTGAGGCTTTTAAAAGAAAACAAGTCATGTATTCTAGAGAGGAACAGAAATCAAGCATTCTCCCCAAAGCCAAATGCCAAGCAGTCAATGTGTACAGAGTTTTGAGCATGGATCCAAATTAAGAACTCATGAATAGTGAAGATATAGTTTAAAGATATTCAAAGTGAGCAATAAAATGCTTTAAAAACATTTTACAAATGTAAAAACATAATTCTTTAAAGAGAAGATGCATGTTTTAAACTATAATAATAATAAAATAATCCAGATTTTGAGTCCAAAATCCAGGAGATGGTGAGAGGAAGTATAAACTCACTGTATTTATTTTACACAGGGAAAGTCAACAATATTTTTTTCTTGATTCTAATACACATGATATGTGTACTCAAAAACCTAAAGGTAACCATTAATAAGATTTTCTCTTCTTTCACAATTTCTTTTCTTCATTTATACTTTTCTTTATTTTGAAGGACAGACAGAATGAACACTCAAAAGATGCAGGGGAAATTGTCCATTTTTATGTTTAAAGTATAGACAGCTGTGTAGAAATATGATTGGACAAAAAGGGTGTGAGCTAATTCTAATAGGCTGAGTAGCAGAATCCCACATGGCTTTTATATTTAGATTCTGTTTGGCCTCTCTGAGTGTGCATTCCTTCCTTGTGGGTTCAGGGCAAGGCCCTTTCTGGAATGGGGTTTTACAGTAAAACAAAGTAAAAACAAAGTAGGTCAGATAATTATTTGATGGCCATTTTACATAGAATAATTTTAGGTTTTATGGCTAGCTTTCAGAAGAGCACTGGTACAAGAGGCAGGCAGACAAGGCAAGGTCAGAAATTTTTTGCTTCTGAAGGCTTCAGTTTAAGTTAGTTTTCTGAATCCCATCAACATAAGATCACCTGACTGCAGACTGAAGAAAAAGAAACTTCAGCACCAATCCTTAGCACCTCAAACAATGATACGATGTGGTAACATTATTTTTACATGAAGATCAAGATTAAGCTGTTTTAAAAACAATCTAAATAGTCTCAAAACAATTTTTTTCTTGGATGTAAACTTAAGTACATGCAATATTTATAAACAGTAAGACCATTCTGAGATTCTCTTTGGATTTTAGCCATCATTCACTTTTTATCTTAAAATAAATTACTACACAAAAATCAATAATTTAGAAATTTTTTCCTAGGCAAAAACTTTGTTATAGCAACATAATGTACACATAACCGACTATCTTGTAAAGAGTGGGACAAAAATGGAAAAGACCAAGGGAAAACTGAAGCTTCCAATTTAAGTTCTTCTAACTACAACCTCTAGGACAACTTTGAATCCCTAACAGTACTGGTAATATTAGATGATATTGAGTTAGAAACACATTTTGTGTACCTCTCTACAGACATTGAATCAGTGGAAGTAAACTATATCTGCAGTTAGGATTAAAAGACCAAAACCAAAAATATTTTCATAAACCTTTGACCATAAGTTTGTTTTTAAGCTCTATCTACTTGGTGTTTTATTTATTCTAATTTGCTGACACTTAGGCATGTTTGCATTTTTACCTTACAGTTAAACACATAGGTATTTTTTGTTGATAACTCAGATTTAGTGATCATTAGACCAAATATTAAATTTATCTTATCAAAAATCACAGGTTATTTTGTCTTTAGCTGAGTTTATATTTTCGTAAACTTTATGTCAAATCTTGACACTTCAAGAACATAAAAATATCCAGTAAAACCCTGGCAAAAACAAATGTATGCTGACAATTTGAAAACATTTTTACTTTTACTTTACTAATAACATCTTTTTATTTTTTAATAATAATCCAGATTATTTACCAAAGATTACTAAATTCACATGAACCATTTGGGCTTACTTTATGAGTGCTCCGTTATTTTTAAGCCAGTCTGGAACCATGTAAACACAGACATGTAATACATGGACATACACAAAACATACCTAAACACATACACTCTCACACACATACACATGCACACAAAGTTCTAATAGATTTTACTCTAGAACTCTACCCATGAGATGGTAACACAAACTCACCAGTCTGTAAAAGACAGCTGGACCCAAATTTCTTCGGACGAAACTGGAACTTGTTCACATGGCAAAGTTCGGTTGCTCTGCTAGGTAACCTAATTAGGCCTGTGGATCAAAGTTTTTGGGTACAGCAGTTTCCATGGCAGTTTGATTTTTCAAAAAAAACCCAGTTTACCCTTTTTTTTTCCTTCGGTTCAAAATGAGTTTTCAATGTTTGCATTTAGCTAGAACTGGCTGCAAGATCTCCAGGTAGCTCTTCAATTGTAAATGCCAGAAACAATGAGTTATCTTAACATCAGCAGAAAAAGTTAGCAGGTTTTAGAGTAGCCAGAAAAGAGAAAGAAATAGCTTGAGACATCTTAACTCTATAGTGGTAGGTCGACCATTTGAGCTCTGAGTTTTCCTTGATGTAATTTGCCTTGTTGTAAAAACTTGCGCACAAAAATTAGCTATAACCAGCTGGAGCCCTAGAAAAACCTGGCATGCCTTTGAATCTTTTCATTTACAAAAATACTTGCAAGTAGAGGTGCCACAGATCAACTGGGGTGCCCAATGGGGTTCATTCTCCTTGTCTTTTCTTATCTTTAAAGGGTTTCCCATTTTTCTTTATAAAAAGCAACCGAACTGTAATATAGGGTCTGGTGTTATGGGTCAGAGTGTGCTAGTACCTCTGAGGGGGCTCAAAACGCCAAGTGATCAGCTCTTATATGCGTTTCCTGGACAAGCCTTCTTTTAATTAATTTGTTGGGGGCGTTCCCTATAGGGCCACTTGAACCTTGGGGAATTGCCGGTCACCCAGGGCTGCCAAGGCTGGGAGGAGATTAAGATGCCTCTTCTCTTTGGAGCTGAGGAATTCAGTCTCTCATTTACCTACAAACAAGACAGTTCAGTTTCCTCTTTCAAAAATGCACAGAAAAGCCAATTGAGATTAATTTTAAGATAAGAAGACAATGGAGAAGACCCTTTAGAATGCACCTCCAAATCTAAGTTAGGATCCCAAAAACAACCAAAAACGGGAAGTCCAGAGGTTAGGAGGACTTACCAGTTCTGCCAAAGCAGAAGCTCAGAGTCGGAGGGCCCAAAAAGGGCCACAGTGGAACCTGGTGCTGAGTTCCGGCTACTCCTTCGGCGGCCCTGAGTCTTCTCTGAGCCCCATGTTGGGTGCCAATCTTGTTAACGATAAAAAAGCCAAACGCTGTAAAATAATTTTAAAAAGGTTTATTCTGAGACAAATTTGAGGATCATGACCCGGAGCCACACCCAAGAAACCTTGAGCAAGTGGACTTGCAGTGGCTGGGTTATAGTTTGGTTTTATACATTTCAGGGAGACAGGGTTACAGGTAAAGTCATAAATCAATATGTGGGAGGCATACATTGGTTTGGCCTGAAAAGGTGGGCCATCTCGAAGTGGGGGATGACTTACAGGTTATAGGTATGTTTAAATATTCTTTGACTTGTAATTGGTTAGACATGAAGCTTTGTCTAAAGGCTTGGATTGTTCTAACATAAGGAGCTGTTTATCAGAGATGAGCCATTGGACATATATTTGTTGTGTAAATTGAGGACCTGTAGGTTTGTCTTGCACACCCTTAGGCCTGTTAATGGGTTACAAGGGATATCTCCAAGAAGGGAGAGGGGCATGATGAGGCCTGTCTGACCTCCCTCCTCCTGGCAGGCAATTTAGTTTTAGGATATTCCTTTGGCCACAAGGAGGTCCATTCAGTCAGCCGGTAGGAGAGTGAGCCTTAAGATTTTATTTTAGTTCACATGTTTTATGTTTGTTTTCTTGCTGACATGCATTATACAAGTGGAGAAGTAGCTCATTATTGGAATCTTTGGGCCTGGTCTGCCACTGACTTAGTGAGAGCATCTGTTTTGGCGTTGGCAGCATTCTTTCTTTGAATGAGTTGGGGTTTTTTTTTCCTTTTAAAAAAATTCTATCTGCTCTGAAGTCCAATGTAATAATAAAATTAAAAAATAAATAAAATTAAAACATAAAAAAATAAATTCTAGCCAAAAATATGCCTATTTTGTTATCATGCATTTACACTATTTTAAAACCACATTTGCCTTAGGCAAGTTTATCAAGCAGTGAACGATATTTTTACAACGCAAAGTGAAACAATCTAGACAAGTCTAAGTGTTATTGACTTTCTGAATGGAAAGCAGAAAGTTAACTGCACTCTGTTCAGAACAGCCAACACTGGCCAGTCAGTGATATGTAAGCTATAGAAGCTCTGAGAAACTGTATGTCATAACCCAACTAAATAGCAATTGAGTAATTTTTAAAAGAAATCCAAATGCATGCTTTTAGAAACCAAATTCAGATAAACAGGACAATTTTCTATAGCTCCTCCTTTTTAGCCATAATTGGAAGAATGTTTCAGTGCTAAGGCCTTATGAGATCTAAAAGTTTTTGAGATTTCTCTAAATTTTCTTCCCTTCTATAAAAATTTGTGGAGCCTTCATTATGTGCTGGGCCTGGGGTTATGTTGGCAGAAAAAGACATGGTCCCTGCTCCTGCCAGGGCTTCCAGCTTAGTGGGGAGAGATGTCAATGCAATAATCACATGACTAAAGATAAACCTGCGACTTTAATGAAAGGGCTTTGGAAGAGGGCCTGTGGGGTTGTCAGGTGCAGCACCAGAACAAATCCATTGCTTTAGAGAGGATCCTGCTAGAGCGTGAGTTGGGGTTGAGAGGTATATCAGGTGCAGAGCAGTTAGGGTGGCAGCGTTTCATCTGCCACTGACTATGGAAGCTTAATGGGCTTCTTGGTATCTTTGAGGTGTAAAGAGAATTATTTCATTGTTCGGTTGGTTTTTTGTTTGTTTGTTTTGGAGACAGGCTCTTGCTCTGTGGCCCATACTGGTCTTGAACTCCTGGCCTCAAGTGATCCTCCCATCTCAGCCGCCCAAGGTGCTAGGATTACAGATGTGAGCCACTGTGCCCAGGTGAGGGTGGATTTTCATGTAAAAGATCTTTTCTTCCCCTTTCCTCTTTTAAAAGTAGAGACTAGGGGCTCTCACTGGACTGTGAGCTGCTTGAGACAGGAACTGTGTCTGATTCATCTTTTTGTTTCCAGTTCTCAGCATGTTTGTGGCACAGAGCAGGGACTCAGAGTGCCTTAAGTGAAGGGAAAAATGACCACACCCCCAGGCCCAGGTAGAGGCCTTTAGAGACCCCAACCACCATAGGGTGTGCCCACCACTCCTGTGTGTCTCAGTAAGTGTAAGGAAATTCACTTTTGTTTCTGAAATATTAGATGTCAAGAAGGTTGTTTAGGTGCCTGAATGTGCCCAGTACTGCCTATCCTGTGACCATTGTCCCTGTCAGCACATGTCCTGCCATGCTGGTATGTTGTGGGGACAACCTTAAACAAGGCAAGACTGTGCCTCTTCTTTTTATTTTGTTTAAGATGGGGGTCTCGCTATGTTGCCGAGGCTAATCTTGAATTCCTGACCTAAGTAATTCTCCCGCTTTAGCCTCCCCAGTAGCTGGGACTACAGATGTGTGCCACTGCACCAGGCTTCTACCTCTTTTTATTTTAAGAAGAGGAGCTATTTTGTTTTGCCAAATTGAAAAATTATGAATATATAATTTGAGGAAATAAGCCTACGGTTGGCACAATAATTATTTATTTATTTATTTATTTTTGCTTTTTAAACAGATAATAAATACATATTGTATGTTATGAGGAAATCTGATGAAAAGCCCTTATTAGGGCATATGATTTCCTCAGAAGTCAATATATATATTAAAGTCAATGTGGATGTTGGCATTTGTGAGATTAAGAGGGAGTTCAGGGTCATTGTTAATATGTAACTTACTTTTAATTTATAATTTATCATCCTAAGAGCAGCCTCAGATGTTGGCACATCTCCTTGAAGTGCCAGAGATAAAGAATAGTTGCATGTGTCTGTGTGTGCGTGTGTGTGTTTTTAAGTCAAGAGATCAAAAAAGAGTTGAAGAGAAGGAATTCCAAGGTTCACTTGTTAATTTTTAGAAAAAC
The DNA here is from genome assembly GCF_020740605.2 of Lemur catta. Classification (NCBI taxonomy): domain Eukaryota; kingdom Metazoa; phylum Chordata; class Mammalia; order Primates; family Lemuridae; genus Lemur; species Lemur catta. The sequence continues at coordinate 30,369,834 of NC_059142.1, read as the reverse complement.
CAAGTACAAAAGTCCTTTTTCAAAAACACAGATTTTCATTTGAATTATAATACTTCCATCTGTCTTCAGCAGTTTTCTGAGCATGCCCCTGTTTAGACTGTGACCAGAAAACTTTGATAAGTAATTTGTATCAGAACCTTTTTTTTTTGAAACAGAGTCTCACTTTGTTGCCCGGGCTAGAGTGAGTGCTGTGGCATCAGCCTAGCTCACAGCAACCTCAAACTCCTGGGCTCAAGCAATCCTCCTGCCTCAGCCTCCTGAGTAGCTGGGACTACAGGCATGTGCCACCATGCCTGGCTGATTTTTTCTATATATATTTTTAGTTGTCCATATAATTTCTTTCTATTTTTAGTAGACATGGGGTCTTGCTCTTGCTCAGGCTGGTCTCAAACTCCTGAGCTCAAACAATCCGCCTGCCTCGCCCTCTCAGAGTGCTAGGATTACAGGCGTGAGCCACCGCACCCAGCCTCAGAAACTTTTTAAACACAGAGTCTACCATTTGAAATGTTTACAGATGTGAGCTGAGAGCAGCCTTGGCATTATTTCCATTCCTTTTCTAAAGGAACTACTGTCCTCTAACCTGCGCCTTATCCCCTCCAACCCCCCAACTTGGTTCTCACTTTGGATAGGAATTTGCAGGTATCTTCCTACAGCTATGAGCTGTGGCCTACAGTGTCCCTGGAGTCCTTTTACACTGATAACTCTTCATTTTATCACTTTGGCCAGAAGGAATCTTTTTTTTTTTGAGACAGAGTCTGGTGGAGAACTGATGAGATAAGCTTCATCTAGCCCTCTTGCTGTGCCGGGCTGATAGAGGAGGCCTCAGGGCTCTAGCACTCTTGCTGAGTTAAAGGCAGAGTCTTAGGAGTAGGCCCTTAAGGGTACTCTGAGATTAGAGCACAGCTACTGCCTGGAGGTTGTTTGTATGGTGGGCCTCAGCGGGCGGGGGCAGCGTGCTTGCCCCATTCTTCCGGACAGGTTCCTAGTTAGACTGTGGGCAGTACACACCTACCCTCTTCTCCCCAGCTTGTTCTGCTGTGGAAGCCTTGGGAGGGCTCCTCTCACTTCAAATACTGATAAGGGGTGGTATGGTTTGAGGTGAGGACCACTCAGAACCTGAAAACTGCCAGCAGCTTTTGCTGAGTTTATAGTTCTGCTTTATGGTGGTGGACCATGAAGTGACCACAGTGAATATAGTGGTAACACCAGTGGGTGCAGTGCCCAAGAAGACTAGGAGTACTTAGAGTGGCTGTTCCCCAGTCAGGACAAAGGTCTGCACTGTGGGACAGGGAGGATGAGCCTTTGAAATTGGGACTGTTCCAGAGCTATGGAAAGCTATGTCTGTGCTACAGAAGCACCTTGTTTCAGAGAAAACATTAACATTCTGTAGCTGTGCTGTGGAGTGTGGTTGATTGGAATTGACTGAAGTGTAAAATACACATCAGAATCTGAAAAGAGAGTGGGGAAAAAATGTAAAATATCTTACTAATTTTTATGTTGATTACATGCGAATTATATTTTGGATCTACTGGGTCAAATAAAATGTTATTAAAATTAAAAAAATATATGCCATGGACCCTCAGTCTTTATGGATCTGTGACAACATGGTTTGACTAACTGAATAACAAAGTTATTATTCAAGGTATCCTTGTGCATTAATTCCCTCATCTGTAAAATAAAAAGGGTTGACTAGAAAACATATGACATGTACTGAAAATAATTTCTCTAATTAATTGTGTTCATATGTTCACATGGAGTACTGGTTAAGGATGAGAATTGGCATCTGCTGCATAATGTACTGTACAATAGCTGTTTTGGCCATAAAACCATAAAATTTCATACTGAAAATGCATTCCAATACTACCTTTAATGCATTCTTTTATCTATTAATGTACTCATTCATTTGACAACTATTTATCATCACTACATAATTGTCAAATGAGTATATAAGTGAATAAATATGAGAATAAATTAAAGATGATATCCAAATGCTTTTTCAGTATGAAATTTTATAGTTTTAAGGCTACAAGGGTTCATAGAAAGTATTTTAGGAACAAAGATCTTTATAAATATAATCAGGTTAGAAGCTATGTTCACTGCTTCATGTCTGTAGATCCTACATCCATAATAGGTGATCTAAACATGAGAAAGTGGTCTCTGGAGTCCCCAGAACTGATTCCAAACTCTAGCTCTGCCTTTGACCTATTTATGTGACTTTGGACAAGTTACATCACTTCTCTAAAGCTCAGTTTCTTCTGTTAAATCTGGAGATTATAATAGAACTGATTTCATAGAGGCATTGCAGGAATTAAATGAAAAATCTTAGCATAGTTTCTGGTTCATAACTGAGTACTCAGCAATCTTAAACTGTTACTAACTGTTACAAGTTATTTTATAAGCTTTGGAGACCAGCAATAGCATCCTCACCCTCTTTTCTCCCTTGACGTAACACAATAACACTCTTGTGCATTTTACGTTCAAGGGTACAAGTTGAATAGACTAGAACTAAACTGATTTGGATGGCAATTGAAACATTAAAACCAGCTCTGCTACAGAATTTAGAAATACCTATTAAAAGTGTTCACTTTCACTTTTCAGAGTGCTTTTGTTTGTATTATCTGCTTAATTGGCTCAGCAAATCCTTGAGATAGGTATTATTTTTATATCAGTTGTTGAGTAAACCGGTTTAAAAAATTAAAGTAACTTGTGTGGTTCTTAAAGTGACTAGAACCCAGATCTCTTGACCACGCTATTTTAGGAATCCACATACCAGTTCTGTATTAGTTTTGTATTGTGGAAAATATCCCTAGGGAAAGTGAGAAGTTCAGATCTTTACCCAGTTTTTTCTCTGATACCACGTATTCATTCACTTCTCAGTTGCTTGGTGCATAGTAGCTTTTCCTAGTAAATAAGAACAGATATAGTAGTACCCCTTTATCATTGGTTTTGCTTTCGACAGTTTTAGTTACTTTCGTTCAACTGAGGTCTGAAAATATTCAGTGTAAAATTCCAGAAGTAAAAATTTGTAAGTTTTAAATTTTGTGCTATTCTAAGTAGCGTGATAAAATCTCACACTGTCCAGCTCCTTGCTGCACTAGACATGAATCATCCCTCTGTCCAGCGACTCCAGGCTGTATATGCGGTCGTCTCCCTTTAATTACTCAGGAGCCACCTGGGTTAGGAGAGCGACTGTTGCCTGTTGCGGTATCGCAGTGCTTGTGTACAAATAACCTTATTTTACTTAGTTGTTCTATTTTATTATTATTTTTTAAATCTCTTACTGTGCCTGATTTATAAATTAAACTTTATCGTAGGTATGTGGGTATAGAAAAAAACATAATATATATAGGGTTAGGTGCTACCCATGGTTTCGGGTATCTATATGGAACGTATTGCCTGTGAATAAAGGATGACTACTGTATACTTTTAGGCCTTCATTTTTTTTTTTTTTGGAAAAACCAATGGATCAACAGGAAATCCATGTGTGTTCTCTGTGCAAAGTTAGGCATTTGTGAACATTAGTTCATTCATTTTTCATAACATTCCAGAATGGTGTTTTTCTTTTTCTCCTGCTATTTTTAATGAAAATTATAGGATACCTTTCTAGCATTTTTATTTAAATTATGCATATTTTAAATATACTGAAAAGTGCGTAGAATAATGAAACATTCAGAAACCCCCCATCAGCATATACATTAATATTGTGCTGTATTTACTTTACAATTGTTTTAAAGAAATAAAATTGAACAGATGTTGTTGAACTTAACATGAATCCTTCCTATTCACATTTTAGCAACTTCAGGGCATATGTGTAGTTCACAAACATTACAAAGTATCTTACGCTATACATTCTTCTGCAGCTTGTTCTTTTCATTCAACAGTGTTTTTAAGATTTATCCATAACATACAAGTAGATTTTTTTAATCTCCAAAGCTCTGGAATAATATATCACAATCTATTTGTTTATTCTTTGACTGGCGGACATTTATGCTGTTTCGAATTTTTTTTTGCCACTGAAACAGTACGTATCCTTATGCAGTATCATCAGTTCTCACAGAAGTGGAACTGTTGTGTCAGAGAGCATGTGTATCCTCAAATTTAACAAGTCTTGTCATATTGTTTTTCAAACTACTATTTACACTGTAACTGGAATGTTTTATGTCGTAGCTTTCGTTTCCCTGAAAATGTACTAACACTCAATTTCAGATTTTTACATTTTTGACAATTTTATGTAAATGAAATGGTATAATTTATTTTGCATTTCTCCAATTACTATGCAAGTAGAGCAACTTTTCATTGTTTGTGTACCAGTTGGGTTTTTTCACTGTTTGTATTTTCAATTGCATTATTTAGATTTTTCTTATTGATTTCTAAAAGTTCTTTGTATATTTTCAATATTGATCCTTTGTTGGCTATGTGAGTAACAAATGTCTTTTACCCATCTATGTGTTGGGTTTTAATTTATTTGTGGTGTATAGTTGAACAGGAGCTCTTGCTTTTTAATGTAACAATTAATCTTTTATGGTGTGTGCTGTTTTATGTCTTTAAAAAAATTTTTTTTAAACTCAGGTCATAAAGGTTTACTTCTGTATTATCATATAAAAGTTTCAGTGTTTTGCCTAACACAGATAGTTCTTTTATACATCTGGAATTTACATTTGTGTATGATATGATATAGGAATCTCATTATAAGAATAACCAGTTGTTCCAACACCATTTTCTAAATTGTCCATCTTCTTTTACTTGCTATGTTTCAATATGTACGTGGACATATTTCTGGGTAGAAATTTATTTCATTGTTTTATTATTATTTTTTTCCTAGCCTTGGATCAATATCACACCATTTTCTTTAAGGTAAATCCTAATATCTTGTAGGTAGGTTTTATTTCTCCCCCCTCTTTTAAAAATTGCCTTTCCCCTTTTTCAAATTGCCTGTCCTTTAACTCTTCTCTTTGAATTTTAGAATTGCTGTGTCAGGTTCTGTGAACACCTTTTATGGATTTTCATTTAAATCTCATTGTATTTACAGTTTGAATTGATAGAAATGGTCTTTAAAATATTAAATGTCTTAAACCATGAATATAGTATCAGTCAGGGGTCAGTGCAGAAAACAAAAACTTTCTAGATATCAAAGCAGAAAGGAATTTGATACAGGGAATTAATTGCTGGCTAGGCTACTGAAATAAATGTGTATTTGTTTTGTTTTTTAATTTTCAAATATATGGGGACAGGGATTGGCTATTTTTGTTTGCTCCTTATTTTTGCATTGTCATCAGAAAATGCTATCAATTCTTTGGTATTTGTTGGAATTATTCTTTGTGGCTTATAAGACTATCAATATTTTTTACAAGATTGTCAGTTATAATGAATGCTTTATGAGTATTTCCAATTAATATGTGTTTCTATTTATTGGGTATGGGGTTCTATATATGCCCTTTAAATCAAGCATATGAATTATTATATATACTCAAGTCATCCATATCTATACCAATTTTTTGGTCTGCTTGATTAGTTCATTTCCTAGAAAAGGACCTTAAAATGTTCCATGGTGATTGTGAATTTGCTGATTTCTTCTTGTACTGATGACAGTTTTTGCCTTATGTATTTGAGATTATGTTGTAAAATGAGTGAATACAAATGTAAGCATTCAGAATTCATGAAGAGTTGTCCCTTTGTTATTAACTCGTGAACTTCTATTTTTTTTCTTGATGTAAAGTCTATTTTGTCTGATATTTTCAGAGCCATAAAAGCTTTCTCTTGTTTAGGGTTTACTTGTGTATATTTTCCATAATTTTACCTTCACATTTCTGTCTAATTATGTTTTAGTTATGTCTCCTATAAACAAGTATAGCTAGGTTCTTTTCCAAATTTTTTTTGAATAATTTCGAATATGCAGAAAAGTTGAAAGAATAGAGCAATAAAAACTGGCTCCCTTTTATCTAAATTAATCAGTTGCTTATATTTTGTCACTTTTTCCTCTCTGTCTGTATATCAATCACACTTTTTAAAACAGAATGATTTGAATGAAAGTTGCAGGTATCAGGCTACTTCACCCTAAATAATTCAGCATGTATTTACTAAGAACAATACCATTCTTCCACTCAACCATCATACCAGTTTTTATACCTAAAATATTAACAATAATTCTATAATACTAACTGAAGACAGTGTATGTACAAATATCCCCAATTATCCCAGAAATGCCTTTTAATAGGTTTTTCCTAATCCATGATTCAATTAACATTAATATTTATGCACCACATGTGCTTGTTATTTCTTTTGAATTGGAACAGTTTCTTTCATATAGACTTTTTAAAAATTTCAGGGTAGTTATTTTGAGCAGTTTTCCACTTTTTGAATTTGTCTGATTGATGTCTTATGATTAATTACAGGTTAAACATTTTGGCAAAAATGTTTGGATGGTATTGTAAACTTCTCAATGTGTCACTTCAGAAAGGCTTTAATCTCAGTTGTCCCTCTATTTGTGATGCTGTTGATCTCTTGGTTAAGGTGGCAACCACCAGATCTTTCCATTGTAAAGTTACAATTTCCTGTCTGCAAGTAGTTAAGTAATCTATGGGTGACACTTTGAGCTCAGATGAGTAGAATCTTTATAATGGAATCTTTGAAGATATCTGAAAATACTTCATAGCACCAATGGTTTGTTATGAAGTTGACTTCTCAAGCAATGAATTTTAGTTTCAATAAATGTAGTTTTTACAAAGAAGAGATAACTTATAAGGCATTATAAAAACAGTGGGGAACTATGTCTCTAATCTTTTGTGCATTTAGTCTAGGAAAATCTCACATCCCTCCTTCCACCCCTGTAAAACAAAACAGAACCAGCAATAAATTGAAGAAAGCAACAACTTATCTCTGCTGTGTTTAAGCAACCTGCCAAATGAGATTGTTTCCCTTCTTGGAAATTGGCATAGATGTTGAATTTGCTATCAACTTTCTTTCAAGTACAGAAAGAAAAACATTTCAACATAGTAATGCAAAACAAGCAGATATTTTTATTGAACATTTACTTTGATAGACACTGTGAAAATTATTCTATGTTCAATCACCCTCCTCAACTCTAACCAGTACCACTATTCTTAACTCATTTCACAGGTTAGGAAACATAGGTTTCCAGAGTTTATTGGCACCCATGTGGCTGTTAACATATTTTTTATATTTAAATAGCCTCCTTTATTCAAAGCCAGGTACAGTCTGATGGTGGGAAATATAGTACTACTCAGGGACTACAAAGGAATAAAAAGATCTTTGAGTTGTGCAAAGGTCTAAATTATGCAAGCTGCAGAAATCCTAGGTGGATATTATGATACCTTTCAGATCATTTTCTACCCTTCAGGGTGGTAAACAACCTCGTAGATCCCTATAGATTAGGTTTCTTAACCATTTTGTTGTCATGGACTCGTCTGGCCTTCTGATGAGTCCAATGACTCTCTTCTCAGAATAATGTTTTAAAATGCATAATGGAAAGAAGAGAAATTATATTTAAATACAGTTCTAGCATCTGAACCTAGGATTTTCAAGCATTTCTGCTCTGCCCTCCTCTCCTCCCCAAGTCTACCAGAGAGGTTTTCTCTGCCTTCTTCGGAAAGGTAAGGAAGAGACATCCAAGCAGGTTTGTAGGTTATGCGGGTGGGGAGGAGTGTGGGATGCGCTACTGAGGAGGTGTTTCTGAGGGGACATCAATGTCTTCCTTCCTCTTCCTTTCCCTTTCCCTTTAGAATCTCCTCATTTCTCTACCTTCTCCTTCCTTTCCCAGATCAAGTCCAATTTTTCTCCTTTTACCTCTTTTTCATTCTCGGCCCCGCCCACTCTCCTAGACCCGTCCCCTCCGGGGCCACGCCTCCCACAAGCCACGCCTCCCCACAGGCCACGCCTCTGGTCGAAGTCCCGCCTTCTCTTCAGTTCCCTGCCAATCACGCTGTGGCCGCCCTGTTGCCCTGTCCCGGAGCGCAGACCTAGCGGGCCCGCGGCCCGCACTCCAGGCGGGGGGGGATCCCGCGCTGAGGAGGTATGGCGGGGTCGGCGGGCGGCTTCTCGGAGGAGCATTTCCGGGAGGCCTACGCAGAGCTCCGGCAGCCTGTGGGGGCCGGGGCCGGCTGGCAGCTGCTGGTGGAGACCTTGAACATCAGCGTCTACTGGCGGCGGGACAAGGTAGCGGCCGGCGCGCCGGAGGACCGCGGGGGCAGGAGCGCGCCGGGGCCACCTTCCCGCGGGGCGTGCGGGGCTGCCGCGGCGGAAGGGACCGGGGCGGGTCTTCTCGAGCGCGGGGGCGGTGCCTCTGTGCTGATCCAGGGGAGTTGGGAGGTCATCGGAGTTCAGCCTCAGGTCAGTCAGGACTGGGGAAGCAGTTTCTTAGAAGTTAATGACAGCGTTAAAGCCTGGGTCGGCTGATTCCTAGGCCCATGCAAGGGACAAGAGTCCCCTCTCCCTGAGGGGCGCCTATGGTGCATGGGACTGGGGGAGGGGCGGTGTCCTAAGGCTTGGTTATAATGGGAAAGAAACGGGACTGTTAGGGGACTGGATATGCAGGGTAGCGAGTGTGGGGGGTGCCGAGAAGGGACCTATTATTTTAGTGACTTGCTTCTTTTTGGCGGCTGCCTCTTTCTTCTAAGTTGCACTTGACAGCTTGAATCTGAAGCTTCAGGCAAAAAGTTCAAAGATGTAGGAGGAATAGAGTTGGTTATTAAACAATTCTCAGGACCTTATTGGAGGCATTTGGAACCAGGTAGCCATCCAGGTGGAAGGCATTGCCCCTGAGACCTGTCATATAAAGCTCATAGTCATTTGCATTGTGTAATAGTGGCAGCCTGGCAAGTAGGTTAAAAGTCACCCGTAGGCAGTACAGGTGAAATCGAAGTTTTTTGGCATTGGACCAGAGTGTTATAATGTTATAGCTGGGAGGATCCCTGATGCTCACCTGGTTCAACCCCAGGTTTCATAGATGGAAGAAACAGGCTTCGAAGGGTGAAACCACTCTCCAAACAGGCCCAGCTAAGTTAAGGGCAGTGGTGGGGTTGGAAGGTTCATGATCTTGTGAATGTTAAATTTTAGTTTATATCAAATATTGTATCTCTGTATTTTAAAACAGAAAAGAAACATTCACAATAGTTAGAATTTGTTCATCTGTAAAACAGGAATGAAAACTCTGTCCTGCCTCCTCACAGGATTATTAGGAGGTTTCAATCAAATTTTTCAGATGTGTGTGAAAATCTGAGAAAGCTGTATATGACTTTGCAATGCACAGGACAGACCTCTTGCTAGGAAGAATTATCCTGTCCCAAATTACAATGTTGCCAAGGTTGAGAAACCCTACCCTAAATAAATGGAGACTATTGATATTATGAAGTAATTTCCTCTCTAAATATATACATATTTGCTTTGGAGACAGTCCACCCCTCTCCCAGTACTGGAACTGTGGAATATGCTACTTTGAATATTTACAAATTAGTAGGGCAGGCCCTTTTATTATAATCTAGAACAGAGCGGATGCTGGAACTGCCATATTTACTTTTTTCTGCATCAAGGTGTTATATTTTGGTGGCAATTACTCACTCAGCAAACCCTAAATGCCCGCTATGTACCAGGACCATTGAGTATAACAAGATGACCAAGAAGCTCATAGTCTAGACCTGGTGCCCATAACTTTACCAGGTACCTTGGTTTCACACAAAATCCTTTTATCTTCTCTCTGCCTATCCCATTTTCCTTACCAGCCACATCAAGGTATTGGCCAAGCTTTATTGATTTGACTACTCAGACATATCTGGCCTCTGGCCCATTTCCTTCCTTATCTTTCCTTGGCCACGTTGGGTGCCCAGCACCTCTCATCTAGAATTCAGAGCCTTCTTGACTAGTTTCCTGAAGGGAGAAAAACAAAACTGTGATCATGATCTAAATGATGCTGTAACAAAGTTACCATGATGTGCTTTGAAAAAACAAGCACAGAGGCACTTGCAAGAGTTTTCAGTGTAACAAATAAATTATACATTAAAATAAAATATTAAATTGTGTCCTTTTAGTAGACACAAATGATTCTGAATCCTGTTCTTGGACAAATGGGCACTTTTGATGTACAACATTTTGATCTATATATATATTTTTTTCTATTAAATCACAAACTTTTGGACTTAGAAAGTTCGTCTAAACCATTCTGTCCAACACCATCATCTTTTCCTTTCCCTTCTTTCTTTCTTCTTTCTTTGCCTACTCTCTTTCCTTCCTCTTATCTTCTCCTTTTCCTCCTGATGTTGTAATGATAACGTCTCATGGTGCAAATTACAAAATGCCATCTCATGTAAGTTTTCATTTATCTCTCTAAACAAATCTGGAAGATAGGCAGAGATGGGCTTATTTTCTTATTTTACAGGTAGAAATAAGACCCAGAGTTGTTAAGTGAGCCACATAAGACATTACAACTAGTGACTAGCACAACCAGTCTACTTTGATAAACTCAGTGCCAAATATACAGTTTGGCAGTATACCGTTCATAGCAAGAACTATAGCCTCTTTCTGGAGGCTAAGCAAAACTAGTCAAGGGCTGCCATGTGATATCATGCATGGGAAGAGCATGGATTTTGGAGTTAGGTAGGCCTGGGTTAAAATCTCAGCTCTACTATCCATTTATTCATTCAGCAGATAGTCATCAACTTCCTCCCACCTGCTTCTGCCTTCTCAGATACTGGGAATGAGTGGTGACCAAGGAGCAAGGAGCTGCTGCTTCAGTGAATGAGCTTTTTGAACAAGAGTCATACTCATTGACGAGAATAAGCCCATAGTACATAATGAAATGTTGGGGGAAGAATGCTATGGAGAAGATAAAGTGGGAAGACAAAGGGATAAAGAAATGGCATGGCAAGGGTAGCTGGGGTGATGTGGTTTTAGATAAGGGATTCTGGAAAGCCCCTCCACAGGGCTAACATTTGAGTGGAGATACAAGTGAAGTGAGAGATTATTCTAGACTTGCAACTGTCTGGAAGAGAAATGTACCAGTGAGTGTGTCACAATGCTCAAGCCCATTACAATTACGTGGGAGCTTTAAAAGCAACACCAAGCCCTACAGATTCAGATTTAATTGGTCTGGGGTAGGGCTTAGGGGGTCTTTTTGAAAAGCTCCCCCTTCACATCGGGGTGGATTATTCTATTCTCTCTACTTTTGTGTATGTTTGAAATTCTTCGTAATAAAATGCCTTTTTTTTTTTTTTTAAGTTAAATCTCCCCAGCAGATTCTTATGAGCATACTGGCTTTTAAGTCACTGAAGTAGAGAAACTGAGCACTAGTCCCTGAGCCAGGCTGAGCTTGCCTTGTTTTCTGGGCAGAGCCAGAAGGTGGACAGGCCTGATTGGGGCTGAAGTGAGAGAGCCTGGCTGGGGCCAGGCCCCCTTATGAGCCAGGTGATGTCAGTCAGGTACCTTCTCATTTAGAAATCTCAGCTTTCTTATTTGCAAAACAAGGATGATACTTAACCTTTCAGGGTTATTGAGAGAATTGAAAGAAATGTTACCTGGCAGAATGATTCTCAAACTTGAGTGTACATTGAGTGTGCATTAGAATATATATATATATATATATATATATATATATATATATATTTATATATATATTTTCCTTTTCCTTTCTCCTTTTTTTGCATTCTATTTCTAACCAGTTGCTGAGTGATGCCGAAGCTATTGATCCAGGGACCTTACTTTGGGAACCACTGGTACAAAGGGAGCATGTAGCCTGGTGCCCCCTGAGCACCTGAGTCCTGACATTGACAGCTAAAGCCAGAGGCAGGATGCAATGGAAACTGAAAGGTGGGAGTGAGACAAAAGACTACCCTAAGACAAAAGCAACGTCCATTTGAAGACTCACTGTCCCTGATTTTTAAATTAGTGGCCACTTGGGAGTAAATGGGGTCCCTTGAACAGTGCTGAGAAGTTCCTGTAGGGGGACTTAGAAAAGCTTTTCCAGGGATCTGCAGTCAGGCCTTGCAGGAGCTTTGGGCTGCTATACCATGCCAGGCCACTGAGACATGCCCCTAGACAGTGTGAAACCGCACACAGAACTTCACAGCTTCGATTTAAACAAAATAAATGTTCAACTGAAAAGCTCTGGCTGATGCCTTGACTTGTTAAGTTTTTAAATCTAAATGTCTGGCACTGTAAGAAGGGACTGCCTAAATAGCGTTTTTGTCCTTGAATAGGTTTTCTAATCAAAGAGTTTGGAGAGGAGCAGACAGTACTTTCCCAGGGACTGTTCTTCCCTGTGCTGTTGACCTACTAAAATACTCAAAGCCTGGCGTTGCTGAGAAAACTCTGCATTTGGTCGGGCTGGGCCAGAGAAGTCTGGCCTTTAGAGAGAAGCATAGATTCAACTCAGAACAGAGTTCCCTCTAAAGATGAGAAGATGCCACTACCGTTTCCCCTAGGTGAGATCATAATCCAATTTGCATCATGAGCTTCTCTCACTTCGTGGTTATAGAACTATTCTGCCCCTTTCTCCCACCCTTCTGGTTACCAGCATGATTGATAGCACAATTATTGAATCAAAGGTCACATATTGAGCTGTATCTTCCTAGTGGGCAGGGCCACCATATCTCAAGCTGGAGGGCACCCATGTGTGGCATCTCCTACTTCCTGCTGTGGCCTGAGGTCAGCACCCTCTTCTTTTCCATCTCCCTGAGCATGCAACTGGATAGATATACTAGAGCCTCAGTTCCCTCTTCCCTCACTTCTCTCTCAGGATGAGTCCGTGGATTGAGGCGATAGGAGAATGCTGCTCCAAGGTTCAGATTTGGTGGGAGGAGGGGAGAGGGGAGAATAGGGTACCCCTTCTGTCTCCAGGCATAAGCCATGTTTCATGTTCTCATCCTGTCTGTCACCAGGTACCTGCATGGGGATTACAGGAGGGGGCTGTTAATAAAGTGAAACTCTGCTTAGGAACCCCTTTGAGAGCAGGGGTGACTTGCAGGGAAGGGTTTAGACATTCTGAATCCTTGAACATAATACCATGCTAACAGCTGGTGTGAACCAGGGGCAATGGTGAATGGAGGTCCTTGTCTTTATAAATTTGCCTTTTCTGGACATTTCTCAGAACATCTTTAAGCCTCAGTTTCCTTGCCTGAAAAATGGGTTTACTGATGGTCCAAACCTCATATTATCCTTATGTTGATTAAGTGAAATAATCCATGTAAAGCACTCAGTTCAGTGTCTGGTATTCAGTAAATAGTAAGTGTTAGCTATCATTATTATTTTACCCAGCTATCTACAGTCCTTAGGGATTAAACCCATCCAGTTTTCTTAGAGAGATCTCAAATATTAAATCAGATTTAGTCAACTGTCTTACAGTCTTGCTACATCCTTCCCAGTTGCAGCTGCAACTTTGACTTCTGACATTAGGATTGTTTTGCAATGGTGAAAAATGCTCACTTTTCATAACATCTGAATCTGTTACTTGCTGCAAAGTGGCTGGAGTTGGCAGACATAGATTGGGGAGGCTTCCTGTCCCCCCCCGAGAAGTAGAAATAAGCTCTTCCCTGAGAGGCAAAGAAAACGCAGTGCATTCCCAGGATTTGAGACTTGTGATTCAGCAAACCTGCCTTCTAGTTAGGGATGTAAATGCAGATAAACACTATAAATCAAAGGGAATCAGGTCTGGTTGGGGGGTGGAGGTGGCAACTACAGGAGGTTACTCCTATGTAGAGATTGCAAATGTCAATTGCAAACATTATGACATTTCTTATAAGTAAATGCAGATCAGCTCTTTCAGAATTTATTCTGCTTTGGACAAAGAAGTATACTGTCCATGATAATATTTCTCAAAGTACTTTAACCCTGTGAATACAATTGAAAATAAATTGCACAGCTTTTTTTTTATGCATTTGAATCACCATTGCTAAGAAATAAAACAGCTTGACATTTAGACAAGTTAGCCAGAATAACACCATCTCAAAAATTAGTGATGTCAGTAGCAAATTTCCTAGTCATTTGTCCACCTCCCCCTTTCCCCAGCCTCCATCTCTCCATTTATAATGTGGCGCTAATGGTGCATCCTTCACAGGATTATTGCAAGTATTCATCACAAGCACAGTGCCTGGTTTAAAGCAAGTACTTCATACCTTTCCTAAAAATGCACATTATTTACAATTCTGAATCCTCAGTTTTTTAATCTGGAAAAAGGAGATCATTATACCTACCTTATTAATGAAAATGATAACTAATATTTACTAAGTACTTACTATGTGCACCACATAATAGAACTGTAGATGGGTTATCTAGTTTAATCCCCATAATTGTTCCATGAAGGAGAGACTCTTATTAGACCCCATTTGCAGGTTACTAAGTGGAAGAGCTTAACCCTTCCCAGACTATGACTGTAAGTCTATACTGTAACCACCATGCTGTCTTTTCTGGCTACGTTTTCTGGTTTATGAGACAGCTCTTTGGAATTATATCTGGGAAAACTCAGCACAGTACCTAGTCTGTTGAAAGTGACGATAATCATCTTTCCTCCATCCCTGCCTTTCCCCTGATTTTTGTCTGAACCCTTTAGAGGCAGCATCTGAAAAATACTTTGGAGGCCTTGTGGGCAAACACACCAGGCTCAGAGTTGAAGGGGAGCATCTCTGTGGGAGGTCCATCCTGGGTGGTCTGGAGCAGGAGCCCTGGGCTGAGAGAAGGAACTGGTTCCCATCTAGGCTTTTCCACCAACAGCCTCACGTGCTGCCTCTTGGCAAGTCACTGATGTCTTTTACACAAGTGATCTAAGGCCCCTTCCTGCTCTAAGATCCTATGTGATGGTTCTTTACTTTGACCATTAGCTTGTGCTTTGGAACAGTGATTTGGAGAAACCATGCAGAGAAGTGGAGCTAAATAAGGAGAGGTTGTGGGGAATCCCTTTCTGTCTGTCCCTTTACTAGCTGTTAGACTCCGGCAAGTAAGTTAGCCTCTCTGAGCTTCATTTCCTCATGTAAAGATGGAGATAACACCAGGTCTCTATGTACATCTCAGGGCTGTGTTAACTATTACATGAGATAATGAATATAAAACTGTTTGGAAATCAGACTGTTACTGAAAGAATTTTTAGCAGGTCAGAGTGATTGGAAATCTCCTTCAGATACAAATACATCACTGTTGCAGTGACTGTTAAATCGCCAAGGGAAACATATTCCAAGCGCAAAATCAAGTAGAAGCCTGTGCCTGATTTATTCTCGGGGTCAAGAATCCTAGCAAGTTTGTATCTATTTTTTTCGGAATTATTTAGTGGAAGGAGGCAGTACTTTCTATAATATGTCATGTGGAATTTTATGTCTCTGTGCAAAATTGAATGTTATACCCCAATTTAATATCCATTAAAGTGTCCATTATCTCTTACTTCTTGGCAATGCATTTTAGCAACATTTATGTACTTCTGTACTGTTTTAATGAATTTATACATAATTATATTTCTTATATTCATAAGTCTTCTCAGCACTATTCTGTCAGTCTACTTTTTTACTTTAGGGTAATGTCAAATAATAAAAAGTACAAATCTGGACTTACTTATGAAGAGACTTTTATTCAAAAGGATTATTTCAAGGAGTGGGGGAAGGAAATATCGCAATAGGAAAAGTCTTTGCCCATGAGATCTGCAAGCATCTTGAGAGTTAGGCAAAAGAGCTTTTCTTTTATAAGGAACATTAGAAAGAACCACATGTAGGGAAGTGGATGGAAGGGTGGGATGATTAGATGGTAGAGAGAATATTTTACCCTGAGGCCAGCCTGTTTCCAGGAGGGGCTGTCTGCTGGCTCAGTCTTAGGGTGGGCCAAAGTTCAGGGGCCAAGAGGAAGGAGAAAAGTTCAACCATTTCAGTTAACAAATACTTTGTTCCCATTGATCAGTGGAGACAGGCAGTTCAGCTAATCATTTGAGGCAAAGAAAAGGGAATTTGCAGAGTCTATGTCTGGCCTTGTCATAGGTAAACGAGGGGGGCATCTGTGAGTCTTATCTAAATCATATGGGAAAGGCTGGTGGATCTTTGCAGTAAGCTGCACAAAGATTTTTTAACCTTTACCATTTTCCAGGATCACAGGGTTCAAGAAAAATTCAACATTGTTGATGAGGACCACTTATGTCAATTAGGATTGCTTTTAGCAGCAAAGAATAGAAAACTGGAAAATCAATGACTTAGAAAAAGGGAGGCATATCTTTCTTACCTAACAAATGGTTCAGAGGTCTACAGTTGCTGTCATTGGTGTAGCTGATTAATGATACCAGGAATTCTTTGAATCTTTCTACTCTGCCTTCTCTTGTTTGTTGCCTCTTGGTCACAGAATAGTTGTAGCTCCAAACATCATGTCCACATTCAAAATAGGGAGAAGTCACATGCCAACTCTACCTGCATAGGAGACCAGGAAAGTTATTAGCTGTGTACATGGCCACCGGGATTTTCTTAGTAAGAAAGTAAGGAGGTGTATAACCACACCAAATCTTATGTTTTTTCTGGTAATTATACTCTATACATGATATTGACTAATTCTCTGTCACCAACATAATCATTTAACTATTTGAATTGTAGGAAACTAAATGTCTTATAAATGGAGCATTAGAAAAATATCCAGTATATTTTAGTCTAGATGAGGAAATTGAGCCACTGTTAGAGGTGGTTTTCTGGAGGAGCTTCAAGAAAAGCCAAGAATCTCTTGAGTAAACTTATTTGGAGGCATTTATTCAAATGTTAGTAAGCTTGGAAAATAAAAGAAATATTACAAGAGATTTATATCTCTAATTTTAAAGAGCTCTTACACATCAGTAACACAGACTTTGCCCAAATAAAGCAAAGAATTATGCTTTTTCATATCAAAGTGTTTATATAAACAATGGTACCCAATCCTGGTGTGATGCTCCTTTGCTACTTCACACTTGTTATACATTTTCTGAAAAGTTTTTAAAAAGTATAAAGAGCTTTAAAATGTTAATGCACTTACCCTAAAATTTATCTCTAATGAAACTTTCCTAATGAAAAAAAATTAGAATTATGGACCAAGTATTCTATACAAGCATAATTATGCTGGAAATATTTATTTTCATAAACATATTTGGAAACAAATATCTTAGGAGAATGGCTAAGGTGTGAATTCTCCATAGCCTCAACATAATCAATATTAAGTTAAAAATAAGAATACAAACTGGTTATACTATTCTAATTTTGTAACATGGAAGTATTTATTATATTTACTTAAACGAAGTAGGTCAAACATTATCAGTGGGTGTTTGCAAATTATGGGGTTACATAAATAAAGAATATTTCTTTATTTTTAGCATTTTCAAATTTTCCTATAATGAATATGAATTATTTTTATAATTATAAAGAATTCACTTTATTTTTTAAAAGCTAAAATAAAAATGAGTATGTTTGCTGAGATCCTTTTTAAAAAGAAATAATTGGTGAGAAAATGCTCTGATGCAGAAATTTTGACCGAGCTGTTCAGCACTTGAAAAAACATTTTTTGGGGAGGTAAGGTGTTACTGAGCATTTTGTTCCTCTGGAGTTCTGGCATTTCTCAGTTCTGCCATGAAGGGAGTGTTTAAAGGAAGTTGCCACAATGGTTCATTTTCCATATTCACGCAAATCATGGTCATTCTATTTTTCTCTTCCTAGAGAACTTTCTGTTCTTTTCTTTCTGTGATATATGATAGGACAAAAGTCACTAAGGGTTGTAGCTACATTCAGGAGAAGAAGGGAATCAGTTTAAGGAAACTGTCTTGATTTATGCAAATATTCAAAGCTAAATCATGTAAGATTGGGGAGGTTGTTATCTTAACACATAAGTATCCCTTTTGCTCCATATGTATAGAAAATGGGGCCTCATTATTTTCGAAGGAGTTGCCAATTGTCTCTTTTCCAAAGCTTGTTGATGAAAATGGGTGGGGGAGGTGTAAATGAATGGGTGTGTATACACCCTAGCTATGTTCTCTTAAGTGTGTGAGGACAGGGACAAGAGAGATGGGAGATGTTTCTCTTGATGTCTCTCATCAGACCCCAAGCTCTGCCCCTCTGCTGGGGCATCCATGGCACGGCACATGAGGGGTTCAGATATGCCAGCTTGTCATTTGCTGGTTGGAAATTCTTGGTATGAAGCCACATGCTTTTAGAGCTGGAAGAGGCTTATGGATTCAATTTCAATTTTGCTGTCCATTTCTTGCCAGGTACTTTCACGTACATCTGAGATTCCTAGACTGGGATGTGTTTATCCATGGGTTATGCCACCTGAGCCAGGAGGCCCTGGAAGTTTCAGGATCTCTAGAAAGATTCCCCATGTTTATTCCTCGACTTCACATAAGTCCGTGGCAGAGTGTTTAAGGAGATGGCTTTACTGATGAATGATTAGCCAATAATATGGCCATAGCACATGGAGGCAAGAGTTCATCTAAAAGCTTCATTTTTGTTCATTTGTTTGTTTACTTTCATATTGAAATTAATCTACAAACCATTGCTTTGATCTTAATAATAGAGCAGGCTTTTGGCAAGATGAGGGTCAGGAATTGTAAGTTGCCATTGTGCAGTGAGTGAAATGTGTCGTGGGGCCCACTCTAGCTCAGAACCCTCCCAGACGAGGATGTGGCTTACCATGAAAACAAGGAAACTTTCCTGTACTTTGGAATCTAGAAAGGTCTTTTTCTGAACAAAAGGAACTAATGTGATTTGAAGCAGATGTTTCTTCCCCTTTTCTGCCCTTTATACATGATCAAAAAGAAGCTGTTGTTGAAAAATTCTCTGGGATATATAATAGGATGGAAGTCACTAAGGGGTGTAACTACATTAAGGAGAAGAAGGGAACCAGTTTAAGGAAACGGTGTCTTAGAATTGATAAAATAATGAATTGAATTTCATTATGACACATGGATATTTAAAATATAACCTCCCCCCAGAATTCTGGCTGCCTACACGACATCCATACTTGGATGTCTAATTTGTATCTCAAACTCAGCTTACCCAAAATGATGACCCTGTAGCCCACAAATCACTTGTTCTCTGAGTTTTCTCTGTCTTAGAAAATGGAGCCCCATCTACCTGGTTGTTCCAGCAAAGGTTCCAAGAGTTATCCTTGATTTTTTTTGCTTTACCTTCCCCCACAGTCAATATGTCATCAATTCCTGTTGACTTTACCTCCAATATATATCCCCCAATCACTGACTTCTCCCCATCACTGTTGTTGCCTCCCTGTTCAAGTCACCATTGTCTCTTACCTGGACGGTTGGACTGGTCTTCTAATCTGTCCCCTTGTTTGCTTATGATCTATTTTCTACCAAGCAGCAAGAATCATCTTTTAAAAAAGTGAATCAGATCTGGTCATTCCTAAACTGAATTCCTGATAGGTCATTCCCCTACTTAAAGCCATCCATTAGTTTTCCATAGCAATGAGAATAAAAGCTTTACCTCTTACCTCAGTTTACAGGTCCTTTGGGGTGCAGCACCCTCAGCTCCTACCACTCTGTCTCTCATCCAGAACTCTCCAGACCCCAAGGTCTTGAAGCATGCCAATCCATCAATCTAGGGACCTTCCTCCTACCAGGGATGGGCTTTCCTCATCTTCCCATGGCCGGCTTCTTCTAACATGTAGAACAAGATGTTCTGATAAATGTTATCCTTCATAGAAGCCTTTCCTGACAAATGGATTACATAACTCTCCCCCCGACTAAGCACCATTTATCACAGAACCCTTCTTATATCCTCTTTACGTTACCTGGATGGCACTTTTAGCTATCCCTACCACCAATGCGTGCCTGCATTTCAGATCCATGAGAACCGGGGCCATGTCTGGTTTTTCACCACTGTGTCGCCAAGACCAGCGTCAGTGTTTGGTGTGGTATGAAGCCCCTTCTCAGCTGCTTTTTGTGAATCCAGCTGTTTCTCAACTTGGGAACCAATAGATTGTTTCTATTTGTTCTGTTTCTATAGAGGACTGGACTGTATGAGTATAAAGTCTTTGGTGTTCTGGAGGACTGCCCACCAGCTGTACTTGTAGATGTCTATACGGACTTAGACTATAGAAAACAGTGGGACGAGTATGTTGAAGGTAAATGGTGCCTACTTTTTTTTTTCAATCATTAGAAAGTAGAATTTATTCTTATTTATTCTAGCCAGTAGAAAGAAATAAGTTTAATTTCTACTATATTGTGCTTCCTTTTAAATTGTGCACAAAAGTCTTTTTAAATGTGGGGCTGAAATGCACCTTTGTTATTCCTAGGACTTGCTCCTCACATACTCTTAGACCCTCTCTCCAGTTTGCTCCTGGCGCTACTTTGGTGTCCCTGTTAAGTTGTGTTATCATCCTGTGTACCTAGGTGGTTGTGGGAGGCTTCTTGGAGGAGGTATAGTGTTTAAGCTTTGTTTTGGAAGTTGAATCACAGTTTTTTAAACAGACAAGAATGCCTATATGTGAGGAGGTGAGAGGGTGAGGGGAGGAGTAGTTAAGGGCATTCCACACCCAGGGAACAGCAGGAGTCAAGGCAGGAAAGCAAAGCAGTGTGGGGTTGCCGTGTTGGTTGGAATAGCAGAACCTATCCACGTTCTACTGCTAACGCTAGTACTAGTTCTACTACTGGTACTAAAACTAGGGCAGCAGTTGGGTCTACATCGTCAAGGGCCCAGCATGGCCCCTGAGCTACAGATTTTAGACTTTACCTTGTCACTGATACCGAGTTACGAGGGACATTAAATGGGGGATCGCCCTGCCACTTAGAGCTGGGAGTGGCCTCTGGCAACTAAGTCACAGTGGAATAGAACTACACAACTAGCCAGAGGCACATAAAGTCTTTCGTCAGGACTCTGGGTTTCAAGTTACAAGTACCTAACTAAAGACTGTAAGAAAAGAAAAGAGAGTTTATTGGTTCCTGGCATTGGTAAGTCCAGGGGTTTCTGGCTTCTAGGACAGCTGCAATTTGGGAACTTAAATAATTTCTGTGGGGATGTTTCTTTCTCTATCTCTAGACTCTTTTCTTCTGTGTTGACCTAATTTCCAGGCAGATTCTTATGTTATAGCAAAAATGTCTATCAAAGAACCCAGACTTATATTCTAACCGTATAAATAACCTCAGAGGAAAGAGAATTCCACATTCCTAGGGATGGCAGGCAGACTGCCAGGACTGGCTCTCATCAGCTCAGCCTGTAGCACGTGCTCATTTCCTGTGGACATCTGTCATGGTCTTGGGTAACTTAGTGTTTTCAGATGCCTATTTAGGGGGTGTTGTGCCACTCACCTGTCCAAGGGAGCCGCCAGACACTCTGCCTCAGTCTTCCTGGCAGCTGTAGTGCAGTCGTGTGATACAGACTCTGCCAATAGGACACATGTATGGCTTCCCTTTGGAGAGCAATGTGAGAAAGCAGGCAGCATGCAAAATCCATTTTTTGGTGTTGGCTAAGGCATCTGACATTAGGGAAAACAATTGCAGAACCTCTGATGTTTGCTACCCAGCAAACATTTCACTCTGGGTTCTGATCCAGCAGAAACAACAATTTGGCTTTGCTGGAACAATCCTGAGGTTCTAAACCTCACTGTGGTCCTCCCGGATGTTATGTGAGTACCTGAGAGCCTTTGTTAAACCGCTTTTCAGCCTGAACTTGCTAGCGTGGCAAACTAAGCACCTGGCCAGATGTACCACCCTTGTACCATCACCATGGCCGTGTCTTGTTCATTTTTCCAGCCCTGAAATTACTACAGAGTCAGTCTTGCTTAAAACACATCGTCAAGATGTAGGGAAAGGGTGGTGGCTTGAAGGAAAGCAATGTCTATCAATAGACATTGATACAGAAGGGGGAATCAATGTTGGGCATGCGAAAGCAACAGATGTCCACTCCTCCCTTCCTTTAAGGGCTGTCATCAGCCTCCTGTAGCCCTACTGGGCTGGAAAACTCCTTAATTCACAGTCTGCCTCTAACAGATTTTCTTTCAAAAGCTAAATTACCTCCCTGTCCCTCCTCCCCCAGCATCACCTCAAGGGACTTTGGGTTAGGAAGTCTCTAACTGGTTGGGAAGGGGCTTACCGCACAGCTTGGGGTCAGAGGGTGTGCCTGTCATTAAATTCCTTTGCCGTCTCCCTCGGAGAGTTGGCTGCTGTTTGCGCATAATAGCAAGGTGGAATGAATGTAAAGGAAATTTGGTCATTCTGGCTATGGTATAGTGTGAATAAACATGGGAGTGAAGGAAGAAACAGCCAGAGTCCTACCACTTTCTAGCTATTTAGGAAGGACATTGTCCTCTCTGGAACCTTTCATTTTCCACCTGAATGTGCTAGACTGGGTGACTCAGTTAGCTGTAATGTGTCAACAAATCTTAAAGGAAAAGAAAAAGTGTCTTAAAAGCAAAATTATTGGTACTCTAGTGACATCTAGTGGTTATACTGATTTAAAAACCTCTGACTATTTTTTGATGCCTAATTTTCTTACATTGCATACTGTACAGGAATCTTGTTTGTGCTATACAAAGGACAAGTTTGGTTAGGCTCTTTTATTTTTGCTGTGTTTTTTATCCACCAAACTCCGTCCCTGGCCAACAACCTTTCAGTGGTAATTAATCTGCTTGACTTTTTCTAGAATTCTATGCCTTATGAGTTACTGGTTTATCATATCCTACAAGGTCATCTTATTTAGTAATTGAAGCCAAAGAAGTCTCTAGATGCATTAACTTCTTTTGTTCTCCTCTAGAACTCTATGAACAAGAATACAATGGACAGACTGTGATCTACTGCAAAGTGAAGTACCCCTTTCCCATGTCCAAGAGAGACGTATCCTTTCCACAAGGCACACCATTCCTCGGCCCTCTAAGTGATTCTGTGTCCCTCAGCCATTGCCCGATGCAGGTGCAGACAACACTGTCTCTGATTCTTGCAGCAGCGTCTGCTAAAGCTGTTGCTCCTTGTGTGGTTTGTGGGGACCTCAGAGTGTGACTTCTGGGCCTGACCACATGGAGCGTCTGTAATTGTGGTTACTGGAGCGTAGCTCATCCTCTCCTAAGAAGTTTCCTAGGCCCAGAGACTGTCAGGCCACAGAATTGGAGACCTGAAAGGAACTTTTTATAAAGAGTGCTTAATACAGCTCCCTCCCCCGCAGAGGAGGAGGGGGCCATCCAGAGAGATGACAGAGGCTCACAGGTGGCAGAGCAAGCATCAGAACCCAGGCCCCTGCATTCTCAGCTCTCTCCACGCCCTCCTGTCTCAGTTGACCCTGTAGCGATCCCTCTGTGACTGTTGGTTCTGAGTGAGTGTAAACTTCTTCCCCGCACTTTCCTTGGTTATGAAATGAAGCAGTTGAATGAAATGTGGGGAGTTTTGGCTGGCTCTCCTAGGTTCTCAGAAGCCTCTTTAGGACCAGCCTGGGGGTACAGGATGGAAATTTGTTGCATGGGCAGGATGGGGGTAGGATGACTCATGGGTGAGATTTTGACTCCTTCATTATTCTCTTCGATCATAGCAGCTGAGTGTTTTACATACTCACATATATGTAAATGACCATATATGATCCTTTTAACAAAGGGTCTGGGAAGTAAAAAAAAAAAAAAAAAGATTGGAAGCCACTGAATTAGATGATCACTGGAACTTTTTCTAGCCCTGACATTGTATAAGTCTGGTTATTCCTAAATAACTATTCTCTAGAAAGAGAGGCAGAGTGTGGGTGTATTTGTATGGTTTTTTGTGTCTGTGTGTGCACATCTACCCTGGACTCCAACTAGATTGTGAATTATTTCTTGGCACAATATCTATGTACTGCTAGTTTGTATATACTTAGTTCGTATTTCAACAAATTGTTGATTATGTGACCCTTTAGATTTCATGTGTTTTTTTTTTTAATCCTGCCAACAACTAGGCAAGGTAGGTATCCTTGTCTCCATTTTGCAGTTAAGGGAACTGTGAAAGCTGTCAGGTGATGTTCAGTTCTGCTCCAAAAGTAATGTTCCTTTCTACTGCACTATTCTCTGTTCTCAAGAATTCAACAACCTTTACTGGGGAGACCTAGATACATATATAAAGACTAAAAAACTTGTTAGAGGATTGTGTGACATTGGAAAGCCAAGGAAACAGGCCTTCAAGGAGCCCCGAGTGTCTACTCCTGAGAACACCCACCCAGCAGTGTCACGCTGGGATCAGTGAGATGGGATGATGCCCTGGTCAAGATCACAGTCTCTGGAGACAGCTGGACCGGAGTCCCAAACCTGCCTTTGCCACCCAGCATTGTGTGAATTTGAGCTAAGTTCTGAACTTCCCTGCCGAGCCAGCAGATTTGAAGTCTAAACCCATTCCCTGGTTTGCTCTGTGACCTTGGAAAAGGCCCTTCACTTCTCTGGTGGTTCTCCAGTCATAGGCTGTATGGCACTCTGGAACTGCCAACCCTTCAAAGGCACTCTGCCAGATTATAATCAATATATCAAGGTCATCTTCCATCCATGGAATATAGGTGATGTCTATCACATGAGCTGAGTAAGCTGGGAGAGAGAGAGTGGGACAACATTTGCTGTGAGGAAAAATTAAAAGGCTTGGAGAGAGGAAAGACAGAGCCAAAGCAACATCATCTCTTCCCTGAAACATTTAATAAATGTACTCCTCAGTATGTAAGAGCGTGGGGCAATAGACCGCCCAGTGGGAGGGGCGGGCGTTGGTGAGGGCTGTCGAGACATTGAGGTGGACAGGGCTGAGGTGGTTGCTGTGATATAGCAGGTGTAATTGTGTCGGACTTAGTGACTTTTTTTTTTTTTTTTTTTTTTTTGAGACAGAGTCTCGCTCTGTTGCCCAGGCTAGAGTGAGTGCCGTGGCGTCAGCCTAGCTCACAGCAACCTCAAACTCCTGGGCTCAAGTAATCCTACTGCCTCAGCCTCCCAAGTAGCTGGGACTACAGGCATGCACCACCATGCCTGGCTAATTTTTTCTATATATATTTTTAGTTGTCCATATAATTTCTTTCTATTTTTAGTAGAGATGGGGTCTTGCTCTTGCTTAGGCTGGTCTCGAACTCCTGAGCTCAAACAATGTGCCCACCTTGGCCTCCCAGAGTGCTAGGATTGTAGGCATGAGCCACCACGCCCACCCGGCCCTTAGTGACTTTTTGATTGTTTTAGGCTTTTAATTCCCTCTAGCGTGAAACCCCAAATTCTATTATATGAGAGCATATTTAATACATTAAACATTTGAGCACCATCTAGCTATGAAATTCTAGCTAGGTTTCAGAGCCAGATCTGAGTTCATATTCAAGTTTCATGATTGCAGCTGGGCTGTGGGATTTTGGGCAAGTTTCCTTACCTGAGCCTCACTTTTGTCATCTGTAATATGGGGATGCTTATACCGAACTCACAGGATCTTTGGGAGGATCAAAACTGATGCTGTATGTAAAGCTCATGATGTTACGTGATGAGGGCTCAGTAAGTAGTGACTTCCGTTGTTTCATAGGATTTAATTGTCTTCCCTCGAATAGTGCCATAGACCTAGAGGTTGTTCTGTGAAGGTTTATGGAAATGCAATGACTTTGTTGTCCTTGGTGAACCAGTGTTAACACAGAGAGGACATCTGCCTACTATTCAGGTATTCACATGTCTTCCTTTGGTCACCAGTTGTAGCACTGCTTGACCGTCTTCTATGCACAGAGGTCAGTAATTAGAGCTCCGGGTGAGAACAAGACAAAGAGCAGTGATGCCATTGTCTGTTGAGTGCTTATTCTGCCCTAGTCTTTCTCTAAAGCCCCCACCAAGCCTACCTGCTGGGCAGTCTTACTCCCTTTTCCTACATAGGGAAACTGAGTCTCAGAAAGGTTGAATAAGTTACCTGGGGTCACATAGCTGATAAGTGACCCTTCCACTGCTATGTTATAGTGCCTTCGTGGGGAAAGGAAAAGTGGTTTCCTCACATAATTAAAAGCATCAGGGAATCATTCACAGGTAGGTAATGAGGATAGTAGTTGGTGTGAGGTGCCATCTTGCAGCACAGGTAGGGAGACGGGGCAGGTAAGTGGAGTAGCAGTATAAAGGAGCATAGGCCAAGTGGGAGGCATAGAACCATCCCCCTTTGCCTCCAGCTTGTGGAGCTTTCCTTATGTCATCTCACATGCTGTCATTGATGGCTTGCCTTGACCAGCAATACAGTATGTCTACATCTGGCAGCTGCAAGAGCTGGACACAGCCAGCGGGAAGATCTACATGGTCCTGGCCCAGAGCACCTCAGTGCCTCAGCTTCCTGAGAAGCGGGGGGTGATCCGGGTGAAGCAGTACAAGCAGAGCCTGGCGATTGAGAGTGATGGCAATGGGGGGAGCAAAGGTAAAGCCTGGGGTACATGCTGGCACACCAGCCAGGCTCCCCTCCAGAATGCTGTGCTGACGGACAGAGGGGCCATTGGGTGCACGAAGCTTATCTGGGGGGGGGAGTCAGAAAACGGGGACAGGTGCAAAACAGACCAGAGATCAACAACTGGGGAGAGACTTGATCCACCCCCACAGACTTGGCTTCAGCCTGAAGTGGATGTTGAAATCTGACCTGATCCATTCTTTCATTGTCCAGGTGAAATCAAAACATTAAAAGCAAACCAGCAGGCTTAGAAATCCATTCCTGCCTGGTCCTGTGGATGTATGTGCTGGGCCTGGGAGTGGGTAAGAGGACTGGCGGGTCTGTCTTGGAAAATGCAGCACCTGCTTAACACGAACCCAGAGACTCAGAACCTGCCCAGCTTGAGTTCTGGCCCCCAGGGAGGAAAGCTGAGGACAGAGAGTGAGGCATGAGACCACCTGCTATACCGGAATGAGTATGACCTTATGTCACAGGCAAAATCAGAACCATAGTTAGATTGGTTGCCTTGGATATGTCAGCTAACTTCTCTGAGTCTCCATTTCATCATTTATAAAATGGGGTTAGTTTTACCAGTTCCTTAGTGTTGCTGGGATAATTAAATGAGAGACTATATCCAAGTGTATCCAGGTATTTAATAAATAGTAGCAAAATATGCCTGTGACTGTTTTTCAAAAATGCGTATGTGTAAATATGCTATTATAAGGCAAGTCAGTGGAGGGAAGTCCATCTGGATTATATGCTGCTTCCTTCTGCACTTTCTGGGCCTGAATATGAAGATATAAAATTTGCATGGTTTTATTGCTATATTTTCCCAGTGTTTTTCCTCTTTTTGAATTGTCCTTTCTCTCTCCCTCTAGTTTTCATGTCTTACTTCTATAACCCAGGTGGCCACATTCCGTCCTGGATCATTAAGAGGGCTGTCCAGGTGAGATCCCAGGAGGCAGGAGAGGGTAGCGTGTTTGACAAATGTTGACTTAGCTCGCGCTCGCGAGGCTGTCAGGCTGAAGAGACACATTGTCTCAGGAGTAATGAGGTTCTTTTATGAAGAGCTTGGTTGAGTGACTCCGGTTAGGTCTGGGATTGCCAACACCCAAGACAGTGGCTGGGACAAAAGACAAAGAATGATCAGCTTGGAATGCCAGCCTCTCCCTCCCGGTGCCCCGAGACCCCGCCAGAATCACCCTCTGGAACCTCCAGACGATAGTCTGTTCCTGGGAGGAACAATAGGGCCTGCAGACCCTGTACCCTTCTGCTAGTGGATGGGTGAGACAGACTGACCTGGCTTGGAGACAACCAGATGTGTCGAGGCCTGAGGGAAGCCCCCAGGCTTGTCATTGTTGCTCACTTTTTCTGTAAGGGGAGGGAACGGTAGTGGTGGTCCGGGTCCCTAGAGACTGCCCTAGGTGCCTGGCATCGTGGGAAGCATCAGCCAGCTCTGTACACATCCTGCCTACCAGAAAGTCCAACAGATTCCTCGGGAGGGTGAAAAAACACTAGGCTTTGGAGTCAGATGTAATTTTGAATCCTGGCTCTGCTACTGACTGTCATGTTTTATTTAGGGAAGCCATGCATTTCTTCCTTTTTGACAATGGAGATGGATATTACCTGCCCCACAGAGGAGGAGCGAATAAGACAGTGTTTGCGAAAAGTCTTGCACAATGCTCAACATTAAACTGAATAATAATCCTTCTCACCCTTGACACCCAGTCCTTACTGTTTTCTAACTCTGTAAAGCAAATCCTTTTTCTCATTTCTTTGGCAGAATCTAACAACCCAGTCCAATCCCATTTCCTGCATTTTCTTTTTCTTTTCAAGAAATGGTGTCGCAGAGGCCGGGCGCGGTGGCTCACGCCTGTAATCCTAGCTCTGGGAGGCCGAGGCGGGTGGATCGCTCGAGGTCAGGAGTTCGAGACCAGCCTGAGCAAGAGTGAGACCCCGTCTCTACTAAAAATAGAAAGAAATTATCTGGCCAACTAAAAATATATATACAAAAAAATTAGCCGGGCATGGTGGCTCATGCCTGTAGTCCCAGCTACTTGGGAGGCTGAGGCAGGAGGATTGCTTAAGCCCAGGAGTCTGAGGTTGCTGTGAGCTAGGCTGATGCCACGGCACTCACTCTAGCCCAGGCAACAAAGTGAGACTCTGTCTCAAAAAAAAAAAAAAAAAAAAGAAATGGTGTCGCAGAAATGTCTTCACTTTTCCTTAGCAAAAGCTAAACTATAAGGCAGTGTCTGTCGTCCCATCTTATCTGTGCTCTGGGTCTTGTCTTTTGTTATTATCTGTGCCAAGGTTCCGTTGAAATCTTGCCGGGGACCCTATTCCCTTTCATTATCCTCAAAGCCATCTGCGTTTACCTTTTGCCACATAGTGATCAGGAGTGATCACTACCAGGATGCGGAAATGATGATCTTTTTTCCTTTGCAGAAGGAAATTCCTAACTTCTTACGTGACTTGGTGAAAGCATGTCAGAACTACCCCAGCAACATCTAAGAAAAAGAATTGGTAATGTTGCATCCATGGGGCGATGTCTCTGGAAGTGCCACCACCCACCGGTGCCCAGCCTTCCTCTCTTTCTGTCTCCAGAGGCCTGCGCGCTCTAGCACGTCGGTCCTAAGCACGTTCACCTGACGCCTGGCTCCCTCGCCTGCTTCCTTTGTCACTCTCCCCACCCTGGGGCTGGCTGCGTCTTCCACGATTGAATACAGAGCAGATCAGGGAAACCTTCACTTGTTTATTTTTAAGAAGGGAAGTCTTCAATAAGGGAACACAGTCATTCCATTGTGCCATTTTAGGGGGATGGGTGGGTGGAAGGCCGGACAACAAAACATAAGAGTGACCATTCCCGCCACGCTGGCTCCTTCTCAGAATGTGATTTCTTCCAGCCCAGGAGGGGCTGCTGGAAGTGGCATTCCATTCAGGGTTGACTTTAAGTGCACCCAAACTGGAAGACACGTGCCAATGACCATTGATTTGTCTGATGCTTTGTTGAGTTGATTAGGCTGAGATTTGAGGTGATGATCTAGTCCTTTCCTCTTCGTACTTTTGGATCAGTAGCTATTTGGAGAAGCATCGTGGGCCTGAGTGAGCACGTAATGTGATAACCATTTTTTTCCTCATTGCCTATGTTTGTTTTTTTTTCTATTTTCCATATGTCACTGAGAAAAGGCTGCCCATACCTCTGTAGCTCTGCATTTTACTGGAAACCGAAGCAGCAGGATGGCTCTGGCATCTAGCAAAAGCAAAGATGCTTTGTGCATAACCTTGTGATAAAGTGTCCTTCTATGCAATAAGATGAATTTCCCTTCTAGAATGTTTGGAGATATAGAAGGGATAATAGTTCACAGCTGGGTAAAATTTAATTAGTGGCTTGGTTGATTCTGCACCTTTTTCTCAGGAATTCTACCCAACTTGTCTGGCTTTTCCACCACCAAAAGAACTTTCAGTTTCCTATGTTTTCTCCTGAATTTTGGTAGGGTATGATATCCTTTAGCCAAAGGCACAGCCTTGATGATCTCAGGGAAAAATTTTAATCACTGTGTGTAATGGTACTGAACCTTGATGAATGAACATAGAAATTCAGGATGTAAAGGCAGAGGATAGGATTTATTAAAATGGGATACTTAAGAATGTGTGTTTTCTTTCTGGAAAAAAAAAGTATATTCTATAATGAATAAATATAGAATGGCTTTTACTTGTTCTGTGTGCAGCTTCCTTTCTATCTTCTTTCTTTTGTGAGAATGAATTCCTTAAGTCTCCTTTGTTTGCAAGTGATATACAGCCTAACTCATGGACTTGAACATAAAAAGGAATTTTGGGTTCACTTACATGCAAGACCAAGTATAGGTGGCTTCAGGTAGGGAATGATACAGGTGCTCAAAGTGAGATTAGAATTCAGATCTGTTCTTCAAGTTATCTTTGACATTGGTTCACATTTGCTAGTAGGATTGCTGTTAACAACAATAGGTAGGCCTGCCTCTTCCCACGCTTATGCCAAACGAAAAAAGAGACAGCATTTCTTTTCACCAGGTACTGCACTATTCCAAAATGTAGAGCCCCTCTAAACCATGTGCCTCTCCACACCCCAGTCATTGTAGTCATATGGATAGAATTATGCAAGTAAACAAATATCCCATAAATTTATCATTAAAATGTCATTATCAGTAATGTAGCTGAAATTTAACTTTAGATAAACTAAATATAAATGCCTCCTACTATAGAGGCTGAGTTAAAATCTTACACATAGCTTATTTGAAATGCAAGCACTGAGATTATAGTCGTTGAATGGAAAATCAACATGAAATGGTATCATGTAAACCATTTCTTTAAGAAGCTTTCAATCGTTTGCTAAGAACTCTGAAAATACTAAGGCACTCAGGAAAAAAGTCACAAAGTTTGCAATAATTAGTGGAGCTATGAATTTTTGGCATTTATGCTTCCTAATTTGGAGTAGAGGACAGTCCTAAACAGCATGGGAATATGAGCTTATGGGAGACACTGAGAACTCTTGAACTATAGTAGGTGCCAGAGGCACAAAAAAGTAGAACATGGAATGTGTGCTTTGGGGCTTGTACCTGATCTTTCAAGGTGTACCTTTCTGCAATGGCTGATGTATCATTTGGAATTTGAAAGTTATATTGTCATTCCTCTAACACTGTTTTGCTTATTTTCCCCATGTCTGTCTCTCCGAGTAGATGACAGACCTTTTCTGTACAGAAACAGTTATTTCACTTTGGTTACTGTCCCCTGGTGTAGTATATATTAATAGTAGGCCCTCAAATGGTAACTAAAGGAATGAATAAATGATTTAGAGAATATTGACCAAATGACACAAATGTAGAAGACTAAATCTCTCCAGATATAGAGGTTTATTCCCCATGGACTCAAGCCAAATTATTTCCCCAACTCAGTATTTTTGGGGTTCTAGATTCCCGGGGTTCCCACTGGACCTTCCTTGAAAATATCAAGGTCTTCTCTCTGTTAAGCGCCGGCTTTACTTGTGTGGCCATGGATTATATTTTAATGTTACAGAAGTGGCACAGTCTAGACTGGGCCTGGCTGAGATGAGTCAGGATTTCAGTTGCAATTTAATGGCAAAAGTAGCACTACTGTTAGTGCTAAATTTTTCTCACAGGCAGATTTTTCACACTGCTTAACAATTCAAAGTTAATGACCACCTTGAAACCGAGGAATTCCAGCAGAAGGTCACTTCCCTTGAAAATGTTCTCATTTCACAGCCAGAGTCCTGGCCTGACTTCCTGGCTGGGATTCCTCACCCAGAATCCCCATCTATAACGCCTGACCTCCAAACCTCCTGCTTCCCAGCTGGATTTGGAAGAGACAAGGCAGGAAGAGCTTCGTTCACTTCTCACATTTCTAGTAGCACTGCCCAGTCAGCTCAGAGAACTGTCTTTAAAAGCCTCAAGGCATTTATTGTTTTCATGAATATTTCTCCAGAGGCTGGAGATAGCATGGAGATAGGCGTGGCAGTTCCTGGGATGGAGGAGAGAGACTTGGTGCCTGCCGTCAAAGAGCTTATGATCTAATGAAGAAAACACAGCAAACAAGCTATTGAAGGGTGACAAGTGCTCAGAAAAGGCAAATAAAGGGTGCCGTAAAAAACAGGGCACTAACCAAACTTGAGTGGCAGGGAAGAACATGCTGGAGTTAGCTGGGCAAGGCTTGGAAAAGAAACTCTTCATCATGGGAGAACCATTTGCATAAAGCCCCCAAGGGGCTCAGCAGTGTAGTCAGTCACATCTGAAGAACTACAAAAGTCCAGCGTGGCCAGAGCAATGACCTGAAGGAGAGGCATCTTGTATGTGGCTGAAGAAGTGGGCAGTTGAGCAACGGAGGATCCTGAGTGCCATGGCCAGGACTGTGGACTTTATACCAAGAAGATGTTAGGCTGAGGGCTGACCATTTCTAGCACCACGCATTTTTCTGCATGGTTCCCCACCATCTCTAATAGTCCCTCTAGTATGATCACGGGGGCGCTATCCAGGGTGCTTTAAGCCTTGTTACTTTGAATCCTTTCCACTGTTAGGCAGCACGCAGAGTAGCCCATATGTAAATAGAGTTTCCAAAGTGGAACCTCAGCTCCTGAAATTTAATGGGAAAAGAAAAGGTGGGAGGAGGGACATGTACGCATATCCCCTCCGTGTCTCCTGCCCGTGCTAGTGTACAGCACCCCCTCCCACGCCAATGCGTCCTGCAGCCCATCAGAGCCGCTTCAGGGGCCAGAAGTAAGAGAGAAAAAAGGAAGGCACAAAATATGTTAAGCAGGCCCACTTTCTCCAAAGTTTTTCTATACTTATCCCCAACTACAAGGAAGAATATTTTTTTCTTGAGAAGACGGAAACATAATTGTTTGTTTGGGGTTGCAGAGCTTAGAACTAACAAAATGGGAGGACTTCAGAAAAATTATTTATATTGCTAATCTATTTATATGTATGTATGTGCATGTGTCTACTTGGATACACATAATAGGTGCTTCATTTTCTAAGATACAATAATGGGACAACAAGTAAGCAGTGTGCTATGTGAGTGACTTTTCAAGGTTTCTACATGATAGGCCAGGTCTAATGCCAGGCAATGGCGTACATGAAGGTGGGATGGGTTCTTCCGTTTGGGAATTAGCATTCTACAGAGGACATGGAATGTGTGCCCAAATGTTTATAATAATGAGAAAGAATGTGATCACCACTATGTGGAAGGAAAATGTAATTATTTCAGAATTAGTGGATCCTGTAGCACAGTGGTCCTCAACATTTCTGGCCAGGGACTTGTTTCATGGAAGACAATTTTTTCCATGGATGGGGGGTCGGGTGGGGGTGGGGGTGATTTGGGAGGGGTGTCAGAGCTCTACAGCCCAGTCCCTAACAGGCCACAGACTGGTACCGGTCCATGGCCCAGGGGTTGGGGTCCACAGCTGTAGCAAACTGCAGAATCTATGGTCTGCTAGTTCCAAAGTTGCTGTGTTTTATTAATAGCAGAGTGCATGGCCTCCCAGCCTCCCCCGTAGTGCAGTGTGGCTGCAGGACTAAATTTTGGCCAGTATCATATGATCATAAATAATATGTGCCACTTCCAGCTCAGGATCTTAAAAGGGAAAGGTGTGAATTCACGTGGTCCTTGTCCCTTTCACTATGTCTGGGCAATAATGAGAACTAGAACAAATGCCCTGGATTCAATGGTGAAAGCCTGAGATTAAGGATGCCAAAGCATCCCTACCACCCCTGGGCTGTTACAAGACAGAGAAATAGACTTCTTTCTACTTAAGTCACAGCATTTAAAAACAAAATCCTGGAAGTTTTGCTTATGCCAACTGATGAATAGCTCCAAGGAGAGTGTTCGTTTGGACCAAGATCACGAACCAGCTCAAATGCCTCCTCATCTACAGACCTCTGATCTCTTGGCCTGTGCCTAGCACTTAATAAGTGGTCAACAAATCTCTGATTTGTTCCAGTTCCATTTAATAAGTGGTCCATCAATCTTAGCTATTATGAGCTCTTACCTCCAATTGTACATTTCTGTCTATGTCCTGCCCTCCTCCCTCCATGCCTAGCCTCAGGCTATTTCTTTTGCCTGTGAAGGAAATCTTCCCCAAGTTTTGTCAAATTTCTGTCTGAATTCAAGGCTCACTATAAATTTGTTCTGTATAAATATTCACTGGATTTAGATAACCCTAATCTATGATAGTGCTGAATAAATGAAATCTAGCACCTTCAGATTGGAGCAGTTTCCACGTCTATAAGTCACTTTTGATAGACTTGCTATATTAGTCCAGATTCTCAGAGAAATAAAACCAGCATCTCTGCACAGGGATATTTTGGTCAGTGATGGACCACATATACCACAGTGGTCTTGTAAGATTATAATCCCAAGTCTTACTGTACCTTTTCTATGTTTAGATACGTTTGGATACACAAATACTTACCACTGTGTTACAGTTGCCTATAGTATTCAGTACAGTAACATGCTGTACAGGTTTGTAGCCTGGGAGCAAGAGGCCATACCATACAGCCTAGGTATGCAGTAGGCTATAGCATGTAGGTTTGTGTAAGTACACTCTATGATTGCACACAATGAAATCATTTCTCGGAACGTATCTCTGTTAAACGATGCATGACTGTGTGTATATACAGAACAAGGAATTGGCTTACGTGATTATGAAGGCTAAGAAGTCCCACGATGTCAGCTGCCAGGCTGGAGACCCAGGAGAGCCCATGGTTTAGTTCTAGTCCCAAAGCTGGCAGGCTGGAGACTCAAAAAAAGGCAATGTTTCAGTTTGTGTGTGAAGACAAGAAAACACCGATGTCTCAGCTCAAAGCACCCAGGCAGGAGGCCTTCCCCCCTTACTCAGAAGAGGGTCAGCCTTTTTGCTCTATTCAGGCTTTCAAATAATTGGATGAGAACCTCCCACATTAGCAAGGGCAATCTGCTACTCAGTCTACCAACTCAAATGTTAATTTCATCCCCAAACACCCGTATAGACACCTCCAGAATAACATTTGACAAAAAAATCTGGGCACCCCATGGCCTAGTCAAGTTGACACATAAAATTTACCATTATACTTGCTGAGAGCCTAGTGTTCTCAGATAAGGAAAAAGCTGTAACAGGCTCCTACTGTATGCTAGGCACTAGCCTGGGTGCTTTTCTTAGTCTTTGGTGAGACAGGAAATACTTTCTCCCACGTACTGATGAGGCATTATGGGACTCAGAGAGGCTAAATACTGTGCCTAAGGTAACATGGCGAGTTAAGTGGTAGGCTGGGAACTCAAAGCTAGGCTTTTTTGATCCCTTGCTTCCACCTTCCTGCTCACATTCCACCCCCTTTAATCTTCTTTCTGTTCCATCGATGTGCCAAGCTTGCTCCTGCATCAGTCATCGTACCTGCTGTTCTCCCTGCCTGGGATGCCCCGCTCCCTCATCCATGCAAGACTGAAAGCTTCAAATCATGCCAGTCGTTTAAATGTCACCCCTCTGAGAGGTTTTGCAGAAGTAACCAGGGAACAGGGAAATAATCATTCCCTAAATTTCATGACCCTGTCTGCATAGCACATGATATTTTTATTCAATGTATTTATTGTTGGCTCATTTATATAGGCTCCAAGAGGGTGCAGAACTTTGTCTTATTCCTAAACTATATACTCAATGTATAGAACACAGGAAATATGCTATGATATGCTAAACTACCTGCTGCAGGAATGAATGAATCAATGGAGGAAAAACAAGCCCAAAGCCTCGTGATCTCAATTTGACCAATAATGCCCAAAAGATGAGTCCAAAAAAAAAAAAATGTATATGTACTCTTAATCTTGTGTTCTACCTAATTCTTACCAAAGAGTAAACATTGAGAACAAATGGATTTTTAGAATTTTTAAAGCTAAAATTGCTTTGTTTTTCAGGGTGTTTTTTTTTAAATTTTGTTTCATTATTTTATTTATTTATTTATTTTTGCCTTTGCATTCTGATTCAGCACCTTCGGGAGGACTTATACTGGCCATCTAAAAGTCTACACACCAGAATGGGATTATTGATTTAACTGGGGGAGGGGAGAGAGGCTGGAGGCAAAACAGGCCTAGAAGAGAAGACCTTTTCATTTGCAGGCCAGAATCCTGAAAGTTAAGAAAGCCTCTATTCCCCCAGGGACAGATATGGGAAAGCGGGCCAGGGGACAGCACACCGAATACATTTTCTCTTATCTGTCTTACCCAGTTCCTCTCAGGTGGTTCGTAAACTGAGAAAAAGTCCATGGAAACCAAGCAGGACAAAAACGGTACTTAGAGCTCAGCGCGGGACATACAGCCACTTTTGTTTTATGCCAAACGGCTTATGAGGGGCTGGATGTGTTTGTAAGTGGTCATGGATTCTGCTCCCCAATGAATGCGGCGTTTCATTTTCCAAGGGAGAGTGAATAATATTCTTCATTAGGAGCCTATATTTCAGGCCTGGTATTGAATAATTACTGGACTGCTGAAAGCTTCCAAGTAGCAGTCTGCCCTCCACGACACAGCTTGGCTCATGTTTCCATCTGGGCTACTTTAAGCTCTTGTAAACAGCGTTCGTTTTCCATTACAAGCTAGGAAATGTGACTGTGCGGCGATGTGGCCGGGTCCCTGGAGAGTGCCTGCGAGGGAGGCCGTTTCCTCACCTCTCATTTTAGTGTGTAACTTGCTGGGGAGGTTGAGTAATCGCTGAAGTTCCCCGTCTTCCCATCCCATTCTGTTCCACTAACTTATAAAACAGCCAGTGACCCGCTCGAGGACTGGCGGATCAACCAGATGTTTCCTGAGCAGAGACAGCGTGCATTTCCCCTTGCACATCATCTTGCGAGAGGGGAGGGCTGGCGGGGGCGCTCACCCCGTCTGACATCATTGTGAGAGGTGGCCTGGGGGAGAGTTTCAAAGCAGAGCGGCTTGGCCCAGGACGAGTTCAGCTGGCAGCTGTAGGCTGGGATTAACTGACCCAGATAACTGGGGAGAAGGAGTTGGCAATAAGCGTTTGTTCTTCAGCAGGAAGTAGACTGCCTCCCTTCCACTCCCTGAGTACCCATGGGCTACGGGAGAGCTTCCCTGGTGACTGCACACTCAGGGTCAGGATGGGGTCCACGTGTGCTCCTAACTCCTCATTTCCCCTGACTCTTGCCCCAGATCGAAGTGGGGCAAGCTCACTTGACTGCAGTGAATAATCATAATCATAACAATATCAACTAATCCTTCTTCCCTAAAGAACATAGAGGAGCTCAAATACTAAAAAAAAAAAAAAAAAAAAATCTATGATTTCAAATCATATCCTTATACATTCTTAGACTGTCAGATTTGGGGTATTAAGAACCAGTAAAATAATTTTTTAAATAGAGGGAACAACTGACATGGAATTGCCAGCTTCCCCATAGAAAGGTCATTAAACATAATACAAATAAACACGCAAATTGAACATAGCATTTACTATCACTGTGATTTCATAAAGGAAAGGGTAGTTTAACCTCTTCTGCTCCAACCCATCCAAAGGATTTCTTCATACTCATAATTAAACACAAACTACGGGAACCTGAAAAGTTCCACATGACCTGGGATCTGGCCGCTGCCTACTCTTCAAGCTCCACCTGTTGTTAGTCTTACTCCTCTCCGGCCTTCTCTCTGTTCTTCAAACGCACTGTGGTCTTTGCATTTGCTGTTCCCGACATCTGGAATGCTCTTCCCCCAGTCTGCATGTGTAGGGAAGGCAGCTTTCTGGCGTGGCTCTCAGTGATCCCCATGTCCTGGTGTCACACCCTTGTGTCATCCTCTCCTCTGTGTGTTGGGTGGACCCAGTGACTTGGTGCTAAAGAATAGGACAGAGCAAAAGTGATGGGCTGTCCGTCATATCTAAGATTGGGTTGTAAAAAACTGTGACTTCCATTCTTACTCAGTTTCTCTCTCTGGCTCTCTCACTTGCTGCTTTGAGGAAGCACGTTGTGAGTTCCCCTGTAGAGAGGCCAAGATGATGAGGGACTGAGGGTGGCTTCTGGCCAGTACCCATTCAGGAACCGAGATCCCTCAGTCCAGCAGCCTGGGAGGAACTGAATCATGCCGGCAACCTGAGAGAGGAGAGGCAGAACCTTTCCAGTCGAGCGTTGCAGTGACTGCAACCTCTGAGGCCACCTTGATTGCTGCCACATGAGAGATGCTGAGCCAGGGGACCCAGCTAGAGCCAAGCCCAGGTTCTCGATACACTGAGAATAAAGGTGGTTGTTTTAAGCCAATAAGATTTATGCACTAATAGATAATTAATACAATGCCTCACTTTATTTAGGTCTCTGCTCAAATGTCTTCCCCTCTAAAGTAGTCTCTCTCCTCCAAAACTAAGCAAACCAAACAAAAACAAGCACACATTATTTTCTATCATTTTTGCCATCTTCATTTTTCTTTGTAGAAATTATCACTACCTACTTCATATCATGTGTTTACTTATTAGCTGTATTCCCTACTAGAATAAAAATTCAGCTAACAACATGTCTGTCCTTTTGCTAGTGAGCAAGATGGACATGTATTTGCCCCAATGCTCCTTAAGTTTGACAAATCCTGATTGTAGGGCTACTATATGCCAGGTTTAGTTATTATAGGTTATTTGTTCCTGGTACTCTAGCATCTCAGCTAATTAATTTTAGCCTGTAGGCTCTATTGGCTCAGCTGGGTTTGTTATTGCTGTTGTTTGTTTTTTAGCTAAGCTGCTCTGTTTTGATAATGTACCTTTCTATATCTTTAACTATTTGATTAAAGTACCATATAGGATAGAGTCAAGACTACAGCTTGTATATAATCTATTGAAGCCCGTTGTTGAATGAACATAATTATTTGAAAAATTCTTACTTTGTGCTATGCTGAAGTCTACCTTGCTGCTACTTTCCTCTATTGGCCTTAGATTTCCCCTCAGAAATAATATATTATAGAATATGGCTATTCTTCTCCCCAAGTCCTCTTAAACTTGTTCTATTAATTCTGTTTCTTTGGGTGTAAGTTCTCTTTGTTGAATTTATTGTCTTTTTTTTTTTTTTCTCTATAGACTTTTCCTGGATGTTTGGTGTTTCTTCATTTTGTGCTCATCTTGCAAGTTTAACTTTCTGCGTATTTGAGTGTAGGTGTGAGAGCTATAGCGGTGGCTCATTCTCCACCGTTCCCAATGGGAACAGTAGGGCTCGTGGCATCATCACCATCTCTCCAGGGTTGGCTCCAGCATCAGCAGCCACCTAGAAATTGCCCTATCTCTCTGTCTCAGCTCCCACATTCGCTATTCTCATCTCAAGGCAGATTCCTCTGTTTCTGGTGTGTTCATGCATTTGTGCACGTGCACGTGTGGGTATGGTGGTAGATGGTGGTTAATCAACCTGGCCACCCTACTGCTCTCACCAGAGATACCAGATGTATCTCTGAACATAGATCGTGCTTATTGCTGTTCCCATGTTTGACAGCTACACTTTTCCACAAGTGTCCTGACCTGCAGCCTTCTCTCCAATTTTCTTTCACCCATTTTCTCTTTATTCCTGGATCATGAAATGCAACAACTCTTATGCCCCAATCCTTGTATTTTAATTCTTATGTATATATTTGTACATGTATTTGTGTGTGCATAGTCATATTTTATATTTTTTAAATATGTAAAATGTGAATATGTATTTATATTTTATATCTACATGCTCCTGTAGGTCAGCTTATTTACCATCTTGAAACCATTATCTCTACTTCCTTTTCTATTAGCCCTTCAAATATTTGAAGATAATTATCACATTGTCCCTTGTCTTTTCCTCCTTAGTCTAAACATTCTCAATTCCTTTATAATTCTAATCTATAATAATCTTCTGACCCCCTTATCACCTAAATCTCCCTCCTCTATTCCTCTAGATACCTAGGGTTTATTCAGTAGTGCTGTTATATATTAATAATATGGCCACCAGAGTTAAGAGGAATACTCCAAGAACAATGGTACTATTAATGCTTGTAATCTCTCTCTATTTTTTTTTGTTAATGCTGTCTAAGTCTGGTTTATCTTTTTTAACCACTTGTTTATACTACTAGCTTGTAATAACCAATTTCTTTTGTACCTCTCTTCCTAATTTTAAATATACAAACTCTGCCAAGCAACAGCTCCCTCATTCCCTACTTGTGTAACTGATCACTAACCAAAATGAAGGACTTCACACCAATCTTCAGAGAGTTTTATCATGCCAGTTTTAACCTCTCCATGTCCTTTGGTAGTATGTGTCAGGACATGCAGAAAGACTAGCTTCAGTTTATTCTCGCTTTGGCAAACTGACAGTCTTCTGATATATTGATCCCTGGTGAATTGCGGTTCCTTCCATCTATGGAACAGTTTCTCCTCTATTATTAACTTATCAGAGAGCATACTATATTAGCTTCTTT
Organism: Lemur catta; assembly: GCF_020740605.2. Classification (NCBI taxonomy): domain Eukaryota; kingdom Metazoa; phylum Chordata; class Mammalia; order Primates; family Lemuridae; genus Lemur; species Lemur catta. The sequence goes on along the minus strand of NC_059142.1, from coordinate 30,329,627 downwards.
AGCTGAACCCCATTTTTTCTTACTGGGATTATATTATCTACTTATTCAACCAAGATTTATCAAGGCCAACTCTGTGCCAGGAACCAAGCCGAGCATTGGCTATACAGAGATAAACTAACAAACGTCACCCTTGACCTTATGGAACTTACAGTCTGGTATTTACATTTTCATAATTATGTACAGACTTACGATTATAATTGCTAGTGATTATGTAGTCAGGATTTTACTTTTTAAAAACAGTTCCAATCTTGATAAACCAAATACAGCAAAATGTTCATTGTAGAATTTAGCTGATGAGCTGTGTGAGTGTTCACTGTACAATTCTGTCAACTCTTCTGTATATTTGAAAATTTTCCTAATAAAATGTTGGGGGGAAACTTGCCTATCCCTCATAAGCTATATTTCTTTTATAGTCATCAGCTATGAAATTGTATATATCCTTTTTTAAAAACTCTTTGGGTTGTTTTACTTGCTTTTTATAAACTTCAGGATACCCACAGCCTCTTTCTCCCAGGGTTCCTGGGAGAAATCGTCACATAATAGAAAGAACCCTGACATTGGAGTTGGATTAGGACTCAAACTCTGAGCCTGGCACCTACTGGCTTTGTTTCTCTGGAGAAGTCGGTATCTTTGAGTCTTGATTTTTCTCATCCCTAAAATGGACATAATCATACTCATACCCAGGTTGTTGTGAAAATTAAGTAAGATTATGTATGTAATCACTTAGCATATTTAAAGTGCATCCTGTCCCACTTCTGCAACTTTATCCATCTGTCTACCTTGCACATATTCTTTCTTTCCTTACAAATCTGAATTTAAGTGGTTAATACCCACTCATGCTTTATTCTTTCCTTACCCTTTGAATAATTCTTAGAAACTCTGAGCCCTAATGTGTTATTGGATGCTTTTGTTTAGCAAACATGGTGTCAGAAGATATAAATTCTTCCATCACCTTCAAGTTTCCTTTTTGTTAGTGTATGGGATCAATGTTAGGGAGGAACCATTCATATTCTGACCAGATGGTCTGTAATTGCTGCTGAATTGTAATTGCTTTAGTGCCAATTCCCATCTTGATTTAATATGTTTATATTATTGTCTGTGTATCCTGATTGCTGTGTCTGCAACATTATCTCCCCCCTTCTATTTTTGCAAAATCTCTGCACATCCTTTGAGAACAAGTTCAATGCTATGTCCTCCTGTGAAGGCTTCCTGAATCTCTTCCTTCAGCTTCTACTCATAATGTTCCCACTGCACCATGTCATATCTCAAAATATCTTACATAACTTTTCATTAGATGAAAAAAACCATGTGGCCAGAGAAAAGAACTCTTCCATCTTTCTATCCCTACTGTATAGGCCTGGGAACATCCAATAGGCACTTGTTCGAGATAATTAATAGATGCCTGAATGGATAAATGACTAGAGTTCATCATCCCTGGGCCTCAGCTTCCTCCTCCAGGAAATGAGATAGATTGGCAAGTGACTTTGAAACCCTATTTGAACACTGAAATTCTACAATTCTAAGCTTTTGTGTTATGTTACTCACTCACATGAAATATACCTCTATATTTCAAGTGTTTGTCCTAATGCCAGAGCTTTCTGTATGGGTCAGAAGCTTCTTTAGTTTTAAGCAACTGGGATTTGCATGCTTCTATGTTCCCCCTCTCTGACTCTTCGCTCTCATTTGCTCAGTGGCTTTGCACCAAGGGTATGGCTGAGTGGATGTGTCCAGTTCCCAGCATGTCCACAGTCCAAACAAACAAAAGTGCATCTTCCCATCCCCTTCAACTCCCCACCACTAAGCCCTCCATCTCCAATATCGTCTAATTTAGAACACTTCTTCTTCCCTGTGTCCTAAACCTCTGAAGGAGGCCAAGTGGATTCACGTATCCTGGAGTCTTCTGGGTCTCTGGATAAGTATTAAGATGATGCTGGTTCTCTGAGTCCCGGATCCTTTTATCATTCAGCTTCTGCTGAGTTTGAGTTGCCAGAAGACATTTAAATTCTCACCTTCTATGACTTTGTGAATTCCCACTGATCATTCTGGAGAGTCAGTAACATGTGGGAGGAAGACAAGGCACGCCAGGGAGGGGCAAGACCTCATATTTCGCCCCTCTCTCCTCACCCTTGAAGTTCCAACCAGGATGAACATGTTTATCATTCTAAGTTCTTTGTACTCTCACTCATCCCTTTCCGTCTGTTTGACACATTCTTCAAATCCTCTCTGCCCCCCTCCTCTGAGGCTTGGTTGAGAATCACTTCCTACAAGAAAGAGTTTCCTGATTCCCTTGTTATAACTCTTACTACACCATGTGGCGTGGGTCCGATTATCGTGTGATTGCTTCACTGCATCAATGCTATCTTTCTTGTTCATTATTGTTGCCCCTAGAGCTTAGCACAGCACCTGACACATGACAGTTGCTCAACCTGTCAGTGTTGAATAAATTAATAAAGGTGGCAGTCCTGCTCTCAAGGGGATTAAAATGCTGCAGAATGCACAAGGTAAGTACACAGATAACCAGTATATTAATCCCTCTCATTTTACAACTCCCAGGGATCCTGTGGAGACAGCATTATTTCTCCCATTTTGCAGAAAAGAAAATGTGGCCTTAGAAATTAGATCATTTCTCAAGTTATTCTATAGCAAGAAAGTGGCAGAATTGGATTTGAACTCCAGCCTTCTCAGTACAAATTAAGCGTTCTCCCCTGCATGATATTGCAGGAATATACAACTGTTGCAAAATTGGTAAAAAAAAAAAAAGTCTACTGCATTTCAGAAATGGGAAAGTTCATTCCCAGATAAAATGACATTTGAACTTGGACCTAAAAGACCAATAACTTGTTTAAAAATTATTTTCAATTGTCAAAACAAAAACTCTTATGCATCATAATAAATTAAACCAATACAGCCATATTTAAGAAGTGAAACTTAACCCCATTCTTGCTTTAATTACATTCTCAAGACATAACTATCATAAACTATTAATATATCTATGTACACATACGTGATATGGTGGTTTTGTTTTATTTTAAATGGAATCATACTCTACTGCCCTGCAGCCTACTTTGTCTTTTTAAGCTCAATACGACTTAGACAACTTTCTATCCTAGTGTATTTCTATCTGCCTCCTGATTTTTAACTGCTGTATTTTATTCCTTTGTCAGGATGTTCTATAATTTGTTTAACTGGTCTCCTAGTGTGGGCATTTAGGTGTTTTTCCATTTACTCCTTTATTAATAATTCTGTGATAATTCTCGTTGTATCTATGTCTCTGAGTCCTCATTAAAGATTTTCTGTCCATCAAGAAATCAAATAGGACTTCTTATGTCATGTCTTCTATGCTATTTAAATTGCAAAAGAAGCTTACAGAAATTCACAGAAGGTGAAAGAGTTGAAATCAGAGGGCCAAAAACATTCAAGGTGGAGAAAGTCACACAAATAAAGGTACCCAAGAGCATAAGTCACATTCCTTTATTTTTCCCAAGAAGTGTCAGCATTTTGACCCTTTGTGTGAGCTCTAATGACAAATTCCAGCTCCTGCCAAGAGACCACAAGCTATTTGTCAGTTTGTCTTTTCATCCTCCCTCTTGTCCCTCCAGTGATGAAGTCCCCAGAGGTTAAACACTCTCATTATTAATCTGACCACAAGAATCCCAGAAAACCAATGTTTGCTGCCCTTTGGTTCTTTATTTTAATGACTCCTCACCACACACAGACCCCTTATTGTGCTATTCACAACTTTCCAGATGAAACCAAAGGCTTGATTCAACCGTAGTCAAAGAGAAACGAGTCCCCCACAATTCCACACACATACACACACTAACCCTCCTCTTTCCACTAGCAACTAAAACTTAAAATTGAATGAACATGACACAAGATGTGTCTAAAGAGCTATCCCCCTGCCATCCACTTTATTAAAGGCACAAATGTGCAGTCGCATTTAATGGTGTTTATTTTGAAACATGTGATGTTTACCCTTGAAAGCCTATTATGCATCTCTCACCTTACGTTGAACAAAAGGGCATTGTAACTTCGTGTAGTCTGACTGCTTGCTTAAATTTAGGTCTGCACTCAAACGAGAAAAATACTTGAGTATCAGTCATCTTGGAATCCAAGGGACTTATTCATAGAGCATGTGGGGCTCTATTCATAAATGATTTATGTCTTTGCATAAAGGGGAGTGGGGGTTGTGTGTGTTGCCCAGAGAACCATCGTCTGCCTTTCCTGAGTAATTTATACAAGATCAATATTTATCAAGGTGAGCCAAGAATTGTGCCATAACTCTCTGAGAGCCAAATACTTCATTTACAGTTCCTTCACCCATGGAAGGGAGCATGACAGATTGAAATGTTTGCGTAAAAGCTACTTAAAGAGCTTCTCGCTTGGTTCCTGTTGCTTCAGATGCAGTGTGATGCTTTGCAAGAAATTGTACATTTCTGTCATAGACGTTGCTCTATGTAGACAGTAAAAAAAAAAAATTGTTAAATTAATGACTGAAGGGAAATAAGCAATCATTCCTGCTACTGTTCCCAAAAAGAAATTAGGATTGCCCACTTTATTTATTCTGTTAGCATATATTAATTGAGCACCTGCTAGGCATTTTGCACTTAATAAAGACACAGTTATTATTTGCAGTGATCTTCCAGACATATGTGTGAACATTTAAAAACATGTTAATGGAAAGGACAATATGCTCTATTAAAGGTTCAAAAAAGTGTTCTAGTGATCCAGAGGAAGAATCACATAATTCTGCCCAAAGGATTCATGTAAATAAGAGATAAGCCACCAGATAGTGAATGGGGAAGGTCATGTGGGGAAGTAACAGCACGAACAAAGGAAGCACGAAAGATGTTCAGACTGCAGGAATGGGATAAATGTGTTGCCACGAGACAGTAGAGTACTTGTGTCTGTAATGGTAAATAAATCTGAAAATTCCTATTAAACTGGACTGTGAAAGGCCTAATACCAACACTTTATTTTGTAAGCAAGAGGAGATTGTCATAGATTTATAAACATGAAGTGACAGAGTCAGATTTCCCTTTAGGGGTATAACTGGTGGCACAATCTATACTGTCTAGATACCATCTAGTAGAGAGGATAGAGAGATGACAAGTGGGTTTAAATTTGTTTATCAACTCTTGTAGTGTCTCTATGGAGTGCTGTTTTGAGAAGGATTTTAAAACTACATCTGGATTTATCATGAAAGTCTCCAATAATACCAACCAAAAAAAAAATACAAAGAAACACACATTTAAATTTATAACAGTAATAATTGATGAAATGAAAGAAAATGTTAACAGTTATCAAAAGACAAAAAATACTTTAGGTTTAAAGAAAGAACCCTAAAACTTACAGCTAACTTCTCTTAAAAAAATTATGGGAGCCAGGAGACAGTTGAATGGCTAAATACTAAATTGAATGGCAAAATACTAAAAGAATAAAAAAAAGAAAGAAAGAAAAGAAAGAAAAAAAAAAAACCTACCAGCCTAGAGTTCTATACCCAGAAAAATATTCTTCAAAAATGTTGGCATAATAAAAACATTTTAGAACAAACTAAGGGAATTCATCACCAGAGTCATAGTAGATAAAATACTAAAAGGAGATCTTTGAGTAGAAGAAAAATGATTTCAGATGAAAAAAGAAAAGTGCAGAAAAGAATGAAGAAAAACAGAAAGATTAAATTTGTGTTTAAATATAAAATAATGTTGACTGCATAAAACATGTAATGTTATGTGACGTTTAAAATATCTGTATAATTAAAATAAATGAAAACCCCAGCACAAGAGACAGCAAGGGTAAATAGTTTTAAATTTCTTGCATTAAAAAGCATGTTATAGCATTTAAAGTGGTCAGGTCACCAGAAAGATGACACAATTATAAATTTGTATGTATCCAAAATCACTTCAAATTTTATAAAGCAAAAATTGATAGAACTAGGAGAAACAGACAAATGCAGAATTATATAGTCAGAGAGTTTAACATACCTTTGTCAGGAGGTGAAAAACAAACAGACTAATTTAGTAAGAATATAGATCTGCACAACACAATTAAAAACTTTGTATCCTTTTAGCGCCAGATTTGACTCTCTTCACATTGCTGGAAATAGTTCCTTATATTGTACCTGTTAAATCTTTTGGAAGAGAATTTAGTTTTGTTTGGCTTTGCTTTGGAGGTAGCGTAGGAGAACTCCAGTTGTGGTTTTTCTCCTTCCTCCACACTGTGCGTGCACACATGTGTGTATGCGTGCATGTGTGTATGTGATTTTAAAGAAATCTCTTTGACACCATTTTAACGAAGAGTGATAGATCCTGAAGAATGAAAAAAAAAAATCATTCTCCTCCAAGTGAGGGGAAATAGGCTATTGCGTTTCTAAGGGATGGGTTCTCCTTACCTTCTTAGGAGGATAAATAAGTTGCCAAGTGCTTGAACTCCTTTCCAAAAAGCCACTAAGTTGTTTAAAAATAGACCACTGAGCTCTATTATCAAAAAATAGAAGCACAATGAGAGCTTTTGCATTCAGAAGAGCAAACAAGGAAAGAAGAAAAAGAAGGTACCTAGACTCGAAGTGGGGGACATCTGGGTTCCGTACTTGAGAGTGATCCCCTAAGGAGGGTGCCAGAGCCAGTAAACAAGGAGAAGGACCTTATGACAATGGTTGCTGGAGCTACTGGTTTATACTGGCTCACAAGAGCATTTTGTGTGCATCTCTTCCCAACTCCAAGCTCAGTAACTTCACATTGGTAGCTTAAATGCATCTGTGGTGGGAGTATTTACACTGCAGAAATTGGCAAATGGTACACATCAAGATTGTGTGGCAAAACTAGTTGTTAAACATTTACTAATACACCGTTGCCTGGAAACTACCACCTGAATGCCTGGGAATTATACAAGACCAGGAAAAGAATTCCAGCCCTATGATCACACAGCTATTTGCCAGGGCAGGTCATTTATTGGAGACACAACACATTGGTGAAAGTGGCTCCACCGTTGCATCTCTGCCACTATTTGTTCAGTTACCATGTAATTAGAAACATCATTCTGCTTGTGCCCAGAGCAGACGTTCATCAATTATCCCATTCTACAAAAGGTAGGAAACAACAACACCCTACTCTATGAAAATGACTCCCCTTAATACTAGAGAATTCTTTCATGTCTCAGGTTGAAGTCTGTACACATAATGAGGGCAGGGGGTGTGGATTAAGGAAAGAAGTTTCCAACTTAAACCTTGGGACTGGGCAGGAACATGTTAATACAGTCTGAGTTTTAGATGGGAGTGTAGACATCCCTATTACAGTCTTTGTATTTGTATAAGCATTTATATGACTGTCTTTCCATTTCATACACTTCAAGGAATAGGAAAATGTCAGCTTCATCATGAAAAAGAGGTTTGTAGAAGACACAATTCTCCAACTGAAGCTTAAGAAGAGTTGACCTTTCCTATTATTAAGTTCCACAGAAGTCAGGGTTGATTGCTTCTCTGTTAATGACTCAGGATGCATTTGGTGCAATGTTCTCTGTATCAAAAATGAAATTTATATAGATGTACAAGAAAACTTAAAGTATACCAGAACATGAGAAGAATGACTATGAAGGGGACAGTGAGTGTGATGGTGGCAGTCTCCTCCTGATTTCCAGAATTCTCCTTTGATGCAAGAGTTAGACCATAATGGAGTCTACAAAAACGGGCTATTAATGATGTCAAATCATGTTGATGGGTTATGGTGATTTATCATCACTACGACTGCTACTTGGAAACCACTGAGTTGCAGCGGCAGCTGTGTTCATTAAGGACTGAGTTCTTGGAAGTGTCTATGGAACCAATATAACCCATAGATTTCTACTGGCAGAAACTAGTCATTGGCAAGCTTCCATATGAAGTCAATGATTGAGCAATCAATATATAGTTGGCCTTTACAAATACAAACATCATGGGCTGGAGAGATTGGTGAAATGTTTGCTTTTTCACTTTAAGTCATCTTTTACCATTTTCAGGGTTAAGACTCTAGAGTTACTAGAGTCAAGACAACTGTGAAATGCACAATAATTACCTTGAATTTAACTTATTACATTGAAAATTATATTTTTACCTCTCTCAGATTTGAAATAAATTTCCCAATTTAAAAAATGCTTCTTTTTGGTACAAAGCATTTTAATATCCATTATCTTGTTAAGACTTGCTAAAATGCCAAGAGTAAATAAAGTAGATATTAGTGATAATGATAATTACAGTGTTGGTGAGAGTAGTGGTTTTAATAATGATGATTGTGAGTATAATTTAAGTGCCTCCTATGTTCCAGGTCTTGTGATAATGTCTTTACATATATTACATCATTTAATCTCCCCAGCAACATTATCAGATAGAGAACCCAACTCAAATATGTAAAGTGATTTGTCCAAGGTCATACATCCAATACACATTAGAATGATTTTTGGAACCCAAATTTTCAGTCTTCTGGGCCAGGCTTTTTCATCTATGTATTGCCAAATCTGATGCATAAAATGCCTTTCCTACTCTATAGGGTAGCTGGTACACCTCACCTCCATCAGAAGTTGGGTTAACCTCACTTCCTCTGAGAAGCATTCCCTGCCAGTTATTGGCCATGTGGTTTTAGACAGATTATTTAACATGAGTTTACTCATCCATAAAAAGGAAGTAACAATACTTGCCTCAGTATTTGTTGCAAAGATCAAACAGCTTAACCTAAAAGGCCTAGAAAAGTTTGGCAAGTAACAGGCACTCATTAGGTTGTGATTCATTTTTCCACACTGGCCACTAGCCTTCTTAGATTTTATTCTAGTTATAAGGAGCAGAAGAGACAAAATGAGGGTCAGAGCAATCCAAGGCTCACAGAGTTCGGATGTCAGCACATTATTCCAAATCACTCAGGTTAGCCAGCATTGCACCAAACCTTAATCCTGCCACCGCTGATGGGCAATAAAGGAAGATACCTAAGAGATGGGAAAAATGAAGAACGCTGGGAAGTCCATCCTAGAATGAGACAAAGCTTACACTTCCTCAAAGAGAACAAAGGAATTTACTGCCCCTGCCTCACCGGCACATTTTATGTATAGTTTCCAGAAGGTCAGCTAAGAATAATGGGCTTGAGCCAATCCAATATTGGGCAATGACTTCAACTCATTTCCCTTCTATACCTGATGAGGCAGTGGTGTCCAAGAAACATCCAAGCAATGCAAAGTAAGCAAAAACCCAGCCAACCCTAAATCCTACATCACTAGTCTTCTCCAACCTGGGGTAAAAAAGATATTTTTGGTAAAACATTATAAAATAATACTCTACCTTTTTTCCTCTCTGTTTTCAAATGAGAAAATGGAATTCTGACATGAAAAAATAGTATTTAGAATTTTTCCCTTATAGTCTTCAAAACAGTGGTTGTCATTTTCTCTCCTTCTCCCCCCCAAAAAAATTACAACAAAAAATAAAATCTTTATAAATTGAGATTGAGTTCAGTCTTGTTTTTTTAATTTGAAAAGTTTCTCTATATATGATTTCATGTCTATAATCTCTCTACACTATGATACCCCTTGAGGTAAGCAGGGTTAGTACCATAATCTCTATTTTATGGATGGAGAAAAAAGCTTAGAAAATTTTGTAAATGCCTCAGCTGGTAAGTTGTGGAGCCAAGACTAGAACCCACAACTTCTGACTTGAGATTGTTTCTCAAAATCAGAGCACCCTCAGAGTGTTTTTGTTTTGCTTTTGCTGTTACTGTTTTTGCTGTATTGTGTGTGGGTTTACTCCACACATACCAAGTACAGGGCTTACCTTTGTAAAAACATAAAAAATAAAACAAAACAGAAAACAATAAAGCTGTTACTATCTAGAAACTTAGCTTCTTACGGGTAGATACATGATACTACCCAAAGCAGAAAGCAAAGTCGTTATAATTAAGAGCTGGGAACACCAGTAGCAGAAGTCAGATGAGAGTCATTAGGGAAGGCTTCTGGAAACTGGTGAGTATCTACCCACATGTAAAACCTAGAGCCCTGATTTTCCCATCTGCTGAGACACCAGGAGTAGGGAGACTGGTCTGTGCTTGTAGGAAACGTCTTCATTGTGTGGGACTCTAATGTGCTTTTATTATCTGCTACTGCTTTGATCACAGGAGTGAACTTGATCTACTCAGTGTTCCTAAAACATTTCAGGACCTGTGACTGCTTACCCAAAACCTGCTCAGGAGACTTGTAGGGGCTCCCTGTGGATGCAGTATTTGGAAGAGGGATTCCGGGGACCTGCATCAGCCTGTTGGGATGCTTCCTTGAGAGTCAACTAGAGGAAACCATGGTCAGGAGGGAAATTAGGGTTAAGAACTTAAAGACAGTAGCTAATGGCCAACACTAGCATAAAACAGTAGCTAGGCCATGACAGTTAGTGGCTGAAAGGTCAGGTCAGGAGAATGAAAACAAGGATTGATGTATGGAGCATGGGGAATCAGGCAGTTTAAGCAAAGTCTGAAAACTCTGGATTTTTCTTTTTTGGTGGAGTTACACACAAGCCTCCAGAGTTCTTTAAATACATCATAGCAGACTGGATAGTTTTTGCCAAACTATTCACCATTTGTAAAATGCCCTTCTCCTCCTATCCATTACTTAGATTCCTAAATTTCCTGCAAAGTCTAGCTCTAACGTTTTCTTCTGCATGGAATTATTCTCAGCCACCCAGACTACTAGAGGGATCTTGCTCAGTTGTCATGTATTTCAAACAGCTCTATGTTATCATTTTTTTCTTTACTACATACAAAGTCTTTTCTCCAAAAAGAATACAAACTTATTAGAGCAGAGGTAAAAACATGATGCCTTTTGAAAGTCCCAAAGACCTTAGTACATTAATTATCATCATTATAGCAAATGCATATCTAACATTTAGCATATTCTCTTCCAATCACTTTTCACACATCATCTCATTTAATACTGACACTCATTTATGCAGTATTTCCTATTATTATCCTGTTTTATACATGAGTAAACTAAGTCCTAGGGAGTTTAAGTGATATTCTCAAGGTCACCCTGCTTAAACCAGAGATCTCCTCAGGCCCAGAACAATTTCTTGTTGGCCCTTTGCCTTGCTCAGCTGCCAAAAGAGTAGATGTTGACGTGGAATCTGAATACAGCACCTGGATGGAGAGAGTCGCTTGTCTGGTGATTCACACTTTTAAATAAAAATAATAAATCCCTTGGCTGGACAGCTTCACTTCCCCAGTGCAGCTGGGATGTGGTCACTGTGGTTCCAAAACACACTTGGGTGATATTCCAGCTTGAATAAGCATAATTTGCACATTTCGGTCATCAGTGTTCTGCACGGAGGTCTTGTGATCACACTCCTTGTCAGGCTTCTGCCAAAAGTTTGCTAACGCTTTGGCTCCCTGTCCTGCTGGGCTTTGGTGAAAGTGGCATGGGGAGGATGGGATGCCTTCTCCTTTAGTTGAAAACCTAAGCTAAAAAAGGGACAAGCTGGGTGAGTGACCCAAACCTGTCTTGATTCAAACATTTATTTACTGAGCACTTAGGATTTATCAAGCATTTTTCTGTATCTTATTACGTGGGATCTTCCCAGTAGCCCTGTGGGATGGGTGTGTTACTATCTGTATTTTACAGATGGAGAAGTAGATTCAGATGTGGAAGCAACTTGCCAAAAGTCATTCAGCTAACAGAATGGAAGAGTTCTAATTCTAGGTTCCCCATACCTTGCCTCTATATCAAGGTACTTCTAGCTCACTTTGAGATGGATAAAGTGAAGAATGGAGGGGTAATATGATAAAGATGATAATAATAATTACAAACATTACTGCTAACATTCATTGCATTCTCACTATGTGCCAAGCACTGTGGGGACACTTCACAAGCATCATTTCATTTTACCCTCACAACAACCATAAGCACCATATTTCTCCCACGTTACAAAGAAGGAAAACGATGCTCAGAGATGTTAGGTCATGAGTCCAAGCTAGCTAATGGTAGCACCAAGATTTAAGCCCAGGCATTGTGTCTCCATAGCTTGCTACAACAACAATATACAAACATGCAATGTGGGAATCCTAGATTCGATTTCCCCCTGCCCTAGATCTGCAGAGAGGGAGCACCAAGAGAAAGTGTGGGGCCAACATTGAAAAAATGACTCAGACTGCCAACATTGCCAATGGAACTTGTTCAGCCAAAGCCACCATTCTCAGCGTTGACCGCCATGTTACAAGGCTGACTTAGGAACATTGTAGACAGACTCTGAGGAAGATGATGGATTACTGAGATGCAGCCTTGCCTGACCTGGAGCTCAGGTTGCCTGGGCTAGTCACCTGTGTCCTTTAGTCTTTCTCATTTCATTTTATTGGCAGTAAGCTGGGGTGGAAATTCAGGTGCTTTGCCAAGCCCTTCGGAATTCATAGCCCTGTCATTGAGATAAGAGAAGGACCCTTTGGTCAGTAAGTTCCCAGTGATGTGCCCTCCTGCAGCTATAGGTTATTCTTCCTCCCTGCTAGGGGAGGGGCAGCAAGAGAGAGTGATTGAGAACAGAGCTGAACGCAGGTCATCCCTTCTCAGTGCCAAGAGGGTCAGGTTGTGCCTAGCGGGGGGGAAACGGGAGAAAGGAAAGAATGGTAGACTGAGGATTAATTTTATATCCAGTTATCAACATAGCAAATTAAAAATGAGCAGAGCTGTTTTGTGTGTGCTCATGATTTATTATACTGTTTTGTTTTCTCTCATTAAAAAAAGGACATTCTTTTAACATCATTATAATGTAATATTATAATGACATTAGAAGAAATTTAATAAAGAAAATATTCACATTCTGCTTTGGGTTTTTATGATCCTTGCTAGTCTTTGCTCATGTATCATTCATTCTTATGTAACTGTAACCATAAAATACAGTGAGCATTTTTCCATATTGTCCCATATTTCTTAAAAACATTTCTTTTTTTGTTTGTTTTTTTGAGATACAGTCTCACTCTGTTGTCCAGGCTAGAGTACTGTGGCATCAGCATAGCTCAGTGCAGCCTCAAACTCCTGGGCTTAAGTGATCTTCCCGCCTCAGCCTTCTGAGTAGCTGGGACTACAGTAAAAACATTTCTTAGAAGATAATTCAATGTGTGGATTACAAAGCCTATTGATTCTTCTTTCCTGTCTTCTTTTCACTGATTCCCTAATATTTTAATCTCCATTCTAGAGTGTGAGTTTATTCATATCCATTCTAGGGGGTGGATAAGTCTTGGAAATGGAGGGAAATGTCAATTTGTCTACTCTAGCATGTGGTAATGAATTCCATTAAGAATAAAATAGCCATTAGATAGGAAGAGAAAGACAAGGAAAAAAAGGTCAAAACCATTCGTTAAAATGAGTTTTTATTCTAGTTATTTTCAAGTTAGGAAAACCAACGGCAAAGAAATGCATGAACAAGCTGACAAACAGCTCTGCCCTCCAGAGGCTTGGCAGACGCCCAGCAGCTTCTCCCAGGGGCAGGCACCTCTGGCTGTGCCAGCAGCCCAAGGCTGGGTGAGGTGGGGAGAAAAGAAATGCCTTACATACCTTTGCATCTGTTTAGTCATTGACACAGGAAAGAGGTCTGTGTCGCTCAGCTGGTAGCATCATTGCCTTTGCCTGGGAGGCCAAGGGTTCAAGGACCACACCAGAAATCTGGCAGCTTCCCAAAGCCAATGCTTGCATTGTCATGGAAGGCGGGTGGTGGCGTGCACTGGGCAAAGGAACTCTTTCTCTCTGGATCTCCCAGGGAAATGGGGTTCAGAGGGGCAGAAGAGACGCCACATCAGTCAGCTTGGTTAATGCATAAGTTTCAAAGAACTCCAGTAAGGGACTGGCAAAACTGTCAGCCAAGGGACAGGACTGTGTCGTAGGCATCTCTAGGAGGACAGCTGAGATTAAGGCTCCCTGCTCCATGCTCCACCATCCTTTTAACTCAACCCTCAACTCAGCTTCTGTTCCAGCTTTAAGAAACTTGGAAATAGAGAACAGCACGAAATTGTGGCAAAACCTCAGAAAGCAGAGAGCCCCACAGTTACTGGGGAAAGGAAACCCGGAATTCAGTTATTTAGTCCAGTAGAATAATCTCTTGATCAACTTCTTTAAAAGGCCTACGTGCAGCATTGCTTGAAAGTTCAATATTACCTACAAAAGCAATTTAACATGTAAAATATTTAAGTTTAAAAGTTCAAAAAGGATGATCATATTAATATTTGAAATTATTTGGAATTATTTATAGTAAATACACTTCATAATTTTGCTTTTGACTAATAATTGGAAATTTGGGGAAAGAAAAAATGGTGGTGGGGGTGTGCAGTGAAGGAAAGGTGGAGATGGAGCTTTCTAAATAAAAAAAGTCCCCCCGCCCCCCCCCCCCCCCCCCCCCCCGCCATAAATCACCTAAGCCTGAAATCTAATTTTTCCTTCTGCCTAAAGAATTTCTATGGCAGCCTGTGTGGCCTGAAAAATAGCTTTGTGCATGGGGTAATATTTTAGCTTATAAGTTGCTACAGGACTAGTTCTTGCTGGTTTATTTGGTGGGCTGCCCTGATCGTAGAGCCCTTTGTTGTAGGAGAGTGGGTGCTCGAGTGGGGCTAGAGATGGTGCTCGGTGGGAAAACTGTCTTTAGAATGGAGAGGCTACAGTAACAGGAGCTACCTGTTAGCCTAAAGGAAAAATTCCCCTCCCACCTTTCCCCCTTAACTAAAACACCTTACTTGCAATAAGCTATAAAAGAGGTTTGGGGCCCTCTTGCCTTGGGACACTCCCTATAGGCCCAAGTTTGGTGTTTCTGCTTCTAGGACATTTTTTGCCATCTTCCCATAAGTTTCATATTTATTTAGTTACTAGGAGCCCCCACCCTCAGAGACCCAGACACACCCTCTTGTCTTTTGAAAGCAGAGACACAGTGAAACATTTCCAAGAGAAAGGAAATCCCACAAAGCCTGAGGCAAATTAAGCTATTTTGGATCTCCCCTCCTCCTGCCCAGCTTTATTGCAATGTCATTCACATACCATACAATTTGCTCATTTAAAGTGTGAAGTTCAATGGCTTTTAGCATATTCACAGAGTTGGGCAGCCATCACCTTAACACACTGCCACACTAGAAAAAAAAAATTTTTTTTTCTTGGGGCCATAATGTTTTATTATGAAAATAGAATGAAAACTTCGAAAACAAAACGAGCCTTTCTAATTTAATGAAAAATGTGTTATTTTTCTATTGTTTTCTGTGCGTGAGTCATATGCAACTTGAAAAGTAGTTCACGTGGCTCCCAAGGTAAAGAGACATGAGTCACATACGCTTCAGGAGGCCCCAGGCTCAAAACCGGCATGAGTTGAATACAACTCACATAGCGGTTAATGTGTTAATCAATTTTGGAACATTTTCGTGATCCCCTGAAGAAATCCCAAATCCTTTAGCCGACAACTCTCCAATCCCCCTGTCCTCCCAGGTTTAGGAAAGAACTAGTGTACTTTTTGTCTCTATGAATTTGTGTGTTCTGGACATTTCATATAAATGGAATCAAGGATATTTTTAAATATCCTACTATTCTTTCACAGAGCCTGGCCAAAGACCTTGTAGGTCTTCCAGTAAAGTTAAATTAGTTACTTGCATTAGGTGCATTAGATGACTCTTTTAGGATCAGTATAGCTCATAAGTGGGAAACTGGATCGTTCTGGATGAAAAGCCTCATATGCCATTAGCCAAGGTGTGCTAATGGTCTGGATATTATCAGAATGGAAGGATAACCTACGATTCATAGCTTCCCCTAGGTCAGGCCCCCCTGACACAGCCCCCCGTCCTCTGAGTCTGTTCAATGATACAACACGGACGCCATAAGCTCAACAAATCAGAAATCGATTCCCTAGAAGACTGGAATTCTCTCATGCGTTGGCACACCACACTGCGTGTTAACAGGCAATAACACTAAAATGCACTAAAGACCATGTAATTTATTCCCAACATGCTGTTATTCTTTCCAAAACATTAGCTTTGGAGCCGAACGCTTGCTAAATGTTGTCTTTATTTCCAAAGCTTGGGGTAAAGATCATATGCAACCAATGACTGAGAGATAATTGGCCACTTTACAGTTTCAACCTCAAATGAACTCCCCTGTCTGAGTAAATTTCCTGGTAAAAGATCCCATTTTAATAGAATGTGAAAGCTGCAAGAAGGATGGAGCTTACAGATCACAGTATGGTCTGTTAGATAAATGACCAGGAGTAATATTTCTTAAAACCACATTTTGTAGACAGAGTTAACAGAAAATCCAGGGAAAAAAAAAACACCTAGTGGTTCAGCATTCATGCTTAAATGAAAATAGCATGTGTGCTTGCAGCCCAAGTGTGCCAGGGCTTGGAGGGAAGTTGGCAAGGATTAATACCAAGAGTCTTTGGGGGGCTGCTGTGCATTGTCATCCTGGACCTGACCTCACACAGCCTTCTCTCTTGGAGGAGAAAGCAAGAGGTGGCTGTGTTAAAGCTGTGCTCTAAGGGTTGCCACAAGGAGCCCAGAAAGGTGCTCTTCTTGCAGTTGGCTTATTTTTACTGAGCTGGCATTGAGCCAGAAGCTAAGTTATTATTTTGTTTATTAGTTAAAGAAATGAATGTCTTGTGCTTTTAAACCTAAAGGTGGCCTCGACAGCAAATCCCTGGTTGTGGGGTAGTGCCCAAGGTTAGTTCTTCCAGCAGAAAGTCAGGGTGCTCCTGCCATGCATTTAACGTTGAGGCCCTTGGTTTCCTCCTTTGGATCAGCATCTTTCCTGAGGTCTGCCTCGTGGTGACCTGGGGACTGTAAGTTGTATTGTCCAGAGGAGAAAGGTGGTTTTATTGTCTTAAGCTCGAATGTCACAGGCTTGTGCCCCTTGGTTTAAGATTCGGATTCTCCAGAATGGAAGGGAATAAGAAAATGTCCCAGCTGTTAATCTGTTTGGTCAGAGAGGTCATTTAAATCTCCTAGCCAGAGAGGGAATCTGTCTACAGGAGCTCATTGCAAAGATTTCAATTAGTTATTCAAGAAACATTGGGTAAGAACCCAGTATGGGCCAGGAACTATTGTGGGTCCTGGGAGGGCAGAGGGGAACTAACCATGGCCCCACCTTGCGGATGTTCATGATTTATTGGTGATTGGTTATAGGAGAGAGGGAAAGGGAGAAGGACATAGTGTGGTGAGTACTATGATACAGATATGGATAAGATACGATGGAGCCACTGCTTGGAGTGAGTCAGAAAGACTTTCCAGGGGAAATGAAGTAAGAAAGATGTTGGCCAGGCATCTAGAAGTCAGCAGTTGCATGGGAAGGAGAGTTTGGTTGAGCAGAGGGCCTAGCGTACGAAAAAGTACAGAAATAGAGACATTATGATGCGGTTCAGCATGTCTTGGGTGGGTGGGCATGTGCTTTTCGGAAGATGAGGCCAGACAAGTTTGCAGTGGCCCCATCAATAGCAGCCTTGCATTCTAAACGAGACATACCACTTTCCTAGCTCCACCTGGCTACCCAAACATGGCAGCTGGTGCCCTGAGTTCTATCTCAGCATTTGTAACTGTGTGAGTGTCACTCTCTGTTGTTCTAAACAAACAGATCTTCCAGACCTGTACTCAAAATCTGGTTCTGCCACTTACTATGTACACAACCTTGGACAAATCACTTAGCTCTATGGTGGCTCTGTTTTCTCTTCTGCAAAATGGGGCCCAAACAAGAACAACTTCATGGGGTTATTGCGAGCATTATCAGCATCAAACAGGAACAATGACTGGCATAAAAAAAAAGTGCTCATAAAATATTTGTGGAATCAAACTGGGTACAGGAGTGAAACGGAAATTCAGCTGTCTGGAAAACAGCCTTCACCTTTCCAAACACCAGTAGCTGCCAAAGCAGTCTAGGACACCTGGGAAGACGTGGAAAAGGGATCTAAACCCTGAGGAAGAGTGACAGGAAGCCACAGACCCCAGAACCAGAAGACAGTAAGCCAGTAAAGCAGATCAAAGCGTGAGGGGCGCATCTTGTGCCAGAACAGCAAGGGCACTGCCAGGTCAGAAGGTGGGGCGGAGGGAGGAGGTGGCAGATGCTCACAGGGCATTTCAGAAAATGGATGCGCAGCGGCCTATGGCTTCCTCTTTCCTGATGTTGTCCCGATGTCCTACCAGGCTCTGGAAAGAAATCAAAAATGGGAAAGAAGAGAGGAAAAATGGGAAAAGGAAAAACAGCTGCATTCTTGCATAATAACAATAACACCCCTTCATGATAAAAACATTTAACCAACTAGGAATAGGAGGGAACTTCTTCAACCTGACAAAGGACATTTATGAACAAACCACAGCTAACATCATACTTAATTGTGGAAGACTAAAATCTTTCCTCCTAAGATCAGAAACAAGACAAATGTGTTTTCTCTTATCACTTCTATTCACATTGTACTGGAGGTTCAATGTTCAATTGAATTCTTCGTACACTATCGAAGGGAATGTAAAATGGTGCAGTGAGTTTGCAAAACATCTGCCAGTTCCTTAAAAGGTTCAACACAGAGTTAACATATGACTTAAAAATTCTACTCTTATGTATATATCCAAGAGAAATAAAAACATAGGTTAACACTCAAACCTGCACATCAATGCTCACGGTAGCGTTATTCATAATAGCCAAATAATGGAAAGAATCCAAATTTCCAATGACTGATGAATGAATAAATACAATGTGGTATATCCATACAATGGAATATTATTCCAACAATAAAAATAAACGAAGTACTTATATATGCTACAACATAGATGAACCTTGAAAACATTATATCAAATAAAGGAAGTCAGTCACAAAGGACCACATGTTATATACCATTTCATTTATATAAAATGTTCCGATTAGGCAAATCCATGGAAATAAAGGGTAAATTACTGGCTAGTAGGATTGAGAGAAAATGGGGAATGACTGCTCATGAACATGAAGTTTCTTTTGTGGTGGTAAAATGTTCTAAAATTTATTGTGGTGGTGGATGCACAACTCTGTGAATACACTAAACACCATTAAATTGTACACTTTGAGTGGGTTAATCGCATGGCCTGGGAATTATATCTCAATAAAGCTGTTATAAAAATAACAATACAAATAGATGTTGTTAATTTAGTGCTTTCTAAATGCTAGGCACTGTACTAAGCTATAAAATCTTACCTAAGTCTCACAGTAAATATTCCATGAAAGATTTATCTTTATTTTCAAAGGAAAAACGTAAGTTCAGAGATAATAAGGAACTTGCCCAACATCAGAGAACCAGTAAGTACCGTACTACTTAGGATGTAGGATTTTTGTTAATCTGTTTGGTCAGAGAGGTCATTTAAATCTCCTAACCAGAGAGGGAATCTGTCTACAGGAGCTCATTTCTGTCTCACTTTTAGAGTTTCAAAGTCTTATGAAAAGGTATTAGACATATCTTGTGAGCCTTCTTGGGTTCCAGGTCTGGGGTGTTCGCAATAGTGACCAACACCAAACAGGAGAAGTTTGTGAAATCTCTGCTTCCGACTTTGTCACCATGGAACTGGGGTGTTGGCTCCCTGTCACCGCTGGATGTGGGGTGGAGAAGAATCTATCCTCAGTGAACTGTGCTCTCCGGCCTTCTAAGGACAGCTTTGTTCATTTGTTCTAGAGGCTTCCTTAATTCGCCCTCAGGTACCACAGCTGTCATTCTGGGAGTGAGACTCTTGGCCCTCCACCCCCAGCACCTGATTTTACAGATTATGTCTTGTGTTTGAAACAGAGTCTTGTTGCCATTGGCTCTGTCTGCTTCCTAGCTCCAAGAAACAAAACGTGAGAAGAGAGGCGTTAAGCCCATGAAGACAAAGACGTCAAACGGCCCTCACCAAGGAAAATTTGGATGAGTTTTGGGAAAATGACTCTGAAGCAGATGGATTACATTTTCTGTTTGGGCTCAGCAATTAAGGGAAAAGGGGACCAAAGCCAAATGTGCTTGGGATGTTGTCAAATTCAAAATGTTGGAAAACACTTCAGGATGTTTGACTGAGTTTGGCAGAATCATTACCTTCACAGTGGCCCTCTCTTCTTGGACAAAGGTGACTAAACAGCCTGCAATCATCCAAGTCAGAAAGAAGCCACAGGCATGATGGCCCTTTTGTGGGAAGTGGCACAATGCTACCCTTTGTCAGTTGGGATATTTCAATGGGGGTATTAACTACGTACCTGGTTATTCTCACAGGGTTTTAGAGAAAGAAGGTGAACATCAACTCAAGTAACTGAATTCAGGTCCCAAAGGGAAGCAACATGTCCTTCCATTCTGCTGCTTGTAAGCAGAGACTAGAAGGGGAACTGTGTCCTTCTGTGACTGTCCAAACCCCTTATTCTGTGCACTGTAAAGCATCCCCAGGAATTCTCGTGGCCTCACTTACTCTCATCCTTTGATAGTTTCATTGGATTTTTTAGAATCAGAGCAGAACCAAATGGGATGCTCAGAATCAGAGATCTCCTCCCATTTCCAGCAAATCCAAGCACTCTGCAATGGATTGAGTGGAAGGAAGAGGAAGGTGATGATAAAGACATGGAAGAATAGCTGAGTCTTGTTGAAGCACTGAAATGGGTGCAAAGCTGCAGATAAGCAGACATTATTTCTTATCTCATTGGTTCCTCTTATAAACCCTGCATTAATTCATTTATTCACAATGTTTACATGGTGTTCACCATAGTCTACCTACTGGAAATACAGCAGTTTGTAATAAAACAGACAAAATTCCCTGCCCTCCTAAAGTTCACATTTTATTGGATAAAATACCGTTGTCATTTTGGAGATACAATGTTAAATTAAGAAAGTTATTAGAGGTTAATTGTTTAGTTGGTCAAAGAGAGGTAAAATTTAAATTTTTCTCCAACAAGTAGATACCGTGCCCTGTCAGAATGTTTACCTTAGTACTACAAATATTTATTCTATTTTGCTGATAAATTTTAGCATTGACCTCCTCTGTCACTTTACCATTGACACGATGATGTCTTACACCCAGTGCTAGATTTTCTAAGACGGAAAACCAACTAAATTCATCCTTTAAAATACTTTTCCCAAATGACTAAAAAATACAGATTGGGATAGAGATTAATAATAATATAATAGCATGGAGCCAAAGCTTCCTCCTCGGAGCTCTCCTATCTTACCCTTATCTTCTCATCATCAGATCTCTTTTATTCACTGAAGAAGCAAAATTTGAAAGTAAAGATATAAATTAGAGGCTTGCAAGAGAAGTAACCAGCAGTCTTGGATTCTCCCTTCAAGGCAAAAAGATGGCTTCCAATCTCCCCTTTCTTTCATTTCTGCATGTTAATGTCATATATTAATTCTTTGTGGTAGTAAATGTTATTTTTAGGGGATTCTGGTTCAGGCAATTATCAGGAGAGCTCCTATATGATAACTATTGTGGACATGCCAAGAGACACAACTTTTTCAATGTTGCCCTGCTTTCACTGCTTCTGAGTCCCCAGCTGGTTACCCCTGGGTCTTCCAATGCTCCCCAGCTGCACCCTCAGCTACTCCTGAGCTACTCTTGATGGAGATGGACCATGCTGC
The DNA here is from genome assembly GCF_020740605.2 of Lemur catta. Classification (NCBI taxonomy): domain Eukaryota; kingdom Metazoa; phylum Chordata; class Mammalia; order Primates; family Lemuridae; genus Lemur; species Lemur catta. Next base: position 30,308,080 of record NC_059142.1, on the reverse strand, counting down.
AGGACTCCCTATTCTGGATTGGTATCATGCTAAGCCTACTGCCCAGACCCAAGGCTCAATAGCCACAGATGACTGAGGGGCTTCCACACTGCTTGCTACTAGTTAGATCTGAGATGACCACAGGGGACTAAGTTTGGGTTGCAGCTCCCTTCTGCCTTCTTCGCCTACATTTTCTCAGTCCACAGGATAAAGCTGCAGCCACGATGCCCTCTCCTTAATCCAACCAATGAACTTGTCTGTTGCACTAGTCCTGATTTTGGAATTCTATTTCCAGTGACCCAGTTACTGACCTGGGTCTTCTTGCTTAGAATAAAACCTTGGAGAGTGTGCCCACTTGCCTATTAGACTGATCAATGTCCAGGAGTCTAATTTTAGGCTCCACTTACTAGATGCAACTTGTTGGCATAGTAATTTCTAAAATGAAGATGGAAACAGGTATAGTCCCAAGGACAGCAGGCATGACCTGACCTCCAGCACCTCTGGACCTACCCCTTGTTCTACCTCAGTGTGCATGTCTCAAGGTAATTCCTGGTCCATTTCCAGCTCACCTGACAATACTGCAGGCAACAATGCAAAGTGTCTAAGGTCCAAGTCTCAAACAATGATAATCTATAATTGGAATTATTTCATGGCAGGAGGAAGGTGTTTGGTGTCAACATTTATTAGGGCTATTAGACATTCATTAGGTTACTTGGCCCCTGACCATAGAGATAGGCTGACCTGGGTTTCATATTTACACTCTAGTTTTCTGGAGAAGGCTAAGCCTTTGGAGCCAGGAGTAGACTGGAAGTTCTCTGGGACCAATTCAAGGCCCCATTAAACTCCCTTTTAGAACATCCTGGGATCCATAGCCCCAGATTCCTTGGTGCACCCAGAGCATGGTATAAATTTCATGTTATTGCCAGTCCTGTTCATTTTTCTTCCCTATTCTAATGATGCCTTGGAAAAAAATCCAACATTGAATGTATGAATGGATTTGGGAGTGGGAGAGAGAGATCTGGGAGAGAAAATAAAAGTGAAGGTAAAAAGAAAACTTGTTTAGAGAACAAAATAGCCCTTATGGCAAGGAAAGTGAGCGCTTCCCTACCAGGTGCAAATTATTTTTAAAATGTCCTTTTTCTTCTTACTTAAGAAAAAGAGAGATTGGTCTGAGTTCATGACCCTTTGTCAAGTACAGGGGCTACTAGATACTTGATTTTTTTCATCCATGCAAGGTTGAAGTCTCTTAATTGGAGCTCTGAGATCTCAGTGAGAATTCTGTTGTCTGTAGTTTGAGAAATGGCTCATTCCTTTGCTTTTTATGTTCTGTGAGTCTCCGAGTCAACTTCAAAATAAGCTCAAGGCTGTCTCAATTTTGTGTTGAATGAATGCTTGCTTGAAACAGAGAAGCAAAAGGAAAACAAAGGTGAAAATGGTTTGATCAGGTCTTAGAGAATTAAGTGTTAGATATTACTGCCATCTAGTGATGACTTAACACCTGGCTGCCAGGGGATGGTAAAGAGTCTTCTTTTTACTCCAAAGGCCATGGCATCACCACACAGCCTACACAGCCTCGCAGGATTAGGAAGGCAGGGGACATCTAGGTGAGCTTCTGAGCTCTAATTCCAGTCCCATCCCTCCTCATCCCTCCTGCACTCATGGTGGCTGGAGGAGGGAACGAGGAAGAAGGAGGGAAGGAGAGATAAAGCGTGATGGAGTGCCTACCTTGTATGGGTGCTTTATGGCATGGTTGCTGTCCCTATCACCCCAGAAGGTGGCCATCCCAATGTGAAAGATGAGAAAACGGAGGATCAGAGAAGTTAAGTAATTAACTGGAGGTCACACAGTAAGTGGCAGAGCTGGAGTTTGAACCCAGTGTGTCTGGTCTCATAGTCTGGGGACTTTTCTGTGGCTTAGTAAGCACAGTGATCTGGTGCCGGGTTGGAGCACTGAGTGTGTGACAGTGGAATACGCTTCCTCTGCTCACAAAGGAGCAGAGTTCAAGAACGTTTTCACCTGGACTCCTCCAGTGCGTGCACAAATGCTGGGAAAGCACAGATGTCCTTGAGTGTAAAGAGTTGGCAGGTGTTAGATGTACAAACAAACTCACATCTAGAGCAGAGCTGCCAGAAAGGGATAGTGACTCTGGGTGCTAATTTCATCCCCTCCATTCCCCCATACAGAGAAACCCAGTGTTTCACGCAGATATTCATCTCTGAGGAATTAATTAAAAAGGCAAGAAAAAAAAAGACAATCTAAGCACAGCATCAGCAGTCGCTTTGGTATAGAGGAAAGAACGCTGAAGTTGGTGGGCAGGATATAGAATGGGATCCTGTGTTGCCATGGGATTTGGGCTGAACTAGAAAGCCAAAGACAATGAGATGAACTTGTTTAGTTTTCTTCATTGGCATCAGAAAAAGTTTTCCAGCGACCATTGCAGTTAGATGGTCTATGAAATCTTAGCCAAGTTCAGGCCAATGGAAGTGATATAAAGTCACTCCAGATCCAGCCTCTGAAACCTCCTGCATGAGTCTTCATGTGTTTTTTCTTCTTTCACTGGAGGGCTACATGTGCAGGACTCACAGGGTAACTGAGGTCTTAGAAGAAGGTGGAATCAAATCTGGAGCCTTGAAAAATTGCTTGGAGCAGAGATTCTTCTCTCCTCAACACATACTAGACTTCACTGGTTTGGCTTGTGAGCAAGAAAAAAGGCACTGAGGTTTTTTGTGTTGTTTGTTACAGCCACTGATGTAATTTAACCTGACCGATACACAACAACTGATGTTAAGGATCCCTACTGTGGTAGATTGCAAAAAATATGGCCAGGATTCTTCCCTGTTCCTCATATCCAGACTCTTGGCAATTTGATTGTGTACTTTCTCTTCCTAAAGAGGCAAATCTATTTCCCTACATCTTGAATCTGAACTAACTTGTGAATTCTTTTCAGAATGCAAATAGTAACAACGTGCCACTTAGGGATCTAGGTCTTCGGAGGCTTCCCATGCTTCTCTGACTCTCTTAGAGTCCTGCTCAGCCATGACAATGAGCCTTGGCCTGCTAAATGATGACAGCCATGAGATCAAGTCACCCCAACCCACCACCAGGTATGTGAATGGGGCCATCCCAGTTCAGTGTTCATCCAGCCTCCTGCCCACCCACCAGCTGACAACAGAAGCATGAGTAAGTTCAGGTAGATTCTGCTAAACGTGGCCCAGAGCAGCAAAAATGCCCAGGTGATGGCATTGTGTCTGTGAATACTTGTCATTTTAAGCTACTGAATTTCAGGGCAGCTTGTTACACAGCATTAGCTGACAGCCTATAGGTTAAAGACATTTCCTAGATGCATCCCAGTAGGACTTACTAAGGAGGTGGTGGAACCAGGTATGCTGTTATCAACCTACCACAATCTCCAAAATTAGAACAGTCTGCATTAGAGGATACATCACTGGGATCAGGAGTTTGAGGATTAGAAAGAGCATGAAATGTTCCTGATAAGAATTTACTTCATTCTGCCTCTCTGGGAGAAATTCAGAGGTTTTTCCACTAACATCCCAGGCTAATTAGGAGGAAACTCTGGTAAAGCCACTAGTTAGAGATCGGCAGGGTAGGAGAGAGGATGTGCAGGAAGTGGGGCTCCTAACGTCACTCCCTGGCTAGACGCTGGTGAAGACGCCTGTCCATAAAACCACTCTGTTGCTTCCTGTAGACCGAAGCCTGATAGAGCAGTGTTTGATAGAGGCTGACTTTTATGCCGGGGAATTTGAAGGTGCATATGAATACACTGCCTGATATCTGCTTCTCACTTGGAAAATTTTGAAGGCAGGAAACTTTCTGGAACATTCTGTGATGGAAGGCAAAGGAATAGAAAATCATTATGTTAGTCTCATTTATAACAAATTAGAGAAGCAAGGAGGTGTGAGTTTCCTATGGGAGAAGGGAATGGGTAGCCGGACTTGAACCGTTTAGCCAGCACAGTGTCTCTATTAGTTTCCTAGGGCTGCTGTAACAGACTGGATGATTTAAAAACAACAAAAATTTATTCTCTCGCAGTGTTGAAGGCTAGAAGTCTGACTTCAAGGTGTCAGCAGGCTACGCTCCCTCTGAGTCCTCTACCAGAGCATCTTTGCTTACCTCTCCCAGGGTTTGGTAGCCCTAGACGTTCCCCGGCTTGTGGCAGCCTAACCCTAACTTCTGCTTCTATTTTCACATTTCACACGTCATTCTCTCTTTGTGTGTCCGTTTCCAGATTTCCCTCTTCTTATCAGGACACCAGTCATTGGATTAGGATCCACCCTAAGGGCCTCATCTTAACTTGATTACATCTAGAAAGACCCTGTTTCCAGATCAAGTCACATTCACAGGTATGGGGGTTAGGACTTCAACATATCTTCTTAGGGGACACAATTCAACCCAAAATAGTGTCCAAAAGGGTTTGCCGGTGGGTGAAGGAACCCAGCAGTGGGAGCTGTAGAGGTATATGACCAGAGAAGGAGCTGAGGGTCCTGGCAAGATGGGGCTGTGCTGAGGAGTGGGCACTAATTCACTTTAACAAAACTTGGACTCTTGCTTCACAACGGGCACTGTAGCCGAGAAAGTGCTACCATGGCCCCAGTCGAGAAAAAGAACTTTTTGCCCCTTTGCCTCAAGTCTTCCTCCCAGTCCCCTGCATGTTGGAGGTGAAAGAGACACAGAAGGAGGAGAAAGTGTCCCGGGGATGAAGGAGCAGACTAGTGACACGTCTCACTGAGGACCAGTGCCATGGGACAAGCTCGCACTGGAGGGCAAGGAGGCGAAAGTGGGGGCTGAATTCAATATGGGGTTGACATGTCAAACAGGATCGAATTGAACCACAATTCGTAACACCTGAGTCGGTATACGGGTTGAGAATTGCCCAAGACCTGATCAAGATGTGCAGAAGGAGCTTCAAAGTTCAGCAAGCAAGAAAATACGTTACACGCACGCGCTTCACCTGGTAAGTCAGTTTGGTAGAGGAGTTACAGGAGCTCAAGTCTAAACTATGTGACCTTGGCAGATCTTTTCCCACCTCTGAGCCTCAGCTGCCTCATCTTCGCAGCTTGGATGATAATTTAAAACACACACCCCCGCCCAAGATTGCGAAAGAACTTTCTATGTGTTTGGGGTGCTGTTGTTACTAAGGCCAGAAACGTATCTCGCCCATGGATAGCATCTTGTTTTTCCACTTCTTGGTCCTGTGGTATCAGACACTGTGTTCAGCTTTCCTGAACTTCAGCTTTCTCATCTACAAACCAGGACCATGAGTCATGGGTCTAAAGGGAAGATTAAATGAGATGTGAAATTGCTTTTAATTTTGTAAAGTGTTTTATACTTGTAAAGTATTTCAGGCATGTCTCCTACTGTCTGTGTTTTTATAATGCCAAATAGGTTTAGCATGTCGAATTAAGTGTAAGAATTTACATTACTTGAGCTGCTATTGATGAGGATTTGTGATGAGCAACCAGCCCTGTACATGTGAACCCTCTGGAAACCTTTCAAAACACTGATGTCTGGGTCCCACCACCAGAGATGCCCACTCAGTCCGTCTGGGTTACAAGCTGGCCATCAGGGATTTTCAAAGCTCCCAGGGCATTCGATTGTGCAGTGGGGCTGGGGATGGTTTGAAAGCTACAGTGTGGAAAGTTCTGCTGCGGGTGCATGGTTAGCTACGTTGTTGTTATCTCTTTTGTCTTTTCATTTACCTCTGACAGTTGTTAACTGCAATGCAATTTTTGCTGATAGATTAGGAACACGTTGATTTGGGTCTGATTTTCTGGCTAGTTAGTGACTTTTTTTTCAGCTTAGGTTTTGTCAGTTTCAATCAAATACTTCATCACTTTCACCTTGCTTTATAAAAGTGCACCTGTCACCTTAAAAATAAAACTTGGTTGATGAAATTCTGAATTCTAGCAGGAAAAATAACATCATTATTGTGCATCTGAAAGAGAGTTTCCTTTCTACCACTGAGACAATTGCTTTTACTTTTTAATAATCTCAGGTATCTTAGGAGGGCTTGCAATTATACTGGAGAATAACACATGGTATTAATAAATCAGAATAAATGAAGCAGTGGAGAACACATTCATAAATCCTGAGCAGAGGAACACCAAAAAAATTAATTTTTTCAGGGGAGGGCAGGGGTAGATGGAGGATGCCATGGTGACAGATTCCTAGGAGAGGGCTTCACCATGCCTAGGAACACACAAGTCAGCTCAAGGCTGGCTGCTGCAAGGTGGAAGTGGAATTGTCCTGCAGGAGAAAAATCAGACATTGGGAAGGAGTTGTTGAAAACTTGAGGTCAAAACTGGTAGTACAGGCCAGGCATGGTGGCTCACGCCTGTAATCCTAGCACTTTCGGAGGCCGAGTCGAGGTGGGAGGATTGCTTGAGGTCAGGAGTTCGAGACCAGCCTGAGCAAGAGCGAGACCCTGTCTCTACTAAAAAAAAAAAAAAAGTAGAAAGAAATGATCTGGACAGCTAAAAATATATATAGAAAAAAATTAGCCAGGCATGATGGCACGTGCCTATAGTCCCAGCTACTCGGGAGGCTGAGGCAGAAGGATCACTTGAGCCCAGGAGTTTGAGGTTGCTGTGAGCTAGGCTGATGCCATGGCACTCTAGCCTGGGCAGCAGAGTGAGACTCTGTCTCAAAATAAAAACCAAAAAACTGGTAGTACAAAGGCAGATGTGTTCCCAACAGAAAACCTTCCCAGCTGTCAGTGCCTTCTCTTGCAGTCAGGTTTGTAGGGCAGCAGGCTTCTTCGCTTTAGCCAAAACAGGAGAAGAGTTTATTCAGTCGATTACGATTACAGGCTGTTCAAGGAGGGCTGAGACCAAGCAGTTTTCTTCTCCTCCTCCTCCTTTCCCTCCAAAACGAGCAAGAATGAAACGAGCAAGAATGAAACGCTAGATTTAAAATGCGACTCAGTGGCTGGCAGTTTCCTGTAATACTCCCAGTCTCAGCTGCTCTCCTAACTCCAGGGTATAATTATCCTCGTACTTAATTGGAGGTTCTGGAGCTTATTAGCCTGCTCTATTGTTACATAATTCAAGAGTTCAGTTCAAGCTTCCTTAAGAGCCTTTTCTTTGCTTTTGGTCCCAAAGGACCATTTTCCAAGTGGTCCTTTTTGGCAAGAACCATCAGGATGGAGGGAACTGCAGAGCTATGCAAGAAGCAAGGACAATTGGGAAGGGACAGACCTGGCTCTGTCCCCGCTCCTCTGCCAATTCACTGGGTAGTGTCAGCCAAACAGCAGACCTCTCTGGGCCTCGGCTCCCTTCCTCACCAATGAGAAGGCAGGCCTGGGCTAGCATTTGCGAAAAGATATTCCCTGGAACACTAGTCTTTCATGATGCTTCTTAAGAAAAATGGTTCTGTGGTCTTAAATAACTTCAGGAAATGCTGCGTACCAGACCTGCCTGTGGTGTATGCAATAGATCACCTCACTCAACGTCTGTTCCAACATCCCCCAAGTTTATTACCTAAACACTGCGTGTCCCAAACCCCGTGGCACTAGAGTTCCAGATATGATTAGGCTACCGGTCAGATGTATTTGTACAAGACTTGAATTTGGAACCGGGGTAAGCAGACAGGGAGATACTCATTTAGCTTGCGTGGAATTGTTCCTGTGACAGTTTCCTGACTGTGGCTGAGTTCTCTTAGCAAACCAGTTCTCTGCTGTGGCTCGGAAAAATTATTCCTGCGGGCCAGGCATGGAGCTTGCTTTGCCAGTGTTTGAATAATTTTATAAGCTCCCAATTGCCTGTATCAAATCCCTTGTCTATTAAAATAAGAGTGGTTTTGTGATCTGCAGCTGAATTTGACTGATACACATCCTCTTGGGTATTCATAGTACACATAAACCTGTGAAAATGTTGTAAACTATCTGGCAGTAAAGAAACCTATTTTACCTAGCATGTTTCAAACTTACTGACTTTATGAACAGGGGGTCCATATCTTATGTTGACTCTTCCTGTACCTTTCAGAAAGCAGTATACATTTTCTTTTTTCCTTATTGTCTTTGTGAGGGCAAAGAGGAGGCAACATCTACAGCCTTTAAAAAGCTGCAAATTCTGATCCACACTTTGCATCTAGCCGTCTAGATACAGATTATGCAGCTAAGGGGCTGATGGAGAGAGATGTTCGCAATCTTTCTTCCTCTTACTTCTTTGTAAGGATTTATTCTTCTAGACCTTTTGTTTCTTTGCATCTGAGGAGAGGCCCAAGGGTCTGAGTTATTAATAAATGCCCCAGGTGAGAGGCCGGTGTAACCGATGCACGGTTGGCCTACTCTTTAAGAACAACTGCACAGGCCTCAGTATCATCCTGGAAACCCTCCCCACCTGCACAGAATTGCAGCCTGAGACCAGCTGTCTCATCAGTCCCTTCCTCTCCTGCAGCAGGGGTGGAGGAGACCTCGGTCACAGGAAATATTTTAACCTCTTTTAATCAGACATTTTGCCATTGCATCTGCAACACCCAGCGAGGTTGGGATGCCCTCCCTCCTCTCTGCTTGTATAGCACACTGCAGCAGCTTTGTCCTCATGCCATTGAAGGTATATTTTTAAAGTTCCCTCTAAAATGAGCATATGAGATTCCTAAGGCCAAGGCCTATGTGTCAATCATCTGTTTTCCCTTGAGTCTCGAATGCTGACTGCACAAAGTAACATGCTATTATTACTATTATTTTAGTGTCCAGACTCATCCTTCTTCTAAAATGGTTAGTACCTCAGGGCATTTGAAGGGAGACAGAAGAGAAATTTCTGCTCCAGGAAGGCTTGGAATGAGGAACACAAATAGCAAATTGTTCTTCTCTTCTTTTGCCCCCAATCCAGGTTGTTAAAAACCTCCTGCCTGCACACCCATTTGTGGTGTTGTCTCTTCTGCCAAAAGGCAAGAATGCCCTTTTGAAGAAGTGGCTGTGGCTTCAACCTGAGTGTGTTTCCTACATTTATGCATTGCATTATGCTCCCAGGCCTTTGAGGATTGCTGTGTGTGCTACCTAAGAACATGGCTTATACATGTGTGTCTGAATCTGGATAGAGATGTCTGAGGGGCTAAACAGAGTTTTGCTAGATATCAAATATTGCTCGTGTGCTGCTAGGCCCAGGATGTTGGAGTATGATTTACAATAGCCTATGCATTTTAACCGGGACCACCAGCTCAGTTGAGGACTTTCTAAATGGCCGGAACACCTTCGGCACAATTCAGTGTAAATAGGTTAGCAGTTTGAAGAGACTAGCTTTCTTCTCTGGGGAAGTTTCTTCTTGGTTCTACTTTTCTGCCCTGTGTTCCCCGGGGAACACTGCAGGGTACCGCATGGTTCCTTCTCACTGTCACCCTGCTCTGCCTTCCAGTGGGGTGGGGCTGAGGTGGTGAGAGATGGTCTTTGAATGTGTTCACCCAGGAAATACCACTTACGGGAGTTTCAGGAGCAAAGACTGGGCGAAATCGTAGAGCTGAGGATATTAGAGCCAAGAGGGGACCTAAGACATAAAATAATTCAACTCCTTCACTGGACATATAAGAAACCTGAAAGCCAAAGACATCCTACAGAAAGTATGAGGCATAGAACTAACGTTCTCAAACTTGGAAGCCAGCACTCTTTCGTGAATACCGCAAGTCATCGCCAGGGTTTTTATTTCTAAGAGAACAGTCTGAGAAGGAACTTGGATTGTGCCTTCTACATACCTCCTCTAAATTTCTCCAAATGGTTTTCAAAAATGAACAATTGATCCACAGCACTGGTCTGAATAAGGAAAGTATCCTCTCATACTGAGAAAAAGTCTTTAAGTGCTTGGATATACCACCCGGCACTGTTTTTCTTAAGCAATGCCAGACTTCAAAATTAGTGGTTTTCAAAGTATGTTCCCTCGACCAACAGCATGAAATCACCCAGGACACTGTTAGAAAGGCAAACTCTTGTGCTCAGACCTACTGATTCATAAACTCAGACGTGGTCCTGCATTTTACAGTCTTTCTAGGTGACTATGATACATGCTCAAGTTTGAGAACTTCTGAATAATTTTGGATTTTCCTTGCACAATGTTATTCAGAAGTAATTGGAATATTCCCCCACCCCAGCCCCGCCAAAAATACCCTGTCTTCTGCCTGCTGTTCCCTGGAACTTCCATTCTTTAGATTCATATCTTTGGATTATGACTTCTAGCTCTAGATTATCTTAGAAAATAAAACATTTTGAACCTTCAAATCCTTCACATTATCAGTGTGAAATGTGACCTTATCAGAAACTTCCTTAAGAGTGGGTTTTGATGGAGTGTATTTATGATGTATTTATAACTTGTTTATGACAGAAGCCAGTAGTTACAAAAAAGGAGAATTTGGTATTAATATAATGGAAGAGGAGTGTCTCATGGAACATGCGCACAGGAAGGCAGCAAGGCTCAGGAGCAGACTGGGGTCAGGGACTAGAATGCCCACAGCACCCCTGCCCGTCCCTGTGTCTGCTGTGCTTTTGGAGTCAGTTTTGTTCTCTCTCCTTGTTGAGCACTGGCCTTCTCTGCCTCTCAGTCCACATGGGAGAAAATGGCCACAGCCTGCAAATCCTAAATGGAACAGATTTAGCCACCAGGAAAGAGCCTGCATGTCTTTCCCAGTGTCAATTCGAAGTTGAGGTATTGTAGCCCAGGTAAGATCAGCTCTTCACCTAAAGTCAATTACGTGTGTGTAGGAACGTGGTCTTTGGGAGCCCCACACCTGTAATGGTGTTGATGGTGGATAGATGGAGTTTTCTGAGAAGGTGGGAGGACTGGAAAGTCATCCTGACAGAGAGAGAGCTTGGATCCCAGTGTGGAAGAAAATTAGAGAAAAACTACCTAAGTTCATAGATTTTGCTAAATATACTTTTCTTCCAAAAAAAAAAAAAAGTTTTCTGAAACCTTTGGCAACAGATAATATTTATGTATATTAGAAACTAAAAACAGTAACTGCTTTAGACTGCCATTATGTAGTCAATTATTTTTTTTTAATTAAACATATCAAGTGCCCCTAAATCAGGGAAAGCCCAAGGTCAAGGCTCAGTTGGGTCAGTGGGCTTCTGCCTGCCCATGAGGTGGAGCGTCTGCTCTGTCCTGGCCTCATCTGTCCCTTGGAGGCACCTTCCTCCAATGGCCACCTAAGGCATGTTCTGTGCAGAGCTGGGGGGCTTCCTGGTGGTCTTTAGCAAAACAGGCTGTTTCTATTCACAGATACAGCATTCTTCTGCCTAAAGATCTTCTTGGGTCTAGGGCTGAATTATCAAAGATGTTTTTGTGTATCTGTCTGGTTTCAACTCCATAGCTTTGTTCTACCATTGTCTCTTCCCAGGACACATTCAAAATTGAGCTATAATTTCATTGTCTCTTCTCATGAAAGAGACAATGGTCACCTTGATGCTAGGACTGCATCAGTAAGAAATAAATACATGCCCCCTGCTCTAGTAATAGTACTAAAAATAAGCCAAAATGATACAAGTAATCCTATACTTTGAAGTGTGGTAGGTGCTAGGGGGAGTGTATGTACATTGGGGACCTAACCTAGTTGTTGGTGGAGGGGGGAACAGTGAAGGTGTCCCTGAGACTGGGGCATTTAAGTTGAATCTTAGAAGAGTAGCAGGACTCCGCCGGCTGGTGATGTGGAGTTGTATGGTGGTGGGGTGGGGTTTGGTCATAGTCATGATAGCGGGGACAGCAGGAAGGAGTTTGGCATGTTTGAGAAATGAAATGACAACAGTATGGAGCAGGTAGTGTGTGAAGGGAAAGTGGGAAGAGATTACACAAGGAAGGAGGTGCTGCCAGTGATGGGGGAGGTGGCTTATGAGTCCCATTAAGGACTTGTAGACACAATGCTTCAAGCAGTGGGTGGTAACAGCAAGATGTTAGACAACAGCTACCCAAATGGGTTTGCATTGGGAAAGGCTATTCTGGAGTCTGTGTGCACAATGGATTGGGGGCGGTAAGAGTGGGTACAGAAGACTCTCAGACTATATTCATGTAATGTTGCATCTTGAGTGGGAAACTACATTTGCTGGGTACTTATAACGGTACTTGCCTTTGGTAAATGTGCCTCTTGAAAGATTCAGATGCACTTAAAACTCAACATGCTGAAATCTCATGATCTTCAATGTCCCCTCCCCCAGTAAAATCCCCAACCTGGGTTGCATGTCTTGGTAAATAGCACCAACATTCCTTTGGTTTTGCAACTTAGAATCATCATATTTTCTCCTTTCTCTTTCTCTCCCTCACCACCTCCCATTCCAAATCCTCCTCCAAAGTTATATATTTTGCCCCCTAAATATTGCTCAAATCCATCGTATTGCTCCATTTTTGTGGCCAACTTCTGCCTGAGCCACCATCCTCTTTTGCCCGGAGGACTACTGTCTTCACTCACCACGTTGCCCTCACTCTGCCCACTCCCTTCCCATCTGTCCTTATACCATAGCAACCTTTTCAAAATGTAAATTTAATAGTATCACTCTCTCATTTAACATCTTGTAATAACTTTCTTTGCTCTCAAAATTCAGGCCATATTCCTTAGTGCAGCCTCCCAGCCCCTTCAGCACCTGGGCTGTAAGCACCTCTCAGACTCATCACTCTGCTCCTGTCACAGTGAAGAATTCTGCCCCAGAGGTTCCACCTGCTGTGCCCTCTGCCCTATTCTCCTCACTTCCTTGACTCATCTTCCTACTTCTCCTCTCAGTTCAAGGGTCACTTCCTCCGGGAGCCTCTTCTGGCTTCTCTGACCCGGTCAAATCCTCTTGTTATAGCATCTCGTAGCTCCATATTGGTGCTTGTTGCTGTTGCAATTTTGCATTTGTCTCAGTCAATTTTTCTCTCCCTTCTAGGTTGTAAGCTCCGAGAGGGAAAATTTAGCCCTGGTTTTTGCTCCTCATTGTAGCCCAGAGTCTCGTAGACTCTCAATGGTGTTTGTTGAATGAAAAGTGAGTAAATAAACACATATCCGATGTTGCTTTGTATTGAGTGTCTAATGTGAACCAAATACTGTACACGTATTATCCCAGATCTTACCACAATCTGGAAAACAACAAGTTTTATTTTTTTTTTAATTTTAAAGATAAAGAAAAGCAGATCTCAGAGAGGTATACTTGCCAGAGATTAAAGAGCTCATAAATGATATCTATCCAGGATTAAAATCCAAGTCTGTTTCTGCAGGCTGTGCTGCTTCAACTATAGCATACAGGATGCTAAGGTTGGGGGGAACTGGAAAACATTTGATCTAATCCTGTCATCTTGCTAAAAAGGAAGCTGAGGCTCATGGTTAAAAAACAAAACAAAACACAAAAATTCACATGGAACATCCACAACAGAGCACAGGTAGAAACTAAACCTCTCTTGACTGTGTTTTGTCTATTATCATATGTCATTTTAATCCTTTAGACTCAACACACTTTTTTAAAATTTTACATCACCCACAATTGCCAAAAGTGGCCACCCAGACCTGGGACATAGTAGAATTATACTCGTAGCAAGAAATCCTGGCAAACTTCAGGGTATAGGGGATGCTGAGGGAGGGAGAGCACGAGGGAGGGAGCATGACTGAATGGTAAATAAAACCAGTTTTCTTGCTCTGATTTTCTTGCTACTTAATGTAAAGCTTTAATTGTTACCATAGCAACACACTCATTGCACACAACATGAATATGTAGATTCCCCAAAGGGAAAATGAAATAAATTGTATCTTTGTGTACCTTTACTTGAAAAAGAAAAAGAAAGCTTGTATAATTCCAGTCTACAGTTGCATAAGCTGGGTTCTGCATCCATGTGGATAATTATTCCAAATTAATCCATATCCACCAGAAATGAATGATGTACTTGCTGAGGCCACAGAAAAATAACCCATACAATAGTCCCCCCTTATCCATGGTTTTGCTTTCCATGGTTTCAGTTACCTGTGGTTAATGGTAGCCCCAAAAATCAGAGAGAGAGAGAGAGAGAGGAAGAGAGGGAGAGAGGGAGAGAGAGAACATTCGTATAATTTTTATTATAGTAATTGTTATAATTGTTCTATTTTATTATTAGTTATTATTGTTAACCTTTTACTGTGCCTCATTTATAAATTAAACTTTATCGTAGGTACGTATGTGTAGGACAAAACAGTACGGGGTTGAGCATTTCAAATTCAAAAATCCAAAATCTGAAATGCTCCAAAATCTGAAGCTTTTTGAATGCCAACATGATGCTCAAAGGAAATGCTTATTGGAGCATTTCAGATTTCAAGAAGTGTTCAGATTTGGGGTCCTCAATCAGTGAAAAAGTTCCAAAAATTTTTTTAAAAATCTGAAATTCAAATAACTTCTGATCCCAAGCATTTCAGATAGGGGATGCTCAGTCTGTACTTGAGAGGCACAGCCCGTGGTTTCAGGCACCCACTGGGGGTCTTGGAACATATGCCCTGCTGATAAGGAGAGGCTACTGTCATCGATATTGTGTGTGTTGTATGTGTGTGTGTGTGAGAGAGAGAGAGAGAGACAGAGAGACAGAGAGAGAGAAAAACAGAGAGAGAAGAGAAAGAGAGAGCAAGGCAGAGAGAGATTTGAAATCATAGTGCATGGAAATTTCTGGAGGAAAGTCTATTTAAATTGTGGCCTCCTTTCAGAGTTAAAGCTCCCGTTGTGCTCTGATTACTGAAGCACTCGAGGCCTTGGTGCTCCAGGGGCTCCCGGGGTAGTGCCTGGACTGTAGGTTGTGGGTCCCCCCCGGAAAGACGGGAACTATGGCGGTTGTCGCAGCTTCCACAGAGGAGAGGCTGAGGGCAGCCATGTGGCGGGAAGGGCGGGGTGGAGCGGGGTGAGCACCCAGGTGTCTCAGAATACTCGCACTGACGTCTCCCTATGGTTTTTATGCAGATTATATTTAAACTTAGAGATGGGGATGTGATAAAAGTCCCTCAAGTCACCGCTTGGTCCTGCCACTGAGGAGAGCTCTCCAGTTTTCTATTTCGCCTCTCCAGGTAAGACGGATGTCAAGGTCTGTGGTTTTAGAGCTGCTGTAAAGATAGATGGTTCTGGATCTCAGGCTGATATTTCAAGGGAGGAGGAGGCCACCCTATATTGGGTGAGGCCTAAATAATGAGCACAGAGACTATCCCGGATTTTCTGGAAGAGAATCAATTCCATACACTCCTCTGTGATGCCGTAAGTGATTGTTAGATTGGATATGTTAATTATTTGTACAGAAATCATTGTGTCTAGAGACAAGATGTGATGATTTTCATCCCAGCTGGCTGTGTTAAGCCTCTCTTTCTCCCTATATCTCTTCCTATACACCCATATAGACACAAAAGCATCTCTGTCTACCCACTTACCTATCTCTTCACCTCTATTTACCTTCCCAGCTAGTTCTCTTTATTGAAATAGAGGTGCGAGTAGGCGTGTATGTGTATACACAGAAAAGATGTACATACACTCCCCACAGACATATAAATGTTCAGAAAACATTTATTGAATATGTATCACATACAAGGTAATTTTATATGCTCTTTAGGTACTTCGATGAACAAAAAAGGACAAAAGTCCTTGCCCTTGTGGAGCTTATATTTTTTGCAGGGAACAACAGAAAATAAACAATAACTATTATGTATAAATTATGATAAAAGGTACACAACAATTAGTGTGGAGCAAGGAGAATGCAGTGTAGGGACAGGTTGCAGTTTTAAATAAGGGGGTCAGAAAAGTCCTCAGTGAAGTGACACTTGAATAAATACAAGCGTGTATTATCCAGGACTGGCTCCTAAACCTCACAGCAAATGGGAACTGTTTGGTTTAAGTGACATGGTTCTTCCATTGCCTTATTTTCATTGAGATGTTGGAAGTCCCAGGAAACTGTGCATTGTTAGATCAGTTCTTGAATGGGCAGAAGTTTGCCTGAGAAAAGCCAGATCGTAAGTTAATCAGCAAGAGGCTGCAAAGAGCCAGGCTTTAGTTGAAAAAAGTGAAGAACCAGACTGGAAAGATCAAGACCAGATCCCGATGACAGGTTGGCGTCAGCTTGGAGGCGTGAAGAAATTGGACAATTTATGGTCGCCAGTCAGGATGCCTCATAATTCCTGGTCTGCACAAGAGCTCAGGGGAAAGAACAAATAAGTTTGCTGGGTTCTATTTTCAGTTTATGTCGCTCTCCCTTTTATGGATTTCAGACTCTTCAAAGATATTCTTTAGCGGCTTTTGTTTCCAAAGGAAAACCAGAAGAATGATGCTGGAATTTCACAGATGGGGCGGGGGAGAGAGGGCTCATCCTGTCTATAACCCTGGGAAGAATTGTTTTGATTGTAGACCAGCTAGCTGGAAGGAGACGAGACGCATAAATAAGACGGGCCCTGGAGAGCACATGTGGGGTGACCACGTCCTGCCAAAGCTGAGAAGACACAAAGAAAATGGAATTATTTACTGTTTGGAGGATAGGGCTCTCAACCCAAGAAGCTGATTCATAGGTGCTATCATCGCCCTGTAAACACATTAAAAATCAAGCACAGGTTATGTTAGAGGTACCAGTCCACCTAACAATGATAAAGCCCAGAAATTTCCAACAGTGTAAAAAATTCTAATTATATTAATGATATATAATAATATATAATGTATTACATTATACATAATGTAATCTTTTCCCTTCTAATCTCAGTCTTTTTTTTTTTTTTTTCAGGTCTTGGGCATCAGGATTTTCAAAAGTCTTGTGGATTGTATTTAAGGATGATTGCACTGCATGAAATCCTTCGGTGGCTTCCTGTGTTCTTTAGGATAAAATTCAAATAGTTTATTAAGCACTACAAAGTCCTTTTGATCTGCCCACCCCCACCGTCTACTGTCTACCTTTCCAAACTTGCCCTGTGCTGCTCTCCCCCGGGCAGCCTTCCTGCTGCCAGAACAACTTGATGCAAATCTCTGAATAAATCACACTCTTCCATGCAGCAGTGTCTTTGCTCATTATAGTTCCTCTGCCTAGAACATCCTTCCTACCCTCGCCCACTTGGCTGGATTTGTCACTTCCCCCCGAGAGTCTTCCTAATCTTTCTTTTTCCTTCAGACTGAGTTGGGTAGTGAGCTCCATAGGACCCTGGGCACACCTCTCTCCTGGCTCTTACCAGCTTGTAATGTAAGAATTGCCCTTTTCGTTGTCTTATGACAAAGACTAAGAATTTCTTGAGGGTAGAGTTGGCGTGATCTCTTACCCCCGCTTCTGGAAGAGGATCATAGTGCTTAGCATATACGGTGGCTCAATGTATATGTGTGTGTGAAACTGAATTGAAGCATTGCTGGTCTCAAATATTGCAATATCCACAAGGTAAGGAAACTGACAACTTCGTAGCAATCAGTAAACTAATGTTAGTGACAGAAATGGGCTTAAAGAGTCATAACTATTATTATAAGAAGCAATTTTCCAAGCTCAGCAGTTCACCATGAGCAGTTACTGGGTCTTACTGACTTCCTACAACCCTTCAGGGGACAGATAGCAGGACGAGATAAATGGCTTTCCAATTTCGTTTATGTTCACAGTTTTTAAATACTGCAATCCCTGCTGTCTTCATATAAACTCCAACCAGCATGGACATTGTTCTATAAATGGACTTAATCAAATTGTAGTGTGGCAGAATAGTTTGCCTTTGATCTAAGATGGATCAGCTAACAACTCTATCTGTGCAAGGCTACTTTGTGTTCAAAAAAGAAAGGAGGTGGAATCTGTGTCTTTACAGGACACATGTCTGGACCTGGTTCCTCTCTCTAGGCCTCCATTCCATCTTCCCAGGCTCTGGTTCCCCGTTTACTGTGTCCTGGGCAAAGCTGCCCTCCATTGCTGCATGACTGCCTATCAAAATCTTCCTATCTTGTGCATCTTTTTGATGCTTTTGACTTGCTGGTCTTTACTGAATTAATTCTTGTTAAGCCTCCAATGCCATAGATTCACAGAAGCTTTGAGTTTTAACCTTTGAGGTTTAATGCACTCATTTTGCAGAAGAGCAGTGGAAGGTCTGGAGAGGGGAAGGGAAACATCCTAAAGTCATGACCCAGTAACTGCTCATGGTGAACTGCTGAGCTTGGAAAATTGCTTCTTATAATAATAGTTATGACTTATTGAGCACATCTCTGTCACTAACATTAGTTTACTGATTGCCACGAAGTTGTCAGTTTCCTTACCTTGTGGATATTGCAATATTTGAGACCAGCAATGCTTCAGTTCAGTTTCACACACACATACACATTGAGCCACTGTATATGCTAACAGTGACGGAGGGAAGCAGAACTTTATCCGGGTTCTTCCGGACATCCCAGCATAGTCCCACAGACCAAGGCGCAAATCCCTGCTCAGCCATTTACTGATCATACAGTTAAGGAAAAGTTGCTTAAGTTTTCAGAGTCTCTGTCTTATCCTCCAAATAGTAGCTCCTACCTCACGGGGTTGTTATAAAGATCAAATAAGAAAATATATACCATGGACTTAGCACAGCTTCTGACATGTGGTAAACACATGCATGCTAAGCAATTTTGCCCCCTCATGGCAGGCTGGGGTCTTAGAGCAAGATCCTAGCAGAGATGCTTTGGACCAAGGTGCCGTTTTAGCCCTCAGATCCGCCAGCAGGTAGATATCCTTTATTTGACCTCTCGTACTGCACTTTGCTCATAGGTCTTTCAAGTTGAGCTGAATGTCCCTAATAATTAATGTCTGGGTTATTTGCCCACTTGAGAAAAGAAGCCACTTCAGCCTCCCCCCTCTCGCTGGTCCTCCAGGTTATATAACCTTGGTCTATCTGTGTTCCCTTCTCTGCTCTGCAGACAGGTTCTTCCAGCCTTGCCTGCAGCCAGAGAGGCTCTGCAGGATGCTCAAGAGGGCAGTGTGGTAATGCCGAAGAAGGCAGCCTCGCCTCGAGGAAAGCCTTGGCCATTTCTGCATGAAAATGTTTACCCTGGAAATTAAATTATATTTGGGATTTTTGGTTTCCCTTCCCCCACTCCCGCCGTGGGAGGTTTCGGAAAGTTACTGTGGTGACCAGCACAGCCAGAAGGCTGTCAGCATTTCAGCTCTGCAAGCGGGCCCTGCAGGCTCCTTCAGCACCTGGGCCCCTAGGGACCTCGTGCACGTGAGGGCTGGGCCCCCAGCAGGGTCACTGGCTTGGCACCAGCCCAGCACCACCCCCTCCCCAAACACACACACATTCTCCCATCTTTAGCCACGTTGGGATCAACAGCTTAAGATGAATTTCCAACTTACGTTGGATGGTTTGAGAGGGTTGTTTTTGTTTGTGTGTGTGTGTTTTCCAAAATATTTCTGAGAAAGTAGCTCTTAAAATGTACCCTGTGTATGCACAGATTCATGCATATTCATAGCCTGTTCCTCTCAGTTGGTTCGATTTTGGGGTTTTTTTTTTTTCCTGTCAAATGAGACATTAGATGAGTTCTGAGGCCCCTTGCAGCTCTGACATTCCACAGTTCTAGGTGTACAAGAATAGCGAAGAATCTATGAAAAGTCCCAACCCTTGGGAAATCCTTACTTTCTCTGTAGCTTCACGTAGCTAAACCAGTTACTCAATGCTCTTGATAACTTGAAGATGAACAATTCCTGTTCTCCAAGTATCTTGCTCAATTAACTCACCATTCACCACCAAATACAGATTCATTGTACTGTGTCATGTGTCAGGGGCAGAAGTGGGTCCTGCAAACACAGTGAAGTGACAGATACAGTCCCTGCTCTCATGAGGTTTGCAGATTAGTGGGGATATAGATATTATGCCAATAACCAATGCACAGAGTGAGTGAAATTAAAAATTGAAGTGAGTGCTGTTCAGGAAAAAGAAAGGGTAACTAAGATAAAGTATAAAGTATAAGAGGACTTAATTAAAAATTAAGGGTCAGGGAAGGGGGAAGTGATTCTGTAGCTAAGACATACAGGATATGAGGAAGTGTCTACGTGGTACTCTATGTGTAAGAACCAGGGGTGGAGACTGAATTATCGACACAGAATGGCTGGTTGAAAGTAACAATGGTGACTCATCTTCTGGCATCCAAGGAAGAAATTAATCCACTCTAATTCTCAGTGAAAGCTCATAGCAAAGGCCATGATCGCTCTTGTAGGTAACTTAAATTGTCAAATATTCAGAGCATCCTACAGTGCGAAGAAACCTCAGAGGTCATCTGAATCAACTCTCTTCTTATTTAGGTATCTCTTTGAAAATATGCTATATAATTCCCAAGATTCTGCCAGGAGACTCAGTCACACAGGAGTCCCTTTTTCCATTCTTGACAGTACAATGTTTTCCTTTCTCTGACTTCTTAGGTTCCCCCTTACTTAGATTTCCCTTGCTAGATTATAAATTCCACAGGGCAGAAATTTTGACTTCGTGGTTCAATGACGTATCTCAAGTGTCAAGAACAATGACTGCTATGTAGCAGGTTCTCAGGGCATATTTATTGAATGAATTAATTGAAGCTGAAATAGACCTCCCTAAATTTTTGCTCATTGGCCTTGGTTCTTCTTTCTGGAATAAGAAAGAATAAACCAAATAGATTCTTTGAGATACATAAAAATATAGATATATATTGATATATTAGAGATATTTATATGTATGTTGTGTGTGTGTGTATATGTATATATATATATATATAGGGGGAGAGAGAGAGAGAGAGAGAGAGAGAGAGAGAGATTTATTATAAGGAATTGGCTCACATAATTATGGAGACTATGACGTCCCAAGATCTGCATCTGTGGCCAGCAAGTTGGAGACACAGGAGAGCTAATATGTATTTTCAGTCTGAATCTGAAGACCTGAGAACCAGGAAAGATGATGGGGTGAGTTCCAGTCTGAAAGCTGGCAGGCTCAAGACCCAAGAAGAACTGATGTTTCATTTTGAGTCCAAAGGCCAGAAAAGCGTGATTGCCTGTCTCTAAGCAGTCAGGCAGGAAGAGTTCCTTCTTACAGGAGGGTCAGCCTTTTTGTTCTTTTGTTCTTTTGAATTCAGGCCTTCAGCTGATTGGATGAGGCCTACTCATATTGGAGAGGGCAATATACTACTCAGTCTACCAATTCAAATGCTAATCTCATCCCCCAAACACCCCCACAGCCACACCCAGAATAATATTTGACCAAATACATGGCACCCTATGGTGTAGTCAAGTTGATATATAAAATTAACCATCATATTACCTATCAGACTATCAAAGGGAAGTGTATATAATGAAGCCTTGAAGAACTAACTCACAGAGCGAGAGAGAGGGTATCTTATAGGTGAGTAGCAAGTTTTGGCATCTTCTGGGAGGAGGGTAAACTGTTGGATCTATGTACAGGCAGAGTTTATGTACAGTACCTTTGCTGGGTCCAGAAGAGCTCATGGAACTAATGGCAATGATAGGAACAGATGGGACAGATTAGGTTCAAAGAAACCCCTCGCATGCACTTAATAATTTACTTGAAATAATTATTCTTTCTAATATTCACCCCCCCAATATTACCACCAAAAAATGGCAGTAAACGCAGGACCAAAACCAAGTTGGTCTTAAACCATTCAAACCAAAGGTTATACTGCAGCCTAGCCTCCCCTGTCTTTCAAATCAAACATTGACAAAAAGAGACACACCCTTAATCTCAGGGTCTATAGCAACCGAGCTGGAAATTGGGAGTTGTGTTAACCAGACATGTGTTCAACTTGCTAATGCTGGTGATCAATCCTCGATTAGATTAATTTATCATATAATACAATATAAATGATCACTTTCTCAGCTTAGCTATCACACATAGAAAAGAGTTCATGCTTTCTGGGATAAACTGAAGAAAATACCAGCATAAATCAGTCTCCATTGTAACACTATACATGATTTAATAAAATAAAATTGTATGAGACATGTGGAGAAGCTAGAAAATAATATTCATCTTCCAAAAGAAAAAAGGAATTCAACAAAAACTGACCTATAGATGAATCAGATGTTGCAACAAGCAGATAAGGACTTTGTGTATTATTATAATCATGTTGAGGATGTACAGGAAAAGATAAAGAAAATAAGTGAATAGGCAAAGAATCTCAAGAGAGATTTGGAAACTACAAAAATGAGCCAAAATAGAAATTCTAGAGCTAAAAAATACAGTAGTTAAAATTTTAAAAAATGCATATTAGATGCCTGAAAAGGCAATCTCCAAGTCCAGATTGTTTTGCTGACAAATTCTACCAAACATTTAAAGAAAAAAATAACACTAATTCTACACAATCTCTTTAAGACAACAAAGAAGGAAGATTCAATTCATTTTATGAGACCAGCATTACCCTGACATTAAGATCAGACATAGACATAGACCAGTGCTAAAAAATATAGCTACAGACTGATATCTCTCATTATCATAGATTTACAAATTCTAAAATAAAAGATAAGCAAGTTGAATTCTTCAATATAAAAATATGCCATAACCAAGAAGAGTTTATTCCAGGAAAACAAAGACTAGCTCTGTATTCAAAAAATTATCAATATAATCTGACATATTATAGTTGTATTTTAATTTATATTACTTGAAGTTTATATTTATTAGTTTATACATAAGCAGTTTAAATAAGAAAGACTTCACGATCACATCAATTGGATGCAGAAAAACTATTCAAAATTCAATACTGAATATAATCTAGCTCAGATCATACCCATTTTTATACCAATGCAGTCATAAAATATAATCTTTAATATCCTTTGTTGAGGAAAGGGTCCACAAAAGCAAAAGTACCTAGGACCCACCAAAGTCAATGTAACCATGCTCTGGAATTATATAGGTCATAATTAGATAGTAATCTTAATCAGGTTATATCACTGTAATTTATCAGTCTGTGTTTCTGATAGTAAACAGTAATAGAAATAGTAAATAGTTTTTATCTCACAGGAGAATGGATTTTTGAAAGATTAAACAACCACCTAAGTGCTTACTAAACTGCCTACTGAATAACAAGTACCCAATAAATGGTAGCTGCTTTTAAAATGCATATGTGTGAAATGCTACGTAATTCACTTAAATGTTCTGTATTTTTAATTTATCAAATTGGGTTATGACTTTTGTATCAAAAGACATTGTAGGATCGCTCAAGGTCAGGAGTTCGAGACCAGCCTGAGCGAGACCCCGTCTCTACTAAAAATAGAAATAAACTATCTGGACAACTAAAAATATATATAGAAAAAATTAGCCGGGCATGGTGGCACATGCCTGTAGTCCCAGCTACTCGGGAGGCTGAGGCAGTAGGATCGCTTAAGCCCAGGAGTTTGAGGTTGCTGTGAGCGAGGCTGACGCCACGGCACTCACTCTAGCCCGGGCAACAAAGTGACACTCTGTCTCAAAAAAAAAAAAAAAAAAAAAAAAAAAAAAAAAAAAAAAAGACATTGTATATTTTTGCAGTTACTTTTCCAATTTTATGACATTTGTTCGAGAACCCCCCAAATTAAGGTTTAAAGACTGCAATTATACTTTGCATGCTGTTTCCTGTTCTAGCATTGCTGTAAAGATCTAACAAAGAGTAAGTCCTGGGGACTTCATGGGATGATGATTCCATCACATACCTGCAGTGCAACATAAGCCTCAGTCACCTTTTCAGGAGGAGAAAAATGAGCAATACTCATATACTCTCACTTTATAGCCAATCCTCTGTTTATTTTTCTCCTGCATGTATAAAAGGATTTAATGGTAGAAAAGCTTTTGAGGATAGAATTTGTTACCATCAGCTAGAGATTTTTCTGTGTATAAAATTCATTGACCCTAGTGGATCAAAAACATAAGCTGGTCTGATTAGCATCATGTTCTAATTCAGTGATTCTAAAACCCAGCTCGAGAAGTGGAGGGTTGTTGCTTTTTAATATGTATCACTGTTCCTCACCCTGCTGCTTCAGAATTTCTTAGAGACATTATTCTAAAAGCTCTCCAGGTGATTCCAGTGACTGACAAGATTTGGAAACTCATGTCTTCTCAACTCTCCAAACCATTGCTCATATGGAAAAGAATTGTTATTTTATGAAAACGAACTAGGGCAAGGAGAAGGAACAGTGGCTCTCCTATGCTAAAAAAGAGAGAGAGAGAGAGACCTTAGGTACGTTTTTTCCTTTAAAATCTGCTTATGCCTAGAGTGACAAACATTTGTTTGGCATAGTCATCTTAATCATTACTGAGCCATAAATGTCTTTGAAAATCTTACCAATGTCATTTCTCCAGGAAATTCAGAACATTTCACACACAGTTTCAGTATAAAATTATCATCCCATCTTGTTGGTCCCCAAATTGTGAGTCATAAGATCTTGTGGTTTTTTTGAGTCACAAAGAGAAAAACTGGGCTGAATTCTATTCTCCTCTCCCCTTTCATTTTATTTCCAGTATATTCACTTTATCTGTTTTACTTAGTAGCTTTAAGTATAATTTTTTTTAAATTTGGCTACTTAAACAATATTTAAAAATCACTGTATGATTAGAATATCTTGCATTCCCTTCCAATTTTGAAATTCCATTATTCTATGTATTTTGCTATTAGTAAAATCCATATCACCCTGCTGGGTAAGAATGATCTAATCAGATTTACTTGGTATGGTGACCTTCATACACAGGCTCCATTAAATTGACACAGTTTTGTTATTATTATGTTAATTTACATATGTGTGAATGACCAGATGCATCTTAGTTAAGTTTTGTAAGAACCAATATAGTTAGTTATCATTTAATCAAGTAAAAGATGTCCAACCCCTCCTAGAGATCAAAGACATACATGTTAAAACAATCGTGTCTTATAATTTTCCTTGTTTATTGGAATGGCAAAGGTTAAGTATTTTTATATATGGCTGGTGAGAATCTATATCGAAAATTACTTTGATTATTATTATTATTTTGTCTAAGGAAGGAATTGGAGTAGAGTCAAGTGTCACAAATTCAAATGCCTATAGGAGCCAAGAAGGGGAAAACAGGTTGATGTTTCCTTTTTCATGGAAGCATTCAGTTGCAAAAGTCTTCTATAAAGCTCTGAGAGTTTGACAAAGAAGAGCCAAGCTGTATTTCAAGCACAAGACAACAATTAGATATTCTCAAACATGAAGCATTTCAGCACTCAACAGCCCTTTTTATCACAGATACACACATATGCTTGATGACAAATTTGGCTAATAAAAAGCATTAAGCAAAAAAAAAAAAAAAATTAAATGAGAACTGAAGGAGCCACAGCAAAACATTAGTGTATGTAGTGAATCCTTCTAAATCTAAAACTAATATGAGCCAATTATGCAAATAATATTTACAGAACAGATTACTCATGTGACAAAATATAATAAAGATAATGAAATTATTGTAAAATTAAAAATGCAGTTAGAGGAGGTAGGAGAAGGTATGAGATTGTTCTTTGATAGAGTCTATTGGCAAAGTCAAATCAAAATTTATTTTTAAAAATCAAAGACAAAATGACTTCAATTGCTAAATAGTCTTTTCAGTCTTAGAGGACATTTTTGGAAAATATGAAATAAGGTCACTGTACTTTTCCCCTTTCTAAAATCTAAAGTGCCTCTAAAAATCAAGTTAAAGTGAATGATTTTATTCAAAAGCACAACACGATCCTTCTTAAATAAATTTTTGAATCTATTATTCTGTGTATATATAAAAATGATATCTGAAATGATATGCCCCTAATAATGACGGCTATTTCTTGATGGAAGATTTAAGGTGACATAGGAATTTTCTTCTTCATACTGTTCTCCATGGCTAAAATTATTTGTCATGATTATGTAATAAGTTTACAAGGCCGTTAGCCATATTTCTCCTTTACAATAAAAATAAATATCAAACAAACACAGAAATAAAATTGCGTGGCTCATGCCACAAACTTGTGAACTAGAATAAAATCCTAAGGTCCCCTCCCTGCCCCCACTGTGGACCGAACAGATCCCCTGTCAGCCAAGGCAACCCCTGAGAAATCTTAAAACTGAGCTCCCAGCCACGACAGGATGGACGGTCAGACAGGCCTGATTATACCCCCTCCCTTGCCTGTGGCCATCCGGCTTTTTTCCCCAAGGGCAAAACAGAAACCAATCTCCCTATCTGTGGCTTCAGCATGACAACTGACCAGTATTCTTTTCTGATAATAGACCACCAACCACGGAGTGGTTTTAACTGCTCTACAGAGTTTGTGCAGCAAGGGTTTTGTGTCTTTGCTTTACCTTTTGACGTCAGAGGGCTGCCATTTTCTGAACATGGACCCCATAAAGGGGCATAAAGCTCAACAGCTCACGCACATGTTTCTTCTTTCATAAATATTCACGACTCCTCCTATAGCTTGTTAAATATGTGTATTTTGGCCACTCAAAATATAAATTCCTGTTCCCCTTGTCACTCCCTCAAAGCACGTGTTTTTGGCTTCTGGCTGGAGACTCTGCTTCCCAGCCTGCTGGAATAGCCACCTACGGGCTGCAACCCTTTATGAGAAATGAAGCTCTCCTTTCTAAATTCATAAACCTCGTCCTTTCTGCAGTTAACGAACTGATTGTGACTCAAATGATCGTTGAGATTTCTGTAATTCTAAATCCTGTCAGGCTGGTTCCAGCTGATGAGCGATGAGAAAACTCGTGAGACATCTGTCCCTTCCCAGCAGAGGAGACATCTCATCTACTGCCTACTCCGGCCTTGCCACTGGGGCTGTCCTCCCGCCCTCCTCTGCCCATTAGCTGCCTCTTTCCTCTTCTGTCTCTGTGTACAGGTTCTTCCACTGTCCTATAGGAATTGGAACTTAAATCCTATAGACTATCTTATAAGACTATTGGATCGGAAGAGATCTTTCCTCCTGCCTCCTTCTCCCTGGAAGGGAACCATATTTATTACTTTAATTAGAGCACCAGGCTGTAGGAGTAAAATGCGAGTCTTCAGCTCTTCTACTGACAACTTCAAATTGGGGAGGCAACTTGGAAAACTGCTGCTGCAAAACGCCAGCTGGATAATTAGTACTATGTAGTTAATAGTTAAAAAAAAAAAAAAGTGGGAGGGGGAATGAGAATTAGTGTAAGCATCTTTAACAAACTTTAACATTCTAAAATGGGTTTCCAAAAATGTTGCTGATGAAATGTTTGGGAGATTTTTGTTAAATGTGACTTAGTGTATTCAGGTTCTCTTTGTGTGGAGGGAGGAGCGAGGTGTTGACATTCATCTAACCTGCAGCAAATGTCATTGAACTGCTGAGCTGGCTTTCTCTCTGTGTTGAAAGGAGAGAATAATTCCCTACAATTATTCCTCCAGGGAGAATTAAATTTGCCAACTGATTAAGGCAAGAAAAGACAAAGTTTCCCAAGGTATTTTGGGAATTCAGCAGGGTCTGAATAAGTCATACATTTTTTAAATAATAACCTTTAGTATGTCCAAGAGTGATTTCCAAAATTGTTTATGACTAGTGAGGTAAGGCCCAGGCTAATGAGAATAGAAGCTAGGCTTTATGCTACACAGGTTCACTACATCTCAACAGCAGCCCTGATTGAGTCTCTTGTTTGCATATGAGGCGCCTCTGCTTTGTTCGGAAAGAAGGATAGAAGTTTTTGGTAGTCTCTAGAAGATGAAACTATTTACAGTCAGATTTAGCTACTTTTCATAAATTCTGAGCACCATGATCTTTCATTCATTTATTCATTGAACAACCACAACATTGAAGCCACTATGTAGCCAAATATTTAAGCTACAAAGATAAACAACAAAGAGCACAATGCCAGCCCTTAGAGGTTTACATTTTAAAGCAGGGGTCGCAAACATTTTTCTGTAAAGGGCCAAATAATAAATATTTTCAGCTTTGCAGATATACAGTACCTGTCGCAACCATTCAACTCTTCTGTTGTAACATGAGAGTAGCCATAGATAATACATGAACAAATAAATGACATGGCTGTGCTCTGATAAAACTTTATTTATGGATACTGGATGTTGAATTTCATATGATTTTTACATGTCACAAAAAAATTCTTCTTTTGCATTTTTCTGACCATTTAAAAATGTAAAAACCATTCTTAGTAATCTGTACTAAGACAGGTGACTGTATAGATTTGACCCATGCCCTGTAGGTCCCTGATAGTGGAGGAGATCAAGTTGCTAGGACCAATTGGCTGACGCCGAAAGTGGAGTGATAAAATACATACCTGTTAGGTGATGATATGCCCACAGATGTGTGAATTATAGAACATTAAGGTTGAAAGAAACCTCAGAAAGGCCTTGAATGAACTTCCTAGGGTATTTTCTTCCCCTTCAGGTCATTTCCAATCAGCAGGCCTAGCCACCTTCAATGAACTTGACAACTTGCCAAGGTAGCCCATGTTATTGTTGGATAGAGACATTTTCATTAAATTTGTGCTTTCATTAAAAACGCATACTCATATATAAATAAATAAGGACTCTGAATCCCAGTAAGGCTCTCTTAGTATCTCGATTTTGCCTTCTTTGGCAGATCCCAGGGAATACATACAAGCAACTTTTCCACGTGACATAATTTACAGATTGCTATCCCATCACTTGTAACTCTTTAGCTATTTAATATTGACTCTATTTTTTCTTTTTTTTGCCAATTTTTGGTCACATAATGTGGTTCTTCTTATTGGAAGGTTGAAAAGGCCTGGTTTCTAGGTTTCCTATTCTTTCTGATTACTTCATTGATTCAATATTAGCTCATTTATTTACAGCTTGGAGACAATTAAAAAGAAGCTTAAAGAAAAGAAAATTAGATTGTTTCCTTTTTAAGTAGTGATTCAAAACAGATTTGCATAATAATAAAAATACGTGCTAGTGTGCCCTATTAAAATTAATACGCTTACATGATAAGGCTTTTGGAACATGGGGCATAGCACAATTTCGCCTTGAGAAAAAGTGCTAATCCCAAATGAGCATTATCTTCTTTGCAAAATGAATAATTCCCAAGCTATGTATTCTCTTAACCTTTCCTGTGTTTTCTTATCTTTATTAAAATATAAGGCAACTTGTTAAAGTCAGCTTAATAACAGAAGTTTCATTCAACTGGGCCAAAGTACTAGGGCAAAAATGCATGCTGATGGGGGTGCGTAGGGGGAGGATTGGTGGATGAGGGGTGTATGTCTGTGTGTGTGTAATTGTACTTATAACACTATATCATAACTGCTGGGACATTATGCTCTATAATAAAGATTATAGACTTTGGAGTTAGACTATATCAAATAAGTGCTCACATAATATTTGGATATTAGTATTCAAATATCATTCTATTCTTCCTTTCAGCCTCCACCAAATTGCTTCTAAGGCTAATAATTGGCAAAGTGGGAGTTAGAGGGTAAAAAAAGTGACATCCTGGAAAATCTAACAGGAGAGATCTCAAGCTGGAGATAGAAATACATGATCCAAGAGATTCACTCTTTGGTTTCTTTATATGAAATCCTTTCCCTAGCTTAATTAAAATATGATTCAACATGTAGCTTATAAATAAAATCTCTTTCTCATCTGGAGGGGATTACAAGGAAGAAGGCTGGTGTGGTTCTTATTTAAAATGTAAAGGTTGGTTTAAGCATGCAAGATTGTCTCCAAGTCTAATAAGACAGCAAAACATATTGTATTCCTGGAGGTCGAGGTGTTAAGAAGTTTTAACCTTTAGCACCAAGGCATTTGTATAATAGCTAAGATGTTTAAAGTAGTTCTGTACCTTTGGATTATGCAGTTTATGAAAATCAATTTATAAAAATCAGTTTATCTGATTTTTTTCTTACGATTAGATTGAGGTTATGAGTTAGTGGGAAGGATGCTTCAGAGATGAATTGTCCTTCTCAGTGCATCATATCAAAGGTACATCATGTTGACATGTGGTACTTAGATGGTAACCTTGATCACTTAGTTAAGTGCTATCTGTCAAAAAATCTCCACTGTAAATTTACTATTCCCCCCTCTGAATTACTAACTATTTGGGGGGAGATACTTTGAGGCTATGCAAACTTCAAATTTACGGTTAAACTTTTGCCTACTAATTTTGGCATTCATTGATGGATCTAGGCAAAACATTTTGAAAAAGAATATGATTTATGCATCAAGACTTGCCCTATCAGATTTTAAGTGTACTATAAACATTCTGTAATTAAAAGAACGTGAAGAATACACAAATAGATTAGTGAATAAGAAGAGAGAACCCATTAAAACATCCAAGTGTATATGTGAATATGGACATCAGAAACAGTAGGGAAAGGATCAATTATTCAATAAATTAGGTAAGGATAATTGGCTATTTGGAAAAAATTAAGTTAGATCTATATTTTATGTGTGCATAAATATAAATTCCAAATATATGAATATAAAATTAAATCTACATGCTAGAAGAAACTATAGGAGAATAATCATATAATATTGGAAAGGGGAAATCTTTGCTAAGCATGACTCAAAACAGAAAGCTTTTCAGCATTGCTTGAAATATCAAAAACCAGAAACATATGTCTACTTAGAAAAGCATGGTTAAATCAATTATAGTATATCCATACAAAGTGATAACAACATAGCTATTAAAAAGAACATGAATATTCTATGTGTTTTGATGCCCAGAAACCATGTCTTAATTAAAGTAAAAGTAAAATTAGAAAGGGAAGGATACACCCAAACCCATGAAAAAATGTCTGATTTCTTTAGTGATCATAGAAACTAAAAATAAATAATAAGAATGCAATACAACTATATTTATAAGTTCAGACTCTTTTGCTAAAATATTCTACCTCTGTTATTTTTATCCTATTGAAATGATAAAGATGTAACCAAATTTATACACAGAGATTTTCATTAAAATGTAATAAAAAATGAAATGTCCAACATTTGGGGAAGTTGTAAGTAAAAAGAAAAGTATTGATGCAATATGAAATGGAAAAAGAAAAACAGGTGCATGTGTGTAGTATGATCTCAACTTAGTAAAATATAGAGGAAAAAAGGGACAGAGATTTCTCTACGCTTTAAGAAGTTTATTTCCTTTAGAACAGAAATTCTATACCTCTATTTCAGACAGAAAAATCTATACTTTCCCATCCAAAATGTAGACAAGGCTTCATTCATCAACATTTTTTCTGCAGCATTATTTGTGATATCCAAAACACTACAGATTAAGTAAATGACCAGGAATTCAGGAATTGAATTTGACATATTCGTATGATGGATTATTTTGTGGCTATTAAAAATGATGTTGAAAAAGAATTTTAAGTGACATGCAAAAGATACAGTGCCATATAAAGTTAGAAAGCAGAAAATAAAAAGATATTTAGTCCTAACTGTATAAATAAATGCATGGAAGAAATGCAGAAAGAAAATGCAATAAAATGTAGTAGTTGTTTCTCTTTGTGGTGGGGTTATCTTGCTATCTTCCTTTATGCTTTTCTTCATTTTGCAAATTTTCTCCTATGAGTATGTGTTGATTTTAGCATCAGAAAACAATATTTGTTTTAGAAAGAAGAAAAATCACGAGGAGTCGGGTGCTTCTTAGAATACATTCTGTTAATATTATTAGTAGGCTCCCAAAAATGAGATGGCAAATATTGGCCTTTAAATTTAGAGCAACACATAGATCTGGGAGAATCTGAAGGACAGACCTTTGACTGTTGATATTTAACTCTAGCCCAGGGAGGATGAGATGAGTGGAGTAAAAATCATGCTAAGGATAGACAGAAATTGGAGCCTTGAGGTCTGCACTATGCTACTTTGTAAGAAAGATTTATGATAATGATATTTTTGAGTCAGTAATACACAGACATCTGAGTATGAGTATAAACCTAAGAGAAACCTATGTTAAGAAGTTAAAGGATGAGGAAACAGCCTACAACTCTAAGAGGGTTAACGTAAGGATTTTGTTTTTGTGTGTGTGCTTGTTCATCTTAAGCCTGATTAAAACGGAATTTTACAAAATGGCTACAAAAGGGGATAATGACTCACTTTTCAAAAAGACAGGATTCTGGAGTTCCTTAACATCAAGATTTCTTGATACATATAAAGGTTCACCTTTTAATTATTGAGATTATTGATAAGAACTAAACGGAAAAAGGAAAAATTAGGGCTTGAAGAATCATTGCCAAATTGCAAATCCTCCGAAATTAAGATAAAAGGTAACGGAAGTCAATAGGATTAGATGTATAAACACTTGATTTACAAACATGTGTTTAGGAATTTGATTTCAGGGACTCTCCAAATCAGATTTATTTTGAATTTCTAGTCAAATAAGACCAGTGAGTAAGGCTGGGCGTGGTGGCTCACGCCTGTAATCCTAGCACTCTGGGAGGCGGAGGCGGGTGGATTGTTTGAGCTCAGGAGTTCGAGACCAGCCTGAGCAAGATCGAGACCCTGTCTCTACTAAAAATAGAAAGAAATTATATGGACAGCTAAAAATATACATATATAGAAAAAAATTAGCCGGGCATGGTGGCACATGCCTGTAGTCCCAGCTACTCGGGAGGCTGAGGCAGGAGGATTGCTCAAGCCCAGGAGTTTAAGGTTGCTGTGAGCTAGGCTGATGCCACGGGACTCTAGCCTGGGCAACAGAGTGAGACTCTGTCTCAAAAAAAATTTTTTTAAAAATAAAAAAATAAAATTGTACAGGAAGTCCTAGCCAGCACAGAAAGACAAGATAAATAAATGAATAAATAAAATGCATTATCATTTGTAGTAGCATCAGAATCACCAAATATTAAAAGATAAACCTAACAAAAGATATGTAAGACCTCCATACTAACTAGAAAATTGCCAAAAGAAATTAAAGACACCTAAGTAATTGTAGAGATATGCTATGCTCAGAGATTGAAAAAAATCAATTGTTTTATGATTTCTCTTTTCTACACTGATTTATATTAATAGATTCAATGTAATCCCAATTAAAATCCTAAAGGGTTTTTTGCATGTGGAAATTGAACAACTGATTCTAAAATCCATGTGGAAATGCAAAGAGCCAAGAAAAGCCAAACTAATTTTGAAGAAGAATAAAACTGGAGCACCTATGACTGGATGTCAACAGTTACTATATATCTTCAGTGTCATTTGTGCCCTCTGACCCCACAAATTTAGACTCCATTGGCCTAAAACTTCTGGTTTCCAGAAAGGGGATGCTTCTAAAAGGGGACACAATAAGAGTTTCACTAATCCTAAAAACATTGCTCCTACTTGATTGTCTTGGGCTCCTTGTACCAGTAGACCAATACGCAAAAAATGAGTTGCTATATTGGCAGACATAATTAATACTGATTACGGCAAAAATACTGGGTTTCTGGTACATATGGGAACCAGGGAGGGTAATATCTGGAAGTCAAGGGATAAAACACTGGGACACCCATTGGTGCTTCCATGTGCAGTGGGAACCACATGTGTACCCTGCAACTAATGCGGCCAGGTAAACGAATAACCAGGAGTTTGATCATTTCAGAGAAGAAGGTCTGGTTACCCTAGCAGACAAACAACCTAAACTAGCAGAAGTTTTAGATCAGGGTAAGGGGAATTGAGAACAGGTGGTAAAATATAAGGATAATGAGTATCACTTGGCTAGCAGGAGTGCAAGTGGAGGACTATATGAGATACTGTTGGTGCCCACTCCATAACTCCTCACCTTGATCCCTTTGGTCTATAGTAGCACGTACCTGCATTTCTCTTCCTGAAGGCTTTTTTCTGTTACCAAAGCTTGGTTTGCTGTCTGCAGTGCAGCCCATGAGTGCCAGGGAATTAATGCCCCTTGGAAGAATTCCTCCACCAATGGCTGATCAAAGTCAGGGTATAAATACCTCAGTTTCCTCACACTGTGGGTGGGATAACCAGGAGAAAGTATTTTACACCACCTCGCAGAGTTTGCCCAGCACAATTATGCTTCAGTTGCCTTCAGAGGTAGCTGGCTTGACTCCGTACATTTTATTTGCTGATTTCTTTCCATTGTTTCACATCCTAACTCCTCTACTTGTGTTTTCCTTCACCTCCAAAATAAAATACTTACATGAGAATCATTTTCTCAGGATCTTCCTTTGGAGAACCAAAGAAAATTGGGAAAAGAGAGATGAGTTATTACTGGCTGTCTTTCAGATATAATCACAGATTACATTGAGGAGCGTGTTTGGTCTCCATGCATCGCACACATTAATCAACAAGAACTTCACAGAAACTGAAAGTATGACGTGTAGTTCTTCAAATCCATCCCAGCTTATTTTAATGCAAAAATTAATAACACTGGCTTAAAAAGAAAAACTCCAAACACTGAAGTGAATGGGACAATGGGTCAATAGGTTTAAAATTAGATTGTCTCTGGCAAATTAGGATTTTCAACTATCATACATTATACATAGTCCATGACTATCCTTTCCAATTTGAACTGACCTCATCATTTGAATTTCATTTCTGATTTCACATTCCTGTGAGCCTCCAAACAGATTCTTGGATGTTCTTCTATGTTTTGACTCTGCACTTTTGCTCAACGCAGAAGATATCTCTTCATCTCCATCCTCTGGGGCCCAGAGTGTTCTGCCATGACCTGGACCTCAGGCACACAACTCAGCATCCAACTCTCAAAGCCTTTTAAATATTTCAAGTCAGTAATTACAGTCTATCATTATTTTTGTGAATAATCTCAATACCTTTCATGTTTTCTATATAATTTTCATTGCTTTGATATCTTTCATACACCTCAATTCCCAGTCCTTCAAAAGACCTTGAATATTTTCAGTGTTCTAGGGAACATCCTGTCCAATTAAGAAGCAACCTTCTGAATAACATATCTTTTATTTCAATGTCCAGTCTGGACCTTTTCCAGACTTGATTAAGCACGCTTAGTCCTCAGGTTTATCCTCCTCTCTCCACAACTCTGGAAAACAGAGCGACACCCAACTCACACATCCCTAGTTTTTAGCAAGGGAAAACATTTAATTGAATTCCAAGGCAGTTAGTTTGGATTTTGGAAATTTGTCACTGCCTGTGGGTGGCCTCTTGAAACGGGTATGCATGGTGTGTGTGTGTGTGTGTGTGTGTTATGTGTGTGTGTGTGTGTGTGTGTGTGTGTGTGTATTTCTTTTCTTCTTTTGGCTGGGCCCAGCTAAGACACATTCAGTGCACTGAGTCATTCAGACAAATACATCTCTAGCCCCAGCCACGTTCCTGGATCATCAATTCTGCATGATGTCCCTTTCTTAGTTACCAAGGTGGCCAAGGTCTACTTAGCAAGAGGATACTCATTAGAACCAGAGTTGACTCCTTCTTGACGCCTCATGAATCTCAAAAAAGAAGGCTTGTCTGTCTTTTTCACTTGTGACCTCACCTCCATGTCCTTCCAGAATGGCACAGTTAACTAAGAAAGCATTTTAACTTGAGAAATTTAAAAATATCCCAGACAGCATAATTTGACAATCAAAATATTCACCTTCTGGGAAGAGTAATGACAGACCTCCTCTTGTATCCTCTATCTTTTGTGGAAAATCTGCGTGGTTATCTCTTCTTCTTTTACTAAATGAGGACAGTTTTGTGTCTCCAGAGACAGTCGTTTCACTTTGGGAGCCTGGAGTCTTCTGTGGCTGACTCTGATTAGCGCCCCCCGAGGAGAGCAAATTAAATTATTTGCTTTATTGATCTAGAGATTCCCCCTTGAGGCTCATTTACTTTCTTGGGATAGAAACTGATCCAGACTGTGGGATTAGGAATGGTTTTCCTAAGAATGTGACGCTTGAGCTAAGAGCAAAGTTTTAGAAAGATCATTACAGCCTGGCTGGGACGCATATCACCACTAACTAGCCCAGACCACACCGGACTCTTTCCAGCGAGATCAAGATTCCTCTCCTACCCTCAGAAGCACAGCACACCCAGTGTGCCACCAGCCACCACGAAGCCCATCTCTTCCCTCCAGCTCTCCCAAGCCCCATGCTCCTTCTGCCACCCTCTAGGAGATGTCTGAAAACTGCTGCAGACCTTTCCTTTTTTCTGTCGCTTTTGACTGATAGGTAAGCCTAACATTTTCCATGATGCTCTTTGTAATCTTCATGGCATGGTTCAAATTGATCCCATATCCTCAGCCTCTTCAGAGACTGTTGTCCTTAACAGATTCTTCCTCAAGGACCACAGTTTCCCTTTGTAGCTCATCTGTGGTAGTGATGATAATAATGACACTGGAGCAAAGTAATAAATTTTCTCACACTGCAAGTTGGATGTGAATACGATATGTAGCTCTATTTTCCTCCTAGAACTTGTCTGATCCCTTTCATGAGTACACCCAACCCACCTGCTGCTCCTTGGGGGTGCACTGGCCGAGATCCATAACTGGCCATCCTGTGAGCACCCTCTCCTGCTGGCCCTGTTATCTGTTCATTTTTGGCCCAATGGCAAGTTCCTGTTGACTCAGCCTCCCCTGGGCCTTGCAGGCATTGCAGATTCCTCTAATTCTCTGCCAAGTCCTTCATCCAGATGTCTAGCTCTGTGAGGCTGGCACATTCTGAAAATCTCATGATGCCCAGCTCCCCTCCTCTTCCTCTTCTCAGTCATTTCAATGCTGTGTGCTAGACCTGTATAATGAAGGTTTAGAAGGAATTCAGATTTTTCCAGCAATCTGTTGTTCCTAGTATTAGGAGCCCCAGGTTATGATCTGCTGCTTCTTGGCAGTTG
Organism: Lemur catta; assembly: GCF_020740605.2. NCBI lineage: Eukaryota > Metazoa > Chordata > Mammalia > Primates > Lemuridae > Lemur > Lemur catta. Next base: position 30,271,528 of record NC_059142.1, on the reverse strand, counting down.
TCCTGCACTTGTCAGCCCTGGCCTCCAGGCCTGTCTGGTTTCACGCTCCTTCCTTTGACTTCAGCCTGTCTTGCACTGACTTACAGTCACCTCTTTCAACCCACTTGGCATTATCTGGGTCCAGGTCTTTTGTATTCACCTTGATTCATATTTCAGGTCTATTTGCTTTGCAGGACACATTTCCACCAGTTTATTGAAAATGTTTATAGGTTACTGTTTAGCAATAACCCAGCAATCTTTTATGAAAAGGGGGAAGAGGAAGGAATGAAAGCATTCATTAAGTGCCATCTATGTGCAGTTATCGTGCCAGGTTCTCTATGTTCTCTACCTCCTGTAATCCTCATAACACCCCTGGGACATTTGCATTATCATCACTCTTTGAGAGATGAGGACACGGAGGCTCAGAGAGATTATGTTAAGTGGATTGTCTGAGGTCACAGAACCAGCAAGAAGGACGGGTAAGATGAAAACTCAGGTCTGAGTCTAAAGTGCATCCTCCTCCCATTGCTCCTTCATGCCATCTCTGCCGTGCTTGGCTTTTTCACCAACTCTTCCAAGTTCTCCACTGGTGATAGGTCTCATCTGACCTCTATATGTGGCTGCTTCATGCTGGTCCTAAACTACAGCTAATCAAGGATTCCTGTTTCTTCCTGTTTTAGTTTCTGTGCCCAACTGGGCAATCCACCCAGTGTTTGTTTTCTATCTATGAAACACTCCATGTTTTCCCCCTATTTATGGCAAACGTTTCAGCTGTGTCTTGAAGGCAATGAATTGACCCACCATCTTTTTTTTGCCTAGGATTACCAGATTTGTCCTTTGCTAAAATAGAGAAAGGCTTCTAATGAAAAACTACAGTCTTCTGGCTTATTGTCCTCAGCCCTAATTCTATTTCTCAGAAGCAACACTTTATCTTTTCAGGTTTTTTGGTTGGTTTGTTTAGGTTTTTTTTTTTCTTTTTTAGCTGTTATGAGAGTTACTTCCCTGTCTCTAAATAATATGCTTATAAAATTATCTCTTGAATTATTAAATTTAGACTTTATTAAGTTCTTGCTATGAGAGATGAGAACTCAGCTTGCTTATGCTGTCCCCAGTGCCATCTGATCTCTAAAATAGTTAATGACTCTTTTTAATTCTTCTGTTAGCTAACTTTAAAGTTTTAATGTTATATCTACTTTTTTGTTCTATCAAGTATAGATATTTTTCTCTAGACCCTTCACTTTATAACATTAGGATGTTAAATCCCTTTCTTTGTACTCTCCTCTGCACTCTCTTACACCCTACTTCCACATCCCGGGTACTGTCTTCTCTAAATTTACGTTAAAAATTTAATTTACATTACATAATTTATTTTACATTTAAAATGTCAGACATCATATTTACATTCTGTTCTATAGGTATAATGAGTTTTCCACGCTATGTCTATAGATTAATTCTAAAATTTAAATACCATCAGTATTCTCATTGTTGTGGCCATATATTCTTCACTGCAAAACCAAGTAATGTGCTATGATCATGTTTATTTGCATAATCATTTGTCCTTCCTCTTGTTTCCAATCTACTCCCCCTATGACATGGACCATTATGATGTCCATAAGGTCTTTTGACCTTTATCTCAAGGATTCCATCAAATCTTCGAAGTCTTTCTTTCTTCCAGTTCCATCCCTCTTGGAAGTCCTCCTGCTTAATCTTAAAGTAATTGTTCTCTAGGCTTGATGAACAGCCATCATCTTGGGGCTTCCTCATTACTCTCCTGGGTTGGATTCACTATTCTATGGATCTCATTTCTTCTTTTCGCTTCATTTAAATCCTCCAGAAATTTCCTATGAACAAAATGCATTGGTGGCAATATCCTGAACCTTGCCTTTATTTCATCCTCACACTTAATTGGAGCTTGGTTGAACTTGGAATTCCCTCAGCACGTTGAACAGTATCAGAGAGAAGTCTCAGAGCAATATGACTCTTCTTACTTTATGGATGAGGTTTTTTTTTTTTTTTTCGCTTTTGCTCTCTCTAGACACTTGAAATCATCCTTTTATCCTAGGTGTTTTGGTATTTCCTAATGAAATACCAAAGTATTTCCTTCTTTAAAATGCACTAAGTTAGGCACTCCAGAGTGCCCTTTTAATTAGAAAATTTATGTCCTTTAACTTTTGAACATTTACCCCTATTATTTATTTGATAGTCTCTCCCCTTCTATGGCCTCCACTTTCTGTCTCTTGAAATCCCATTAGTTAAGTGGCAGACCTCCAGTCTCTCAAATTTTTATCATTGCCTTTTGTTCTTTAATCTGTGAGCTTTCCTTAATTTTTAGTCTTCCATTCTTTCTTTTTTTTTTTAAATTTCAGCTTATTATGGGGGTACAAAAGCTCAGGTTATATATATTGCCCATGTCCTGCCCATCCCCGAGTCAGAGCCTCAAGCGTGTCCATTCCCCAGACAGTGGGCCTGGCACTCACCATGTAGTCATACCTCAATCCCCTCCCCCCACCCCCCACCTCCCCGAGTCAGCACCTTCAAACATGGCCATTCCCCAGACGGTGTGCAACACACTCATCATGTAGGCATACACCCATCCCCTCCCCCACCCCCCGCCTCAGTCTGATATCCAGTTGGTATCATTCCCCAATGTGCATTTAGGTGATGATCAGGGAAACCAGTTTTCTGGTGAGTACACATGATGCTTGTTTTTCCATTCTTTGGATACTTCACTTAATATAATGGGTTCCAACTCTCTCCAGGAGAACCAAAGAGATGTCGTATCACTGATATTTCTTATAGTTGAGTAATACTCCATGGTATACATATACCACAATTTACTAATCCGTTCGTGAATTGATGGGCATTTGGGTTGTTTCCACATCTTTGCAATTGTGAATTGTGCTGCTATAAACATTCGGGTGCAGGTATCTTTTCTATAGAATGACTATTTTTTAGGCATATTTTGAACATTCAAAAACTTATTCCTTTATTATTCCCTTTTCTTTTAATGTAATAGATGAAATTGTTTTTGAATGTCTTTAGGAATTGTAATTAGAGTTAATTTTCTTTTTCTTTTCAGTTTCCTGAATTATCTGTTTCCTTCAGGATCAGCTTTGGTAATGATTTCCATCTTGCTTTTCCCAAGTGTCAATTGATCCTGGACTTTTCATTCATGTTTAAGAAATTAAATGGTAGAAAAGCTGACAGTGTCTGAGAGTGAAACTTTTTCACTGATAGGATGCATTTGAAGCTTAGTGGGCAGGGGTTCTGCTGTTACACAGAGGGACACATAGGTGCCAGAATATGAGGGCCACACCCTCACTGGATGGCCAATATTTTACATTGTATTTAATTCTTTCTTTTAGGTAAAAAACAACTTATTTTCCACCCATTATATACAAACCTGTTTTCCTGGTGGACATAGGAGCAGAGAAAGGAAGGGTAGTTAGCTTCTGTGTACCTAGTTTCACGCCTGTGTTTATCCCCACGCACCCACTCCCATTACATCAGATATCTGAGTCAAGAGTCTGTCTGGAGTTCTGCTGAGGCTCAGCTGTCTCCTCCAATCTGCTGTCCCAGCCAGTATTCCTCCATCTACTTTGAGTCTACAGATATGTGTTGACATATCCTCTTCCTGATGACTTTACCCCTATTCTTTTTGTTTTTATGGAGGCAAATGAATTTTTACATGATTTTTCACTGCAAAGGGGCCTTAGGAAGATAAAAGGGTAAACATATGTGTTCAATCCTCTATTTTGGACCAGAGTGCTAATTTTTATTCTTAGACGATCCCTTTGTGAAAAATAAAAATTTGAACTCATAGAATAGAATTGTTGAACAGAGAGTAGAACAGTGGTTACTAGAGGTTGGGGCTGGGGGAAATAGGGCAATGGTGGTCAAAGGATACAAACTTGCAATTATAAGATAAATGAGTTATGGAGACCTAATGTATAGCATCATGGCTACAGTTAATAATAATATATTGCATACTTGAAATTTGCTAAGAAAATAAATCTCAAGTGTTTTCACCACCAAAAAAAAGTAACTATGCAAGTGATTGATTGTAAATTAGCTTGATTGGTAATTATTTCACAATGTATGTATAATGTATAGGAAAATCACATTGTATACCTTGAATATATACAATTATTGTTTGTCAGTCATATCAATAAAACTGGGGAATAAAAGAAGATATCCCTGGCTGCTGTGGGGTAAAGGGATTGGATGGAGGCAGTAGTGAACACAGGGAGCTGAGGAGACTGTGCAGATTTCTTGAGAAGGATGACACTGTCTTCAAACAAGATGGATAAAAATATTTTCCATAGCAGCTGTACTATTTTACATTCTCAACAGTGTACAAGGGTTTCGATTTCTTCACAACCTTACCAATGCTTACTATCTTTTGTTTCTAAGATAATCCCATCCTAACAGGTATGAAATAATATCTCATTGTGGTTTCAATTTGCATTTCCCTGCCAATTAATGATGTTGAACAGCTTTCTGTATACTTGTTGGCCATTTGTCTGTCTTCTCTGGAGAAGTGTCTATTTAGGTCTTTTGTCCATTTTTAATTGGATTGTTTATTTATTTATTTATGCTTTGCTATTGAGTTTTAAGAGTTCCTTATATATTTTAGAAATTACCCCTTATCAGATATACAGTTTGCAAACATTTTCTCCCATTCTGCCAGTTGCCTTTTTACTTTATTAACTGTTTTCTTTCTTGTGCAGAAGCTTTTTAGTTTGATATAATCCCACCTGTTTATTTTTGTTTTTCTTGCCTATGCTTTGGTGTCATATAAAAAAAAAAATCATTGCCAAGACCAATGTCAGAAAGCTTTTCCTCTATGATTTTTTTCCTTAGGCATTTTATGGGTTCAGGTATTATGTTTAAGTTTTTAATCTATTTTGAGTTGATTTTTGTTTATGATGCAAGATGGGGTTCAATTTAATTATTTTTCATGTAGATACCCAGCTTTCCCAGCACGATTTATTGAAAAGACTGCTCTTCCTCCACTGTGTATTTTTGGTGCCCTTTTCAAAAATTAGTTGACCATATATGCATGGGTTTATTTCTGGGCTCTCTAGTTTGTTCATTTAGTCAATGTATCTGTTTTTATGCCCGTGCCATAGTTTTAGCATACGTGCTAAAATCAAGCTAGGACACCCCCTTCCTTAGACCAGTATTTTCCCAATATCTCTCCAGGTACTCTCAGTTTTTCCTTCTATATCTCTTTTTGCCATCTCTCCTCTCATGGAAATCAAGTAGAGGAAATATTACAGAATATAAGAACATGAATTTTGGATTCAAGCAGACCTAGGTGTTAATCCTTATTATGCCACTTATTAACCTTGAGACCTTGGACAATTAATTTCTCTGAGGCTGGAGCAATAACAGTGATATTGCCCTGCATTAGCTAGCTAAATTGCTATGGCAGGGACTCAAATGACAGTAACTCAAACAAGATAGAAGCTTGTTTATCTTTCTCCTTACAATTCTGGGAGTACAGGAAGCTCTATTCCTTCCATCTTGTTGCTCAACTGTTCTTTAGACCAGGGTTTCTCAACTTCAGCACCATTGACATTTGGGGTTGGATGATTCTTTGTTGGGGCACTGGAGGTGGGAGGTGGGGCTGCCTTCTACAACTGTAGGATGCTTAGCAGCATCCCTGGTACCTACTTATTAGATGCAAGTAGCATTATCTCCCTGGGTGTTACAATGAAAAATGTTTCTGGACATTTCCAGTGTCTTCTGAAGTGACAGAATCACCCCTGGTTGAGACCCACTGCCAAAGGATGTGGTCTTTGCTCAGATAATCAAAGCTGGTTCACCAACACAATATCCACATTCCAGTTCATGGGATGGAGGAAGGAAAAAAAAGTGGAAGGCTACCAATTTCCTTTCAAGAGGGTGATGTACAAGTTTCAGGATTTTGTTTACTCCTTTCTTTTGCTTTCAGTGGTCTTGACACCACCAGCCTCTCCCATGAGCACACACACATACAGACGCTCTAGGTGATGCTTCCTGGAGGTCCTGCTTTCAAGTGAACAACAACTTGACATTGAGGACAAACCGAACTGATTTTACTTCTGACTCAAGAGCTTCCTAGGTATGTCACTTTTGGTTAATTTTTTATGCGGTCACTTCACTTCTGAGTCTCAGTTTCTTTAGCATTAATCCCTAAGAAGAATGTTTTAAGCCCCATTGTTTTCCTGGTCCTTTAAATATTATTCCAAAAATTATTCATAATATCCTACATGTTCTGAAATAGTATCTCAGTTTTATAGAAAAGTAAATGTGCCTAGGGAAAGTAAATTTGTTTGCCCAAGGTTCCACGTGGACACAACATGAGGAGGAAAACGAGATGAGATTTGAACTCCATCCGGTCTCTCTGACAACAAAATCAGTGCCCTTTACAATAACTGTTTTTCTTCCATGTCTTTTTCTCAAGCACAGATTACGCAAGAGGCTTTAAACTACTTCTGTCATTTAAAGATGCTCTGTGTGTGGACTGAAAGAATATGGGACAACAGCTTCCCCAAGCAGGAGACTACAGCACAGAGTAGATAGTCTTTTCTTTGTCTTGGAGAGAGTAATGATGTGGAGAATGACATCTAAGGGGTCTGTGGCCACTCATTCCCCCTCTCCTGCCTGGGTCTTGCCAAGAGAACAGTCAGGCCATCCCTGTGCACTGAGCTTGTCACTGGGATCCTGGCACTCTCAAAGGGCCGGCCCAAGTCTGTCTTCCACTGCCTGCAGCTAGTTGACCAAACTGCTAACCTAAATGGAAAACATTGCATTTCATGAGAATGAAATAAGGACATTGGACAAGAGCTCCACATTTTCTGCCACCAGAGTTACCTCATTTTCGGGAATGGCCCTGCTAACCTATGATTTCAAAGGATTCCAAAGAATTTTGGAGTCTAGAAATCAGGTTTACCGGTAATCTTTTTTCCTCCATTTGTCTCCGTGTTGCATGTTCCTTCTGCGTGTGTGTGTTCACAGGCATTCGTGGAGACGGCGCTGGGAAATTCTCTGACCCACATATACCCAGATGTCCTGTGATATGTCAGCAGCTCTGGTATAACAAAAAAAAATAAGCACAATACTTTGAGTCAGAAAACCTGAATTTGAATCCTAGGCTTCTTACCTGCCATGTGACCTGGGATGCTTCTCTGGGTCTTAGCTTTCCTAAATGTAAAATGAAGCCAACAAACCCTGCTTTGTAGTGCTGCTGAAGGATTTAAGGACATTACATCCATATAGGATGGATGGCAATGTGTACAGCGTCCTTTCATGGAAAGAGACCGAGTTCAAATTCACAATCTACCTGCTAAAAGCCATGAGAATTAAGACAATTTATTAAACTTCTCTGTTTCTCAATTTCTGCATCTTTAAAACGGGAGTCATAATCATGCCACCACCCAGGGTTTTGTGGGTCAGACATGACAACAACTTGAATCCTCACAGCACACAGCAGTGACACAGCACGTACTATCTGCTTTCTTTCTAGCCTTTCTTCAGCCATCATGTGAAAACTCATCGTACTCTTCCAAGTGGTGTTCAAATAAAAGATGATGCTGTAATGGTGGTAGTTGCCAATGTACGCAACATGACTCATTTTAAGGAACTTAGTAAAAGATGAGGGGACACTTTGAGACAAAGCAGGCTGGACTGTGTGTCTCGGTGAGACTTCTTCAAGAGTGTCCGTTTCTGCAGTTGGGCCCCTGGGGCTTCTTCTCTGCTGAGCTAATGGGCTGGTTAATGGAAGCCTTTGATTACGACTCAGTGGAGAACCCACTTGTCTTCCTCTTGTGACACAAAAGGCATCTTGACTGCTTTTATTCCTCTTTAGCATTTACTGCTGTGGTCTAATTGGGTTATAACAGGATTGTCCTCCCCAAGGGCTATTTCCAGAATTTGCAAGCTACATGACAGTCGCTGTCTTCGTAAAGATCCGTCTTGATGCCGGATCCTCCTTCTTGCCTTGTTTCACAGCTGGGTCCTTAGCTTCATGAGGGGCAACCAGCTTGCTCATGGGGTGAGGTCAAGCTTGGTCCTGGGAATGTACGTTGGGGGCACACTCATCCCAACTGTGACAGCCCTGTTTGGGGAAAGATCTCACCTTCATGAAAAGTCCAATGGGATCGAATTCTCATTTGAGCTCCTTCTCTCTCAAGCTCTAGAGAAGGCCATTCTCATTTGAGCTCCTTCTCTCTCAAGCTCTAGAGAAGGCCTTGAGAAGAAGTTAAATTTTATCTTCCTGCCCAACCCTGACTACCTGTTCAGTACTTCCCACTGGAGGTGCCACCAGCCACACACTCTCTCCCTTTCTGTCCCCAAGGACATTCCCTGCCTCAGCTTCCAAAGCCACCCACTGCAGCATCCCACCTGTGCAGTTCTTCCCCACATGCTTGTCCTAGGACCTCAATGGCCCACAGGTGAAAGGAGATTATATACAGGACTAATTTATTCTCTATTGTTAAAGAGTAATAATGAATTATTTCAGTTTCATTCAAATCAACTTGATAGTCACAAAACAGCAATGGTTGGCCGGGCGCGGTGGCTCACGCCTGTAATCCTAGCCCTCTGGGAGGCCGAGGCGGGTGAATCACTAGAGGCCAGGAGTTTGAGATCAGCCTGAGCGAGACCCCATCTCTACTAAAAATAGAAATAAAAAAAATTATCTGGCCAACTAAAAATATATATAGAAAAAATTAGCCGGGCATGGTGGCACATGCCTGTAGTCCCAGCTACTCAGGAGGCTGAGGCAGGAGGATTGCTTAAGCCCAGGAGTTTGAGGTTGCTGTGAGCTGAGCTGAAACCATGGCACTCACTCTAGCCCGGGCAACAAAATGAGACTCTGTCTCAAAAAAAAAACAACAAAAAACCAGCAATGGTCCAAGTTCTGTCAGGCACTATACAGACAGACTACATCACGCTAGGAAATGTACACTCATTATTTCATTGAACATTCAACAAGGAGGCATAACTATTCCTGCTGTGGAGGAGGAAACTTGGACTCAGAAAGGTTTGCTGACTTGCTCAGGGTTACCAGGGCCTCTGCGTTGCACAATTGCAAGGGGCATTTGGTAGCCCATGCAAATGGCACTCCCTGGATTTGTGCTCCAAGACATAGAATATAAAGGGAACGATACTCCTGGAACTGTATAAAGCAGTAGATCTGATGGTCACCCGGCAGGTAGTGACAGAGTCAAGAACTAAACCTTCTTTTTCTAATTCTGAGTTCAGTGCTGCTTCTAGTCCACACAAAAATGCTTAATCTTTAGCATGATGGCAACCTTCTTTGCTTCTTACAAAGTAAATAAGGAAAGGGGTAGTTGTAGGTTTGCATAAAATGATATAGACACTCAGATGAGAATGGCCAACCCAAACAATGCTTAGCATTCTCATTTGAGCATAGGGCTTCGAGTTCATATGCAGTATAGAGAATAGCACTGCACAGGTGAAGCCTCACAGTTTTGAAAGGTACAACAAATACTCCATATGGGAATTAGCCTGGAAATTTGGAAATGGCATAGGTCAGACAGAGCTAGGTCTAAATCCTCGATTTGCCATTTCTTGATGCAAATTTGGACACATAGTAAGTTCTTCTGAGCCTTGGTATTCTCTTTTGCGGAAAATGGCCATTTTGCTTGAACCAAGTTACCTTAAATTCCCCAGGTAAGATTCACTGAAGTGTTTATAGCACCATAATTCAATGCTTTTAAAAGTGAATAACATTTTGATGCTAGCAGGACAGTTTTAAATTAAATAGGTAGTTTTAAAATCTCCATTATTCTGAATACATTTTAACAACTGCTTTGTTCAGTTGCAGACACTGTTTATAGTCAGTTGGTGGATCCTGCATTCTAATCGGTTTTTACTGATTTTAAAGCCAATGTTCTTTCTGCTTCCCTGCTCCTCAATTGTTTTTAACTCATCTCTTTTTTTAAAAGCTTAGGATAATAGGTATTTTTTATATGCTTTAGTAATTTTAAATACTCAATCATGTTTTCCTGAAAGTCTGGTTCTATCTTGTCTTCCACTTTGATGGTGGCATGGGCGTTTGCAAGTATTTGGGTTTGTGCATGAGGACCAGTGTCCACACACACGCTCCTGTGTCTTCCCTTTAGCTGCCCAGTGATTCCCCATGCTGCTCTTGGGAGCTTTTGTGCTTGAAGAATCAGTCAAAGAGTGAGGAGAGGTGCTGACAGCCACACAAGCTGATCTCCCGGACCTCTTAGTCCACAGTCCCAGAAAGGAAGCACAGCCCCTAGTAGACTCTCATTTGTAATTAAATGACAAGGATATTGTGGTGGGAAGAGTTGTCTCTTCCTACCTTGGGCCACTTGGTGGGCCTTTTTCTTCATTTTCGTGTGAGTTTAATTCCCATTGATGCAGATGATGATGGTTGGTCAAATACCACTCACTACTGCATCTGAGTCCAGCATTCTCCCCCAGTGTCCCCGTGGTAAACACAGAGGAATTGAAAGACAGAATGATTTCACCTCTGAAGTCCTATTTGGTGCACATTTTGAGCCCAGGGACCAACCACGCAGGAGGCCTGGGGTGTTTTCACTTGGGCACAACCATGAAAGTGTTGTGTATTTTTTTCCCCCTTTGGTGGAAAAATGATGGCTTTGCTTTCTCGAAGCATTCCTGTAGGCTTATTCATGGAACCCAAAGAGGGCGACATCCAAGGAGGGCAGCCTTCTGTTTCCCAGCCAGAGTAAGGGTTTGGCAAAGAGGGAGCACTGGGGGGGTGGGGGGAGGCAGGACTGCCCAGTGCAGTAGGTGAGAGAAGAGTTGGCCAAAAGGTAGGAAAGACTTGAAACCAAAATCCACACTCTGATGTGCGGGGCCTCCCAGTGAGAAAAAACACTCACCAGACACCCACATACTTATTTGGGTTGGAATAGGGTATGCAGCGCCCAGGAGGCTGTTGAAATAGAGAACGGACCCCCTTCAACGGGCTGGGGGAGCTGTGGAAAGCTGGGGCGGGGGCTGGGAGGAGAGTGAAGGGGAGGGTACCCAAGGCAGGGCTGTGGCTACCTTGGCCAAAGAATCCATTCTGCAGGTTTACTTGGGGTGGAACTATAGGCTGTGCCCCGTGTGGGTGGTGGTTGGAGAGACTTATGAGAAGCAGGGAGCTGTCTTTTCTCTGGAGCCAGAGAGACTTAGGTTTGAATCCAGACTCCACCACTTATGAGCATTGGAATCGTGGGGGAAAGTCACTTAACGTGTCAGAAGCTCAGTTACCTAACCAGTAAAATGGGAATGAAATTGTGGGTTTTAATGAGGATTCAATTTAGTATTGCATGTGCATAGTCAGCCTTGGTGTGCCTGCCCCTCATCAATTTCCAGTCATTAGCTGCTAACTTTTCACATGTTAGATGACAGGTTGTATGTAGGGAAGGCAGCCTCATATGATGGTTTTAGAGCATCTCCTCTTGGGTGTGAGTTGAGGCTCTACTTGGTACCACCCTTATGACTTAGAGTAAGTTTCTTAAACTTGCTAAACTGCAATTACTTACAACATAAAAATATTATCATACTGATACTTATCTCACTGTATTATCAAGAGGACCAGTTCAGATAATGCATGAGTAATACTTAGCACAGTGCCTTGCTAAGTAAGTGTAGAGAGGCACCAAGATGGTAGTGATGGTGAAGCTGTGATTGTACAACAGCCTCTGAGGACAGAGTTTGCATAGTCTAGACCATGGTCCTCTATTGGGGACCCTCCAGGAGATATTTGACAATGTATGGAGACTGTTGGTTTTACAACTTATGTGGGTGGGTTGCTATTGGCATCTAACAGGCAGAGACCAGAGATGCTGCTAAGCCTCCTGTAGTACCTAGAGCAGTCCCCCTACAACAAAGAATTATCTGGTCCCAAATGTCAATAGTGCCAAGGCACTTTTGCAAGATTTAAACAACATAAAGTAGACATCAGAAGGCCTACCTGAATTAGTGTCAGGGATAACTAAGTTGTTCAGTTATTGAAATACAAAGCCTGCGTCACCCTGTAGGTTGTACCTCCTGGGGACCTTGCCTTAGTTACCTCTATTCCCTATAGCTTGGTACAAGTTATACACTCACTAAATGTCTTTTAAGTCAACACAGAAAGCTACCCGATGAAGGGTTCCAGGGTGAGGTTAAAGATATAACTAGTATTTGATAATCTATAAAGGATTTTCACCTTGAAACAAAATGGGTCAGTTTTTGGACAGAGCATCATCTAGAGTGATCAAAGCTGGGATTGAGAAACTGAAGTAGCAGAAAACACAGGAAAGTTACTGCTTGGCATGTACCACCAATTTGGGACTGGGGAGGCTGGGAGTGGATTTGCCTTTCTAATTAGGTTTGACTTGGGCTAATATTGAAGTGAGCTTTTGTTCCCTGAGTAGACACCAGCTGGGAGGCCGTCCAGGAACGTGCTGGGTGGCAGGGTGAAGTCAGCCTGATATTACACATTTTCTCTGGGTGATCCATAAATAGACCATTCACACACAGACATAGGAGACTGGTCTACAAACTTAGCTCTGATGCAGAATGTCCTGAGAGGTTAGACTCTTGAGTCACACTGGATAACAGTTCAAATCCAGGCTCTATTACTTGCTTGCTGTGTGGCCTTGCACAAGATAATTTAGTTTTTCTGAGCCTCATTTTTTTCCTCAATCTGGAAAACACAGATGAATAATATTTACATCAAGATGTCATTATAAAAGATAAATAAAAAACAAGAGATAAGAGATTATATTGACTCCTACTATAGAAAACTAGGAATGAGCTAAAATTTATTACACAGTATACTAATATAGGGAGATCTCCCCTAGGTAAACAACTTATTGTTTGCTTAATTTTGGTGTTACTTCTGTCTATCAACACTTATCCATCTCACTGGATGGTCTCCTAAATGTTCTTGCCACTAATCTCTTCCACCCCACCATGACAGTTGTCCTTAGGACACACTCCAGAGTGCTCTTCCTAAAGCATAATGCTTGTCAAATCACTCCCACGTTTAGAAAAGCTTCTTGTGATCTACTGAAGGAAAGTCTAGATTAATTATTGGCCAGGCATTAAAGGCTTCCACCATCTGATTGCCACCACCAATGCCTCACCCTTAATGTTTGCCAAGGCCTGCACCCCCCTACACAGGTGAATTCCTGGACATGCCCTTTCCAGGTTATTTGCTGTTTCCAAAACATCCCTATAATTTTCATTTCTTTAAGTCTTTGCTCCTGCAGTTCCCTTACCTTGAACCGATCCTTTCTAATGAAATCATATCAAGTTTTCAAGGCCAAGGTCAAATCCTGTCTCCTTCCAAGGAACCTCTCTTAATTTCCCCTCTATTAGTTGGAATTATATCTCTTATTCCTTGGGGCTCCAGAGCACTTGCTGGCTTTGTCTTAGGATCTCTGAGCATTCTGTCCCTGCCATTAGAGCAGCTTGGGTACCTGTCTTTACTCCTTTATAAAGTGAGGAACTATAGACAAGTATTAGGAATCTTTGTGATCCTTCCTCCCTTCACTTCCCCAGCACCTAGAATAGTATCTTGCACTTGGGGAAGCACTCAAAAAATGTTGGATCAAACCTCAAAATCATCAAAGGGTTCATTCCTTAAGGGAATCTCTGTGGTCAAAGGGGTATCCTTCTATCCTACCAAAATACCCTGGTAAAAACAGGAGTGCTGAAATCAATTTCATTTTTTCTACAACTAAAACAAGTTTATGTCTGCCAGTGTGAGAAGCTGAGTATAACTACGGGATGCAATTTAAAGATTTAGTGTGTCACGCTACTTATCCATTAAGTAATCTTTCTTTCAGTACAAGCAGACCGTGGGGTGTGTAGGGTGTGTGTGTGAAAGAGAGAGAGAGAGAGGGACAGAGACAGAGACACAGACAGAGAGGGGCAGACAGAGAGAGAGAGAGAGAGACAGGTATTTCCTTCCATCGAGACTAGAGATAACTTGAGGGTCTCTGTGTTATTTCTTCATATTTCCTACATCTCAATGCACAACTTAAAACCTCCAGAGAGTACAGTATGGAAAAGGGGTGGGGAGTGACAGGTAACTTTCTAGTGGAGAAATCTGACAAACACCACCTTGGCCAAGTGATCAAGACTCACACCAACAGTGATGAGTTGTGTTGACACCCTTGATATGACACAATGAGAATGGACAATGAGAATGGAGCTGTACATCTATGGTCTTCCTCCCCCAGACCCATAACCCCTGTGTGATCATGAGAAAAACATCAGAAAAACCCAAATTGAAGGACATTCTACAAAATACTTGATCAGTACTCCTCAAAACTCTCAAGATTATAAAAAAAAGCAATAAAATTTTGAGAAATTATCACAGTATAGAGGAGCCTAAGGACTCAAGACATCTAAATATAATGATTCCTGGGAGAGGTTCTGAGACAGAAAAAGGACACTAGGTAAAAGCTAAAGAAATTTGAATAAAGTGTGGATTTTATTGTCAATAATCTGTCCAGAGTAGTTCCTCAGTTGTGATGCATACGGATGTCAGATGTTAACAACAGGGAAAATTGGGTGCAGGGCAGAGGGGAACTCTCTGTAGCACTGTGCAACTTTGTTGAATGCCTAGGAAGTGAATGAGAAAGGGTATTTGGATTCAAGCTCCCTGTGAGGAATTAGAAGGAAACTGAACAGTTTAAACCATGTACCTATGGCATGATGATGGGATAGCTCTGAGCAAGTTATTTGAACCTCTTTGTCTCCTCATTCATTTAATAATAAGAATTTTATAAACTGTGCAACTCATAGGATAGAACAAATTAAATTAATCTATACTAAATGCCTAGAGCATGGCAGGTGCTCAGTGACTGTTCCCTCCCCTTTGTTATATTGGGCTTGTGGGCAAGTCACTTAACCTCTCTGTGGACAACAAGGCATTTGTTATTGAACGGAACTGGAAATAAGTTATTTAAAACAAAAGCCATAGCTACTAGCATCTTCTAATTAAGTGGGATAGTGTAATTTTTGGAGGTGGGGGAACAAATCTCTATGCTCTCTCCTTCCCGTTACAGAGACTGATGAAGAAAGAAGAGAGGAAAGATCAAAATTCCAAAGCTTCTTCCATTTCTCCTATGCTGTTAAAGGGTGAGTCCGAGGGTGGATGAACCTTTGTTTTAGGAGGCGCATTAATGAGATGGCATTTTAAAAAATAGGCCTAGCATCCAATAGAGGGTGGAGAGTTGAGAACAGCTGAGTGTTCTGCATAATTAAGTTAAGCAATTAAGATGAGAGGAGTATAAAAGTGTGTGTGTGTGTGTGTGTGTTGGAAGCGAGGGAGGTTGTGCTGAGTTACAGAGCACGAGGCTGCAACCTCTGGAGAAATGTGACCAGCAAGAAATTCTCTGTGGAGGCATAGTCCAGGGACTTTTAAAGCAACAATGTCTAAAAGTCTCATTTTAATTTATTTGTTTTGCCATAATATAAATGCCCTTCATTATCCTAACTTTCAAAAAATTTACTAAACATGCAAGTGAAAAGATTGTGGTAGAAACCAAAACCCTCATTTATCTGCATTAACACTAGTCGAAAGAAAGAGAACAAGGCAGGGGTGGGGTGAAATGAAAATGAGATTTTAGGTTCAGTAGAAAGAGAAATTTGGGCATAGAAATGATGATGGAGTATATTCATCCCAGGGAATTTGCAGATAGTTGGGGTCAGGCATTACATTTGGGCTGATTTCAATAAATGGGGCCATGTATGTGGTATGTGAGTACACGAGTGTGTGTATGTGTGTGTGAGTGTGTGTGTCCACCTTCCCAGAATGGAGGCTGGGGGAGAAGCTACAGGCTGATGTTTCCAGGCACCCAGTGCCCTCAGAGATGTGCCCTCCCCATGGCTGAAAGGTCCTGATGCACAAACAGGGTACACCACACCTTCCATACTGTTCGACCTCATTCCCTACTATGCTCTCCCATGCTGGAATTGCTGTACCACCTCACTTACATATCCTGGAACACAATGCCTTTTTTTCAGCTTTGTTGGGGTATAATTGACAAATAAAAATTATATATATTCAAGGTATACAATATGATGTTTTGATGTATATATACATATAGCAAATCTTAAGTATCAAATACTTACGATCTACTTTTGGTGAATTTCAAGTATACAATACAGTATGATTGTCGCTCCCTGGTGGTCTAGTGGTTAGGATTCGGCGCTCTCAACACAGTATGATTAGCTGTAGTCACCATGCCATACGTTAGGTCTCCAGAACTTATTCATCTTATAACTGCAAGTTTGTACCCCTTGTCCAACATCTCCCCGTTTCAGAAGGGACCACAGTTGTTTGCAGTTATCTTTTTATATACCACTCTCCATCACCACCCCTCTACCAAAGATGGTGGGGGTACAAAAGGTGACCCCAGGACAGGTTCATCTCCGGGTCCCCTGAGCACCGAACACAGTGTCTTGTTCTAAGAAGGTGCTCAACAAATATTTGGTGAAAGGCTGACTCAAGATCTCTCTTTCTTGGCAGGTATAATTCCTGTTCCGTACAAAATGTCAGATATGGATGCTTTGGTTAGCTCCCTTTAGGGCAGAGATTCTCAAACTTGTCTGCATCTGGAGTATTAACCATTACTGACACCTGGGTTTCACCCAGACGCCCTCCTGGCTGCAGCTGGTGCTGCTGAGAAGCTGGTCTGGAGCCCAGCATCTTGCTTGCCTGGGATGATATTCTCCCTTTCATTGTCACTGCTGACTGTTGCTGGCTCCTCCTTTTCTTAAGGCCAATCTTGCAGAACTGTTTACAAATAAAGTCATAGATATAAAAGTATATTGAGAAAGCAAAAAGTGTGTTGGGACTATTAGATTAACTCAGAAACGTCTCCCAGGTTGGATTTGGCTTCCCAACCCTAGTTGAGGTCAGTTAACTTTCCTCTCCAGTAGAAACTGTAAGGAACAAACACAGAACAGCAGTAGAGTTTTAGGGTTTCTTGGGAGTCATGGGCTTTTGTTTCTCCTTCCACCGTCTATCTTTCGGGGGGCTGGGTAGGGGGAATGTGAGAAAAGAAGGATGAGGACATTCAACTACAGCTCTCTAAGGGCTTTTCCTTCATTGATGGACTTGGAATTAGCAAAGGACAGTCCCCCTTCCCCCTCCCCTCCATAAGCATGGCAGAAGAAGGGCAAGCAGTTCTGAGACCAAGGGCAAGCAGCAGACAGCTGGGCCTTCCTCATAGGCCCAGCTCAAAGCTGCTCCATCTCGGACTGGACCCCTGTGGGTTGAGTCACGGTACAGAAAGGCTCAGCAGCCTAGAGGGTCAGTTCACACAGGGTCAGTGTCTATTGTCCCCTGGAGACACTCTACTACTTTCTCTGTTCTCTTCAGAGCCTGCTTTGGCAGATGGTCCTTCCCTAGAAGTACCACAGGTCATTCTCTTTGGGTCATTTTCTCACCTCCTAACCTGTGGGTGACATTTTTAGTTAGCATTTTTTTTTGTCTTTTTTCTTAGGTGGACATGACTGCAAACAAACACACACACACATGTAGACACACACCAACACATACATGAGCAGGAGCTCACATATACACCCTTATAAATGACAAAAATGGCTCTTTATAATCCTTATGAACAATAATCTGTACCCCAAATGGTATTTTCACAGCATTCATGAGCCTACTCTGGAGCTATTACCAACAATTGTGAGATCCACAGACTGCTCAGCGTCTTCCCAAACTGCCTCCTACCACAGCTTCTGATTGCCGAGGCAGGAAGCTTGTGCCAGTGTTCCCTCTCTGCGTGACGGGGTAATGGAGGAAATCATGTCACTTTTCTGAACCCTTAATTTACTGATCTGCCATGTGGGCTGAATAAAGCCTGTATCATCTAAAACACAGAGTTGCAATGGGGATCAACTGGGTAATGAATGAGAACATGCTTGGGGTGCCAAGAATATACAGTGGGTAAAGAATAGTCTCTTCCATAAAAGGTGTTGGGAAAACTGGCTATCTGCACGCAAAAGAATGAAATTGGACTCCTATTTTGAACCATACACAAAAATCAAGTCAAAGTAGACTAAAAACTTAAAAGACCTAAAACTGTAAAACTACTAGAAGAAAATATCAGGAGTATGATCCAGCAATCTCTCTTATGCGTACATATCCAAAATAATTGCAATCAGGATCTCAAAGAGATAACCTGCACTCCCATGGTCATTGCAGCATTATCCCTAGTAGACAAGAAATGGAAACAACCCAAATGTCAATAGGGTGCATATATCCAATAGAATATTATTCAGCCTTATAAAAGGAACCTACCATTTGCAACAACATGGATGGACCTGAAAGACATTATACCAAGTGAAATAAGTTAGTCAAAGAAGGACAAATACAGGATTCCACTTATATGAGGTATCTAAAATAGCCAAATGTACAGAAGCAGAAAACAGAATGGCGGTTGCTAGGGAATAGAGGGAGAGGGAAATGGAGAGTTATTCCATGAGGATATCGTATTCAATGAGCATAAAGTTACAGCTATACCTGATGAATAAGCTCAAGAGATCTGCTATACAATACAGTGTCTACAGTTAACAATAGAGTATTGTGCACTTAAAAATTGAAGAGGGTAGATCTCATGTTAAGTGTCCTTACCACAAAAACAACCACTCCTTCTAAACACAGAGAGACACAAAGAAACTTTTGGAGGTGACGGGTGTATTTGTTACCTTGATTGCAGTGATGGTATTACAGGTGTTTGCATATGTCCACACTCATAAAATTTGTATATATTAAATAAGTGCAGTTTTTGTATATCAATTATACCTCAGTGAAGCTGTTTTTAAAGTGCTTCATTCAAAGAACAGTGGACACAGACAGTGACTCATCCATTTGTCCTCAGATCCCTCTTACTGGCTCCAGGTGCCCCTACACTGAGGTATGTGTGCTTTGCTCCTGAAGGTCAGTACCTCTTACTCTCTTTGGAAGGCCACTCTCAGGAAACTGGAGCTGCTTTGCTTGAGGCTTCAAGAATCAGAGTGCCTGGAAATGTGTGTGTGTGTCCCCCTGGAGTGACCTTAGCCAATGGCTGAGGATGAGAGAATAGAAAAGCTCAGCCCCTCTGCCCAGACTTGGAGCATCCTCTGAGATGTAACCAACACCGCAATGTCCCCTTGAAGACTGAGGCTGAGACCTTGCCTGCAATTCTGTGCCGGTTTGGCTTCCTCCCCTTCCCTGTCCTGCCCCCCCAGGCCCTCACAGGCTCCCCTTGGGAGCACTTCCTCTGTAACTTACTCGTACATGGATCACATCTCAGTCTGCTCCAGGGAACCTGACTTAAGTTACAAATATAACGTGATACGATGGTGTAATTCCTCCTGGCACCTTAGCGATTACAGAAATATATACTTACTGAGCATCTTCTCAGACACTGTTCAGTGCTTTTTATTTGAAACATGCATCATCTTATTTAATCCTCCATTCAACCTTTTGTAGATAAAGAAGCAGGGGTTTAGGGAGATTAAGTAATTTTGCCAAGATTACATGCTAGCTTAGCGGTAATTACAGCACAAGCCTGATCGAACCTAAAACTTCTCCTTGGGTTTATTTCATCAAAATAAAGGTTTTGGGGGATGTGTTTTTCCCCTACTTTTTTGTTAAATTTTCCTACTTTTCATTTTTCCTTACCTTTCACCCTCTTTTCAATCATGTCAGCCCAAAGGCAGGTCTAAGGAGGGAAGCATGTTCTCCTGACAGGCAGATTGGAAACAAAAACTCTGCTCACAGCTTGGCAAGAACAAGGGTAGTGATTGATCTTAGGTTGCTGCTCCAAATGGCAACCACTTTAAAACCTATCCTGCCTCTATCCTTGGTGGAGAAAGCATCACTCACCACATTCCCTATCCTCCCTGAGCCACTGCGTGCCCCTTACAACCCAGGTGTGAGAAGTGAAGTGAGCTGTCGAAACAGGGTCTCATTGCTAGACGAGGGGTCGGGAGAGGAAAGGGTTCAGGCAGCATTTCTGCAGGAAGCCAGAAGGCAGATGATTTGAAAATTATTTTTAGTGACTGCTGGTCATTTTATCTTTTTATTATTAATTCTATTATACATAGAATTTTTTTTCTACATAGACTATTAAGCATCTGCCAGATGGCAGGTGCAGAACAGGAAGATGGGTAGGGCTTGGTTCGTTCCTGCCCTGGAGGAACTTGGCAATCTATGAATGAGGCAGACACAGCCAGCCAATCAGAGCCTGGGAAAGAATTTGGGATCTGAGATTGCAGACAATCAGGTCTGCCTTGGGGAGTCATACAAGGCTTCACATGTAGAGCAGCGCTTACGGTGAAGTGAGAGATGGTTGCAGCTTCTACAGCGAGAAGTGTAGTGTAGAGTGCATGTATGTGGAGGGGGTTGTGTGGGAGGGGGTCAAAGGTATTTCAGGCAAAGGGGAGAGACTCAGGAAAGGCACAGAGGTCTTGGGATGCGGAGCACATTCTAGGAATTGTTCAGCGTGGCTGGAGCTGCTGGGATGGAGAGCGTGTGAGAGGTGCAGTCGTGTTTCACTCAAACTTTATTTTGTGCCTACTATGTACCATGTAGGGTGTTAATCACTGTAAAAGATAATAAACATGAGTAAGATGCAGCCTCTTGTCTTTTTGTTGCTCACACGTGGAGGAGACAGATAAGCAAAGAGATAGCTACAGCAAAATAAAATCTATGAGTGGGCATAAGGAAATAGATGTGATAGAGCCAGGAAGACTTCCGGGAGGAGGGGACTCTTGAGATAAGTTCTACAGTTGAAGAAAGAGTGACAAGATTGGAAGAGTGGACTGTGGCCCAATTGCTGAGTGATTTATGTCAAACTATGGAGTTTGTACTAAATCTGGTAGTGAAGGTTGGAATCAATGCGTATTTGGATGCAGGGGGAGGGGGGACACTATTAGACCCGTGTCTCAGAAAGATTGTATGAATGACTGGCTAAACAAGTGTTGGTCCTCAGGTCTCCTGACCCATTTACTGGTTGACTTACATGGCTATGTCCTGTGTTTTGAAATTTCAATCCTATCATTGCAGCTAATTCATGGATTTATTTTTATCTGTGCAAATGTGTTGTGGCTTTAAGATTTGAATAGAACAGGGGCCTGGGGCAAGGTTGAGAGTGGAGTAGAGAAAGGCTTTCAACTTACATGCCGTGCTGCATCCTCTCAGTCGGTGTTCTGTAACAGACGAGGAAATGGATGGAGACTCTGAGTGCTGATTTGGTAACTATGGTAATGTTCAGGCTCTTGTCATTTATGAGGGGCCTGAATGGATTAGATGCACCTTTTAAAATGCTTGCTTGTGAAGAGGTGGCTAAACAAGTCTTGATTGTTTGCCTCTGACGAGCCTGTTTCCAAGTGTGCAGAGACAGGGGTTTAGAAAGCTGAGTTTCAAAGGCACACCCGGCCTTTGCAAATAGAGAAAGGAGACTTGAGGGACACTCAAGCCTGACCTGGATATTTCCAACTAATGCCAGGCAGCTGCCCCTAAGCCCTCTCCAAGTAACCCACAAAGCAAGGGCTTTGCTTTGAAACTAAGACTCTGCCCCAAATATCTGTCTATTTATAACAGCAACCAAAAATGCTACCCCTTTGTTTCTTACCCTTCCACCAGTCCCACCTTTGGAGTCTCTTTTGAACTCCCAGAATAATCCATCTCTCCCCCTTTTCTTGACTATCGTAAGCCATTTTGAGCTTCTGTCAGAATTTCCCAGAAAATGAAGTTAGACAGACTTGGGTTTCAATTGAATCTGTTGTTTGCTTCTTGCTGTGTGATCTTAGAAAAATCACTTAGCCTCTCTGAACCTCAAGTTTTTGATCTGTAGGATGGAGATGACAGTGCCCATTTTAAAAGGCTATTATGAGAGTTTCGCCAGGTCTGTAGTCTCATCCATGGCACCGAGTGAATACTCAAGTAAATGGTCTTTTCTTTAATTTTCCATCCTCATTTCATTCTCCCAAATCTGTGAGTTTTGTGAAGACAGACTCTGAGTCTGTTACATGTCCAGTTCAAGGTTTAGCTAGTGCATAAGGTGAATGAGCTAGAAAAATGAGTCTAGATCAAAAGGTTCTGTTCAACCGGTTTATGTGGTCTGTTTAGTTAGCTTCCATTCTAGTCAGTCAGTAAGACTGCTGAGGGATTGAGGACAACATCCCATTTTAGTCAGATAATAGCCCTGTTTCTGGGCCTCTGACTTCACTCAGACACTACAAGGGGGAGTTAATTAACAGATGAGTGCAACCCATGCAAGCTAGTCCCCACTTCCAGGAGAGCAGGCTCAGATACCTAACTTACTGGAAAAGAATTGTGGTTTTGCAGAAATGATGGAACATTGGAATGTGGAAGCAAGAAGAGAATGCCCGATAAAAGTTGCCTTGCCCAATATCTTGAGATTTTAAGGCAGTCTCAGAATTTCTTTATATCTCCGAGCCCTTCATTCCCACCTGGCCATATTCCTGCATTTACCTGGAACATACTTTACTTCTCTCTGCTAAGTCCGTCTTCTTCACCCTTCCAGGCCCCACGATAGTTGCATCCTTCCCCCGAAGTTTTCTCCAATCCTGTGGATCCTTCATTTCAGATCAGGAAAAGTGGTCATGGTTTGTTTAGTTACCATTTGAGAACTGAGGTCACTATTAAAACTAACCTTTTTTTGGCACTCTATTTTTAAACTATAGAGCAAAGGTACCACAATGCTAAAAATGAAAAATTTCAGAGTAGAAAAATCAATGAATCCTAATCCATAGCCTCTAACAGAACTGGATTTGACATCGCGATATACTTTCTTCCTGTGTTTTAATTTTAACTTATGTGTAAGAAATAATTATGTAAGAATTCATCTATTGCAGTCTTATTTTTATATCAAAATGTTGGCATTTTCTGATATTGCAACATAGTGTTCACAACCATCACTTTTCACGGGCAGATTAAGTTATGAGTAGGTTTGTATTCTTCACTAAAATTCTCTTTGGTAGTCGGTCTTTACTAAATGGTTGCTTCTACAAAATGCTGCTATCTGCATCTTTTGCTTCTACAATTGTATGGGTCAGCATAGACTAAGATTTCGATGGGTTAAAAAATAAAAGTCTTTTTGTATTTCTCACTCACATCACAGCGCAGCGTCATCATTCTTGATCTCCCCCATTGGTCAGTTAGGGACCAGGCTTTTTCCATCTGGTGGCTCTGACATCTTCTACGACTTCACAGGCATCAGAGGATTCTCAGCATACAGCAGAGAGATAAAGGAAGGTTCTGCTTGGAAGTCGAGTACAAGATACATGGACACACATCGTTGGCCAGAACTCAGTCACATGACTTCACCTAACTGCAAAGGATGCTGGGAGTGGCCGTCCTGACATGTATCCCGGGAAGAGGAAATGGCCTTGAGGAACATCTGGCCAGTCTTTGCCCCAATTGTTTTCTTTATTTTATACTACTTGTGTGGGCTTGATTTCTGGAAGAGTTATTTTAGTTCAAAATTCAATAGTCTTTTATAGCTATTAATATAATAAAGTCATCATTCCTTCATCCATTCATTTACTTCATAAATCTTTGAATGCCTGCTATAATACAGGTACTGTGCTGGATAGGCAAGAAAAATACATACAGTTTGAATTCTAGCAAGGAAAATGAGAAATTAGTCAAGCTGCCTACTAAATATACTCTCTCATTTTGCTCCTGAATATTTTAATGTGTACAAGTTTCCATCTAAGTTTTATAGTCCTTGAGAGCCATATATTAATATATCTTTTATAGTGTCAATAGCATCTAGCTCAATTCTGGGCACACAGAATCCAAAATGTTATAGATTCAATGAATGATGTCATTAGTCATCAAATACACTTTATGAACAAAGCTCTGAGAGGTGAAATGTCTGGCTAAAGATCTACAGAGAAATCCTCAAAACAAATAACCAAAGAAAAGAAATGAATTGGACAAGACATAAAATAATGGCTGTATAAGGAAAGGAAAAAGGTGCTTTCTGATAATGAGAAGGATTCTCCCAGCTCTGCTGTGTGCCTGAAATAAGCAAGCACAAACATTGCATTGACTCACAGCAGGAGGGACTTATAGCAAATGCAGAGCTTCCTGTCACGATGGTTTGCATTAACATCAAGGGAGATGGTAAACTTCCCATCCAAGACAATGCTAAGAATGAAGCAAGTTTCATATTAGTCTAAGGTGACTTGGAAAAGTTCAGCTCATAGGAGAGAGGGCAAATCTTTCGTTTTACCTCCATTTCTAAAGCATAACTTTCATTTTTAGGCACAACGCTGCTTCCTTGATGTTACTTTGCCTCCTTTTTTTCTCAATAAAGCGTTAAAAGAGAGTCTACTCCCTGCTGAGAATTATGGTTTCCCCCTCAATTCTCATATTTCTCAACACCTGTTGGGCAGCTGCTATGTTCTGCCCAAGCGGTGGCTGCATGTGCAAGGACTCAATTCTAACAGTATGGAAAGTTAGTGATATACTTAAGGGATTTGCAATATGAACTTAACTCTAGTAGATTGCTGGCACCACACTCTCATATTTCCCATGTACTTCTGTGGTCTCCATTAAGAAACAATAAAAATAACAGAGCTACTGAGTTCACTGGCTATGTGGAATCTTTTCCTGCATCTGTGTATAACCACATAAATGCAATACTTCTATAGCTCTATATGTATTATTATAGTATGCATGGATATCTAGCTATATATCTATATCTGCTAGACAGAATAATTATTTCTTAATTATATTATAGTAGCAGCTAACATTGAGCATTTACCAGGCATCCGTCATTGTCCTAAGCAGGTTATATACATTGTTGTGTTAAAACCTCAGACATCCTTAGGAGGTAGCTACTATTATAATCCTATTTTACAGATGAGGAAACTAAACCTCAGAGACGGGATTAAGCAGCTTGCTGCACGTCACACAGCTAGTAAGTGGAGAAACACTTACATAGTGTTTCTAGTCCACGATCTTAATTTGTATACACTACTTGTATTTAAAATTTTATATTAGATTTAGTAAACTACGTCTCATAGGGCAAAATGAGGATTATTACTATATTTTAAATTTTAAACAAACCACTGAGATAAGTAGGAGAATATTATGACAGTTGTTAATATTATTTCTCCTATAATAAAAGTGAGGCTCAGAGAAATTAAGTGATTTTTTTAAAGCATATATAGTTGGTAAGTGAGGAAGCAAGAAAATTCTGCAACCTGGTTTTACATATATATTATAATATATATCACATAATATATATTTTATATATGTGGCATGGTGTACAATGCCTGATGTTTACAGCATTTTGGGTATTTATAAAAATACATATTTAATTATATATTATATTAATGTGTAGACATATAATAATGAAAAGGATTTGGAAATGGCATTTAAAGACAAATGCGTTAATTTAAAATACAACAGCACTACCCAAGTGTGCTCAATATACATTTACTTTAGAACCTTTTACAAATTAAAGTTCCTTACCCTAGGAAGAAAGGTAAGGGATGTTTTATGGTCTAGAAGAATCAAGTTCCATATTTCTCATGAACACAAAAGTCATTGCTTAGTGACAAAAAGGTTGCAGGTTTCTTATAATAGTCCAATAAGCCAGGTTATTAAAATTTCGGATCCACTCAACATTCCATGAATACTTTATGTATCTGTGGAGGTTTGAGAGAAATAAGATGAAAGATCTCTTGAGCCTGAGTTCTGTTCTTAATTCTGCTGGAGATTGGTCTCTGGTGACCAGGAACTAGTTTTTTAGCCTCTCTGGGCTTCATGTTACTTATTTTAAAAATGAGTAGAGATAATGTTAGTAAATCCTCAAGGGGTCTTGGAGTTCTGATCAACAATTATTCAATGTTACTTAAAACAGTAACAAGGGGATAAGAAGGGTGGTAATTGCTAACTGGGATATTGAACCTGTAGGAATCCAACATTCAGGAGGACTCCAGCAGAAAACAGGTAAAAGAAAAGTGTTTCCTTTGGTCACCTCTTTCTGTCTTTGGGGATCCATTCATTCCCCCTGAAATTAGTGTGCATCAGCTGTGTGCCAGGCATTGTTGTAGGTACTGGGGACAGAGCTGAGAACCAACACAAAAGCTCCTGCTCTCATGAATCTTCCTGTGGGTTTGAGGGAGCCAGATCTTAAGCAAATGAGCAGGACTCTACGACGTCAAGAGTTAACCAGTGCTGTAGAAGAAAATACAGCAGTATAGGGATAGAGAAAGAAAGTGGGGAGGTGGATTTTATTTCTTATTTGACAGAAAAATTAATTTGAATTGATATGAGGCAATTTATAACTAGTACTCCAAGATGTTCTTTTTCAGGGTACTTTTATTTATTGAACACTTAGATTCACAATGCTTGGGATCTACATGCTTTTCAACACCACACAAAATGTTTTAGGCCTGGAGATAAAATAATTGCCTCTCAAATAAGAAAGATGAATAACAAAATTAAATGAGAAAAGATTTTGTACACAAAACATGTACTGGCATATCAACCATTCACCTGCAGCTCAATTCAGGTAGTTCGATATTTTAGAAAAATAAAGTTTACATGAAAAGAATAAAGTTAATAATTTATTCTTTAGGCAACTTGGAATTACAGAAAATTATCAAAATCTTTTCAAACTTTTTGGGCAAAAATTGCAATTGCATTTAATGTCAATGTGGAGGCGTAGGTGGAGTTCTTTAGGAACTGTAGCTATTCATTTGTTCTCTTGCCATTCGTCTTGGAAAATACATGCCACAATTTTGAGCTTTTATCATTCATTTTTACCCCTTTCTCCAAGGTATCGGAAGAGTGAGGAAGGGAATGGCCAAAGATGCTTCCATATTCGTACATTTATCCTACTATACATCCTTATGTCCTTAGAACCTAGCACATTATAGATGTTCAATAGAGTTTATTGGCTTAGTCATGTGCTGAGGGGAAGACAGGGACAGCAGGGCTCAGGTGCCTGGAAGGGGTTTTGGTTGGTTAATCATAGGTTTATAAGGTTTTGGTTTGCTCCTCATAGGCTACCTGTGCCCTGATATTGTTCCGGGAAGCAATATTCCCGCATCCCTT
This sequence comes from Lemur catta, assembly GCF_020740605.2. Classification (NCBI taxonomy): domain Eukaryota; kingdom Metazoa; phylum Chordata; class Mammalia; order Primates; family Lemuridae; genus Lemur; species Lemur catta. The sequence goes on along the minus strand of NC_059142.1, from coordinate 30,244,452 downwards.
GCTTCTAATAGGGTACATGTGACACATTTACTACCAAAGTGGCATAAGTATAAGCCCACTCAGGTTTCTGGCAAAGCTGTTACTTTACTGACTTGATGAGATAGATGCAGCCATCATGGCATGCCCTCTTCCTATCTGGAGTCCAAGTATGATACCTGGAGGAGCAGATGACATTTTGACAATGTAAGCTGACAAGCCAGCAAGCTGGGAACAGTGATGTATAGGCTAAAGAACATTGGATCTTTGATGTCATTGATAAACTGCTATGCCAGCCCACACCACACACTTCCATATTGCTTATTATGAGATAAAATTACATCCCGTGTGTGTTAGTCACAGAAAGTCTGGGTTTTTGTTTTTGTTTTTGTTTTGTAATTTCAGCCAAAATGATATCGGGTTGCTACACCATGGGAAGGGGTTGTTAAAATGGAGGGAAGATGAAGGTCATTGGCATTAGAGACATTCAGGTACTTTGAAGCTAGGACACTGAAGGGATATTCCGGAAGCAAAGTGACTGTAGGTATACGGATCAAATAAGCAAAGCATTTAAGAAAACAATTATGGTTGGGCAAGCAGGGGACATATAACAGGTTTTTATACCTTGAAGTCTAAGGCACAGGTAGATGATGGAGCAGCCAGGTACTCAATATGGACTAGCTCAGTGCAGGCATGTAGCTTCCTGGGATTAAAGATGATACAGGCATAGAACTTAGAAAACATGGAGAAATCAATGCCTAGTGTGCCCCTTATGATATTCACCTATGCACCTCAATTCTCTTTCCAGCCATTTTGGCAGGAGCATGGATGGTAGACAATTCAGGCTAAACCCCTTGGATTGGCATGGAATGTAGCTTTTCTTTGGTCGATTCATAAAGCATCTCCTCTAGACCATGAGGTACTTAAAGGGTAGGGACTAGAAGAGAGAAAAGGGTTTGTGCACATTGGGCTTGAGTGACTGTGGGACATGGTTTGGAGATGACTCTAGGCAACTGTGTATGAGGCTGGAAAGTGTTTAAGATGCTTTGAAGTGGTTTTTGAAAAATTATTGATTTTGGATAGGCAATCAGGGAAGGAAGTTACATCTTGTGGCCATTTATAAATAACCACGCATCCAGAGATTTCTAAAACCTTGATGTGTTTAAGATATATTACTTACCAGAAGCTGGGAAGGATGTGTGTGTGTGTGTGGGGGGGGGAGGTAAATAAAGAAAGGTTGGTTAATGGGTACAAACATACAATTAGGTAGAAGGAATAAGTTCTATTGTTCGATAGTAGAGTGACTATAGTTAACAACAATGCACTGTGTATTTCAAATAGCTAGAAGAGAGGACTTGAAATGATGCCAACACGCAGAAACGATAAGTACTCAAGGTGATGGACACCCCAAATATCCTGACTTGATCATTACACAGTCTATGCATGTAACAAAATACCCCATGTGCCCCGTAAACATATACAAATATTTGTATCAATAAACAGTTTTAAAAATACTTTATTTAGAATTCTTTTCCAGTGCAATTTAGTTCTTTGGCATTAGAGAACCTCCTTTTTCAGCTGAGTGTTGAATCTCAGTTAATGGTGACATGGTGACAATAAACTAACAGGTGTGCCTTTGATCATCATTCCTGTCATTGAATTATGCCCCTCTTTGGGGTATAGGATGATTCAGTTCACCTCCATGAACCTCAGTTTCCACACTTGAAGTGAGGCAGCGGGACCAGATGCTCACAAAGGCGCCTTCCAGCTCTAACATTCAATGGTCCTGGAATTCTACAACATAGATTCTCTTACCCTCCAGCCCTGAGGTGGAATGAACAAGCTGACTTGACCCAACTCACTTTCCAGCAATGCGAAGTTGATCATCCTCTGAAAGTAGATGGCTTGCATCACTTTCCTAGGCAAAGAATAACTCATCAGCATTAATTATGGTAAGCCTGGTATTTGAACTTGCTTTCTAGAGAATTTTAAAGCACAAAGATCTCTTCTTTCAAGGTCTGTGATAAAAGTAGCTTTACTAAGAGAAGTAGAGTGTAAAACCATCTGGAATTGCCCTAAAAATCAAATGTCTGGATTTTTGAATCAAACAAATGACCTCAAATGATGTTCCTAGTTTATAAAATCCTGACAAGAGATTATCTCATTCAGAAATATATAGCTCTAATCAAATATCTGTTGCATGCCATAATCTGTGCTAGGCCATTTCATATTTTCATTCCCTGATACACAATAAACAACTCCAGAACATGTCTGTTGTTATGCATTTGTGTATTTCCAGAGCTTAGTACAGTGCATGACACATAGAAGAAACCCACAAATATTTGATGTATTTACAGTAATAATTACTTCCCTAGAAATCATTTTTAAAGTTGTTAATTGACAAATAATGATTGTGTACACTTACTGAGTATAGTATGTTAAACAGATATCTGAACCCCTATGATCATTATAGTATTACTCGCAATAGCCAAAATATGCAATCAACCTAGGTATCCATCAATGGATGAATGAATAAAGAAAATGTGGCATATGGACACAATGGAATACTATTCATCTTTTAAAAATATGGAAATTCTGTCATTTGGGACAACGGATGAACCTGGAGGGCATTATGGAAAATGAAGTAAGTCAGACACAAAAAGACAAATACCACATGATCTCACTCATATGTGGAATCTAAAAAAGTTGAACTCATAGAAGCAGAGAGAATGGTGGTTATCAGGGTCTGAGGCTGGGGGGAAAGGACAGTGGAGAGATATTGGTCAAAGGGTACAAGTTTCAGGTAGATGGGAGCAATAGATTGCACTTTCTTGTCATGACGCCACCTATATGGCTCTTCCTCAACACTCCAAGCCCATAACAAATAGATTTTCAATTAAAATATAGAAATGATCAGCTTCTGCTAGGGAAATTTTGTTATGTTGAAAACATTTTGCAAGAAAAGATATCCTTCCTTGACGCTAGCCTGGGGTAATAAATATGGCCCGATGCCATCCCACAGAGAACAGGAAAGAATGAAAAGATTGACAAAGAAATGACCCAAGAAGAAGTAGGATTCTGAGAAAATAAGAAGTACAAAGGGCAAGAGAGTGGGCCCTGAGTCACTGGGAAAAAACAGGAAATGAAAGCTGGAGCAATAGGGTAAAGGAGCCAGTTCCCAAAGTCCGGTGTCCCTTGTGGACTAGAATGGAACAAGATCCAATTCTTAGGTTTAAAAAATTTTTTTTTGAACTCTACGGGTGCTTGACTGACTGACAATAAGATAATTAGATTGTGGTCAGTGCTTTTCACTCACATTCTTGATAACTGTTTTATAACCTAAGTTCTTAGGTTATAAAATGATAACAGAGCTATGCCATTAATTAGTTAATAATCAGTTATATCAAGTAGTTTTTCATCAGCACTCTAGTACCAGTTGGATTTTATATTTAATATTCATGAAACTTCTCTGAAACTCAGATTTTTGAAATTTTGGATGAAGCTGGCTGGTTCAGCTCATGAGCCTTTCTTTCTGCAAGCTTCCTATATATATGGAAAGTTTTTCCTTTCCTCTATGAATTATTCACTAAGCTCCTAATGCCCTAAAGACTACCACGTATCTTCAAGGTTTCAATTGAATTATCCTTTTTCCAGGAATACCAGGAATCTAGGAATTGGCTTGGTTACACTTAACCATTCTTGCCATGAATGGAAGAATGTGGATTCATTAAGGCATTTTATCTCCAGTGGTATCCACCATACTAAGGAGTTATACCAGTCTTCTTTATCTTTCTGATGCAGGAAAAGGATAAGTAAATACATTTTAAAACATTGAGTAGAAAAATATCAAATAAAAGTAGTCTTTCAGATTCAAGTTACTATATATTTTGCATAAGAATTTAGATGTCATCTTCCTGATTTGGTTTGGCTCAGGTTCTGTTGAAATATTAAATAAGAATTCTCAGTTTGAATCATGAATTCATTACATTGTTTACTACAGAGCCTTTGAGAAATTTACCTCCAAGTTTCTTCAAATATAAAATAATAATACCTAACTCATATTGTTATTTTGTGTATTGAACTAGATGATATAAGTAAAATACCAAATATGGTACCTAATACATTGCGTTAAAAATATAAGCAATTATTATTAATAATAAGTTCACAAAGAAACTCACTCTCACTTCTTTTATTCAAAATTCTTCTGGATAGTTTAGCCAATGCTATAACACATGAATAGATAATGAGAATTTTAAATGTTATAAAAGATTGCCAATTTTATAGATAATATTTATCTAAAATTCTAAGAGAGATTCTATTTAAAATCTATCAAAATATGTAAGATAGTTTAGTAAGCATCAAGGTTCCATATATATGTGTGTATGTGTATGCATACATTATATATGCACACACATGTATACACTATCTAGCATCACTTGTATACTAAAATGTCATGCATAGTTATCTGGAATCTATATGTGTATTGACATATACACATATGTGAAATCCAGCTGCAGTTTAAGTTATCATGTATATTTATATACATTTATATATTTTATATATACCTTATACCCAACAATAACTGGCTCAATAATGTAATAGACTATCGATGATTCACAATGGCAAAATGTGAATGTAAGCCTCTGCATGCTTTTACCCCAAGACTTTGATATGACTGATGGAAAAACACCAACAAACATGATTAAAGGATTTAACATTTCTTTAATGGCAAAAAATAAGAATCATATTTATTCGAGCTTTTCACACAAAGCATGAGACGACATAGCTGGTCCCCAGTTGAAGTCACAGGTTCCACAGGTGTCCTGCCGTTCCCCTTGAGACGTCCATCAGCTGATGACACCACCTGCAGTGAGTGAGAACCCTGCCAGTTCTGAGAGAGCCTGCCTTTACTGAGAGAGTTTTAAATATCCCCTCCCTATCCTTGGTCTGCTCTAGTCACAGTATCCTGCCTAATCAGGAGCTACAGACAACTAGTACAAAACATGCCCAGAACATTCCTGTGTCCCTGTGAATAAAGAGCATGTAAAAACCTCAGGCCTGGGAGTAAAGAGTATGTAAAAACCGCTATGGAAAGCAGATGCATGCCCCCAAAAGCAGAAAAACTACCTTTGTGTCAAAAGGTTATGGCTTCATTATATGCATTATCTTTTACTCATTTGACTATTTACAGAATTTCTTTTTATCTTATTCTATATAAAAGTTTATAATTCCAGTGTTCATACTTTTTCCACTACATGTTAGTAATTGTGATAACAAATGTTGTATTCAAATTATAGTTGCCTCTAATCACCAAAAGATATTGTTAAGAAAATAAGTAGGCAAACAACAGTCTGGGAGGATATATTTGTAAAACATATCCAACAGAATAAATCCAGCAATTCCAATCCTTGGATTTACCCAAAATTAATGAAAACATATGTCCACAAAAACACTTGTACAAGAAGGTCGACAGTAATTAGAGGTGCGATACTAAACAATAACCAATAATTAAATCAGTTAAATCAAATAAGAGTCCAGAAATAGATGCATTTTATATGTGCATACATACACACATATATTCACACGTATAAATAAGTGAAGAAAGAATGCATTATTCAAGAAATGTATTTAGAAAATTTGGTTAAGAAAATAATTAAACCCTTATTTCACACTTAGAGGTGGAAGTCCCTGATATATATGTATTTTTAAATGATTCACTTCACATTACTACCCTGCTTAAAATTTCCCAATAAAAGTACAATAAAATCTAAACTAAAGCGGTTGATAGCCAGCTTCTCTGATCCTGTCATTGACCTGCCCTTCATTCTCTGCTCTTTTGGCACTGTGGCTTCTTTCTGCCTCTTGAACGTGTGTAATTCACTTCTCCTTCAAGACCAGAGCAATGTCACCTCTGTCTGGGCCCCCCTCGCATAATATCCTTATAAATCAGATTCTTCCCATGACTTGGGTCTCTTCAAATATCAGTTCCTCTGAGAGGCATTCCCTGTGCTTCCTTGCTAAGGTGTCCACACATTTTCCCCATTGCCCTGTTTTATTTCTTGCGTGGAATTTATCACTTTCTGATATGACATGCATTTGTTTAAGGGCATGTTGCCTGTCTTCTCGGTGAAATGAAAACTTCTGACAGCTGAGAGTTTTTGCATTATTCATCACTGTTGCACCGTGCCTGGCACATACTAAGCACTCATTAGACATTTGTTAAATGTTAAATAAGAGATCAAAGCATACAAAATAACTGGAGAAGACAAAAGATCAGGAAAATATTATTAAGATCCTGTGATAGAGGTCGTTTTTCAAAGAATACCACTAAGCCGAGAAGCATGACAGAAAGATGTGTTTGTACGTAAAGTTGTCAAACTTCTGTACAGTAAAATCCTCCACAAGCAAAGTTAAAAGAAGAAAATATTTACAGTAGTTAATATTGGTAAGGACTCAGTTCAGATTAACCCAACCACATGTTTTGAACCTATTTAGAGAAGAGTCATCATCCTGATTCAGTTTTGCCCAGACAGCCTTTAAAATAAGTTGAACAATAATCATGATGGGAAATGATGCAATGCTAAGGACAGCCAGGCAGGGAGGAGGGCAAAAGTTAAGAATAGGCAATTTACACGTGCAAATGAATAGCAAAAAATATAAAGACATGCTCAAGCTTAATTGTTTTAAATACATATTTACACAATGAAATACAATTTTGTTCTCCATAAAATTGGTACAAATTTAAAAAAATTAGTAACTTGCTATGCAGTCATTTGTGTGGGGAAATAGGTTCTCTAGTGTATAATTTGTGGAAATCTGAATTGTAATGACATTTCTAGATGCCCATTTGGCAATGTCTATCCAAATTTAAATGTACAGACCCTTTGATTCAGCAATTTCATTTCTAAGGATGGATCTTTCCTATTAATATGCCTAAGTACTTATGCAAAGATGTCCAAACAAATTATTGCAACATTTTTGTAATAACACTATGGTAACAATCTAGATGTCTAAAAATAGGAAGGAGGATAAATAATGGGTGGTACACCCATGATGGAAATCTGTGTGAGCAATAAAGAAAAAGGTAAATCTGAATGTACCAACTTACAATCATGTCTATGATACATTAAGAGATAAAACAAGTTAAAGGTCAATATATGTAACATGAATCCCTTATTAGAAAGGATATTCTAATCTGTAAATACAAGCTTTCTCACTAATTATGGCTAAAACAGCAAAGGCATTTTATGATCTTCTATAACAAGAAGACTGGTGGAGCTGTTTCGGGGTCATTTCAGTACTCAATGATGTCATAGCACTGGATCAATCACTCCATGACTCCATGACTCCATGAATCTCTTGACCTCATGGTCACAAAATGATTGCAGCTGCTCCAAATAACAGGTCTCCACACCAGCTTCCCAAGCTGAAGTGAGTAGAAAACAAGGCTTTCTTCTTGTGAATCTTTATCTTTTTACCTAGCAAGATAATCCTTCTTAGAAACCTCCCAGAAGATTTGAACTTATTTCATAGTCCAGAACTAAGTCACATGGTCACACCTTGCTATACGGAAGTCTGCAAAAGTATCATACAAAAGAGAATGGGATCCTATGGCCAGCTTAGAGGTGTCATGATCTATCCCCAGAGATGGAGGAGGAGTTAGCTGTCCTAAAATCAAAAGTTCTCTGACCTCAAAAGCATCAGCTTTTAAAAGAAAAGATTGATAATATGGACTACATTAAAATTAAAAATTTCTGCTTATCAAAAGACATCATTAAGAGTGTGAAAAGAGACTGAGAGGAAATGTTTATAATACATATATCTGATAAAGGACTTGGTTCTACAAGATATAAAGAGTTCCTACAAATTAAAAAGAAAAAGACAAATAACTCAATTAAAAATGGACAGAAACCTTTGACATCTCAGAAGTGAGGTATCCAGATGGTTAATAAGCTTTTGTGAAAAGGTCATCAACATCATAATTCATGCAGAAAATACAAGCAAAAACCACAATGAAATCCATCTACATCCACCAGAATGTATAAAATCAAAAAGGTTGGCAATACTAAATGCTGGTAAGGATATAGATCAAGAAGAATGCTCATACATTGTTGGTGGGAACACAGACTGGTTGTACCACTTTTGAAAATTCTTTGGTGATATCAACTAGCTAAACTTACAAATACTCCATGACCCAGCAATTTCACTCTTGGGTATATGCCCACTGAAATGAATGCATATACCCACCAACTATATATCATGGTACATTCTCAGCAGGTTTGTTCATGATATCACAAAACAAGAAGAGGCCCAGTTGTTTAGTATATTCATAAGAGAATAGATAAATTGTAGTATATGAATGTAGTGAAAAATCATGCCCCAATAAAAAAGAATAAACTACTGAATCATGCAACAAAACATAAATTAATCTCATAGAAAGTGTGGGCAGAGGCCAGACACAAAAGATTATATACAATATTATTTAATTTATATGAAGCTTAAGAACTGGCAAAACTAATCTACAGTGGCAGACATCAGAAGAGTGTATCTTTAGAAGATATTGACTGGAAGGGACATGAGGAGGTCTTCTAGGGTGATGGATATGATCTATCTCTTGATCTGGGTGGTGGTAACATAACCGCGTATACATGTAAACATTCATTGTGCTTAAGATTTGCAAACTTACAGTATGCATGGTATACCTCAATAAAAAAGAATAAAATAAACTTAAACCTCAAACTAACAAAAAGAGATTTATTCCCTCTACCTTAAAAAACAGGAGTTCTTTTACCTTGTAAGTGGAGGTTTGATGTTCATGATTGTTGGCTTGTCAAAAGAGATTGTCTGCCACAATTCTGCATATATATGCAAATATATGCATACACAAATATGAAAATATATGCATATATTCATATATAAGCTTACAGACTCATGTATATGTGTTTCTATAAATATAGAAAATTTTTGAAAGAATATATGTTTAACTGATAACAGAAATTACATTTAAAGCTGGAATTGGATAGGAATTTTAAAGTACTTTTGTTTATACATTCCTGATTATTAAAATAAAAGAGAAAATTATAAAATGAGAGCAGGAATCTTAAGGATCTGTAGCCAAGTGGGGCTAGGTGTTAGAGGTTTTCCCTCTATGGCAAATAAATGGAGAGAAACAGATGAAAGATGCCCAAACCCCCAGAACTTTTCAGGGTAGTGGTAGGAAAAATTACAGAGGGCTGAAATGCCCTTTCTGAGTTTATTTCATCAAAATGGAAAAATCTACTAGGAACAGGATTAATATGTCTGTGAATAATTGAGAGCTGCCTACAGTCTATTCTCCTGAAATGACATTTTCTCTCAGATGAATGATGAAAAGAGTAGCAAAGTAACCTTAGAGGTCATCTAATTTAATGCCCTCAGCCAATGTGCCAATCTTTTCCATAATTCTTACTTTTAAAGCGTCTCAAAAGTTGTGTAACAAGTGGAAAATATGCCTTTACTACCAAGTAGGGGAGGTGTGCTGTATGGTCAACTGGCTAGAAAACAGGCGGAGAAAATCTGCCCTGGTTTGTTTTCTTTGCCACCTGGAGTGGTGTCGAGAGCGTGTCTGTGTGTGTGTGTGTGTGTTTGTGTGTGTGTGTGTGTCTGGAACAGAGCTGGAGAGACTGAACGAGAAAGATTGACATGGGAAGACTGCTGGTTTGGGGAACCCATTTAGCAGCTTGGGTTAAGTACGGACATGTCTAACATGGACAGAAAAAAAAAATCTAGATTTTTAACATCAATCCTTTCCTTCCAGTTTTCTCTGAATCCCAAAGTGCATCAGGAAAAAGTTTTACCTCTCAGAACAAGAGAATAAGATATTTTCTGACAAGGCTTTTTGTAGGTCTCATTCTGAGTCCCTGAAGGCAGCTGAGTTTAAGCGTGGTGGTGTTAAGTTTGCTGATATTACCCAGTGAGTTTGGCATCGTTATTTACGGCTAAGCTTTGGTCCTTCTCTCACCAATTATTTCCCCCACCTGCTCAACACACACACATTTCACTCATCTGTTTTTTCCCTGGCTTTTAAGTTTCCAAAGCCTTGATACCAAGGGAAATGGAAAGGACTCACACGTGTGAAGAGTGGGTTTTAAAGAGTATCTGAGGAGTAGAAGGCATGCTTTTTTGTTCCTCAGACTAACGGAGCCCTCAAAATGTGTAAGAGAAAGGAAAGGGAGGATGTTTCCAGTGCATAGACGCTGGTTATTCCTGGGGCAAGAGGAGCTCTGTGCTGCGCTTCTTAGGCCAAACCTGGGGTGAGCAGAAGAGAAAGACTTCAGGTAAGTTTGTTGAGGGTTCTTATGTTTCACGTCTGAGGCGTACTTCCAGAGGTACAGCTGTGCCCCAGAGAAAATGAGTGAGTCTAGGTGGGTAGGACTTTAGACAGAGTTTCTCAATGTGCAGTGTGATTTATATGCACCAAAAAAACTCCTCCAAGAGGGACCCAGAAGTAACAAAGACAGAACCGGAATAGAAAGAGCCCTGAGGACAGGAGCAGGTAATTTGTGCTGACAAATGGCAGAAGACAATAGCCATCTCAGGAAGATAGGCAGTGGCCACCACCCTGCAACGCGTAAGCCTCTGAGGAACTTAGATCACCTCTGTGAAAGTCAGGAGATGGAGACTGAATTCATGAATTGACTGAGATTGATTTTCTGCCACTTTATTAAAAGTTGGGTGTAAATTGAAATTGAATTGCGAAAAAATTAAAGGTTACATATCTTCCCTGTAAAAGTTTCATCACCACGCTGTAACCACGGAGAAAGCAGGACTTTATCTGTTTTTTATTGTTACATAATGGATTCAAGTTCAATCACATATCTCTGAGGCAGAGATTTCTGTTCCCAAAACTCTAAGTGTTAAGCACACTGATTCCTTAGAAAGTCTTTATTATAAAATATTCTTAGACCCTCCCATTGGATATTCCATCAAGGTCCTTGTGGTGACTGGTTCAGAAGGAACAGAAAAGGAAGAACTTGTGGAAATCACTTCTGGGCTGGTGTCCTTTAGTACGCTTGGCAAATGGAAAACATATGCAGGCAAAGAAAATGCAGGGCCAGATAAACTTTTCTGCCTACGTCTCTTTCAAACAGTGGGAAAGTTTGCTTTCTTGACACATTTAAGAAGCCAACAAAAATGGGTGCGCTGGGATGATAGGCACATGGTGAATTCATTCTAGATTCACGGTGAGTCTAGAATCAGCCAAGCATTTCCCTGTGGCCTCTGGACTCCACCGTAAACATCAGATTGACTGGGAGCAGACTGTCACATCGGAGCTGGGCAGAGAGCTCAGAGAGAGAACCCGGCAACCATGCTCTGTCGCCAGAGCACTCCTGCCTGTGCTGAAGGTATGCCTGAGAGAGAGCAGACAATTGAACCACATCCTTTTTCTGGAATCTACCTCCTCCTCCACTTTTTGTTCCTCCTTCCTCTCCTTCTATTCTTCCTCCTTCCTCTTTTGATGGTTCCCATTTCAAAGACCCAGTGGCTCAAGTTGGGAAGGCTTTTAATGTTAATGATGGAAAATGTAGCCTCTTCCACTCAGCTTTCCCTCTTACCCTTCCACATTCCTTCCCCACATGCACGTGACGTTGAATGGCACAGCTTCTGGTAGCTCAGCCATTTTGTTTTTCCTTTGGCATTTCAGGTGCCTTCTTGCATCTTATTATCTGACCCTTACTGCTCCAGGCACTTCGTGGACTTCCTCTTCTTCCACATTCTACTCTCAGCTTTTACTGAATGGGATCTCCACTGCACCAAACTGTTCTAAAAATGTACCTGGGATTTGCTTAAATCGAATATAGTGAGACATACATAGAAATGGTTGTCATAAAGGAAGAAGTCTCTACTCTTAGATCCCTGGAGACAGAAGACAGGACATGGCCAGCAGGTCAGCGAGGAGACAGAGTGGGAGGGGGCAGAGCATGGCCCAGAGCCTTTCCTGGGGTTCTCTTGGGAAGGAATGGACAAGGCAGGGTGGGTATGTTAGCAAGTTTAGAATTACAAAGTCTAAATAATTTCAGTGGGCTCTAGGCTATAGGACTATAACACTAGCTGCTGGCACCTGGCCCTGGGGTGATTTCGAACAGGGGGAATATTGGCTTGGTGCCTGACTTTGATAAAGGAGATAGTTGGGGGTGTGGGATCTGGATTGGTTGGTTTGTATATCAAAGGTGTGCTCACAGGGGACTTGTTTTCTGTCTCTGGGAATTAGCTAGGTCTTGAAGGGACAGTCTTTCCAGGATCAAGGTCCCAAATGCCAGAGCATCAAGAAAATAAGAAAATATAGTCAATACAAATTGAATTAATAATAATCATTGTTTCATGACACACTATCACCAGTGGTTCATGTATAGCCCTTTTTACTTTATGGGTTTATTTCTAAAATAAAGAACAACCATGAATTAACCACAGAAACTAAGACTAAGACATTATCGATTATTGACGTTTACTTAATAGCTTCTACTGTAATTTGTGGAGCCCAGCAGCACTTTCTGCCATTCATCAATGGGCCTCACACCTCGTAAAGAGAAGAATATCCCATTTTGAGTGACTGCCAGTAGCCACTTACATTCCCTGTCCTCACATTATCTCATCAGCTTGAATTTCAAGCCATTTGAATGTTTTCCAAACTGTAACTTAAACACTGGCAAACAGATGAACATTTCACTTGGCATCGGATGAAAAATACATGAATTCGTAGGGATGGATGGTAACATTTTTTAAAAAAGAGAAATTACTTTGTGCCTACCTAAGCTAATACCTCTGATCATGGCAAAATGCACAGCTCTTGAATGGAAATTATAAGGCCAAGAATTTAGGAAGGAAAGGGCCTTGGCAGAGGGCTTTTCAAGTCAGGCCTGAGGCTACGGTAACAACAGCAGGAGTCTTCTTACTGGCTAGATTTTCAGTAGCTCCACTATTCATTTTGCATGAGGGCCGCCCAACACTGTCAAACAGCAGCGAGCAGACATACGAAGGGACAAGGCTTTTCATAGCCTTTGAGAATATTAATTATGATGTATTTGGTGTGAGACATTTGAGGGATGTTATGTTTAGAGAAACTGGTGGGACTGTTGTTGAAAAATCAGCGGAGAGCAGATGCCTACAAGAAAGGACCCTGGAAAAGCCAGCGGTACATGGTCACAGGCAACAGGTATTCTGGTGGGGGCGGGGTGTTGGAATAATGCTCAGACTTGAGAATGACTTTCTATTTCCTCATTACAACCCTGAAAGCTCTTGGGTATTTTTTTCCCTGTGTGTTTAGAAACATGTTTAGGTGTTTAGAAACATGAATATGAGAAGACAGTTGTATATGCTTTGGGTTGGCTGGATCACTTCTGCCTCATAGAGCCCTTTTATTTTCTGGTCTCTCCACAATTCTGTGCAAAAACATCCACACGTTCCTAGGCTATTGTAACAAAAAGAGAAATTGGTAAGACCAAGGTTTAATCAAAGTATCTTTTTTTCTGCTTTGTATCTTGTGGGAACTTTGAAAGTTGACTTTATTATACTTTACCCAATGCCTCATAATCAAAAGGCTTTCAGAAATCTCCTCGGGTCTCAAGTTCAAACAAACAGTAGGTCTGGTTGTATTTTGTGCAGATAAAGTGTAAATCATTTTCTGTCAGATTTTAGACTTCTTAAATGAACTGTCTTGGGAAAAGAGTTACTTGGGTGTTCAGGGCTACCAGAATTTGGGGACTTTGGCTGGATCCCAACAAATTTAGGAGACCCCATTTGAAAATATTTACCCATCTGAATGAAATGAAAGGGTGCTTGTCCTACAAATGGCCCCTGAAATAACTTTGCAAGTCCAACCCCTGCCACTGAACAGTGGCTATTACCCTTGGACACTGGTAAGCAGGGCTTATAATTCTGGAATAATTTTCCTTTGAATTTATGACTCTTCAACTTCAGTTCACACATCAGCCTTCTGGTCTCCTCTCCCATGTTAAATTGGTCCATAAAACTCCACACACCATAAAATGAGATCTGGGCGGAGATGCGGCAAAGCATCCCCCAAGGTAAACATTATGATAGACTTCCACCCCACCCCAAGCCCCAGCCCCACCCTAGGAGAACATGGAGACAAAAGGCATGCTAGTCCAGAGACAACCCCCAAACAGCTGTATGTTCTTGTTTGGCTGGGACAGCAGCTGCATCTATAAATGGAGGCCCCCTTCCCCTCTCCCCATGTCTCTTATCTGAGTCGTGGTCTACCCAGAGGATCACGAAAATGCTGAAGCCTTGCTAGGCTGTGCAGAGCCAACACTGAGCACTTCCTGTGGCCTGGCTCCAGCCACATGCAAAACAGCCTAGCTTGAAGCAGCCAGCCCTGATGGTGTCTGAAATATTTGGCTTCTGGCTCCGGCTGTGGGTTGGCTGTCTGGTTTGTTTGAACACAAACTAGCCTGGGAGTCTTTGTGTAGAATGCTCCTTGAAGCTTTTTCCGTGACACCTGCCAATTAAATGTATGAATTACTCTGTTTACTCCTGTGTGACAGGGCATATATTTCAGTCAGGAGCAAAGGAGTTCTCTTTCTCCTTGCTTTGACTTCTAGCATTTCGTGAGCTCCTACTATGTGCCAGTCACTGGACACAATGCTTGCACATTTGTGATGTCTTTTTATTCTCCATTGTAGCCCCAGTAAAATGGGTCTAGGGTTCCCATTTTGCAGTTGGAGAAACTGAGATACAGAGATAGGAAGTGATTAATCTAAGGCCACACAAACTAATCACAGGCAGAGTAGGAACGGAACTAGAACCTGTGTCTCTTCACTACTAAGTTTGTTTCATTTTTTTTCTATCTTTTCCATTAAAACTTCTTTAGAATTAATGTTTGACTGTTTTGAGCTGGTATTTGAGTCTTCTTCATGCATTCATTAATTCATTCATCCATTCAACAACCATGTTTTGAGCATCTGCTATATACAAGATACTAGTTCCAAAAACTAAGCCCTGGGGTCTTCAAACTTTGTCTATACAGAGCCAGATAATAAATATTTTAAGGTTTGAGAGCCATATGGTCTCTATTTCACTCTGCCATTGTAGTGCAAAAATAGCTAAGAAAAATAGGTTAGATGAATGGATGAGGCTATATTCCCATAAAACCTTATTTATAAAAATAGACAACAGATCAGATTTGGCCTTCAGGCCATAGTTTGCTATAGACTACTGTGCAGTGCACAACCTGCACACCCATCCATAGCATCCCTGGTGAGGCATCATGTAACTATGCATTGACTCTGAATCCTAAGCCTGCAGTGAGAATGAGCATCCCTGTGCTTATACTGATCCCTTATACCCTCAAAATAACCCTGAGACCCACCTGAATCATCATTGCTTTCTATGGCAAGATGCCCTCTCTGCCCTATGGTACTTCTCTTGCAACACTCTTAGGAATGTTCCTGGAACTAACTAAACCCTTGTGTGGCTTGGGAAGACAAAGTGTTAAACAGGAGAAAGTCATAAGAAGGCAGGGCCTCAGAGAACATGGGGAGGGAGAGGGGCTTGGGCTTGGGCATGACCATCCACACACCTGATTATATTACAAAACCAGTAATTATAAGTATAATAATAGCCACCACTGACTGCCGGTTTCTGTGCTGAAGGCACCCATCTGTATTATCTTATTCGATCCTCACCACAGTCCAGCTAATGATTTCTATTTCCACTTTCCAAATGAGGAAACCTAGACCCAGAGAAATTGGGACACAAGGTCAGACACCCAGGAAGTGGCAGACTCAGGATTTGAGGGAAACTCTGCATATTTCCAAAGTCCGTGTCCCTAACCACCAAAGTAGACAGCTTTTCAAAGAAGAAAGTGAAAGAAAGAACAATTAGCTTCTATTGGTGTCATTGTTGCCTCCATGGAATCATGGCAGCAAGATGGACCAAGGAGACCACTTGATAGGAAGGATGCACTTGCAGGGACAGCAACTGCTCAGTACATTCCCATTAACTGTGGTCAGCTTCCTGAGGCACAAGAAGGCCTTCTGCGAGTGTGGGCCCACAGTGCCCTCTACTGCCTGGGAGGAATACCACGGAAACCCTGTTAGTTCCCTTAATGGAGACCCTTAAATGCCAATTGTTGAAGACTGACATTTGAGTCAAGATGTTTATTGGGATTCTCCTTTTGTTATTTCTGATAACTCTACATTGGGTTGCTAGATATTTACTCAAGGTGGTGGGGGAGAGTGGGAAGTGGGGAAGAGGAGAGAGAGAGAGGTCTCAATCCACACTGGGCACTTGGAGGCAGGAGGAAAGTGTTTGGCTTGCTCCCATCTGAAAAAGTATACACATCTTTTCTTTCCTAGGGTGGCCTACACCAGGCTGAAGGGTGATGGCATCTGGGCCAGGAAGAAGTCAAGGAGGCTCCCCATGGTCCCTGGGGGCATTTATAGCTCCAAATCAGGTAGTATTTATTTTATTACTGAAAAAAATAAGGTTTCGTGGAAGTGAGCAAACAAAACACTGACTTAATGGGTCCAAGGAAAGGAGACAATGTCAAAACAAACGAGTACAAACCAACTAGTTGCTCAAGGAGCTAACATGGAGGGGTTTTTTTTTTTAAAGGAGAGAAATTAAATAAATAAAATATCACCCTTCATGGTACAGTGGTACTGTGGCCTGGGGCTAGAACTGGAAACTTTGTGTGGTAAGTACTAGTGGGATTTGGTTGGGCCAAAATATATTTGTTTCCAAGAAATACATTTTTTCAAAAGTCTTAATTTTTTTTTTTTAAGTAAACAGTCAGGAAAATGCCAGGCTTGATATTTTCTTGAATGGGACCCTGGATACGTCTTATGGAAGTCCTTGTGAGGGGGAAACCCTTGTTAGCCTGACCCAAACCATGCTGCAGTGTAGGTCCATTCAGTTCCACTTTGGTCCATCCTTTGAACCTCTGCCCTCGCGGCCTCGTGGCTACATCCAAATCCTCCCTTTCCGCCCCGCCGCCGCCACTGGTGGCACATGACGTACTTCCTTTATTCAAAGAAGCTGCCATCTTGGAAGAAGTACAGGCTACCAAAACACAATTTTGCTGGTCCAATAATCAAATTTCTGAGCCCACAGTTCTGTTTCTTTCCTGCCACATTTTCCTTGGCTCTTCCGGGCTCCATCCCTCTAAGCAAACATTCCTTCTCCATTTAGACGCCTTCTAACACTCAGCATAATGCCATGGAAAGAAACCCTGACCACCTGGGTTTTAGTGGTTTTGCTATTAACTTCCTGGTGTTTAACATCCCAGACTTCAGTTTTCTTATCTTTATTTAATGCTATCTGTCTCACAATGGATATTATTGTCAATGGAAAATGGAATGGGATCATGTACATGAAAGTATGTTAATAAATGTAACAGTCACACAAATATTTATCCAATGCCTGATATTGGCTTGGCATTGAGAAAATATGATGCTAAGACATAGCTTTATAATCTAGTCAAAGAGGCAAACAGAGACATAAGTAGTTTTGATGCAATGTGTGGCGATTAGGTTGTGTTTGTTTTGCTTTTTTCTTTTTGGCCATAGCAAACTAGCCCATGACTTATTCCAACTCCTATACCCACAGCTGCTAATTCCTCTTCCTTCTTTGGGCCTCAGATTTCCAATTTGCCAAATGCATAGGTGAACAGATAATTTGTTATTCAAACCAGGACATTTCTGAAAGGGAGAAGGAGGTGCTGTTAATAATTGTGCCAGAGCAACTGCTGTAAATGAGGACTGTCCCAGGCAAACAGGGATTATGGTCACACTACAAATGAAATGGGGAAAGGCATTCAGCAACATCTAAGACCTATTCTGGTTTTTGCAATTTAGGGCACTGCATTTATTATCACGAGCCTTTCTTCCAGCCTTGGTAAGCAAGTTTCCTCTTTGGCTGCCCTTGTGGGTATAGTTGCTGGCCAGGAGTATGTAGTGAGCTGAACCCTGGAAATCCCTGAAAATCCTTTGTAAATAAAACTGCACCATACTCTTTGTGATCACATCACCTGTTGGAGCTTAGCTACCTAGCGGGCCTGGGAAACTAAAAGAAAATAAATGCTAACAGCAGAGGTCATGCTCTTGGGGAATGTTGAGTTCCTAAATTGTCTCTTGTCCCATCTCAGATACTTTTCATACTTCAATCTCCTCTCCCCAGAGCAGTAAGCTTTGTGTTCACATAAGTGGGCAAATTTCCAGACAACATAAATACATTTAATAATCTCCACCCACTGTGAGCTTTGGCAAGCTTAAGATCAACAAGAGGAAATGACTGATGAGCTGATTTTGTATATCTCTCTCCCTCCTCCCTCCTCCTTCCTCACATTTTGATCCCTTTTCTACTTCCTCTTTCTACATTTTTATGGAGAGGAATGTTGGGTTGAGATCTTAAACTAAAAATTTCTTTCTTTTTTTTTTTCTTTTCTATGCCATTCAATAAAAGTATGCCCAACTACAGTGGTAGGGAAATGGAGGCATTGATGAAACACAGGGGCGTTCTTGATAATCTTTTACACACAAGGAGTTTGCACAATTCATGCTGGATGATTTGAGATGAGTTATGGAGTCTCGTATGTATCCAGGCTGTGTGTTGCATATCTTTCCAGAATTAGAGACTTTAACATCATCTTAAATGTAAAACCAAAGTGATCCGGCCATGCCTCTTCCCAAACATACATGCATGGTCTATATAGGTACCTTTTTTCATGAAGAGCTCCAAGCACCTGGGATTCATGAGGCCCTGCCATTTTCTTTTCCTGTGTGCTTTCCACTTTCTTTACCCCTGTGGAAAGCGCTGACGATGGCACTTCACAAAGATTCTGGAGGGGAGGTCTCATTATCTAGGCATCATAGGGTTTTGTCCTAATTACTTTTGTTAACATCATAAAACAATCCATTTTGTCACTCAGTTCTGGATAAGAATTTGTAGAAGAACCAGGTTGGGTATTCAGAGAGGTGACTGTGGGTAGAAGTTTGGGGAGAATATATTGATCTATCAACTGCATTCCGCCTGAATCTGAGAGAACTTAGAAAAGACCTGCAGAGATGATGGTTACAAAGCCAGCCCCACACAGGCACAATGGAATACAGTTTTTCTTTTTTTCCTTCTCATTCTGCATAGCTAGTCTATGATGTGCATCCTTCATTAGAACCTGGAATCGCCTTGCTACAGTTTTATCACAGCTGGCTACCTATGCAGACATGAGTAGACAGCCCTGGAAATCACAAATCCTGGTTCCAGTAGGGTTGCTACTGTAATCATATCTTCCACCCCTGCTTCATCAAGGAGCTGGGATGATCAATACTTAGAGATAGGGCAGGGAGTGAAATGGAAGTAGAAGTTAGTACAGTTTGGCCTGCTGAAGGCATGAGGCTGGGATTTTTGGGCTAATACTTGCCATTTTCTTCTGTAGTTAGTTTTATTCTGGTCCATGATCTGTATTCCTCCCTGTTGGGTCTCCAGAAGCCCGGCCATCTTTATTTAGTAAATGCATCTTATGATTCTTAATCCAAGGGCCTCAGATTCCATATGGCATGTTTGAAAGGACAAGCACATTATCTCAAATTCTTTTCTCTTTATATTTGAAAATGCTATCTTAAAGATCAAAAGTGAAAGCTCTCCTCTCATGTTGAGCCCAGCTGTCCTGTGGGGTCAAGGACACCCCTAGGGTGTGGAGACAGAGTCTCCTGAACCCACATACAGCAATTTTCCTCTTTTCTGTCCCCACCCTACTTTTCCTTCAAGTATAGACATGATGCTGTTGACTCATTACAACCAGGAAAGATGATTTGAGGTTGTCAGCATAACTTAGCAAACATTGAGTAAGTACCTGTCATGCCCCTAGGCTCTGATTTTGAGTTTGGGGTTAGTTTTAAGTTCAAGGAGAGAGTGGTTGGGCTAATAAGATGAAGCAGCTCTAATTAAATATATTTCAAGAATACATCTAATATTTTACTGAGGGATGTCTAAATAAGTGAAATGTAAGTAACTGGGAAAGAGCATGTCATCAACATGTAACAAGGCATATTGAAATAAGAGGTATATGGAAGCATTAGCAGATCCCAGAGGAAGGAGCTGTTACTTCTTCTTGGGGAATCAGAGAGGGATTCCCAGATATGTTAAAACTCATATAGTTTAAACTGAATTTTAAATGTCCATTTAAACAAATATGCATTCCTCTCTCGTTTACTCAATACCTAGTAAATGCCAGACAGTGCAGATTTTGACAGAGCTCTGGTCACCAGGGAACTCATGGCTGACCTGGCAAACCACATAAATAAATGATTATTGTAAAAAAGGTGTGTTTGGACTGTTGATTATATGCATAGTTCTCCTTTTTAAAGCCAGGCACCATTCATTAACTAATTTTCAACTTGTAATCTAATTTATAATTCAAAATCACCCCATATGTTAGAGTCTGACATACGTATATATCAAAGAAACCCATCCGGAGTTGCCTAGCTAGTCAGAGAGAGAACCACATTTGAACCCTTGAATCCATATCTATTAGATTCCAAAGCTCATGCTCTTAGGGCAGAAAGGACAATGGAAAGAAAGAGAATAGAAATCGCATAGGAAAATTAAATTACACTACAGGGTTAAAAAGGGCACATTCTTTGTGTTTGGAATCTAGATATTCCTGAGAGATTTTATGTGATGTTGGCCAGGTAGTTTTGGGTTTGATATTTGAGAACCTTAGATGACATACTGAGAAATCTAGTTTTTATTCCATAACCATGGATGCCCATGGCAGAGATTTTAGATGGGTTGTGATATGAAAGAACCCAACC
The DNA here is from genome assembly GCF_020740605.2 of Lemur catta. Lineage (NCBI taxonomy): Eukaryota > Metazoa > Chordata > Mammalia > Primates > Lemuridae > Lemur > Lemur catta. The sequence continues at coordinate 30,223,666 of NC_059142.1, read as the reverse complement.
TCACAGAAGTATCTCTGGATAGGTAATGAGGATGAGGCTGGGCTTCCTGGATCCCCCATACAACTTTCAAAGCATCTGGTGTGTTAAAACATTGGGCTGTGGACTTGAAATTATTTTTACTTCTTAATGGATATAAATGATCCCCCTGGAACTGAACTTCACTTTTAGTAGCTATGAATCTAGGGGTGCAAAAACCAAGGTACCATCTTTATTTTTCTAAGATGTTACTTAATCCCTATTTGACAGATGATACAGACTTAATCAAAAGTTTTTATAAGCACTTTAGGCTTAATCTCATTCAAATCAGAATATACTCCCTTTTTCTTTTTGGATGAATCAACTTCAGAGAGGCTTTCAAATCAGGAAAGGAAGGGGGATGGGAGGAGGGGAGGTAGGCGTCTGAGCTCTGCTCATTGGTGTCTGTGTAGCACTCTAATATTCTCCACCCACTGGCCATAAACTGCACCATTCTCAATCTGACTGGCTCCTTATAACCTCCCACTAGCCCTTTGCTCTGCTCTCAGGAAAGCTTTTTGGTTTTTGTTTTTGTTTGTTTTGTTTTGTTTTGAGACAGAGTCTCGCTCTGTTGCCTAGGCTACAGTGCCGAGGCGTCAGCCTAGCTCATAGCAACCTCAAACTCCTGGGCTCAAGCAATCCTTCTGCCTCAGCCTCCCGAGTAGCTGGGACTACAGGCATGTGCCACCATGCCCGGCTAATTTTTTCTATATATTTTTAGCTGTGCAGATCATTTCTTTCTAGTTTTAGTAGAGATGGGGTCTCGCTCTTGCTCAGGCTGGTCTCGAACTCCTGACCTTGAGTGATCCTCCCACCTCAGCCTCCCAGAGTGCTAGGATTACAGGCGTGAGCCACCGTGCCCGGCCGCAGGAGAGTTTTTAATTGTTTTCCCATACCATTCTGGGACCACATGACACTTGAAAGCCTAGCTTAGGTCTTCCTAGACCTTGCGGATTTTTCCGGGCCCTAATCAGGAAGCAAACACAAATCCCTTCTCTTTTGGACCCCTCCCAGGACTCAATCTAAAGGAATGAGGCACAGTACAGAGCCCCCCAGACCTGGCTCCAGCTCTCTCTCTTCTTTCTCCACCCTACCTCCCTCCTGAACTCAGATCTATACCTAGACTTCTGTAGTGATGGGGGTGTTTGTAG